>NC_085141.1:17103127-17764377 GCF_024139115.2 Armigeres subalbatus
CCACAGTGTGCGAGAAAGTCAAAGATCAAATCGATGAAAACAATGAAAATTTATTATCGGGTTGTTATTTTCACTGGTAAACAAACGATTTCTTACTTGCACTTGATCAACGAAAATATTGTATCGGAAATCTTATTCTCGTGAAAAGTGTTATGAGAAGATAGTATTTGCTCGCTTCTCACTTTCTCGCCTATATCTCCCATAGCGGGAAAATGAGCCATTCTCTTCCGGTGTTGAACTTAATCTAGAATTAAAAAAACACCTAAATAAAGAATTTAAAAAATAAAATAAAAAAGCCATTATCTTTTCTTGTCAACGATAATTTCAATCTCTGACTGCAGAACGATTCATCTTCTTTATTGGTAATTGTTATTGGTCTTGAATTAAAGAAACTCCGAAGCATGTATATCGAGAACAGCTTTCCAGTCCCGAGAAAACTATTCAATTGGTGAGCTGTGCATTATTTGTTGTTTCTCGGCCAATCACGACTAGCAACTACGATGGGTACAGTCAATCAAGCTAAGTTAAGCTAAGCTAAGCTCGGCGGCAAAGCACCAATCGTGAGGAAACACCGTCTTAAACCGCAACGGAGATGTCTGGTCCAATGACGAGCTAGAGGGCCACTACACCATCCTGAGCGCCATGACAGCCCTGCCTTGACATCTTCATCATGAACATGAAAGATCACCTCTCCCAACCGGTCGTCTTCCAGGAGCTCTGCTCGGACCACTTTCCGGTGGTAGCGGAGTTGGAACTTCGGTGACTCGGCACGTGCTAACCCGGCGTACCTATCACCAAGTTGACTGGGGTCGGTTTCAACGGTGGGTGGATGAGAACCTTGACTACCGGTGGCATCCGGTGTTATCCGAAGACGTCAACGAGCAGCTGCACGCCATCCAGGAGGCGCTCTACCTAGCCAGCGAGCGGAATGTACCAAAGGCCCGGCGGGTAAGCAACACCCTAAACATTGATACACTCATTAAAGATTTGATCCGTCTGCGAAATGTCACTTGCAGGCAGTACCAACGTACTGGACTGCCTGCGCTTAAGACTGGTGCAATCACATGACCAAAATCATCCAGGCCAGAATGATGAACCTCAGAAATAGTGATGTTTACAATAAGATCCGTGCCCTCCCAAACTGTGCTAAGCCGTTCTGGAAGCTAACCAAAATTCTGAAATCCAAGCCTCGGCTCATTCCACATTTGATCCCACTAGACAACTATGAATCTGAGGATCGCTTGATAACTCCTACAGAGAAGGCAGCCGAAATAGGTCGCTATTTTGTCATCTCACACAATCTTGGACAGAACATCATCAGTCCACATGAAGCAGCCGTCAGCGAGCTTGCGAATAACATCCATCTGACTCCAAACGACTTCTCGGAGAAGTTGGAGATCACAGCTGACGAATTGACGGCCTACATCGAAATCTTCAAAAAATAAGAAGGCCTTAGGCTTCGACAGCATTTTAAATCTCGAGCTCAAACACATGAGTTCTCTATTCTTTGAGCACCTTTCGCTGATCTTTAATCAGTACCTGCTACTCAGCTACTTCCCATCGTCCTGGAAGTCAATGAAAGTCATTCCCATCCGGAAGCCTGAAGAGGATCCTTCGTCTCCTAAAAGCTATCGTCCCATCAGGCTTCTCTCACGATTATTCAAGCTATTTAAAAAAGCAATTTACCACCGTCTACTCGAAACTACCGAACAACATAACATCTTGCGGGAGGAGCAGACGTGGTCGATCAACTGTACACCAACTGACCCGAGTAACCAACGTCCTCAGACGCAACAAGCATGTCTCTCACACATCCGCCATGGCCTTACTCGACGTCGAGAAGGCATTTGACAACTGTATGACATGATGGTCTGGTGTACAAACTACATTGCTACAATCTTCCCAGCTACCTGGTGAAAATCATTCGCAACTAGGGGAAGTGTTCCGATCTCCATCTCACTGTACATATATCCATCTCATCGCTAAACAAAGAAATACGGCACCGAATTCGTTGCTTTTTTTTCTTCTCGAATTTCACGTAAACATAAGTTTCCCAACACATTTTTTTTAAAAGCTAAATTGACAGTTGTAATAAAAAATGGAAATCGGAATGTAACAAAATCATTAAGAAGATCAGAAAGAAACACACTGCACTGTTACTGATTTGTCGATATCCAGAAGCATTAGAGCCTGTGGCAGCCGGAAAACAAAATATAAACGGTTTTAGCTGCTGAAAAACCAACAAATCGAGATCGTTATAAATATAGCAAATTTCAGAGTTAGAATTGTTCCGTTGATAATTGGATTTCATATCTAGAAGGTCAGATAATATATTCAACGAAACAAAACAGATTCCTAAAAAGATTGATGGTTTAAAAAACATCGACAATACAATGTGTCCTCTTTATAAACAGAACAGTCCTTATTGCCCACCGGTGAGCATTGTTGTGTTATTGTTCCTGATTGCGTTTACGTACAAAATGAGCTTGTTGTCGGGAATTTCAAGAGGCACATACAAACGCATCATCCGAAGGAATTCCAACTCCTTGGCATATGAGAGGTGGATTCTATCAAGTGTGAGAAAGAGCGAAATCCGGTAATTCCTGTACCGATGTCTCCGAAGCGGTTATTGGGTGGCCTTGTTAAGATGATATCAGTCAATGGATTACCGTTAATAGGAATTTACTGGGAAGGAATGCAAGATGTTATTCAACCTCTCTGCGAAGCCGTGAACTTGACTGTCAATAGCCACAACATGCGTCAATATGTGTCAAAAGTTGCAGCTGGAATTGACAAAGAGATTTCTATGGAAATAGAAGGCAGATTGTTGTCCCTCAAAGCCGATATTGCATCCAAAATGCGTCGGAGTGTTCTTGGCTTAAATGCCCAATTTGTGGACAGTAAAGGTGAATTGCAGAATCGTACACTTGGTAAGTAAGTTGTAAACACAAATAATAATAAATTGACTATTTTTACAATTTTCATGCAGCTGTCGCTGAGCTTGTCGAAAGGCACTCTGGGGTTTATCTTGAAGATGAAGTGTTTCGGATCCTTTTTCATCTCGGAATTCGACCGCAGCAGATTTATAAAATTTCAATCGAAATGGGAATAATATGGCTAAATCTCTTGTGGCTAAAGAGACCTTAGAAGGTACTGGACCTTATGAATTCGAAGAGGATCTTGAGGAAGAAGAGATTGTCGAAGGGAATCACGATGAAGATGAGCGAGATCTCGTTGTGGAAGGTATGCTGCAGGAATTAGAATCGATAGTATCCCACACAGCTGTGACTGTCAGATGCGGAGCACATACCGTGCAACTCGTGGTATCAGATGCCTGTAAAAAGTATCAACTCGAACTTAAAAATCTATCGAAGTTAACTGTATCCTACCAAAATGTCAAGTACAAAAACATTTTTGGAGTATCTGGGGGAAGCTATCCACCAACGTCGGTGGCAACTCGTTGGAACTCAAACTACTTAATGGCTGTATCACTCCTCGATCAAAATAGTAGTTTGTGCAACTAGTTGCAAAAAGATGATTTTTTCAGCACGAGTTGTACGTTTATCCAACGAGGCTTGCCGAGTTGGATAAATACTACGAGTGCTGAAAAAATCGTGTTTTGCAACGAGTTGCACACGCTATTTTTGCAATGACGAAAAATGGGCTTTGATATGATAAATCTGTACCAAAATGGTACAATTTTATTTACTTCACATGATAAATATTGCCAAAAGATCATGCTGCTGCAAGAAACAAACATATTCCATGTTATTATGCCTCATTGTATGCTCGACAGACCATAAAGCGATAGATAAACCCGCCTTTGGAAAATTTGATGTCATGGCCATCAAATTATTTCATTTATTGTGTGACACGGAGAATACACTATTTGAACACTCACCCAAGCTAATTGAGCTAAATGTGGTCATGTAACTACTGTTCTAATGCTGGTTTTTCATTTTAGCACCCAAATGAGTGCTTTAATGGATTTTTTGCAATTCCTGATCATAATACCTGGTTTACAGTTGTCATTTTAGTGATAAAACGGCCTACTTTTCCATACCAACAGAATGGGTGCTTTAATTAACCCATTTGGGTTGCATAATGTTCATTAAAGCACCCATTTCATTGGTATGGAAAAGTAGGCCGTTTCATCACTCAAATGTCAACTGTAAACCAGGTATTATGATCAGGAATTGCAAAAAGATTTTTTTGACAAACTTGTTCAAGAATTCAAGGAACTTGGTAAGTTAAAATAAAACGATTTAAATGAATGTGTTTTTTCTCAACAGTTACTACTACTTAACAATTACTATATTCAACCGTCTAAGACAAATTAAGTACTTTCCATTTAATTCCATTTAATTTAATTACATGGAAAGTACTTAATTCGTCTTAGACGGTTGAATACATTCCACTAAAAGAGCTTTATATATTTTTCTGAATTACTATATTGCTTTATTTTTGTGATTTTTTAAGTTATATTTTACTAAGACGAGTAGGTATTTAGTTTTTTCTTACCGATCGATTAATTATTGTTCGTGTTCTTAAATTTATTTCATTCAGATTTATCAAATCAGTGAGATTTTGTCGAAGCTTATGTAGAAGCATTTAAGCCACTCTACGATTGCACCATTGCAATTCAAAAGCTCAATTGCACTTTAAGCGATTTTTTTGGCCACTGGATGACAGCTTATGGGCAAATAGCGTCGGTGCAGAGAAACATGTTTGTGAAGACAATTCTGGAATCGATGGAGAAAAGAGAAGCATATTTGTTCAGTAATTATGCCATGCAAGCTGCACTTTACGTTGATCCACGCCTTTCTTTTCGTGGGTCTGGATTATTTTCTCCACAGCAGAAAGAAAATATTGTGGTACGTAGTATGTTCATCTTCTAGTCGCTTTGACTTTGACGTGATCTAAGGGGCAAGCCAGAGTAAACGCGACGAGCGATGCGACGCGACGCGACTCACGTAAAAGAATAACAATCCTTATCAACAGGCTGTCAAATTGCACTGTCGCGTCGCGTCGCATCGCACGTCGCGTTTACTCTGGCTTGCCCCTAAGTGTTTTAAGCTGTCTATACAAATCCAATTTTCTCATTTTCAGAATTTTCTGATTAAAGTAAACCAGAAAATAACAGCAGCCTCAAAGCAAGAATTTGATGACATTTCTTCTGATCCATCGCCTCCAAGCACATCAAGTGAACTAGCAACCCTATAACCAGAGACCGGTGGAGTGAAAAACTGTCGAAATGGCAACGTATGAAAATGCATCAAATCGTGACAATGATACTGGTAGCACTTGAAATTTTTGCTTGCTTCGTATGGATGCAAAAAGTAAACAAGTCGAAATGGAACCGCTTTTGACGGTTCGATTGGAAACAAGATGGCGTCTTCACCGAACTCTTATTCTAGTATTTCTAAAGTGAACCAGTATCATCGGCATCAACAAGCCAATTCAGTTTGAATGATTTCATATCAAGAAACATTGGGCAAAGTATTCAAACTTCGACAGAAATCTCTTCATTCAAGCAGCGCACCAGGAACATTGCAAATCAGTCACGCAAGGATGCTGATTAAAAACGCTTCAGTGTCATTGATCTGTCATAGCTTCGGCTGGACATATACTAAAATTGGAACGATACAGAGAAGATTAGCATGGCCCCTGCGCAAGGATGACACGCAAAATCGTGAAGCGTTCCACATTTTTACGTTCTATCTCCGGAACCTGGTGGGGTGCTCACCCGGAAGACCTCATCAAACTATATAAAACGACTATTCTCTCTGTTTTAGAGTATGGCTCATTCTGCTTCCTCTCAGCAGCTGATTGCCACCTGATCAAATTGGAACGAATTCAGTATCGTTGTTTGCGTATTGCCCTTGGCTGCATGTACTCGACGCATAACATGAGCCTGGAGGCACAAAACAGATAGGCATGATAGAACAAACTGCAATTTTCAAAGAAGGCTTCTTGCGCATCAACATTCGACGAACGGCACTCCCGTATATCCAAGGTGAAAGAAAGAGACATCGAAGCATGCGATGCTGCTCTGTCTTATGCACGTTGTTCAGTAAAGTTTGACTTCCACCGCTAGGTTCGCTAGCGTTTCAATCATGCAAGGACCACATTCCATGGCGAAGATGCCTATATGTTATGTGCTGGAGGTGCTTGCTGGAGTCACTCCTTTAAAGCACCGTTACTGGGAGCTCTCACTTAGGTGCCCGCCAGAGTAGACGCGACGTGCGATGCGACGCGACGCGACTCACGTAAAAGAATAAAGGCTCCCCCAGACCTAAGCAGCGATTCTATCGCTGGGTCGCTGCAGGCAATGTACCATTTACCCTTCCATACCAGCGACGACAGAATCGCAGTCGCCAAGCGATAGAATCGCGTCGTGACTGTCGCGTCGCGTGAGTTTGGGGGAAACTTAACAATCATTATCAACAGGCTGTCAAATTGCACTGTCGCGTCGCGTCGCATCGCACGTCGCGTTTACTCTGGCTTCGCCCTTAGAATACTCGTCAAATGTGGAACAAGTAACACACTTGTCTTAGATAACTTCGATAAAATGCTTGAACTGACTTGTCGTTCAAGATTCCTTAGAGTCTATCTCAACTACATTTCTTCAGATCTTTGTCTTCCGTGTTATAATCCACCTCGAGTTCACTTCACCAACGACAGTTCCTCAATTGAATACGATCTGTCCATGAAATACGCTATTCAAGGAATACCAGATCATCTTCGACAAATATCTATTCCCTCCTTTTTTCAGAAAAATATGAACATGTCAATTGCAACAACAGATATTTCACTGATGGTTCTCGCATTAACGGATCCACTGGCTTCGGTGTTTTCAATGTAACTTCAACCACCTTCCGAAAACTTCAGGAACCGTGCTCGGTTTATGTTGCTGAGCTGGCAGCAATTAACTTCGCTTTGGGGATAATTTCCAATCAGCCCGTAGACCATTATTTCATCTTCTCGGATAGTCTTAGTTCTATCGAGGCACTCCGGTTGATGAAACCTGTTAAGCACGCATCTTACTTTCTTACAAACATAAGAGAGCAGATGCGTGTTTTGGTCGAAAGATCATTCAAGATTATCTTTGTTTGGGTCCCATCTCACTGCTCAATCTATGGCAATGAGAAGGCAGACTCGCTGGCAAAGGTGGGCGCACAGGAAGGTGAAGTTTATGATAGACAATACTCGAGCAACGGACGGTGGCTATTTTCCATAGTTCCAAAAGTTTCTGGGCGAGCGTGGTTCAGAGGTGAGGACTTAAGTCGAGGCTTCATTCGCGTGATGTCGAGACTTATGTCTAATCACTATTCACTAAACGCACATCTGTACAGAATAAACCTTGTCGATAGCAACATATGTAGGTGCGGAGCCGGTTATGATGACATCGATCACGTAGTTTGATCCTGCTCGGAAAATGACGCCTCCAGAGAGCAATTATTGGATACCCTTGTGGCCCGAGGTAAACAACCCTTCAGGGAAGTTCGCGGTGTTTTGGGAGATCGTGATGTTGTCTATATGCAGGCCATTTATAGTTTTCTTTGTGCTTCTGACATCAAAATCTAACATTTTGTTTTTTTTTTCTTTCTTTCTTTAAAGTTTTTTTTTGTTCTGTCTCTGCCTTTTTGTTCCGTAGAGCTCCATAGCTCTTGCCATCCGGAAGATGCTCCCAGTCGAACCATTCCTCGAGCACGACGACACGCCACATCGTCACTGACGCCAAATGCCCGGATGAGAAGCTGAAATTTCCTGATCCCAAATCCTAAGCCCCGTCCATCCTTAAACATTGTAAACTAACCTCGAGTCACCACGAGTACGCTGGCTTCTACCCCCCTCTTACTAACCGTATAATAAAATGATATTGATTGTATATATCACTAAGAACAAAGGCTCCGTAAAGTGTTATACACGCCTAAGCCTACCAAATAAACAAAATTGGAAAAAAAAAGTGTCATTGATCATTGGGCGAAGCAACGCTTTGAAGATCCTGAGCTTTGGAAATTAGTTCACGTCATTCTTGAAGAGGCACCCACACAATGTAGTGTTGAGCGAGATTTTAGCCAATACAATTTGGTGTTTACAAAGTCCAGAAATCGCATTAGTGCAGCCAACCTGGAAAATATTTTGAAGATACGATCAGATAAGAGTATTATTCCGAAGGCTCTCGCCAGATCACTCGCCAATGATACCGAATAAGGGGGAGTTCACCGATTTAATGGATTTTTTACGGGTTACGGAACTACAGAGAGCACAATAAGAAATCTTCTAAACAAAATTGTGTTGAACATTGCTGAATATCTTCAAAGGTTTTTTTATTAAATGAATTTTTAAAACTTTCCAACTATTTGTTTTATTATGTCTGTAGCAGTAAATATGTACATATCTGAACAAGCAGTAATAGAAAAGAGTAAAATAAATGAGACCTATTTGTCTCTCCCTGTTTTTACCATTACATTCCAAAAATGTTGGTAGATTTTTCAGATCCAATCAATTCTAAAATGAGTTGAACAAATTGACACTAGCTTGATTTCTATTATCTAAGCATATGCGGTATTTCGAAAAATTTCGTTTTAGGGCATTCGAAACGAAATTCCGCGGAATTTCGCGGAATTTTAGTATGGCGAAATCTGATTTTCTGATTTCGTTTCGTATCGAATAATTTCAAAAATTTCGAAGGAAAAATCATCCTTTTAACGAAATTAAACGGAATTTCGCGGAATTTCGAAATGAATTTTTAATTTTTCAAATTTTCATATAGTAAAAAAATTTGGCTGCGCCGCTGAATAAAGCCATTCGAACTCTATTTAAAATTTTATAAGGTACATCAGGGCAAGTTGAAACGGTTTTTTCAAAGTTGAACTTTGTAGTGCTATAAAAAAACAATCTTTGATAAATTTTGAGTTCGTTTGCAGCATTTGCTAGTTCGGGGCAAAGATTATACATAAAAAGTTAGCAACCTTACCAAACTTTCTTATAAATAGTTAGTATACTAAAATTATATTTTTATATGCATCGTTTCAACTTCCCCACGTATCGGGGCAAGTTGAACCACTGCGCTATATACAGACATTAGCCAATTTTGCCGTATCAAAAACAAAATATAGTACTCAGTGAAACTCAAGATGCACAAGGTTGGTATGGTGACTGTACTGCCAGGACACTCATAAGAGTCTCATGTAAATGTTGATGTGAACTTCTAATGATTTTGAATATCTTTCAGACGTTAGCTCAAAATTGTCTCCTGTTAAGGAAAAGTGATAAAATAGTAGGCTTTCAGGAATTCTTTCGGTATTTCCCCCAGAAATTAGTTCGGAATTTTCTTCACTTATTCTTTCAAAAATTGTATACGAAAACCGTTAAAATTCGTTGAGGTATTCTTCAAAAAGTACCTTCAGAAATTCTTCTGAAAACTCTTTTGAAATTCCTTGCAAAGTTCTTAGGAGAATTTCTAGCAAATTCCTTAAGAATTTCTGAACAAGTTTCTGAAAGAATATCCGAATTGTCAAAGCCTATCCTGAAGGAACTTCCGACAATCTTAGATTTCTTCACATTCCGTCAAGAGTCCGTTAAGAAATCCCTCTATCCCTCTTCTTCGGAAAATCCGCAAACTTTTTTTGAAAATGAATCTAGAAATTAAATGAATGTTGAAATTTCTCAAGATATTCCTCCAAAACTTCAAAAAAGGTTTTCTAAGAACTATTTCAAATCGTCCCTCAGGAATCGTTTAAGAACTTCCAACAGGATTTTTTTTAGGAAATAAAATAAAACTTCTGGAATTCCTTAGCAAATTCCATCAGGAATTGCTTCGCAAAATCCTCTCGAATATACCTTCCGAAAACCCTTCACAAATTTCTTCTGAAATATCAACAGAAAATATTTTAGAAAATTCTTCGAAAATCCGTTTGAGAATTCCATAAAAAATTAACTAAAAATTCCTTTTGAAATTCATTTACGATTCCTTCGCAAGTTCCTTTAGGCTTTGAAAATTTGCTTAGAAATTTCTTACGAATTTTTTT
The DNA here is from genome assembly GCF_024139115.2 of Armigeres subalbatus. Taxonomy (NCBI): domain Eukaryota; kingdom Metazoa; phylum Arthropoda; class Insecta; order Diptera; family Culicidae; genus Armigeres; species Armigeres subalbatus. The sequence continues at coordinate 17,113,165 of NC_085141.1, forward strand.
AGAAATTACTTCGGAAATTTCTCAGAAATTCCTCTAGGGGTTCCTTAGCAAGCTTCTAGGCTTTTTTTCCTGGAATTCCCATAATAATTCTTTCAGAACAACCTCAGAAAATTCTCAATTCCATTTCCCTCGAATACCTTAACTTTCGATTTTTTTTTGGGAATCTCTTCAGAAATTTATTGAAAAATCAGAAATTTATTGAAAAATTCGGAGATTTCTTTGAAAATTCCTTAGAAAATTGCATCTGGGATGCATTAGGAAATTCTATTAGAATTTTTTTGAAAATGTCTGTCATCCGGAAATTCCTTTAAAAAGTTTGCCTCACAAACTGTTTCGGTTATTACATCAGGAATTCTCTCAGAAAGTCTATTAGGAATCCTTTCAAAAATTCTTCATTTAATTCCTTCGGAAATTCTTTTACGAATACCATCGGGAACTATTTCATTCCTTAATACATTTTCGAATGAATTCCAGCAGGAATATTGTATGATTTTACTGAAAAATTGCCCTAAGAAAACATGAATGGATTTTCGGAAGAATACCTAGGGGGAATAACGGCTTTGGCAGGTTTTGTTCTTTTATTATCATGGGGGTTTTTAATGACTGATTTTGCTCAAAGTTGGCCTATACATTATTTGCATATCAAAGAATATAATTATTGTTCGTGTTCTTAAATTTATTTCATTCAGATTTATCAAATCAGTGGGAATTTGTCGAAGCTTATGTAGAAGCATTTAAGCCACTCTACGATTGCACCATTGCAATTCAAAAGGTCAATTGTACTTTAAACGATTTTTTTGGCCACTGGATGACAGCTTATGGTCAAGTAGTGTCGGTGCAGAGCAACATGTTTGTGAAGACAATTCTGGAATCGATGGAGAAAAGAGTCAGTAATTATACCATGCAAGCTGCACTTTACGTTGATCCACGCTTTTCTTTTCGTGGGTCTGGATTATTCTCTCCACAGCAGAAAAAAAATATTGTGGTACGTAGTATGTTCATCTTCTAGTCGCTTTGACTTTGACGTGACATAAGTGTTTTAAGCTGTCTATACAAATCCAATTTTCTCATTTTCAGAATTTTCTGATTAAAGTAAACCAGAAAATAACAGCAGCCTCGAAGCAAGCCTTTGATGACATTTCCTCTGATCCATCGCCTCCAAGCACATCAAGTGAACTAGCAACCCTATAACCAGAGACCGGCGGAGTGAAAAACTGTCGAAATGGCAACGTATGAAAATGCATGAAATCGTGACAATGATACTGGTAGCACTTGAAATTTTTGCTTGTTTCTTATGGATGCAAAAAGTAAACAAGTCGAAGTGGAACCGTTTTTGACGGTTCGATTGGAGACAAGATGGCGTCTTCGCCGAACTCTTATTCTAGTATTTCTAAAGTGAACCAGTATCATCGGCATGAACAAGCCAATTCAGTTTGAATGATTTCATATCAAGAAACATTGGGCAAAGTATTCAAACTTCGACAGAAATCTCTTCATTAGAGCAGCACATCAGGAACATTGCAAATCATTCACGCAAGGATGCTGATCAAACAGGCTTCAGTGTCATTGATCATTGGGCGAAACAACGTTTTGAAGATCCTGAGCTTTGGAAATTAGTTCAAGTCATTCTTGGACAGGCACCCACACAGTGTAGTGTTGAGCGAGATTTCAGCCAAAATAATTTGGTGTTTACAAAGTCCAGAAATCGCATTAGTGAAGTCAACCTGGAAAATATTTTGAAGATACGGTCTAATAAGAGTATTATTCCGAAGGCTCTCGCCAGATCACTCGCCAATGATACAGAATAAGGGGGAGTTCACCGATTTAATGGATTTTTTACGGCTTACGGAACTACAGAGAGCACAATAAGAAATCTTCTAAACAAAATTGTGTTGAATATCTGAATATCTTCAAAGGTTTTTTTTATTAAATGAATTTTTAAAACTTTCCAACTATTTGTTTTATTATGTCTGTAGCAGTAAATATGTACATATCTGAACAAGCAGTAATAGAAAAGAGTAAAATAAATGAGACTTATTTTTCTCTCCCTGTTTTTACAATTACATTCCAAAAATGTTGGTAGATTTTTCAGATCCAATCAATTCTAAAATAAGTTGAACAAATTGACACTAGCTTGATTTCTATTATCAATGGAACAGTTTTGCGTAGAACGGCAGTGTATTACTTGAAATAAATTTACTAAACTGAACTAAACAAAAATTTACATCTGTACAATGTTCCTATCAAGATTTTTTTTTATGTACAGGTTATCCGACTTCGTCAGTAGATGGGAATAACCAGCGCGGGGGGGAAACATACATTTTCAGTGCAAAACATAAACAAACGAGCATAAATTCCATACAAAAATCCAAGATGGCTGAGTTGGGGATATTGACAAGTCGGATAACCTGTACATAAAAAAATCTTGGTTCCTATTATGCTTTACACTTCCCACAGTGTGCGAGAAAGTCAAAGATCAAATCGATGAAAATAATGAAAATTTATTATCGGGTTGTTATTTTCACTGGTAAACAAACGATTTCTTACGTGCACTTGATCAACGAAAATATTGTATCGGAAATCTTATTCTCGTGAAAAGTGTTAGGAGAAGATAGTATTTGCTCGCTTCTCACTTTCTCGCCTATATCTCCCATAGCGTGAAAATGAGCCATTCTCTTTTCTTGTCAACGATAATTTCAATCTCTGGTCTCTCTGGACTCTCAATCAGCGGAGCGAGTTCCAATGTGCACGACTTTATCGCAGGCGTCCCGCAAGTTAGTATTCTCCAGTTATTTGTTGATTCTTTGTTGAGATTAGTGCCTATCCAGCATTTTACGTGCGGTAATGGCCGCCACAATTCAACTCACTTTTTGATAGGATGCACTCGATTTGACGTTTGGCTTGTGTCGTACACGGACAGATAAATAAACTCAAACTTTGAGTCAATATACGCACTATTGAGAATATCGCAGAAAAAAATTACCCAAATTTGGGTAGTTTTCCCTTTTTTTCCCATGATTGCTATCAAAACTAGAGCAAGATGCAAACACCTCACCGAGGTTGCTCAGCCCAATAACCCAAATTTGAATAAATTCAATATTCTCTATTTTGGGTTGATCAAGGTCCGCTTTGGATAAATTGAACTCAGCTTTGGGTAAATTGTTTACATGGGATTAAAGGCAAACTACCTAGTGCCAGAAAAGTCATTTTACTCAAATTTGGGTTATTGGCCCAAACCACGGTTTTGAGTGCAAACAACCCACTTTTGGGTAGTTTTGGTTTTCAGTGTATGACACCGCAGCGATCATCATCATCATGAATTCATCATTATGATGATGAAAATTTATCGTTTTTGTGTCATACGACACAAGCCAAACTTCAAACTGTTTCCATCCTACCAAAAAATGAGTTGGGTTGTGGCGGTCATTAGCCATCGGCCATTAGCGGCCATCGTAAAATGCTGGATGAAAATGCGAGCTAAAATGTATTTGTATTCTGGACTGTTTGCACTTCCGCAGTTATTAACTGCGAGGTTTTTTAAGCCAAGTTACCAATTTTGCATTCGTATATCATGAGGATAACACGATGACACACTTGTCATAAAACGAATGTTGGATTCAGTCAAACGATAAGGATTTTTTTTTCGAAATTGTGATTCTCTGGTACGGAAATTAAATTACTTGTGGATCCGTTTTTTGAAGAGAATATAATTTTCCTGAGAAAGTGGAAATAGATTTAATAATACAAAGTTAAGCAGGGACTATGTCCAAGCAGGGACTATGGGCAGCAGGGACTATGTCCAAGGGCTTGACGATCCCTCCCCAGGCCATCTGCGAGTTGTGGGGCTTGCCTAGGATGTGGTGGGGTTTGACAGTGGGCCCTGTTAAACCTCTATAAAAAGCTGCATGTATCCGCAAGTAGGCCCCACCAAAGCGACCGTGTGCCGCTCAAAGCGCACAAGCCCAAGTCCTGGTGTTAGGTGGGACGCTAAACAGCCCTGACACGACGGCCCTCCGACGAGACAGGAGGTTTGCGCAGGCCCAATAAGCCGCCTAGAAAACCAATCATTACGAACAATATAAGAGATAATGCGACTCGATATAATCGGCAAAGACCTAGGCGACGAATACAGGATCACGATTGGAAGCTTGGAACATGGAATTGCAAGTCGCTAGGTTTCGCAGGTTGCGACAGGATGATCTACGATGAATTACATACCCGCAACTTCGACGTCGTGGCGCTGCAGGAGATTTGCTGGACAGGACAGAAAGTGTGGAAAAGCGGGCATCGAGCGGCTACCTTCTACCAAAGCTGTGGCACCACCAACGAACTGGGAACCGGCTTCATAGTGCTGGGTAAGATGCGCCAACGCGTGATTGGGTGGCAGCCAATCAACGCAAGGATGTGCAAGCTGAGGATTAAAGGCCGTTTCTTCAACTATAGCATCATCAACGTGCACTGCCCACACGAAGGGAGACCCGACGACGAGAAAGAAGCGTTCTACGCACAGCTGGAGCAGACATACGATGGATGCCCACTGCGGGACGTCAAAATCGTCATCGGTGACATGAACGCACAGGTAGGAAGGGAGGAAATGTATAGACCGGTCATCGGACCGGATAGTCTGCACACCGTTTCGAATGACAACGGCCAACGATGCATAAACTTCGCAGCCTCCCGCGGAATGGTAGTCCGAAGCACCTTCTTTCCCCGCAAAAATATCCACAAGGCCACATGGAGATCACCTAACCAAGAAACGGAAAACCAAATCGATCACGTTCTAATCGACGGTAAATTCTTCTCCGACATCACGAATGTCCGCACTTACCGCAGTGCGAATATTGAATCCGACCACTACCTCGTTGCAGTATGCCTGCGCTCAAACTCTCGACGGTGTACAACACGCGTCGAAGTCGGACGCCGCGGCTTAACATTGGGCGGCTACAAGACGGTAGACTAGCCCAAGACTACGCGCAGCAGCTGGCAGTGGCATTCCCAACGGAAGAGCAGCTAGGCGCAGCATCTCTTGAAGATGGCTGGAGAGATATTCGATCCGCCATTGGAAGCACCGCAACCGCTGCACTAGGCACGGTGGCTCCGGATCAGAGAAACGACTGGTATGACGGCGAATGTGAGCAGTTAGTTGAGGAGAAGAATGCAGCATGGGCGAGATTGCTGCAACACCGCACGAGGGCGAACGAGGCACGATACAAACGGGCGCGGAACAGACAAAACTCGATTTTCCGGAGGAAAAAGTGCCAGCAGGAAGATCGAGACCGTGAAGAGACGGAGGAACTGTACCGCGCTAATAACGCACGAAAATTCTATGAGAAGTTGAACCGTTCACGTAAGGGCCACGTGTCACAGCCCGATAAGTGTAAGGACATAAACGGGAACCTTCTTACAAACGAGCGTGAGGTGATCCAAAGGTGGCGGCAGCACTACGGAAAGCACCTGAATGGCGATATGGCAGACAACGGTGGCGGTATGGTAATGAACCTAGGAGCACGCGCGCAGGACATGCGACTTCTGGCTCCGAATCTCCAGGAAATCCAGGAGGAGATCGGCCGGCTGAAAAACAACAAAGCCCCTGGAGTTGACCAACTACCAGGAGAGCTGTTTAAACACGGTGGTGAGGCACTAACTAGAGCGCTACACTGGGTGATTACCAAGGTTTGGGAGGATGAGGTTCTGCCGCAGGAGTGGATGGAAGGTGTCGTGTGTCTCATCTACAAAAAGGGCGATAAGTTGGATTGTAGCAACTACCGCGCAATCACATTGCTGAACGCCGCCTTCAAGGTACTCTCCCAAATTTTATGCCGCCGACTAACACCAATTGCAGGAGAGTTCGTGGGGCAGTACCAGGCGGGATTTATGGGTGAACGCTCTACCACAGACCAGGTGTTCGCCATACGTCAGGTATTGCAGAAATGCCGCGAATACAACGTGCCCACACATCATCTATGTATCGACTTCAAAGCCGCATATGATACAATCGATCGGGACCAGCTATGGCAGCTAATGCATGAAGCGAGCCGAGTCCTCTCTGGAGTGGCCTCAGCCATCTCCAGCTCCTAGGGAATGTGATATGGTGGAGAGAAGGACAAGCTCTACCTTAACTCTAATTTATTAATTCTAATTACGTGCTATATATACATTGTCAGGTAACTATCGAGAGGTAAATATTCATAATTATTTACTCGTCGATGAGCTGCCTGTTTTTATCATCCTAAACTACCTCGACGGGTAGTTGGTAAAGGACAATGTAGTGGTAGATCACCACATGCACGAAAACGAATTTCCGGATAAACTGATACGGTTGATCAAGGCGACGATGGATCGGGTGATGTTCGAGTTTCAGGGGCATTCTCGAGTCCCTTCGAAACGCGTAGAGGGTTACGGCAAGGTGATGGTCTTTCGTGTCTGCTATTCAACAACGCTTTGGAGGGAGTAATACGAAGGGCAGGGATTGACACGAGTGGTACGATTTTCACGAAGTCCGTCCAGTTATTTGGTTTCGCCGACGACATTGATATTAATGCACGTAGCTTTGAGAGGATGGAGGAAGCCTACATCAGACTGAAAAGCGAAGCTAAACGGATTGGACTAGTCATCAATACGTCGAAGACGAAGTACATGATAGGAAGAGGCTCAAGAGAGGTCAATGTGAGTCACCCACCACGAGTTTCTATCGGTGGTGACGAAATCGAGGTGGTAGAAGAATTTGTGTACTTGGGCTCACTGGTGACCGCCGATAACGATACCAGCAGAGAAATTCGGAGACGCATAGTGGCTGGAAATCGTACGTACTTTGGACTCCGCAAGACGCTTCGATCGAATAGAGTGCGCCGCCGTACCAAACTGACTATCTACAAAACGCTTATAAGACCGGTAGTCCTCTACGGACACGAGACCTGGACGATGCTCGTGGAGAACCAACGCGCACTGGGAGTTTTCGAAAGGAAAGTGTTGCGTACCATCTATGGTGGGGTGCAGATGGCGGACGGTACGTGGAGGAGGCGAATGAACCACGAGTTGCACCAGCTGTTGGGAGAACCATCCATCGTTCACACCGCGAAAATCGGAAGACTGTGGTGGGCCGGGCACGTAGCCAGAATGTCGGACAGTAATCCGGTGAAAATGGTTCTCGACAACGATCCGACGGGCACAAAAAGGCTAGGTGCGTAGCGGGCAAGGTGGATCGATCAGGTGGAGGACGATTTGCGGACCCTCCGCAGACTGCGTGGTTGGCGAAGTGCGGCCGTGGACCGAGCTGAATGGAGAAGACTTTTATGTGCAGCACAGGCCACTCCGGCCTTAGTCTGAATAAATAATAATAATAATGATTGTCGGCATTAAGCACAATAGATTCCCTACCTTTCCTACAGTATTATTGTGTTCCCTAACTTCGGCCAAACTGCGAGTCTTTCGGTTCCCCAAAAGTAACATAAGTGTATATGAATCATGAAAAACTGCAATGAAAAACATGATCTCGGCTCTTTACGCTTAATACGGCAAAAAAGCCTATCCAACAAACGAGAAATTAAGAAAAAATCATACAAAAATTGTATGATTTCATGATTGTAATCGACTGATTTGTGTGCAACGGAATGTTTTTTTCCGGCTTGCAGTCTTTGGAGGGAAGCTGAATGATGTCTATTTAATCATCGCCGACGTTTCGGTGTTGGAGGAAGGTGTAAATCCAACACCAAAACGTCGGCGATGATTAAATAGACATCTTTCAGCTTCCCTCCAAAAACTGCCAGCCGAAAAAACCCATTCCGTTGTATGATTTCTTATCTTGTTTTTTTACTGTTCTGGGGACACTGTTTTTCAAACGGTTTCCCATGCTTTATGAAATCCACAAAATGCAAGTGTGACATTTTCCATTTTCACTATTTTTTTCCCCTTTTCTTCAAAAAATATTTACAATTTTAAAGTATTTTGTGATTTTGTTATAAAAGGTTCGATCAACAAAAAACAGACAATAATAGAAAATAACCAGCCAAAATCATTATTCTCTTAAAATATTTTTCGATGGATCTCTTCAACTTGTATTATTTTCTACTTAAGTTCCATAAGTAATTGTAACTGAATTAAGTAATGAGAAAGTCACTCCGACTCTTAGTTATTTCTCGAAAGGTTGCAAAACTATGGAGCGTCGTCACCTGCGATCAACACTCTCAAACAACAGCACTACGATCGATCGAGTCGACAGCCAGCAGTGAGAGAAGAAACAGCTTCAACAATCAACGCCACAGATAATAAGATCAGTTGAGATGACATCATACAACGTGATGAAGCTATCGATCTTTTCGATTTTGTTGATATATTCCGTGGTAAGTACGTTGGTTCAAGTTGTCGTACATTCTACATTGGATTCGATCAATTTTAGTCTGTGGTGCATTCCCAAAAGGAATTGTCCAAAATTCCCGAAATCGATGCCTATAAACTGCAGTGCATTGAAGCCAGTGGAATCACTGAGTCATCGTCGAAGAAATTACGCGACGAAGACACTATACCCAATCCCGATCAGTCGACCAAGGTGAGCACCATTTAACGACTTCATGCCCCATTGATAATGTCTGCTTCCGAATAGTGCTACGTCCAATGTTTCTTCTCGAAACTGCGAATGATGAACGAGAAAGGTGTGGTGCAGAAGGACAAAGTGGTTGCGGTTTTGACCAAACTGATGGAAGCGGACAAAGCTAAGAAGCTGGCGGACAAATGCGACTTGCGAAGAACGAACCCATGCGATACGGCCTACGCTATGTTCGATTGCTACCGACAGAACAGAGCAAAGCTGCTCTGAGTGGGAGTTCGTTATTGTAGCTCATAGGGCAGGAGTGCTGTTATTACTACCTGCGTCATTCCTAGTGATATTATCAGCACTGCTCCGGAATACTAAGTGCGTTCAAGTAGATAATGCTTGGTTGATGAGGTTTATGTAACGCATTTCGATTATATTTGTATTAAAGAACAATTTGTTACGGAATTTTTATTTGTATTAAAGAACAATGTGTTACGAAAATTGTTGAAAGAAACGCAATCTAAACTTTGAGATCAACATCCTATAGAAAGTACTTAGCAGGAATAAAATATGCATTGAATGTTTCCGTTTTTTTCCTTGGCTGTACTAATATTAAATGAAGCGAAAAAGGGACAAAAACCGCAAAAGAAAAATTAAGAAAAAGGAAATTAAAAAAACAGAGCCCTAATAGAGATGGCATAAAGATATTGACTGAAGGTGGACATAAGAATGCTTTATCGAATGCATACAGGTTTTATTTTACACTATTTGGTTTTAGTCGATTAGGACTTTTAGCGCCAATGAAACAATGAGTTTACCCCACGAAAAAATCACAAAAAAAAGAAGAATATTTATGCGGTATTTCAAAAGCTGTTAAAGTTCAGGTTAATCGTTAAATTAATTAATTCCGTGAAAAACAAAACCTGGAAGTAGATACAAGATAAAGAACGATATACGATATTCGCGCATTATTTCGGGCGCGTTTTCTTGTGATCCGTTAAGTATGAAGAGCACTGAAAGTTTCTTAAACACTAATTTGTGCATCTTCATAAACATGCTTGCCTTTCAGAAGATTGGTGATGATACTAAATTAAATACATATCATTATAATACCGAGTCGTCAGCTAGGTTCTTTTTAACTGGTCGTCTCTGGAAGAACCCACGTTTTTGAAACTACTAAATATTTCGGTCTATATTTCCATCAAATGAGAGCATATTTTCAAAACGAAAGTTCAACCTCTTAACTATGTATATTATTTGGTGTTTCATCCACTCTTGTTTCGCTGATAGCACACCAAAACCTCGTAGGCCGTATCCAGTGGGTCCTGCTTCTGAATATCACAGTTTTTCACCATGGCCTTGGCCGTGTTTTCGCCTTGTATTCCACTGAAAAACTCAACCACGGCATCTTTCAACATCGCTCCATTTTCATCCATAAACTGCATCTTCTGGAAGAAACACTGCACATAGCGCTGCAAAGAATGAAAAATCTTAGGTTTTGTGTCCTGATTCAAATCTGACTTCGTTTCGCTAACCTTTGTAGACCAGTCTGGATTATCAATAACTTGTCCAGCGTGCACCTTGATGGCCGACTCCACGCTGACGTCGCTGAGTTCGACGCACTGCTTACGATAATCGTCAATTTTTTGGGCTACGTTTGCATTTTGCGAACTGCAAACGGCAGCAAAAATTAAAAGGCTCAGAAACCTAACTAACGTCATTTCGGTGAGACCTAATCACAATGCAATCGTAGAATGCACTGGGAGGTAATCTGGCGGCCGTAGAGGTCCACAGCAAAAACAGCTACCTAATTAGTCTGTGAATAATCAGTTCTATTATGTTAACTCTGTTGTATTTGGTAGGGGTGATTATTGTGAGAACATTCCGCCCCGCTACTCAGGTACATGGGGAAGTAGAAATGTGCATAACCGGCATTTCGGTCGCGTCAAAACAAACCCTTCAAAGATACTGTTTTTATGATTCCCTCCAAATAATGTTAACTTTTATGGACCTATAAAACCTTTAACCATAGCCGTAAACTGTCTCGGCCACGCGTTCATAGCTCTCCGGTATTGTACCACGGTTGACGTACCCGGAGCTGTCAAAAGTGCCCTGCAAACGTCAAACTACCTCCAGCAAGACATTCGCTTCTAGTGTTTTTATTATGGCTAAATGGCTTTTCGCTCCAGTTTATTGTTGTTTGCCTGCTTGGGTGCGTTTCATTAAAGCATTATCGTTGTTTTTATGTTTAAATAACTTCTTTTTTATGTGCTGATGCGCCCATTTACGCAGCAGACTGCTGCGCTGCTATTGCAGCAGACTGTTCGACTGCTTGTCGGCCGACAAACGGATTCCCCACGGCGAGTATGTTCGACCTTGGCTTCAATGGGTGCGTTTGTTGTTTGTTTGCTATGGGTCATAAACATGCGGATATGGCCATTAACGGAAACCGATGCCACCAGGAGAGGATGCAAACGGTCGTAGGAAATGATGAAGAATTACCGAAATATTTTCTGTTGTTCAATATGGGAAGCCACGGAATTTTATATGTTGCAGTCAACATAAATACTTAGAAACTTCTCCCGAATACCGTTCTCTGCTGTGCAGGTACATTCAAATTTGTTTACTGCAATATTGATTAAGCTTACGGTACTTGCTGCTTGGTGTTGTTATAAACATAGTGAATTATGAGATGAGCAATGAATTTTATAATATGAGATGTTTTAGCGAGTCATAAAGTTTCATCATTTTTGATTAATGTTAAGAAAATAATGGTAGGCAGACCCGTCCATGGTCTTTTTTCTGTCATAGATGCAAAAACCATTGGAAACAATATCCATTTTCTATAACTTCACTTTCAGAACCTCCCTCCTAAGGCTACATTTTTTAACGGATGAGTTACTTATAGCAAAAAAGTGCCCTGTCTCTTTTACTTGTTTTCGAGCAGGTGGGTGTCATCCATATCTCGCACAATGGGTTTGTTTTGCAGCCAACATTGCGCAACTGGTCCCCACTGACATTTCTGGATCCCAATGGGAATCAAATCAGATGTTGGTAAACAGCACAAATACTACCATAAATTTTACTTTGAGAACATGGCGTCGTGCCAGGTGGCTGTTTTCGAGCCTATAACGGGAATTGGAACGCAGATGAAAATACCTACAGTAATCCTATTCGCAGTCACAACCATGAGATGAGAACTATGAGAACACACATTTATGACTTTGGTACACTACGTCGAATGACATTTCATCGAATGACGTTCAGTCGAATGGACATTTTATCAAATGGGCATTTATTCGAAAGAAAATTCAGTCAGCAGGGACAATTTACTCCGAGGGAACGTTCGACCCCTGTTCATGGTGCTATGAAACACCAGAGAGATTCGCGGATGAACGAAGTGTAAACGTTTCATTGATCTCTCGTATGAAGCTAGATGGGCAGCAGTTCGCGAATTCAGAATTTGCCGTAGATGTCTTCGACAGCATGGAGGAAACTGCAACAGCAAAACATGACGGGTGCACATTTAAACACAACTCTCTTCTTCATAAGAATCTTGCAGTGCCGAGTGAGCCAATTCCTTGTTCCAACCAAAGGAAAGCCAACGAAGGGCGGAGCATCAACAATCATCAAGTGGAAGCAAGTGTGGAGTTATTCCGATATTTACCCTTGTTCGGACCGAACACGAAGGTTGACTGTTTCGCTTTCCTTGATGATGGATCAGAACTGACGTTACTGGACGAGCAGATTTCCAAAGAACTGGAACTGGTTGGAGACACAACGCCATTGTGTTTAAGGTGGACAGGAGGAACTCATCGCTTTGAAGACACGTTAAGGCAAGTAAATCTTGGAATTTCCGGTCTGAGCGGGCAAAGATTTGATTTGAATGGAGTTCGAACAGTTGCTTCGCTTGAGTTGCCTTTCCAGAGCTTGGATGTTGAATTGCTGAAGCGGAAATATACGTATCTGGATGGAGTTCCGGTGAAGTCTTACAATCGTGTACGGCCGAGGATCTTGATAGGCGTAAAACATACCAATATCTCGTTGGTGAGGCGCTGTCGTGAAGGCAAGGATGGTGAACCAATCGCCGTCAAGACTCGCCTAGGTTGGACGATCTTCGATCTTCGGGATCTTTAAAAAAGTAGTGCCGGAAGAGCTAGCAGCGAGAAAGGGACAGGTATGGTATTTACCAACGTTTCCGGTCATTAATCCCAATAAGCCAGGGAAGATTCGGATTGTATAGAACGCTGCTGCAACCGTACGTGGAGTTAGTCTGAACTAGGTGCTGTTAACAGGTCCGGATTTGCTGAGTTCGTTGGTTGCTGTCTTGCACAAATTTCGTGAATATCGTGTTGGTATTTGCGGAGACATTCGCGAGATGTTTCTCCAGATAGGTATACGGCCTGAGGATCAGTTTTATCACCTGTTTCTTTGGAACGAAGATAGCAGCGAACGCGAGCCAAGCACATTCATAGTTCCCGTAATGATCTTCGGAGCATGCTCGTCACCGACCGATACTGTTCAGTTCGTTACGATATTGTTCAGTTCGTTAAGAACAAAAACGCTCAGAGGTTCCGTGAAGAGTTTCCGTTAGCAGTTGAGGCCGTGGAGAAAAAACATTATGTCGACGACATGCTCGCTAGCACGGAGACGGAAGCTGAAGCTATTGAGCTAGCAAAGTCGGTAAAATACATCCACGCGCAAGGTGGGTTTGATATTAGGAACTGGGTGTCCAATTCTGCCGAGGTTTTGAAAGCCCTAGGTGAAAAGCCAATGAATGAGATGGCTCTCAATATAGTAGCGGAGTACGCTACTGAAAAGGTTTTAGGGATGTAGTTGAATACATCAACCGATTGCTTTATTTATAAGATCTGCTGGACCCGATTTGACGCGAAGCTGTTTGATGGAAGCAGACCTCCAACAAAACGAGAGTTGCTCCGTATCCTTATGAATATATTTGACCCGTTAGGACTTATCTCCCATTTCCTGATGGCTCTGAAGGTCACGCTTCAAGATGTATGGCGCATAGGACTGAAGTGGGATGATCAGATAGAGGGCAAGCAATTAGACAGCTGGAAAACATGGACAGAACGTTTACCGAAATTAGAGGAACTGCAAATTCCCCGATGTTACCGTCAAATTACGTCCATTGGTGATCGTAATCGGGTTCAATTGCACACATTTGTTGATGCAGGAGAAAACGGAATGGCTGCCGTTGTATATCTACGGTTCGAGGAGGACGGGCATATCGCATGTGCTTTGGTAGCGGGGAAACACTTGTTGCTCCCCTGAAGTATCTGTCAACACCTCGATTAGAGCTTTAAGCTGCCGTAATCGGTGCCAGGCTGGCCGATAGCACAATCCAATCATTGTCCATTCATGTACTACAACGTTTTTTTTCTGGTGTGACTCCCGCAACGTATTGTGTTGGTTACGTTCTGACCACCGGCGGTACAGCCAATACGTGGCTGCAAGAGTGAGCGAAATCCTGGACATTACCTAAGTCAACGATTGGAACTGGATTAAATCGGAGCAGAATGTAGCTGATGACGGCACTAAATGGACGAAACATATACAGCTGAGATGTAGCGATGTTTGGTTCAAAGGTCCTGAATTCCTAAAGCAGCCGGAGCCAAAATGGCCCATCATTCATTCTAACCAAGAAACAACAACCGAAGAACATCGACCAACCGCACTCGTCAACACCCACATCAAAGCTGAAGAACCGGCGACGGACATAGAAGACAAAGATTGACTCAACGTGAGTAGATTTTCTCGATGTACCTCAACACAAACAGTAATGCCCTGTTTTACACACCATGCAGGATATTAAAATATCAACAAATATACACTGATATTGTAAATCTCGGAAGACCACCTTTCTTCGCTACCGAAAGTTAACAGTTGCTATAAATAACTGATGTTGCTACAATTATGTTATAACCTTGTTTTGCCTTCCTAGTCGGGAAGGTATTTATATTGTAGATCCGAACTTGATATGTGTCCCAGATTTTTCAAACTTATCCTAGAAAAAAATCTGGATGAGTTCTCAAAAAAGAATCTTTTGTGAAATGCCTGTAGGAATTTCTATATGAAATTCAGGAGGAATCAGTTCTTGCAAAAAAAAATCAATGGAATTCCCAATGAAGATTTTAAAGGAAGTTCAGAAGAAATTTCTAAAGAAATTTCCGAAGGAGCTCCTGAGCGCAGTTCCAAAGAATTCCTAAAGAACTTTAGATAAAAAAATCCAAAAAGAATTTGCTATTTCCAGAAATTTCTTTGGATATTGCTTCAGGAACTTTTTCGAAATGTTCTTATGTAATTTTTTCAGGAATTCCATCTTAAATTTGTTCAGGGAATTTCTTCGAAAATAGCTCCAGGTAGTTATTCCTTCAAAAATTTCATTCGTAATTTATTCTAAAATTCCTCCAAAAATTCTCCGGAAATTCACGGAGAGGCAAAACATCCTCTGCAAATGAATCCAATATTTTTTTTCCCAAATTCTTCCATGAATTCTAGGACAAAATTTTAGGAAATTGCTGGAGAATTTCTGAACGAATTCCTGAAAAAAAATCCAAGACTATTGGATTTCTCCAAGAAATTCCGTCAAGATTGCCTTCAGAAATTCCTCCAGCATTCCTGCGAAAAATCATCAGGGAACTACTTCGTGGAGTTAATCTACACATTCCTTTTTAAAGGTTTCCGGATGTTCCTTTGAAAATTGAAATTTTTAATTTTTTTTCCTTAATAATTTTTTTAAATTATATAAGTTCATCACTAGGGAGAAAATTGAAAAAAGAAATTTCAAGAATTACTTCGTAATTTAACTCAGAAATTCCTTCGAAATTCAGAGCTTCGCCCTGAAATGCTTTTGGAAATTATTTAAATCATTCGTTTAGAAACACCTATGGATTTTTATTCAGGAATTCTTTCGGAAAATAAATTTATTCGGAAATTGTTTGAAAATTCCTATAGGAATGCTTTGGAATAATTTTAAAAAATCGTGTAAAAATTTCTTCAGGAAATTCCACCGAAATTTTTATGAAAGTTCTTCCAAAAATACATTAAGGATATTCTTTAGAAATTTTTCCATGAATTTCTAAAAAAATCCTACTGGAATTTAAAAAAAATTTCCAGCAAATCGCCAATAACTTACTCCAGGAAATCTATAAGAACATATTTCTTTAGGAATTCCTCCAAAAGTTTCTTCATAATTTGAATAAAAAAAATAATAATTTCTTCAAACATTTCTTCGGAAATTCCTATAATTTTTTTTCGGAATTATCACCGCAAAATCATTTGGGATTCCTTGAAGAATTCCCCAGATTTTATTTTTGGAATTCCATTGAGAATTAATTTAAAAATTATTTTAGGAATACCTCTAAGAATTACTTCGTTGAAAATTCCGTTTGGATTTTTTTAGAAATACCTTTAAGAAATCTTTGACCATTGAATTGATTGGCGACATATCAGTTTTTTTAGAACAATGTTGGCGTAGATAATTAAATAACAGTGAAAATAAACGTGCCCTTGTTTAACTCCGCCAGTGATCGCAGATACAAAATCAATGAATTTTCATGCTAACAGTGTCACAGTCAGCAAGCCCTGTTTTTTTTGAATAATTTCATGAGCTTTTTGTAGATAATAAGTAGAGGATTCAATTTTTCGGGTCCTTTTTCTTAATAACGAACAAGTTTATTGTAGGATTTGTTCACAAGAAAAACTGTTTCACACTGCTAGCTCAACCTTATATTGAAAAAAAAAATCCCATACAGTACACGGTAGAACAACAATTAAGTATTGAAAAATATAAATGATTATTCTTGCTTCGATATAACGTTCAACTTTGAAATCGAAATGTACGTTATATCGAAGTTTACCTGTAATCGGTAGGATCCATTGGATCATTGGATTATCGGGCATATTTTAGTTTAAATGTTTAGAATGGTGACAAATGCTATTTACAACATGATTGTTCACACAGATTTATTTTTTGCTATGTTTAATACATATAAAGAGCAACATACTTACTCTAGTTGCTCCGATGTCGCCATGATTAGCAAAATAATTTGCAATAATATACAAATCGTAACAATCTATTTTATTATATCCCTTTAAAATAATTCTTATTAATTTTTCATGTTATACATATCGCTGTTGAACAGCTTTTTAACACCATCTGTAATTCGCAGTATTCCTTCGGGTGTGTGTGCCTTCACATATTGTTTCGTGGACAAAATGCCCTCCATGGTTTCCTGTGATCAGCGATTCCTTAATTTGTTTTTATTGAGGTTGTACTGCGAAAACATTCGCTCTACGCACGCTGATGAATGCGGCAACGACAGTAAGGCCGGAATTATTTTACTGAGAATCGGAAAAGCTATCTCATCGTTCACACGTTTCGTTGCCAACACTTCACTCCAAAAGAGTACGCTGTTTTGTCGTTCTTCCACTGTAAACTGATTCAGGTCAATATTGCGAACTTCCTGGTATTCCAAATCGGCTTTCTGCAGATCGCCAGGTTTCACTAGATTAGGAAAGCACTGGAGCAACGGCATGATGGTGTCGAACTTCCTTTTAATGACATTCTCTGGGTCCAGCAAGGCGAGATTAATTAGCACTCGATCACCAAGATCGATGCGGGATTTACTCTGATTACATAATGTTATGCAGAAGTTCATCATGTTGGTAGTAATTTCCGTTGCAGATTCCACACCGATTGTTCGTGAATGAAGGTGCTCCTCCAACAGCTCCCTCGCTTCGGTACCTATGTACAACGTTTCTATTTTTTTTAAATTCTGCTGATTGAAAGCGACTTTACTTAAATCTTTTAATTCTGCCATGTATTCTGCATTCATAAAATTATCAAGCACTGTGCAATACAGTCTTGATATTTCAGTATGTAAACGACAGAGCTCCGGTCTTTCTGACCGAAATAATCTGTTCATTTGGTTTATGATGGGAAGAATGTAAGGTACATTGGGGGAAGTGGAAAAAGGGGGTACGTGTAAAAATCGACTCAAAAAATTGGAATTGTACATATTTTGCACGGCCATCAACATAACTAAAATAAATTAGCAGTACGTTGTATTGTTCCAGCATGCATTCCAATGATAGCCATCACGTAGCAGCCGGATGCAGCATTTTTAACGGTTTCAACTCGACGATAATTTGCAGCTCCTTGAACCAACTAACTCTTTGTCCTCCAGAACTAAGGACAAAGCTGTTTCACGTAACATGGAATGTGTTTCCAAGCATACGAAGAGCACAAAGTAAAATAATGATAAATGCATTTCATGATGAATGTATTTGAGCAATCTGTTTTAAGCATGCTGTCCACCCAGTGATGCGCTCCCATCATCACATTAGCACCATCAGATCCGAATCCTGGTCGGCTTCGAACTTATCTACGATCATCCTATACAGCCCATCTGCTGTGACATCGGCCACTGATTCAATGTGGTAGAAATAATCGCGCACTGAGAGTTGGTCACCATTTTGTTGGCTCGATCGGATAACCATTGCGAGTGATTTTAAACCAGAAAGATCCGTAGACTCATTGATAAGTAAACTAAAGAAACTAGTTCTCATAATCTCGACCAACTTTTTGACTAATTCAGCGACCATGCGTTAACCGTGTTAGTGTATGTATTATACAAATTTTAACATAGTATTAGTGTGAGCATCAAAGTATATTCTTGCACAATGTTATGGTGTGGTAAAAACTTGAAAGTATGTACAGTTTTTCGAGTCGATTTTTACACTTACCCCATTTTTCCACTTTCCCCAGTACTAAAAACCAAGTAATTTAGTTGTAATGCACTCAAGTAATAAACGTTGCGGACGGGAATTGGGGGTGCTGCCCATATGGTCCGACACCCTATCGATTTCTAATGTCGAATTCGTTTTTAAAAAGTTCCAACCTAGGTTGGAACCAGTTCCAACCTAAGTGCTGTCAAAGTGTTTTTTTATTCGCTTAGGTTGGAACTAGGTTCGCACTAGTTCCAACCCCAAAGCTGTCGGGTTCGCACTGTGTTGTTTCACGGTTTCGCACTGGGTTCACCAATACAACTGTACTACAACTGTCAAAACCACGTGGGTGGGTGGGACTGGGCGGAATAAACAAGCAGAAGGGAGAAACGAAACTGTCTGTTTATTAAAATGAAATGCGCGTTGAAAATCTTTTTTTCCGGGAATTTTGTGATATTTATTGTTGTAGTTTAAAATGAAATTAATCCGGTACTGTTGTCTAGATTCAGTTCCAAAAAAAAATTGTTAGGGAAGTTATGTATTCATAAGTTCATTCAGGTTTTCCTCACAGATGGTGTCCTAAATTAGGTCGGTGGATGGAATTATGTAGTTTGGGAATTCCCCTTGAAACCCGTTCACAAAATCCGCTAAGAATTGTCAGAAAAATATATTTGAGGAATACCGAATAGAATTATTTCTTATGCAGAATTTCTTTTGAAATTCTTCCAAAAACTCTTTCGTGCGTTTCAGAATTTTCTTCGGGAATTCTGCCAGAAACTACTTCAGAAATTCTTTCTTAAATTTTTGGCGATACATATCTTTCAGACATTCCTCCATATTTTTTCCAAAAGATCCTTTCGAGATAAATTCTTTTGAAAATTCTTCTAGGAATATCTTTGAATACTGTTCCAGGATTTTCTCTGGAAGTTGCTCCAGGAATTAATTTGGAAATTCCAACAATATAATTCCTTCAGGAAATTCTTCTAGAATACAGGCACTTACTCGGAGTATCCTTCAGGAATTGCTACGCAAGTTTCGTACATAAATTCCCCCGAAAGTACCTTGAGCAATTCCTCCGGGAGATTCTTGAAAATTGAAAATGCACGGGGCCCAAAATCCGGCGGAAAATTTTCTCGAGGTGTGAGGCTACCTTTATCAGGAAAGGTAGCGAGGAAAAAAATTAGCGAATCCTGGAGAATTTTTATTACATGCTTCTGAGTGTTCTCCGAAAAATTTTTTTTGCAGAAATAGATGAATTTACGGAAATACGGAAAATACGGAACTCGTGGTATAAAAATGTGCACGGGATTATTGAATATAAATAGGGGACTGTACCGATCTCCATCTCACTGAACATATATTCATCTCAACGGGAAACAAAGAAATGCAGCACCAATTTCGTCGCCTCTTTTTGTCAACATGCGTGCTCACTGCTGAGAATAATCACAAAAATAATAAACAATCCAAATTCCTTTCCATTGCTTTGTTTTTGGTGGGATGAATATCGGAGCCATGAGATGAATTCCAGGAGCAGTTTCCCTGTTTATATCCACCCAAAAGTTATTTCCACTATCCGCAAAAATCAGTTCACGCACTTAAACATATTTATTTATCATGATCTGATTAGTCAACGCCAACGCACTGCCAGTGCACTGGATGTCCTGGATCATATGTTTCGAATCAAAACAAACACGATGCTACGCACACCAGCATATCCAATGACAGATGGAACTGAAAATGTTTTTTTATTCAGGGTTCGGGTTGGCACTGACCCAGGTTTAAAAACGAATTCGACATAAAAAAGATGTAGCTTCCCGGATTCACCCCATACTATTATTGTAGCAACCTAAATATAAATACACATAAATGATTTCACTGATAAATTGAGTATGGATGAGATAGAGAACATTCTATTAAATAGACATAGCTGCACCCTTAAGTTTCAAGAATATGAGGGTACTATAAATATTCTCATCAGAAGCTTCATTCATTGCTAGTTTAAATTACAAAATTTAATGACAGGGATATTATTTTGAAAAACGATAACAAACTTGGTTGGTAAAACTAGTATGCTTTCATATTTTGCAAGAAAAATATGCATCCTTTCTGTTACTCCATGGTATACAGACCTAGACTATATTAACTATGAGACATACCTCGCAATCACTTCGGTCATCATATGACATACGGTTAACGACCAATGTTTGCTCACCATCGCCTTTAGAAGTTGGACTACCTGTAAATGCTGAAACTATTTAATAGTTGACTAATCTTCTTTGTAACTGCATCTACTTATTTTAAAGGAAAGGTTGTTTTCGTTAACTTAATTTGCTTTTTGAAATAAGCACGGCATGAGTCATTGAGATGGTTAGTCGAATTACTCTTACCGAAACCGAACCGAATTTCTTACCGGAAGACGTTGACACCGTTCCAACCGTAGCGTACCCTCTCTCAGCCCTCAACCGAATATCACCAACGTTTTTCTCAGATACACCAGTATATCTATCCTATCCTCGGATGATAATCGCCAAATCCGTTTTCGTTGGTTGGAATCTATGCAGGAAATTGCATCGCCGGAACCAGATTCGTCCAGACTCGATCCTGCTGCTGTAAAGTAAAAATTTTGCTGATTTTGGTTCAAACTAAATTGTTTCATTCTTACCTTGTTGGTTTTGGCATTGTATGCCTTTTCTCAAAAGTTTAGCCATAATGCTATTCATTTTAAAACCGAATTTTAATTTGAGAAATTGAAAAATGGCTTCTTGCTTCTAGAGCAGGAAGTCATACTTGTTGCCAGGTTGATTAAACGAACTATGAAAAATACTTTTGAAAAAAAAAGCGCAAGAGCGTGAACGAACGGGCGGGAAGCGCCAAAGAGTGCGAAAATGTAAAAGAGCTGGCGGGTTCCACTGAAAAAAAAACACTGAAATGTTGACATCGCGAACAGAGCTGCCAATCACATTTTGTTTTCATCAACGGGAAACGAATCGACTGTTAAATCAATATATAGGGGTAACGGCTCAAACCTTGGCCCATTATGCTACGGTTGAGCACATTTATCGTTATAAATCTTTATATATTGCATTTCCAACCAGAATTATTCCACCAGCCGGCTTGCTTACATTTGGTATTGACGCCAAATAGCAAAAACCGGCGATGAATGTCTGCAATATCTCATTTAAACCAGCGAAAGTCTCGAGAGAAATTGACAAAATGTCGGCCTCCTTGTCCCTATCAGGTGGATCATTTTTCAGCCCACTTGGGACGAGTGATTGTTGATTTCGAACATACGAAAGATAAAGATGGGTTGCTGTTTGTAGTACCAGTCATTTTGCTTGCGTTGAATAAAGGCAGCATGCAAACAAATAGAGAAAATCAAATCATCTGATTGAGCGTGAATTCTAATTGGTTGCATGTAAAATACTACCACACGGATTGTGAGAGTGCGTTTTGATTCCCCCAATAGCATGCTTACAAAGGACATGCTAACGAAAATACTATTATATGAATCATTTATTTCCCAAATATTTACCATATTTGCAAGTGAAGAAGTTTAGAAAAATGAAAACTGTATTAAAAATTGCAATTGCAAAAAGGCTACATGTTGTAGCCCTCATGTTGTGCCTTCAAACAAATTGCATACGTTAATTATTGGCTGCCGCATAATTTTGAGATTTACTGCTAGTTGAAACCATGGCAGTTGTGTTGCTCTCGCTCTCGCGATACTCTCAAAGAAACTTTTTTCCAAAACGTAAACAATGATTTAGGTGGGGATGATGCACAACGCACTACTGAAGAAAGCCAATTGTAAAACTTATTCTAGGCAATTCCTTGCTTTGTACTGTGCATAAACAGTTATAACTGAGCCAACTACCTGATATTATTACACAATTATTCATAAATACAATTATTGGATGCTTGTTTTTAACTCTGCTTGCATTGAAGTTTCATGATTGTTACGTGCGTTTGACTCCACTCCTCTCTATAACGATCAGCTGTTGTGAATCCTCTCAAATCTCTCACGTGTTTCAACTTCCCGAGTTGAAAGAATACTTTTTCGGTATCATTTTACAGATCAAAATACTTTTTGCAAGCAATAGTAAGATCTAAATTATGATGAAGGTATTTGTCAAGTAATTTGACTGGAAATTATTCACATGAAATGACGTTGAAAGTTTATCTAATGAAATATACGATCCATTGTATCTTTCCATTATCAAATGAGAAAATGTTTGTAGGTTTCGTGCGAAAGAAAATATTCATACACTAATTGAATCATTTATTTGCAAAATTATGAAGAAAATGGTGAATCGAACCCAAAAAGTTGATGCTTGAATCGCTTTCGCTTGCTTGAATCGTGTTTGGAAGCCGTAAGGTAGGCAATTATTTTTGATATGTTCTGCGAATGAAAGCGATTATATTCATCATGTTTCGAGAAAAACATCATGAGGCCCATTCACAAACTACATGACGTTTTAGGTTGTGGGAGGGTACTTAAGCGTTAAGGACTTTATAAATTTCAGAACCCTACAATACATAAAGCATTACTAGAGGCTTGGGGTGGGTTGATTTTAGCGTTATGTAATTTGAGAATGAAATTTAACCACTGAGTTCATTAACCTGTGTTTACAAACATTCTCAGCATGTCAATCGCAAGCATCGGATATTCTATCTGCAGCTTTCGGTTATTTTCTCCAGTACGGGTTATTGGTGAGAATGTTTTGATTTTAGAGTTTCACCTATACTAACGTAGTGCCACAAATCGAAAGCGCATGCCAACATTTGACTACGGGTGCCCCCAGTATTGTCCAGAAAAGTTTTGGTTGATAATGTCGCTATACTAATAGAAATTGTGAAATAAAAATGATAGCTGACATGATGTGGTTGGTATCCATTCATCTGATGTGCGAAAGCAGGTATGTTCATTCAGAAAACTCTTTTATTGGGCAAAAGAAAAACTCTAGTACAGCCAGCCTGCATAAGTCAACGAAACATGGCTGCTAAAAAAACCGAGTCAAATGTCGTTTTCGGTTTTAAACCTGGGTCAGGTCCGACCTCGACTCTGAATAACCGAACGAAAAACGAATCGGGATCGAGTCAGTATGATGGTGTTAGTGAGAACTCAAGCCCTATCATCTGTTTTGTTTTCATTTCGCACTTTTATCAGCTGGCAGAAATATAAATATTTTATTAGATTTTATACAGATTTTATCTTTTTAATTTTGTTATTAGTGTTATTTTGTTTCTTATTATATAAATTAAATGGGGAAGTCAGATTTTTCTTTTGTTAATTGTTTATCTTAAAAATGACAATTAATCCATCAATAAATTTATGTGATTAGAAGCTTATGATGAATGGCGATGGCAATGTGGATTGCCGTGAAGGAATTTTGGCGCTCTGGAACATTTCTGGTTATTATGCTAAGCCGTGTTTCCCGATAAACTGTTATACTGGTTCTATATGGCGTTCTGGGTAACAGTGATTGTGTTACATTTGAATGATCAATTATGCCATTCAAATGGAATAGAACAAGAAAATATGGAAACACTTTGTAAAACATCCAATAGAAAATTTATTATTTGGGCCTTTTATTTTAAAACAAACAATCAAATCGCACAAGAGTTGACTAGCATTTTGGGTATTTTCCTCCCAAGAGGGGGCCCTTTGGGATAAACCGCGATTTCGCCAAAACTGCAAAAACCAAATATACAAGAAAGGCAAATAATTTTTCTCTACATAATTTTCCACCACATAACAGGAGATTCAACATAATACATATCAACGGGGTAAAATATGTCTTTGTCGATTTTTCAACGAATTACAACTAAAAATCCTTCTTCCACTCTGAAATTATGCTCAATTTGTATAAAACTGTTCCTAAATTTACATTTGAATTTGTTTGCTGGCCAAGTATCATTTGGAGTGTTACTAGGTAGCAAATATACCCTCTGCAAGTCGAATAATAAATAAAACCATTGTAAATAATCAGAAAAACGTATCATTTGTTGATGGCAATATAGTAATCACTGACTTATAAAGGGTTAATATCAGGGTTAATACATTATGTTTATATTCTTCAAATCCGTAACCTTAAACAAATTATTCACAGAACTACAATAACGAAAAAAATAATGGTATGAACATTTTGGTATAAATAATACTCCGATACTCCGGCACGCTATTTTCCCATTGAGAGAGCAATTATACCTAAAGCATATCATCGAATACACAACGTAATAGTGAATAAATAGCAGCTACAGCTACCTTCTCGTCACTGCATTTATCAATCACATTTTCAACAAAATTTTTAACCCTCATTTTGTTTATAACGGAGCTACCGTCTGAAGTTATCAGCAAAAAATATGTCAGTATCTGAATCCATTTCACCATCAGAGAAACTTAAAGACAACACAATTAAAATAATCTATTTTTACGTGGAAGACAGCAACAAAATTGATAAATTCAACAAATGAAACAAAAACGATTGAAAGTCAAATACCCAACTGCACCCTTCCGTGTCTTTCATGTTTTCATTTTCCTTTAGCGTAAACATAAACACCTGTTTGACAGTTTGTGTTCGAGTGTATTGGTGAACCTAGGTTCGATCTCGATAAATCGGCAGAGCGAACCTCATTCGCTTTGGGTCGGATCTGGTGCGGATCGCGATCCAACCTGAACGAATAACCGAACGTTTTGACAGCTGTTAAAGCGGATCCGGGGCAGAACTAGGTTCGACCCAGCAATAACCGAAAACGACAAAAGTGATTTTTCACGCAACAAAATTGCTTTTAATAGTTTAAGAAGTGTATAAATCTAGAGTTATGAAGCAGATATATGTTTGATACACTTTTCTAAAGAAGCAGTGGTTAATATCTCCCTACAAATCGACGTATTATTGCTGAAATATTGATTAATTTGCGTGATGAGCCAATGTTACATCCAGGGCCAACATTACCGCCGGTTACCCTACTAGAAAAAAAATACACATTTTTTCGGTGATACTTAATTGCCGAAAAAAAAAAATTATTAAAATCTGTGATTTTCCGGTAAGAACAGGATAAAATCAGTGGTTTTGGCCCTTTTTTTTGTGATCCGGTAGGTGAGGCGAAAATCGGTTAGACTACCGATAAATCGGTAGGTCTGGCCACCTCGAAACGTTCAAGCGGTGGCCATCTTGATCAACCAGTCTGTCGAACTCGGTCCAATTGTTTTGAATACATCGAAGATGGATTGATTTTGTGAAGTTCGTAATTGTTTCAGCAACAACGTTCGTAATATTGGTATTCACGCATAGAATAAACACGACTTACAAATATTTGCTAAATTTTCTTGTTTTTCCGGTAAATATGCTGGTCATGGGTGTAATTCTGACGTTCACCGGATTTGCAAACAATATTTCTCAAATCTGGTGTTACAGTGCTCCGGAAAAGAATCATTTGCTGAGATCACTTTTCTGTTGATTCATTGCGCAATCCAGCAAGACGTGACAAAGGGTAAAATAAACTGTGCAAAGTTCAAATACGAAATGATTCCATGTAACCAGAGCAAATCAACAATTACCTGTTAATAAAATTATTTTGAGCTTTTTAATGGAATGTCTCGATCCCAACGGGAAAAAGTCAAAACTCTAGATGTGAGCCTGAGCAAATTCGAAAATATTGTCTTTTAGATATAACTGTGTTTTGCAAACCTTAGTTTTTTTTGTTAAATATCTTGGCTGTGCATATGCACAGCATATGTTTCGAAATGGACAAATTGATATGAAATTTGCGAAAAAGAATCCACGTGTCTTGGAGGGACTCGAACCCTCAACCTCCTACTCTCTAGATAGGCGTGATAACCCCTACACAACAAGACCACTTAAAGGTCACGTTTGCGGAAAAGCCATCAGAATCCGAGTACCAACCTCCACCGCGGTTAGCTTTCTTTTTTGCAAATTGAATATCTTTCGGATGCTTGATTTGTCCAATCTCCATATGTGCTTTACTATTGTATATCCACATTCGGATTCTGATGGCTTTTCCGCAAACGTGACCTTTAAGTGGTCTTGTTGTGTAGGGGTTATCACGCCTATCTAGAGAGTAGGAGGTTGAGGGTTCGAGTCCCTCCAAGACACGTGGATTCTTTTTCGCAAATTTCATATCAATTTGTCCATTTCGAAACATATGCTGTGCATATGCACAGCCAAGATATTTAACAAAAAAATGGTTTTCGTACGGCCGAGTTGCCGAATAATATGCAATTAATTGAAACCTTAGTTTTTTATGATTTTAAGATGATTTTAAATGGTTGCTTCCAAAGAAGAGTTAGATTTTGATAAACGATCCATCAAAAGCATACGCATTTTTCGGATGTAAAAAGTTGTTGTATCGGTTGATTTGCCCATAGAATTTATTTGATCTGCTCCAGTGATTGTAATATCAATGCATTATCCAGGGACTTTAACATTATCCAATGACAAATTTATATAGTCGAAGTGAACAAACAAAGTACGTCTTTTCTGAAAATTTAATAAGTAATAATTTAAGAATCATCATAAAAATCATACTCATAGAGGTGGGCACCACTCGTCGCAAGCACGCTGTAGTTCTCAAAGGCAGCGTTTTTGTGCCAAGTGGTGCTCTATCAAATAACAATAACTGACCCCGCCAGTGGTCATATATCACTGCTACATCAATACAAAACGCACAAAAACAAACGCTTTAGGCCGATACAAATATTTAAAAACTATTTGGTCTCCCCCCTCGAATTTTTATGCAAAAAAATAATATTTTGAGGGGGCTACAAAATAAAATTCGGATAATTTTTAAAATTTTTAAAACATTCTTTAACAAATCCGAGGAGTTTTTTTTTTATTTTTTTTTTCATTTTTTATTTATTTTTTATTATCCTACCCCCTTAACCTTTCGGAGACCAGTAGGACAAAATGTTAATTAAATATTTGTAACGGCCTTACTGCTCATTGTATGCATTTGAAAACGACAAATGGTTGACATAGTTTTGGCCACGCTTTTACACTACGTACTCCTATGTGCGCCGCATGTGTTTACCATTGAGTCAATGAGTTAAATATAAATTAAGAAAACATTTGGTTTCGCATTATTTGTATTCAATAACTATCTTTAAATCTTCTTTACTTGACCAACGGAGTTTTTCAAATTTATTTTCAGACTAAGGTCGGAGTGGCCTGTGCAGTGCTTGGAAGTCTTCTCCATTTAACTCGGTCCATGGCTACACGTCGCCAACCACGCAGTCTGCGGAGGGTCCGCAAATCGTCATTTACTTGATCGATCCACTTTGATCGCTGTGCACCTCGCCTTCTTGTTCCCGTCGGATCGTTGTCGAGAACCATCTTCACCGGATTACTGTCCGACATTCTGGCTACTTGCCCGACCCACCACAGTCTTCCGATTTTAGCGGTGTGAACGATGGATGGTTCTTTCAACATACAGCTGATGCAACTCGTGGTTTATTAGTCTTGTACTTTGTTGTACGAGAAGGGCAAAAAATGAAAAATTGCAACATTACATCATTACAACTAGCATGTCAACTTGACAGTTGAGTTCGAAATACGCGTATCTTTTGCGATAAAATAAGGAAACTAAATTATTCGAACTTACTTATTTTCAATACTTGAAAACATCAAATATGATATTTTAGTGTATAATACACCCGATTCTGGTTTTACATGGATTTTTTTTAAAAGGCCGTGTAAAAAAAACAATACAAAAATTTTGCAAATTTGCTCCATTTTGCATGATTCGTCGAGAAATCATAAAACTTTTTTTACACGGATTTTCGAATATTGAACTGAAAACTTTTTTTACACGGAACGCTTCCCCCGTGTAAAAAAAGAATCGGGTGTATGTATATTTAAAAACCCTGATTGATCCACCTGGCGGAGTTTGTGCCTTTCTCGTGCTTTAGATATACTAAAAAAATGAGTAAAATTTTCTTAGCGTTAAGAAAATTATTTTGAGCTTTTTAGTCATAAGACGAGTTTGTACAATCCCATTTAGTTCCACCACTTAATTGTACCTTGACAGATACGTATTTCGACCTCAACAGTAAGGTTGTCTTCAGTGACTCGTACTTGACTCGTCGAGTCAAGTACGAGACACTGAAGACGACCTTACTGTTGAGGTCCAAATACGTATCTGTCAAGGTACAATTAAGTGATGGAATTAAATGAGTTTCTTAGCGTGTTTTTTTGTATGCAAATCTCATTTCAGTCGATGGTTTTCTGAGCCTTTCACAAAATCGTCATTGCAATGAATAGATATCCTTTACGTTACACCTTGGTGTACGAGGAAGGCAAAACATTATACTAAACAGATTCAGTACTGAATTAGTCACTTTTTTCTATTCTATAATTACAAGTAAAGTGTTATTTTGTAAGAATGTCAATCACATATAAAGGTAGGTATGTGATGATTGTGGGCTTGTGATTGCCTTGTAGAAAATTGCTACAAGTGTTGTGCATGGACACATAATGCTTTTGCAAACCTTTTACTACCCATTCACGTATTCCTCGGCACAAATCTAATGCATTTCACCGCTGCACATCCATCCATTGCATCCGACCTGACTACTTTCACAGCTGCACCAGCCCAGCTAGGCCAAAACTAGTCACATGCCAACGGGAAAATTCGCCCGTTCTCTAACTGCCCCTGGTTGGTCTATGAATCGAAGTATCCACAGATGGCCGGCCTGCCACGGAGTCTGTGCGGAAAACGGCAAACCGAAAGAAAATTGCATCCATTTGAAGCGTCTCTCATTGATCCACCTGCCTCCGTGCCCAGATGCAACCCATCGAACCGATCAAACTAGTTGAAATTGCATCTCGAGTTGGCTTTGGTATATCTTCTCTTCCTCCTTCTAGCCTTATCAAATGTTTTCCCCAGCCGGGTACTGGCCGGCCACCGCAGCCAGACCAGCTGAACCGAACGAGCGTCTCGCGGATGGATGCGCGAACTTGAAACAACTCCGTTGGTGGCGGCGAGCGACGGCCCGGCAGATGAGCACGTGCATGAGAAAATGAAAAATCCATGGGAAGTAGATTCGCGGTAGGCTGGTTTGGTTCCGCATCGGAAGAGTTGGCAATGAAAAAGCAAACTCAAAAAGTCCATTTTCAAACCCAAAGCATGCTCTCTTGGTAGAATTTCAGAAAATGTGCAGCTGAAATAAACAACAGATGTTGTTGTTTCACACTTTGTGGATCAAAGCTAGTTACACCTAAACCGGGGCGCACCTAAGCGCGTGTAGCGAAACGAAAAGGAGCATCACTTGGTACAGCGGATAGGAAATTCCTGCTTGCTGCACAGCGAACGACTACCGACGCGGTGGTTGGCTTCGAGAGCGAAAAAGGTGGAAAGTGCTTTAAAGCAAGAACACTAGTTGTGGTGGCTGGTTCTCATGATAGTTGGATAAGTGCGGAAGTAGCATAAATGACGTAAGTGAATTGCGCTAATTAACTTCTTATAAATCTAATTCCAAATTAAAAAAAAGCGGGATTTTAAAACAAATGGAGATACACAAATCTCTACGATGTGATTTCACGGCTCTCCAAGAGTTCATAGGGATTCGATACGAGACGAACTCAGTCCCGAATCCATTAGGTTTTTGGGAGGGTCTAGCCTCTCCCAAGGTTTCGAAAGTTTTTCTATTTACCATATCGGGTAAGGGTTGTTAACTGATATGTAATATCGTTCGGAGCCGAGCCATCCAAGCAATGAATTACCGTAATTGGGCATTGTAGCTACAAATTGTAACATCAATTCTAGACCAACATTTGAATAGAGCGTAACAACCAAAATACAATATTTCCCGTTCTTTGTCTATGTATATTGTAAATAGCTGTGTATCGAGACAAGGAATAGGAAATAATAAATTTTAGCTGTTGAGTCCTTTTCAAATGTTTTCAAATGTTGTTTTCAAAGCAAGACCATGTTGAGGGTGGTTGGGTTCGATTCCCGGTGCCGGTCTAGGCAATTTTCGGATTGGAAATTGTCTCGACATCCCTGGGCATAAAAGTATCATCGTGCTAGCCTCATGATATACGAATGCAAAAATGGAAACCTGGCTTAGAAACCTCGCAGTTAATAACTGTGGAAGTGCTCAATGAACACTAAGCTGCGAGGCGGCTCTGTCCCAGTGTGGAGATGAAATGCCAAATTTTTTGGTACAAATAAAATTTTATTCATGTTCTACTTCCACCGAAACGAAGGGTAGGCTACAAACAGCATTAAGCACTATCAAAACAATTGCGAAGGACAAAGGCATTGTACTTCATCCTCCTTTGATTCTTATTGACTCCGAACTGGCAGAAATTATTGCAGTTAAGGCGGAAGCCACTAGGAAAGCATGTTTCTTTCACCTAGCCAACAACTGGTGAAAAAAAAAACAAAATTTGCGTCTTAGTGGCGAATATAACATAAACTCAAACCTACAATAATCTTTCCGACAAACAGAAACGTTGACTTTCTTGCTTTTCAAAGAGCTTCCAAAACCATTCAGAATGGTCAGGAATTCAGCCTCCAAGTCTATGCATATTTGGCGTTTTATGCTTGATAATGTTCTACGCACTACAAAACTTGATTGAAGGATTTCATAATAAGTTCAATTCACTTTTCAAAAGTGTTTTTTTTTCGTTTCTGTTGCACTGAATCCACACAGAATCTATTTTTAGATATTCGTTATTGTTATTGTTATTGTCGGGTCCATCTCATTCGTGAGTCTATTGTGTCTATTTGTCCATATCGTGAATCCAATTGCTCGTTGCATTGTTTGGTTGCCATTTAAGGCTCCCCCAAACACACGCGATGCGACAGTCTCGACGCGATTCTATCGCTTGGCGACAGCGATTCTGTCGCCGTTAGTATGGAAGCGAAAATAGAACATTGCCTGCAGCGACCAAACGATAGAATCATGGCGACTAGTTGTCGTCGTCGCGGCGATGAAATCGCTTAGGTCTTAGCCTTTATCCGGATACGTTGAGGGAATGCCACCGAGAAGAACAATTTGTCAGTCGTCATGGGCAGCCGTGTCAGTAAGATGCGTACCCAAAAACGCCACCGTTCGGGCTGCACCTTCGGCAATTGACGAAAGTTTGATGGAGGGCTAGGAATCGAACCCATGATCGTTAGCTTATAAGGCCAACGTGTAGCCAACTATGCTACGGGACCTCCAAAATCTCCATCAAAAATGGTTATATTCAGAAGTTTTACGCTGTTCTCGAAGCATTCAAAGAAGAAAATCATTCCTCATCAGCGGAATACATTCGATATTCGCAGTGTGATGTCCTAGCTCATCGGTATAATAAGAAATTGGAAAAGAAGGATGAAAAATTAGGGAGAGAAATTTTGACAAGGAATGGAAACATTTGAACACAGTTAAGGATTAGCACTAATTCTAGCCCAGCGATTTTGAACACACTATGTTATAATATTGAATGATATAATTATTTATCAAAAATATAATATTTATAATAGAATGACTGTTTTATTTAGTAGCACACAGAAGCGTCCAAGTAACAATATAATGAAGAAAAATTATAGGATATCGAAATTAGAAATTTCTGGTGAAAGGTCCATTCTAGCAATTTGCTTTCTAGCGAATGCTCCATTCTGGGGAATTGTTTTCTGGCATTCGGTCCATACTGGCAAAAATCATTCTGGTAAATTGATTCTGGGGAATGGCCTCACAATCCACCACGGCCAAAAGTCCTATTCGGCCAAACGTCCTATTCGCCCAAATGACCTATTCGGCCAAATGACCTTTTCGGCTAAATGACCTATTCGGCCGGATGACCCGTTAGTCCAAATGACTTTCGGTCAGATGGGTTTCGGCCTAATGGCAATGACCCTTTCCCTTGATAAGCTGAGGAAATAAAGGTGAAATGAGAAATTATTCAATTCGTCTGCGTAAAAATCAACCCCGTTCAATCAGTCGCAAAAACGGAACGAATTGTTAAGGAAAAACAGGTGTCATGGTGGAATAACAAAGTAGTTTCTGCAGTTAAAGCGAGAAGAAATGTCCTGCGAAACGTACAAAGAAGTAGGTAATAATGCAGTAGAATATCAAGGATCAAATATATCATATTTGATATAGCATATCAAGAGATTACCAAAAAGCCATTAAAGAAATATAAATCTTCACAATTGCGAGGAAGGGGGATCCCGTAGCGTAGTTGGCTACACGTACGCCTTATTAGCGGACGGTCACAGGCTCTATTCCTAGTCTCTCCACCGATTGCATGACATTTGTCAGAAACCCAATTGCCAGTATGTACCATTCCCCAGAAATAGTAAAACTGGAAATCCCGATTATTTTTGGTGGCTGAAGACTAGAAAAAGAATTATATAAAGAAGATAATTTTGCATAATGGAAATTTGGCGTTATTTACAAAGGATGTAATTTTCGGTATAAGGCCGATACAAATATTTAAGAACGGATTTTTTTTTGCCAAAGAATAATAAGGGGGCAACAAAATAAAATTCGGATAATTTTGAGGATTTTAAAAACATTCTTTAACAAATCCGAGGAGTTTTTTTATTTTTTTACATTTAAATATTTATTTTTTATTTCCGCAAACCGCCCCCCCCCCCCCTCTTGACCCCAAGATGCAGACTTCATTTCAAAAATTGAATTATATTTACAATTGGATAATATCACTTTAAGTCAAACTAGACAGCTAGGCAAAAAGTCTTCCTCTAAAGAAGGAATCATATGCCGACCACACACATGTTCTACATAGATCACAGTAGCTTATGTGTGACCAGATTTAGACACAATTAGGTTACTGTAACCAGTTTCATTAGACTTGTGCTGCTTGGGATCCACAATTGTCATATTCAAACATGGACACAAGTAAACACCTACTTTTAAAAAAGGGATAACATCTACCCTTGTCTTAATCGGAGTAAGCGCCTATTTTTAAAGAAAGGATCACATCTTCCACTGAGTTAATCCCGCCAAACGCCTACTTTAAAAAAATGAATAATATCCACTATTGTCTTAATCCGGGCAAGCGCTAACTTAAAAAAGGGATTTACATCCACCATTGCTTTAATCCGGGCAAGCGCCTATTTTTTAAGAAGGATCACATCCGCCATTGCCTTAATCCGGGCATGCAGCTGTACCCGGCTTATGTTTGCTTTCTTCGAAAGAATTACGTCTTTTCCATTCTATGTATTATCGACCGGTGCGGTGTTATATTCCTCACTAGAAATCAACTAAAAAACAACAGCAAAGCTAAATTTGGAAAAATGTCCTTTATGCTAAATGGCCCTCCTTTTTAACGCTGTTCACAATTATGCCAAATGTTCATATCGTTATGAATTATTGCACATACTGGGCAAACGCTTCTTCTTCTTCTTCTTCAATGGCTCTATATTCCAACTGGAACTTGGCCGGCTTCTCAACTTAGTATTCTAAAAGCATTTCCTCAGTTATTAAATGAAAGCTTTTCTATGCCCGCCATTGCATGAGACAGAGTGTAAAACAATCGATTTTTTTTGGCGAAGTCCACCTTTCTTCACTTGTCAGCTCACTTTCAGACACATTCATAGTCGGCTCTGGATTTTCAATATTCGGTTGAATATTAGTCATAGAATATTTATGCACATTTTACAAATTGATAAATTATCTGAAATCTGAACACTTTTCAAATGAGTAAGGTGATTTATCGCACAGAACTGAATCCGATTTTCACGGTAAACATCAACGTAAACAATGTTAATTATGTTTTTTTCTGCACATAGTAAGCACACTCAGTTACAGTCGAATAAATGAGTTGGTGGAGTAGTCGTCTGTCTATGTCATTCTATGTTTTGAATATTTATGCGATGTTTGTCAAAATCCGGACCGAAGTGAAGATGAATATTTTAAGCTCTGACGAAGTGAATATTTTAAGCTCTGCATGAGACAGGGTGTCGAGAAAGTTTCCAACCCGAAAACATCCTAGACCGGACCGAGAATCGAACACGCCATATCCGGATTGGCAATTCTACGCGTTTGCTTGCAATGTTAACTGGAAACCGTGGGAAAACGTGTGCATGGCAAATAGGAGATGGTCAATTTTGGGGAATGGTGCATTCTGGCAAATGACTTTTTTGCGAATGTCATACAACCCCCTCCACCAAACCTTTGTCAGTCGTCGGAGGTGCAGTCCAAACGGTGGTTTTTGGAGGGCTTCTAAAAATAGATTCTGTGTGGATTTTGCAGAGCATGAAATATTCTCTTTCATGAAGCATATTCGTTCCGACTTTTGACAATCGTGTTTTGATTATTCAAAACATAGAATGACTCACTAAGTTCACTTCTTTATAGATTCATTCAATTGATTGCCATTGATTATGGTATAGTAGTGGTTAAGAAACACAGAGTGCCAGGAATTAAATCAAAATTTAAAAAATTCGAGGAATCAAATGAAATAACTAACGATCACTCACCAATATGGATATTGCTAACAGCCTTGCTGCACACTTTGACCCAGGACCCCGTACGCCTGTCATTGGCGAACCAAGTTCGTGTACTCTGCATCGAAGCTAAGGGCCGGTAGTATAGGACGCAATCGTTAATGCGAACATATTTATATTCGGTTAGTTACTGCACATAAATTCTTCTTCGAGTCGCTATAATCCAACAGGTATCTCAAGCATACCACATCGATACATTTCTGCATGATTGAGTGTTTGGTTTTGATGAAATGTTAAAAAACAAAAGTGTGCATAAAAATTGCCACGCCATATCAAAAAGGTGGTTGAGAATTCACACTGTTGTTTACATTTTTAAATCAAATCCAGATGTCGCACATGTCGAGCTAGGGCTTTACTGCTCCACCTTCTCCCCCTGACTTTGACATACACTTTGCTGCACTTCTTGTGGCAAGGATTATAGAGTTACAGATGGTATTCCCGGAAGGGTCCAAATCTAGGCAGAGACCAAAAATAGAAACATCATTTGGCCAAAACTTCTCCTAATCGACGCGAGTTGAAAGAATCTTGGAGATGTGGTTGTGAACTTAATTTTAAGATTGAAAAAACACCTTATTAAAGAAGAAAAAAATCTTGGAGAAACAATTGCAGCTTTTAAGGGGTTTAGAGGGATGAGCCGAAGCTCGGAATATCCAATGTTACACTGCGGATGAATTTCGAATGTTTGAAAATACCTTCGAAAACTCTCCGCTCATAATCGACTGGTTCCGAGTATTATGCGTTGTTTTTTTTTGAAATGTGCAGAAAGCAGCTATAGAAGGACTAAAAGCATACATACTCGCTATTTTCTCACTAAATACTTAATTTAAAGCAGACCGATTGACCTGGCTACCAATTCAATACACATCTTGAGAAACTCCGGAGACGAGCCAGCCTCGGGCTGAAAGTCTCCTTAATAAAGACACAAAAAAAAACATCTTGAGAAACGATCCCTTTGATTTGTATTCTGCTGATCTTACTCTATTAATTGCAATTTGCAATTTAAACATAGTTACTTTCGGTAAAATTATATCCGGCACGCGACAAAATGGCGCCTGAAACTTTGCGTTTTTTGGGTGGCGATTTGTTTTTCAATTGTGATATTTTAATTTCAGAGTAGAGATGTCGTAAAATCCCGATTAATCGATTTGTTACTAATCGATTACTCTTGATTCTTGTCGATTATTGAATCGATTAATCATTGTATAGTAATCGATTCAAAATTAATCGATTATCACAACGATGAATCGATTAATCGAAATAATCAATTAATTTTCGACATCCTTATGATGTCGTAAAATTCTGATAAATCGATTACTCACGATTCCTCTCGATTATTGAATCGATTAATCGTTGGGTAATAATCGATTCAAAATTAATCGACTATCACAACGATGAATCGATTAATCGAAGTAATCGATTAATTTGCGACATCTCTATTTCAGAGCATATTTTCCATTTCAACGGCCAGAAAGCTTACTGTCAAGTATATCAGGATAAGATAAATGATTTAAAAATGTATTCCATTAAACCCCTTTTAATTTAGTGATATCTTACGAAGTGGACGGAATTCTTTTACACAAAAAATAAACTTAAGTATGGTCCATTTAATTGTCCCACAGCAATAAATACAGATAAAGAATATTATGTCTAATTTTTGGAAGGATAGCATTTTTTTTTGTATTTCTCCATGTAAAAACAAGCTTGAAAAATTCAAAGGCAAATTACTCAAGTCGGAGAAAATGACATGAGACTCTTATGCGAATAAGAGCAGTGTACAACAAAGTCACAAACGTATTTTAGCGTATAAATTTATCAAATTGATTTCCTCCTACTAATGACCACTCAGATTACTATTCAGGATGGTTCATTATTTAGTTCACTTGTATATTGTGCACTTGATTAATTTGCCATTAATTAACCAGCCAGCATATTTTTTATAAACTCTTAGATTAGAGAAATGGACAGCTGGGGAAGTGAAAGGTGGAGTTAACGAAATGTTTACATACTATATGTTTTATTTGTCTGAGAGTGAGTGCTCAGTAGATTAAGAATCTGAAAACTGCAGTTTAAACATGGAAGGTTGAATTCATGACGGATTAGGCGGAAATGTATTAAATTTATTTCCAGAAGTTTGCATGTTTTACGGACCATGTTGAATTCTGAAAAAAAATATTACTTTTAATTGCGAGGGTGTCGTTTTTAATCGTTGTTTCAACTTGCTCCTCACCACGTATTTCTATTTGCCCCGATGAGTTGAACATGTGGAGCAATATCAAACAACCAAAATACAAAAATTAAAATGAGTCTTTCATCGATTTTTCATAATCATTATGTTTATTCAACATTGAATGATTACCCACCGTGAAAATTTGATGAAAAAACTCTTCTAAACATCGTTTTGAGACCTGTTTCATTGGCACGTCAAATAGGGACACGGCAGGTATTTCCGTCCATCGTCGTAGGGGCTAAAACCAACGAAAGCAACGTCCATTTGCTAGAACTCCACTATAGCAGAACGTTTCTCCTGAGCTTATGATTTGGTACGTATGAGTTTTACAAAAAAGCGTCTCTTTTATTGGTTTTCGAGACTATGACGAACAGACGAAAATACCTGCCGTGTCCCTAGTTGGTTTGGATTTTGCAAAGGGCGAAAAATAAACAAGCTGCAATCTTCCGGGAATGGCAGTCAGAAGGTTGAAAAAAAAATCAGAGCATTCGGTCATTTCCTATTTTAATTACAGCTTCCGTTTCAACTTACCCCGCATTTCAACTTGCCCCGGTGTACCTTACGGAAATTCATCGTCTGACACCACAGTTAGAATAGCAATGCTTGGTAAACTTCTAATGCCAGCAACCTTTCTAGGCATCAGAAAGGCATACGATACAGCCTAAAGTAGACTGGCGTTGGACAGAATCAGCGAATGGAAAATCGGAAGTAGCCTTTTCAAGTCCTTTAAAAAATGTTAAGAGTTTTAAGTTCAATTTTAATCGTTACCCTATTCCTGATTGCAACCAAAACGACTCGAAATGCTCGGATCTTCTATTTGACGCAAACAAAATCAACACCTATGTCAACACTATTAGACGCCATTTTTACGAAGAAAGAGAAGGAGGAAGCAGTCACGGCTCCGGGAAATTATGAAATCACCACGGTTTCGACTTTTCGTTTCCATGACTCCAAAAAGCAAGCGTTTTTCAGTCCAAGGGACTATCATTTTTCGTTGGTTATGGTAAGCCTTATCCTCCACCCATCACTCTTTTCTCAAGGGCATAGATAAAAATATTTTATGATTTCAATTTATAGTGACCTGAAACATGATACGTAAAGAACCAATAAAAAATTTAAAAAAAATTAGAAACAGTAACAGGGAAATTACCATTAGACAGCTTTTAATTCACGGTGTGTTTGTCCGAAGAAGCCTATTTTCAAAAAATCAGTATCTCTAAAACACTCACTACACGAAAGTATAGGTTTTCTTCTTTCACGTAGGTGCATTTTTAAAATGTTCTATCGGGGTCATTTTTCCATACATTTTTGGGGGGCTTAAATCGGCTATCATTTGAGATTTCTATGGAATTTGCACCAAAAATAATGAAAAAAATAAAAATTGTTCTACATTTTAGTTTACCCACTATATGAAAGAGGAGAGCATCTACTTTCACGTGGTGGGTGTTTCAGAGATACTGATTTTTGAAAAATAATGTTTCTCCATAGACACACCGTGAATTATGAGCGAATATATATATTCTCAATTAAACCAAGCTTCTCGTGCACGTATGACATTTAGGATCCACAGTTACACCATACTTCTAGGATTAGATCCATAAAGTATGTCACACAAAAAATTGTGATTTCCGACCCCTCCCCCCTCCGTCGCACTTTTTGTATTGAACCACCCACTTTTAGTATGACTTGTCATACTGCTTGGACCCCTAGAAGCGTGACGTACCTTGTAGATGGCCCCTATTGGGCGCTGGTCGAACAGCGTAAAGGGAGATACACTTGAATATGCGGTGTCCCACTTGAATGCTTCTTACGGGCGTCCCACCAACGCATAGGCAGAAACACTTGAATGCGTTTCACCACGTATAACTGTAATCCATACGCAGCTACACTAATCACTCTCTTTTTGTTGAAATCTTCATTGCACCTTGAGACAAGGAAAGACAAATTCTTCTTTTTTCTAGTTTTGACTCTTATTCTTCTAATCATTCCTCATAAATTTACAACAGTTTCTCTTAAGCAGGCTTGTAAAATGTCATCTGCATGTCATTTGACTAATTTGTTCATAACTTTCTTTAGAAGCCAAATTTATTCCATAATTTTAGATGTACTCATTACGCTTGAGTATAACATCTGAGGCTGGAGAATGAAAACTCTCCAAAATGTCACGTGTCGTTTGACATAATGTCATTTGAATGACATTTTGCCTCCCACGCCCCAGATTACATATTTACAGCAATGTCTTGTTAGACAAAGTTGTAGCCACATTAAGTTCGTCATACATCATGAATTGATAGCTACCTTGTGGAAAAAGTTCTGGGAAAATTATACAAACGAATGCAAATGACATTTTACAACACTGCTCTTAAGTGTAGACTAAAGTGAGTTTTGCTTTGTGAGTTTCGTTTTGGAAACGACAACACTGAAATTATAACACAAAGTTTTGGTTTT
The DNA here is from genome assembly GCF_024139115.2 of Armigeres subalbatus. NCBI lineage: Eukaryota > Metazoa > Arthropoda > Insecta > Diptera > Culicidae > Armigeres > Armigeres subalbatus. Next base: position 17,152,599 of record NC_085141.1, read on the forward strand.
CTCATAACAGGAGTAAGTTATAATTGATAAGAAGCGCACCTTTAATGAGATAACTTTCTGCGAAGTATATTTGCGTCATTGCAAAAATAGAAGTAGTTTTTATCAAACAAAGATTTCCGTACAACTTGTGCTGCAAGCTCATCTTGTTGATTTTACAGTACAGAAAAGAGGTTCAGTTGACCTATTCCGATTGGTTTTCAATACTTCAAGACAAAATTTTCAAAACGACTTATCTGCTTTTGTAAACAAAGATTCAAACGACGATTTGACGAATCTGATAGCTCTCCCACGCAAACCAACACCACCAATAGGTAGGTGAAGGATTCCGCTACCTGTTGACGGTGTTGGTTTGCGTGGGAGTGCTATCAGATTCGTCGAATCGTCGTTTGAAACTTTGTTTACAAAAGCAGATAAGTCGTTTTGAAAATTTTGTCTTGACTTTTTATTTATCGAGTTGGCAAAAGGTCGAAAGACAAAAAGTCGAAAGAACAAAAGGTCGAAAGGACAAATCGTCAAACGGAACAAAAGGTCGAAAGAAAAAAAGTCGAAATAGATCAGAAATCGAAACGGAGAATTAATCTCGCACACTATTGCCCATTGCATCAATTTTTAGACTCTGGCGCAACTTCGTTTTGCTTTGAATTTTCAGCGTGCACACCAATACATTCAAGCTATCTTTGTAATTGTTTTGTTTGTGGTTGTTATTCATCGGACACGTGTTTTTGTTTACTAAAACAAACAGCAAACAATGTTAATTCATTTGTGTGTCTGACACGAGGAAAATATTCACTCAAATAATTTTCGCGCAGGAGTTTAATAAGGCGGAATCTGCGCAATACAAGTTTTAAGCATTTTTGAAGTCAAAAATCATTTTTATCTCTTACAGAGCTATCTAGATATTCAGACCATTTTTTCATGGTAATTACTCCTTCTTTGAACCTTGCTCACTTTTAACTTAGATTGATGAGATAAGTGTATTACTTCTGCTTGAATTTAAATGCATTTTACAAATTACTTTTGTATACACGCAACTTATTATCAGCTTGTTATTGACCGATCTGATTGTACGACAATTCCCCGAAAACCAATTCCCCGAATGCAATTTCCCCGAATGAAATAACAATTCCCCGAATGTAACATTTCCCCGAATGAAACAATTCCCCGAATGTTACATTTCCCCGAATGCTTCTCTCTTCTTTATGAGTGCAGCGCAAAGCGATGGGTATTAGGGTGGTTCAAAAAATCGATTTTGCTCCACAGTGCTCATCCGATTCTTTACCATGTTCTGAGTGTCCACTGAAAATTTGAGCTCATTTGGATTAAAAATTAGTATGGGGAAATTATTTTTTTCATTATACTGTTAATGACGTTTCCCCATTAAGCGCAGGTTAAAAGAAAACCTACATAGCTAAAAGGGATACTCAACAGCTTTCACCCAACGAAAACTGCATGTTGATTAATCGTCCCAATAATTAGTAATCGATTTTAAGACAGGTTGTGAATCTTTAGTCATGATCGTTAAACTTCTTTGAGGGCATCACTGAAATGTGCAGTGCAACATAGTAGCCTGAATTTGTGCGTGCTATCTTTCGCGCCACGAGCAGCAATGTTGCCTGCTGAGGAGTTATGCAATTAGCTCCAGAAAACTACGGTATAGATTAAATTCGATTACTAATTATTGGGGCGAATAATCAACATGCGATTTTCGTTGGGTGAAAGCTGTTGAGTATTCTTTTTAGCTGTGTAGGTTTTCTTTTAACCTGCGGTTAATGGGGAAGCGTCATCAACAGTATAATGAAAAAATAAATTTCCCCATACTAATTTGCATTCAAACTTGAAACGGCTTGTGCTAAATCAGTTTTAATCCAAATGAGCTCAAATTTTCAGAGGACACTCAGAACATGGTAAAGAATTGGATGAGCATTGTGGAGCAAAATCGATTTTTTGAACCACCCTAATGGGTATCCATATAACAATGCAAACAAAGGCGTAGGATTGCCGATCCGGGAGATGCGAGTTCGATTCTCGGTTCGGCCTCGGATGCTTCCGGGTTGGAAGCATTTTCGGCTCCTTGAGCACAGTGTGTCCATTGTACTAGCCACATAAGACATTCATGCAACTGGCAGGCACAGGAATGCTTTAATAACTGTGGAAATGCCAGTAGAACACTATGTTGAAAAACAATGCAAAGTGAGGAGATATTGCTATCTTTATATGTATCGGCCCGCTTTAAAGCAAAGGGAAAAGATGATGAGAAAGAGAGAAGAAAATGGAGATAATAGCATCGTCCGGTATTAGGGGAAAGGAAGTGATAATGGCTTCCTCATATGAATACGTTTGCCCGGTATAAGGCAAAGAGGATAGTTAGTCCCTTCTTTATTTGAACGTTTGTCGTAATCGTTTGTCTGGGATAAAATGAAAGAATGAGACAATGCCTTCTTTAAATTATCGCGTCTGCCCGGTGTAATGCGAATGGAGGAGATACTGCCTTCTTTATATAAACTCGTCTATCTGGTATAAAGCGTCTGTCCGCAATAAGGCAAGAAGAGGAAATAATTCGTTCACTAAAGGAGCGCGCTTGCCAGGTTTAATGAAGGATTGATATAGAGCAATTTTATGTTTCAAAACTGCTACTATGCTACACCACACATTTCTAATAAAATGCCAATTTGTTTAATAGAACATTCTGAAAAAACGGCATTCCGCCAAAGGTCATTCTGAAAAAGGTATAATCCATCAAATGTCATACTGCGAAAGTTTAATACCGCCTAATACTATTCTGAGAAAATGAATTCGGTAAAATGTTGTTTCAAAATTCTCATTCTCATTCTCAATTCATTCATCTTTGCATTATTTCGAGCTTACGCCTATTTCTTAAGAAGGGACCACATCTACCATTGCATTACTTCGTGAAAATGTCTTATTTTAAAGAATGGATCACTCCCCCCATTATCTTATTTCGGGCAATCGACGCATACAGTCGATGACGAAGATGTGTTCGCAAGAGGTATTTTTTTTGGGGAATTGTTCCATTCGGGGAAATGTTATATTCGGGGAAATTACATTCGGGGAAATTGCATTCGGGGAATTGGTTTTCGGGAAATTGTCGTACAATCGACCGATCTTCTGTCTCTTTGGACATTTTGTCTATTTCGACATTTTGTCCCTTTCGACCTTCTGTCGCTTTCGATATTCTGCCTTATCGACCTTTTGTTTTTGGACCTCTTGTTCTTTCGACCTTTTGTCATAGATTCTTATATATCTTCGTAGATACGCGTATTTTGATCCTAATGCTAGGGTCTTCGTCATTTGTGTTAAGACGAAATAAAATCAATCTAATTTATTTTGTTTTATTTTTCCCGTGAGCATGTCAAATCTATAGAGAAAAAAAAACACAACTGCATTTCCGCCACATTTGTTTCAATAGCATCAAACATCAGAGAAAACGATAATGCCACGAAGAATCATCCTGCCCTCTGGTCTGATGCACCAGAGCAGCAGTAGATTATGATATAGTGTTACCTCTTTTTGATATGAATGCGAATCGCGTCTACTCTATCCACCACGATAAACGTTTAAACTGTGGAGATTGGTAAGATGCTGTAGAGAACGAGAGCTTGCGTCTCTCTGTTGCATAGTTGTAGAATGCTACAATGCCGGTTTGCGTGAAACTGATCTGTTAGAGATAGCTGTACAGTAAAATAGAGGCATGTAGAACATAGTTGCGGAAACTTGAAATGTGTTATTAGATGTTTAATCGACAAAGATTTGCAACGCACTAATTATGGTATAAAGTTTGTTCGTATTCAATTTATCTGTTGTTACAAAACATCCACTAACTAATTTAGAACTAGGTAATTACAGCTATTATTGAGAGGGTTTTCTGGGGTTGCTTATGAACAACACTAACAACAATATTTATTATGGAAGAATTTTCGAAAATGTTTTCGATGTAAGCTCCTTCACAAGGAAAAACTTTCATTAATAGCCGTAATAAATATGCATACCACACCAGCATACCAGCATGTTATAGTCACAAAATGAATCAAAAACAATAATAAATTCAGGCACAGTTGTTGCTTATAGATCCCTGGTTCAAAACATAAACGACAGAAACGATGTGAATATATTTTTACATTCGTTACTTCACCGACTTGGCCCAACTGGCCCTTCCTGCAATCGAAATCCTTAGCCGGTCGTGTGGATCGCTGAAAGAAAAGGAGAACTTTATAGCAACGAACGACACGAAGGCAGGGACGGTTCAGAAGACGATAGACATCAATGGACGGACCGCGCACCGCCACAAGATGTGGTCCCCAACAGTGAAGACGGAGACGAATGTTTCCATTTTCTGCTCTTTTCAATAGTTTTGCACCCAAGAAAGCATGCGAGCTCTTGAGGAATTCCGGTGCAACCGCTCACTGCAATAATGCAGTTCCTGCAGGCTGATAAGGGCAGAACACAGGGCGGAGACAGGCACACTATCCGTCGCTTTCTGCGATGATGTTTGTATTTGTATTGTTCTTGCCTTGAGGATGGGTAGCGTAAAAAAAATGTGATAGTTTGTTGCTGTCGAGTGAACTGCAGTACCTACCAACCAAGCGCTAGTTATTGCTGTCGAGTGAACTGACACTACCGTATTATACTGCTGACAAGTGTTCCACGATTATTCATGCTTCCATATTGAAATCAATGTTTATTTTATGTAATCAAATTCTACGCTCCCTGTTCTCACCTTAAAGTTTTTGTTTGGCAGGCATATCAATAAACTTTTATTTATCAATATAACTGGAAATCATCTTATCACATTACCGTAACGCAGCCAGCAAGGAAAAGCTCGTATGTAAATCTTGAAATTGGGTTTTGGTTGAAATGTACCCATACAGACTGTAATTATTTGTTGAACCCTGATGGACACAACTCATGTTAACCACACTCTAAATCTACTAATGATTGCGTTACGATATTCCCAAAAAATATAAATATTATTTCCACAGATAGACGATTTTATAGATATTAAGAAGAATATCGAATATCATGCATAGTTATTTGTTGATAATATCATGGTATGTCTTAACACGAGTGGTACAATTTTCAATAAGTCCGTCCAGCTATTTGGTTTCGCCGACGACATAGATATTATGGCACGTAACTTTGAGAAGATGGAGGAAGCCTACATCAGACTGAAGAGGGAAGCTAAGCGGATCGGACTAGTCATCAACACGTCGAAGACGAAGTACATGATAGGAAGAGGTTCAAGAGAAGACAATGTGAGCCACCCACCGCGAGTTTGCATCGGTGGTGACGAAATCGAGGTGGTAGAAGAATTTGTGTACTTGGGCTCACTGGTGACTGCCGAAAATGACACCAGCAGAGAAATTCGGAGACGCATAGTGGCTGGAAATCGTACGTACTTTGGACTCCGCAAGACGCTCCGATCGAATAGAGTTCGCCGCCGTACCAAACTGACAATCTGCAAAACGCTCATTAGACCGGTAGTCCTCTACGGACACGAGACCTGGACGATGCTCGTGGAGGACCAACGCGCACTTGGAGTTTTCGAAAGGAAAGTGCTGCGTACCATCTATGGTGGGGTGCAGATGGCGGACGGTACGTGGAGGAGGCGAATGAACCACGAGTTGCATCAGCTGTTGGGAGAACCATCCATCGTTCACACCGCGAAAATCGGACGACTGCGATGGGCCGGGCACGTAGCCAGAATGTCGGACAGTAATCCGGTGAAAATGGTTCTCGACAACGATCCGACGGGCACAAGAAGGCGAGGTGCGCAGCGGGCAAGGTGGATCGATCAGGTGGAAGATGACTTGCGGACCCTCCGTAGACTGCGTGGTTGGCGACGTGTAGCCATGGACCGAGCCGAATGGAGGAGACTCTTATATACCGCACAGGCCACTTCGGCCTTAGTCTGAATAAATAATAATAATAATCATGGTATGTCAAATGCTGGGTAATGTGTACCGTGGTGCGGACAACGACGAATACGGACTAGTGATTGGAAACTCGGTTCGTGGAACTCCAAATCTCTGAACTTCATCGAGAGCACACGCATTCTCGCCAATGTGCTCAATGACCATGGATTCGGCATCGTAGCGCTTCAGGATGTTTGTTGGAAGGGAGCAATTGCGCGAACGTCTAGAGCTGATCATATCATCTACCAGAGCTGCGGCAACACACACGAGCTGGGAACAGCTGTCATAGTGATGGGCAATATGCAAAGACGCGTGATCGGGTGGTGGCCGATCAATGAGAAAATGTGCAGGTTGAAGATCAAAGAACGGTTCTTCAACTTCGGCATAATCAACGTCCCATAGCCCACACTTCGTAAGTACTGATGATGATAACGACGTATTCTATGTACTCAAACGTGAGTACAACAGCTGCCCAAGCCAGCGTCAAAATCATCATAGGAGGTTTAAACGCTCATATTGGCTACGAGGAGAAATTCAAACCGACTATTGGCAAATTAAGCGCCCACCAGTTGTCGAACGAGAACGACCTGCGACTAATTGATAACGCCGCCTCCAAGAAGCAAGAAACGGAAATGGAGACAACAGACCCGCCAAACTCATCAAGATGGTCCCGGAAAAGCTGGTCACTTATCTGCACAGGAAGGGAAACAGAACAGCTACCGGAGGAGTAGAAGGAAGGTGTCATATCCTCCTTGTCTTCTTCTTCTTCAATGGCTCTACATTCCAACTGAAACTTGGCCTGCTTTTCAACTTAGTGTTCTATTAGCATTTCCTTAGCTATTAATTGAAAGCTTTTCTATGCCCGCCATTGCATGAGTATGTATCTTGTGTGACAAGTACAATGGATACACTAGGCCCAAGGTGTCGAGAAAGTTTCCAACCCGAAAACATCCTAGACCGGGCGGAGAATCGAATTCGCCATCTCCGGATTAGCAATCCTACGCCTTTGCTCGCAAGGCTAATGGAGTCCTTCTTGTACAAAAACTTAAAGGGGCGGCCGAACGGGGTTGAATGCAAAGGAGATATAGGACTACACAGCTACATGAAATGGATTTGATACTAATAGATCCGATCCTATGTGCATTTTGATAATTTTCAGATTAAGTATTACCACGTGTTAACGTAAATATCTTCGAATATTCAGTAATCACATTTATTGAACATACCCTTTTCTTTTATTGAATTGTCCATCTATATTTACTCTAAACCTTACGCCTTGTTTTAATCATTGACAGCAACTAAGCGATTAGAGGTTTGCGCCGGTCCAAGAATCGGCGGCGACGACGTGAATCGGCGTGACAATTTTATATTACGTTGGTTCAAAACAATTTTTTTATTCGTTTTTTCTCGGGTTATTATATCTTCGAACGCAGTGGAACGGCGATGGTAACGGCAGGATTTGACAGAAGATTTATAGCATATCAAGCTGTTACAGTCGCTGTTCCGTTCCATTACGAGAAAATCTTTGTATTTCGCTTGAAGAAACTTGTGAACTTCCCCAGAAAATGCTTTTTTTTACAAAATTACTCATTTGGTAATTATTTTCAGATTTACCACTAATAGTTCAAACTACTTTGAAGTTTCGAGAATTTTTTGCAATTTTCAAGGGCTCTATGGAATTCTCAAAGAAAATTGTTAGGAATTTCCCCTTAAAATTATTCGAAACTTACTTGAGAGGCTGTTAAGAATGTTTACTTGAAATTGTTCCAGGTTTCTACAGGAAAAAGTTCGGAATATCCACGGAAAATTTGCTGCAGAGTTTCTGGTGAATATTTTTGGAAGCAGAAAATAATTCGGAATATTCGCGGAAGATTCACGGAAATCTCTATTCACGAGAAATTCTCCGGATTTTCCAAAATTCTTCAGAATTTCCCCGGCAAATTGTTCAAAACGTGGCTTTTAATGACAAAAATCTTTGGATGTCAACGAAAAATTGTTCGCAATTTCCTAATGAAATGCATTGGAATTTTGACGGAATTTTATTTATTTTTATGGAAAAATCACGGGGAATTTTCTGGAGGTTTTACTAAAATTCTTCATAATTTCTATGTGAAATTTTTAAATTTTCACGAAAAACTGTTTGGCATTCCAAAGGAAAATCATTCGGAATTTTGAAGAATTTATTTGGATTTCTACAGGAAATTCTTTATACTGCCCATAAAAAAATCGTAGGAAATTCTATGGGAAAGTATTGAAAAAAAAGAAGGGTCGTTTGGCCGAACATTTTTTCAGCGGAGTATTCATTCATTTATTTAGTTAACATCTAAACAGATAACACTGAATCAACAATTTGACGCCACAATGCACGGTTCGAGGCCGCATCTCTCCATCCTCGGATACGCCCCACGCTCGCCAAGTCGTTCTGCACCTGGTCTGCCCATCTCGCTCGCTGCGCTCCACGCCGTCTCGTACCTGCCGGATCGGAAGCGAACACCATCTTTGCAGGGTTGCTGTCCGGCATTCTTGCAACATGTCCTGCCCATCGTACCCTTCCGGCTTTAGCCACCTTCTGGATACTGGGTTCGCCGTAGAGTTGGGCGAGCTCATGGTTCATTCTTCGCCGCCACACACCGTCTTCTTGCACACCGCCAAAGATGGTCCTAAGCACCCGTCTCTCGAATACTCCGAGTGCTTGCAAGTCCTCCTCGAGCATTGTCCATGTTTCATGTCCGTAGAGGACTACCGGTCTTATTAACGTCTTGTACATGACACATTTGGTGCGGTGGCGAATCTTTTTCGACCGCAGTTTCTTCTGGAGCCCGTAGTAGGCCCACAGATGATGCGCCTTCGTATTTCACGACTAACGTTGTTGTCAGCCGTTAGCAAGGATCCGAGGTAGACGAATTCCTCGACCACCTCGAAGGTATCCCCGTCTATCGTAACACTGCTTCCCAGGCGGGCCCTGTCGCGCTCGGTTCCGCCCACAAGCATGTACTTTGTCTTTGACGCATTCACCACCAGTCCAACTTTTGTTGCTTCACGTTTCAGGCGGGTGTACAGTTCTGCCACCTTTGCAAATGTTCGGCCGACAATGTCCATGTCATCCGCGAAGCAAATAAATTGACTGGATCTGTTGAAAATCGTACCCCGGCTGTTACACCCGGCTCTCCGCATGACACCTTCTAGCGCAATGTTGAACAACAGGCACGAAAGTCCATCACCTTGTCTTAGTCCCCGGCGCGATTCGAACGAACTGGAGTGTTCGCCCGAAATCTTCACACAGTTTTGCACACCATCCACCGTTGCTTTGATCAGTCTGGTAAGCTTCCCAGGGAAGCTGTTCTCGTCCATAATTTTCCATAGCTCTACGCGGTCTATACTGTCGTATGCCGCCTTGAAATCAACGAACAGATGGTGCGTTGGGACCTGGTATTCACGGCATTTTTGAAGGATTTGCCGTACAGTAAAGATCTGGTCCGTTGTCGAGCGGCCGTCAACGAAGCCGGCTTGATAACTTCCCACGAACTCGTTCACTAATGGTGACAGACGACGGAAGATGATCTGGGATATCACTTTGTAGGCGGCATTAAGGATGGTGATCGCTCGAAAGTTCTCACACTCCAGTTTGTCGCCTTTCTTGTAGATGGGGCATATAACCCTTCCTTCCACTCCTCCGGTAGCTGTTCGGTTTCCCAGATTCTGACTATCAGTTTGTGCAGGCAAGTGGCCAGCTTTTCCGGGGCCATCTTGATGAGCTCAGCTCCGATACCATCCTTACCAGCTGATTTATTGGTCTTTAGCTGTTGAATGGCATCCTTAACTTCCCTCAAGGGTGGGGCTGGTTGGCTTCCATCGTCCGCTGAACTGACGTAGTCATCTCCTCCGCTGCCTTGACTTTCACTGCCTGTACTCTCAGCGCCATTCAGATGTTCCTCGTAGTGCTGCTTCCACCTTTCGATCACCACACGTTCGTCCGTCAAGATGCTCCCATCCTTATCCCGGCACATTTCGGCTCGCGGCACGAAGCCTTTGCGGGATGCGTTGAGCTTCTGATAGAACTTGCGTGTATCTTGAGAACGGCACAGCTGTTCCATCTCCTCGCACTCCGCTTCTTCCAGGCGGCGTTTCTTCTCCTGAAAAAGGCGGGTCTGCTGTCTCCGCTTCCGTCTATAACGTTCCACGTTCTGCCGGGTACCTTGCTGCAGCGCAACCGCCCACGCTGCGTCCTTCTCCTCCAGAATCTGTCTGCACTCTTCGTCGAACCAATCGTTCCGTCGACTTCGACCCATATACCCGACGTTGTTCTCCGCTGCGTCGTTAATGGCTGCTTTAACTGTACTCCAGCAGTCCTCAAGAGGGGCCCCATCGAGCTCACCCTCTTCCGGCAACGCTGCCTCGAGATGCTGCGCGTATGCAGTGGCGACATCAGGTTGCTTCAGTCGCTCTAGGTCGTACCGCGGCGGTCGTCGGTACCGAACATTGTTGATGACGGATAGTTTTGGGCGCAGTTTAACCATCACCAGATAGTGGTCAGAGTCGATGTTAGCGCCACGATATGTCCTGACGTCGATAATGTCGGAGAAGTGCCGTCCATCAATCAGAACGTGGTCGATTTGTGATTCTGTCTGCAGTGGTGATCTCCAGGTGTACCGATACGGGAGGCTGTGTTGGAAGTAGGTGCTACGAATGGCCATATTCTTGGAGGCGGCGAAATCAATTAGTCGTAGGCCGTTTTCGTTCGTCAGCCGGTGAGCGCTGAACTTTCCAATAGTCGGTCTAAACTCCTCCTCTTGGCCAACCTGAGCGTTCAAATCTCCTATGATGATTTTGACGTCGTGTCTTGGGCAGCTGTCGTACTCACGTTCCAGCTGCGCGTAGAATGCGTCCTTATCATCATCAGTGCTTCCGGAGTGTGGGCTATGGACGTTGATTATGCTGGAAGTTGAAGAACCGGCCTTTGATCCTCAACCTGCACATTCTTTCATTGATCGGCCACCACCCGATCACGCGCCTTTGCATATCGCCCATCACTATGAAAGCTGTTCCCAGCTCGTGTGTGTTGCCGCAGCTCTGGTAGATGGTATGATTACCTCTAAACGTTCGCACCATTGATCCTTCCAACAAACCTCCTGCAGCGCTACGATGCCGAATCCACGGTCCTTGAGCACATCGGCGAGTATGCCCGATGAAGTTGAGAGATTTGCAGTTCCACGAACCGAGTTTCCAATCGCTAGTCCCTTTTCGTCGCAGTGGTCTTCGCCGATGGTTCCGATCCGTACTCTCTTGTTGATTGTTCGTTGCTTATGATTTTTTAAAGGCTGGCTTGCAGGGGCCTTGACACCAAACCCCCTAAATTTCCGGAGGACCATTCCTCCTTATTTCCGGTGGACCATGGTGCACAGTTTCACTTAGAGTCCCTCGCTGGCACTCGGACGATGATCAGCCGCCCCTAATATGGAGAACAGACGCTGTTGTGAGCCGATCCTGACATGGAGAACAGACGCTCAATAAGATTTGCACCTCCGGAGAGGAGCAAACCCCCTTTTCCCTGTCAGCATACGACCATAGTTCCCACCGGGGTTGGTTACCCGATCTTCCCTAAGGTTGCTCGTATCCCGGCCAGCACCGCGGGGAGGTAGGGATAGGAGTTGCTGGGTAAGAGGCTAAGGACCGCGAGATGGGGTCTATTTTATTCCTTCAGGTACGCGAAGTACCAATGGTACGCTTTACCCAGCATTTGCCGTTCAGCGGAGTACATTTTGGCCGAATTATACGTTAAGCCGAGAATCATCTAACCGTATTGCATTTGGCTGAATTTAATGTTTGGGCGAAGCAGTTAATCATCGAAACGGTTTGGCCGAAAATTCCACGTGGCCAAAGCAACATATGGCCGAAAAGCCGTTTGCTTTTTGTTTGGCCGAATCATCAGGACGAATATTTCGTTTGGCCGAAATGATCATTTGAAAGAAAGGGCCAGAAAATGTCAAATTGCGCTTGTCATAAGACGAGTTTGTACAATCCCATTGAATTCCACCATTTAATTGTATCTTGACTAAAATTCCACTAAAAAGCTCAAAATAATTTTCTTAAGTCAAATTGCGGCCAAATGGCCTTTTCGGCCAAAGGACCATTTCGGCAGATGGTATTCTCAGTCAAATGTCCTTAACGACTTTTTCGGCCAAATGACCAGTTCGGCCGTATGTCAATTTTGGATAAATAATATTTTCGGCCGTATGGGTTTTGGCCCATTACACAGTGGTTTGCTTCAGAATAAAAGTTGGCCAAAACCTCAAAATGGCACTGAAAATAGATTTTAAGTGTGTATTATACTGCCCTTCTACCCATAGTTGTCCCATGTAAGTTTTTGTGGATTTTGACTCTTCACCATAGAGCAGTCTATTTTGATGTATACTTTAAGAAAACTCTAACAGATTTCGAGCTTTGTTCGGAAAATCATTGAAAACTACATCAAGTCTATTTGTCCTATTGCTTAATTTCTACCAATAATTTCTCGCGGTGATTGAATTCATCATTATTGCGGATTCTTTTATTTAATGGAGCAACACACATTGAAAAAGCATTGTCTGTTTAGATCTTGCAATCTTAGCCTGTTGCACTGGCTTAATGTGGGCAATTTGTACAATACTCATTCTAAGCAACATAATCACTTCAACCACGTGGCAGGTTCACTTCCATAGATAAAGCATGTGGAGCCATATGTTAATCGCAGTAATCATTCACGAAATCATGCATTGAACGGGGCTGATATGCGAAGAAACCATAAAACAAGTGCTCTATTTCTCGGCATAATTGTCCCGCCAAACTATTTTCATGATCGTTGTCGCAAATTCTATTTGTGAGTGAAAAATAAGAATGATTTCAATGAAATTAAGTCTTCTGAATGTTTCTGTGATGTAATACTCTTATATTGCATTATGGTTATACGCCAGCAATGAAAATTAGTGTTTAATTTCAAATGCCATTTTCTCATTTGTCGTTTTTTGAATTTGGTACAAGCATGCGTAGAACGACAGTATATCATTTTGATGTTTTTATCCATGTCCACTATGTCCAAGAACTTAACGAACCCTCCCCAAGCGTCTGCGAGTTATGGAGAACTGCCTAGGACGTGGTGGGGTCTAGCAGTGGGCTCTGCTAGATCCCTCCCAATAAACCACAAGTGTCCGTATGCAGACTCTATCAAAGCGACTTAGTGCCGCTTACAATGTTTTTGAATATTGGATCGTGGATCGTCAAGGAGCATCTTCCGGATGGCTATAGCTTCGTGTTACACGGAACAATAAGACAATGACAAGAAAAAAACTGAGAAAAATAGGGATATTAGACTTTTATGTCAGACGAGCAAAGAAAGGCATAGGTGGCCTTCATATAAACCACATCGCGATCTTCCAAAACACCTCCTACTTCCCTGTAGGATTGTTTACCTCGGGCCACAAGGGTATCCAATAGTTGCTCTCTGGAGGCGTCATTTTCCGAGCAAAACCAAACAACGTCATCGATGTTATCGTAACCGGCTCCACACCTACATAGGTTGCTATCAACCAGCTTTAATCTATAGAGATGTACGTTTAGTGAATAGTGATTGTAGGCCCTGAAACTTGCTGTACAGGTGCTCTGTGCCCTAGTAGTGGAGGTGAAATCCGAGTGAAGGGCCCTACTGGAGACCAGTAAGACTGCGGAGCGCAAAATCCGCACACTTACGGAGGAGCGAAAGCTGATGGAACGCTTGGTGGAGAAGGTCAGAGAGGAAGCCGAATCAAGGATTCGTCTCCTTGCCGAAAAAAAAACGGCTGGCGGAGAGCAAGACCGTGGAACTTCACAGGTGAATGGCCGTGAGACAGGGGCGACCCCGAAGCTAAGTAAGTTTACGCAGGAGGCGGACCTGAAGGTAGCTACCGAGAGGTCAGCAGCTCCTAAGAGACGGGAGAAAATCGAGCGGAATGCTGGCCCCACCGAGACGGATAGACCAGTGCCACTACCAGCGAGGATCACTGAAGCTCGCCGGGAGGAAGACTTGCCCTGGAGGTCGTAAACCCCAAAAAAGCGAGGAAGAGTTGGCAGCAGACCGCAAAGAATACGGCAGGTGAAACGGTGCGCGCCGCTGCTAAGAAGGGTAGAGCTCAGGAGAATACGAGTGCGCCTTCCAATGGCAGTGGCAAGCGCAAAGACAGAGGTGAAGCGATTATCGTTAAGACTGACGATTAAAGCTACGCTGAAGGCTTGAAGGCCAAGAGAGTTAACAAAAAGCTCTCTGGCCTAGGAGGGGATGTCAACCATATCAGAAGGACGCGAAAAGGCGAGATAATTCTCGTACTGAAGCGGGATGCTGCTCAGAAAAATTCTGAGTACAAAAAGTTGACGGAGGAGGTCCTGGGTGATGGAGTACAAGTACGAGCGCTACATACTTATTTGTTTTTACCGGGATCTCAGCAATTTGATAAACTTTTACCGAGAATTGCACAGCTGAGCCCCAGCAAACATGTTTTTCGTTGAGATATCTATCAAAATTGCTGAAAATCAGCAAATTATTTCCGAAACCCAGCTAACAAACCTCATTTTAGACGGGATATCAGTATTTTATTTTGCTGGGCCGACGGCTGTGGGGATTTTGCCGAGCAGCAGAAATAAAAACTGAGTGTGTATGTCCAGTCTCGATTATCCAGTACAAGTGTAGGTACAAGGGCCAAGTTGACGTACTGAGAGATCAGTGCAATGTAGAGATCCAGGAATCCGTGGTTCAACTACGCAAAAGCTACGCGGGAATTCAGTTTGCCTCATTACAAGTACCTTTGGCCGAGGCCAAGAAGTAATGAATAAGGCTAAACTGAAAGTGGGTTGGTCGTTATGCCCGCTGAGCATAAGCCAACCGCTTCAGGCCTGTTTCAGGTGTCTTGGCAACAGTCATAAATCCTATGACTGTAAAGGCCCTGATCGCAGTAAGCTATGCCGTAGGCCACCAAGCTCGCACCTTTCAGGCCGTACAAGGGTGGCTGATCTGTCACCCAGGTACAGACAACAGACACCTTACCTGTGTACAGTCCTGTCCGGCCTCTCGAAGGGTCCAGACACGCAGGTAACACAGATAAATCTAAACCACTGCGAGGCGGCTCAAATGCTGCTACAACAATCAGTTACCGAGGGTAAAGCTGATGTAACCTTGCTGTCCGATCCATACCGTATCCCTGCTGGAAACGGCAGTTGGATTGCGTACAAGTCTCGTGTGATTGCGCTGTAGTTGCTACAATCCAGCTTATCGTCTTTTTCGTAGATTGGATACAGGACACCTTCGATCCACTCCTGCGGCTAAACCTCATCCTCCCAAATATTGGTAATTACCCAATGCAGCGCTATAGCCAGTGCCTCACCACCGTATTTAAATAGCTCTACTGGTAGTTGGTCAACTCTAGGGGCTGTTTTGACGTAGGGCTTACGTCTTTCTTTACTATACTGGGTGTCATTTAGATTTTTGGAAATCGAGAGCGTTACGCTGGAAGGGAAGATTTCAAACGATACTAGCGCCTTTATCTTTCGATGGATTTTCAATATTTATATATCAATCGACTCGGACACTCTCCAGCAATTTGCCTATTTTATTGAAACTTAAGATTCTTAACGATAGACTATTGAAAATTTCAATTCTTGTCAAAGCCAGCAAAAATTTCATATGTAATCATTCCCGTGCATTCCAAACACGGACATCAGAATGCGGTATGTCACGGGCCTTCGGGTCTAGCGGAAGATTTTATTCGTGTATAAAAGAATTTGTGACAGCAACGCGTACTGACGTGATTTTTGCTCGCGCATTCTTCGTTTCGTTCGTTCGTTCGCAGTGTTTGTTTACGTACACAGAATGCAGTCGCCAGCAGTAGAACTGCCGGTGGGTCTGCTAATATGCATGAAAGAAGTGGGCGCATTTTTTTGTCATTCTGTGCTTGATGATGGTCGGATGCAGTGGTGTCGGTTGCGATAGATGCAATCGCCTATTGCATCGCTCGGAGTTCATGGCTAGTGGCCGATGATGGCTGAGGCAGCGAGGGCAGCGGTGGTGGATGAAGAAGAATAAAATTAGAGGGATTTGGTCTGCTCATTCATGAAAAGTGATTGGTTTCATAATCCACATGATCCCGGGATGGTTACGAGTCATGGCATATGACGGACCATATGTTAAGTTGTGCTTGTTACAAAACGACACGTACATTAAAACATGGTTATACTATAACAGTTCGGATTTCTCAGCAAAAAAAATCAACTACAATGATGAGAATAAAAATTGGATTAAAATAATTACTTTCATTTATTCGCCGAAGGCATTAGCAATTAAAGATGCACAATCACCAAATTAATAACATCCATTTTAGGTTAGAAAATTTCGCTGTATTACATGTAAATGTTTCGAAAAAGTCCGCAAAAAATAATTTCCAAAAGAATATTTAAATAAACATTATCTTATTCTTTGTTTTTGATTTTCTGAGAAATTATATTATCAAACTTGACGTAGACTTGAAGTTTGGAATTAAAACATTAAATAATTTTTCGTTGACGTATTTACAGTACCTTCTCTATTTTAGTAGGGTTACTGCTCCTTGACTTGTTTCTTATTGTTGTGTTTTTTTTTTCAGCAGTAAGCACGCATGTCAGCAAAAAGAAGCAACGAAATTTGTGCTGTATTTCTTTGATTGGTAAACGGGTTCCCCTAAAATAACACATTTTGCCCAAGTCTGACAATTTTATTAATGGAATTTTAAAACTTCAAATACTATCATCATTTAGAAATCTATAAATGCTCTACATTTGCTTAAGTAAATAAGGGCTTAATAGTTAGAAACAAAGCAATTCTAATTATGTATTTATTTATTAGTTTTATTTCCAGAAGCTTCGAATAAACATATTGCTAATAATTCTACACAGCATGGAAGCAAGTCGTTTCCAATATCAATACCTATAATCAAACTCCATTGATGCAAAAGTAAGAAGTTAAATGTAAATACAATACGTTTATACAAGTCCTACGTCTACTCGCGGTTATGTTAAAAACATTACCCATTGTTAGTTTTCTTCAGCCGGGCGATCTCCTCCTGGATTTCTTGGAGATTCGGAGCCGGAAGTCGTAAGAGCTGCACGCGTGCTTCTAGGTTTATTACCATATCGCCACCGTTGTCTGCCACATCACCATTCAGGTGCTCTTCGTAAGGCTGCCGCCACATTTGGATCACCTCACGATCCTTCGTAAGAAGTTCCCGTTTATGTCCTTACGAGCTGTCGCACGTGGCCCTTACGTGAACGGTTCAACTTCTCATAGAACTTTCTTGCGTTATTAGCGCGGTACAGTTGCTCCGTCTCTTCGCGGTCTCGATCTTCTTGCTAGCGCTTTTTGCTCCTAAAAATCGAGTTTTGTCTGTTACACGTCCGTTTGTATCGTGCCTCGTTTGCCCTTATGCGGTGTTGCAGCAATCTAGCCTATTCTGCATTCTTCTCTTCAACTAACTGCTCACATTCGCCGTCATACCAGTCGTTTTTCTGATTCGGGAGCTGCGGGGCTACCAATAGCGGATCGAATATCTCTCCAGCCATCTTCAAGAGACGCTGCACCTAGCTGCTCTTCCGGTGGGAGTGTCACTTCCAGCTGCAACATACTGCAACGAGGTAGTGGTCGGATTCAATATTCGCACTGCGATAAGTGCAGACGTTCGTGCTGTTGGAGAAGAATTTGCCGTCGATTAGAACGTGGTCGATTTGGTTTTCCGTTTCTTGATTAGGTGATTAGGTGATGTCTGTGCGTAGAACGCTTTTTGCTCGTCGTCGGGTCTCCCTTCGTGTGGGCAGTGCACGTTGATGATGCTATAGTTGAAGAAACGGCCCTTTATCCTTTGCTTGCACATCTTTGCGTTGATAGACTTTTTCTAAATGGTTTTCTAAATCACGCGTTGGCACATCTTGCCCAAAACTATGAAGCCGGTTCCCAGCTCATTGGTGGTGCCACAGCTTTGGTAGAAGGTAGCCGCTCGATGCCCGCTTTTCCACACTTTCTGTCCTGTCCAGCAAATCTCCTGCAACGCCACGACGTCGAAGTTGCGGGGATGTAATTCATCACTTGTAGCGACTTGTAGTTCCATATTCCAAGCTTCCAATCGTGATTTTTTATTTGTCGCCTAGGTCGTTGCCGATTGTATCGAGTCGTATTATCTTCTAGATTGTTCGTAATGGTTGTTTTTAAAGGCAGCTTATTGGGCCTGCGCAAACCTTTTAGCTCGTCGGAGGGCCGTCGTGTCAGGTCTGTTTAGCGTCCCATCTAATACCAGGACTTGGGCTTGTGCGCTTTGAGCGGCACACGGTCGCTTTGGCGGAACCTACTTGCGGATGCATGCAGCTTTTTTTTAAAGAAGTTTAACAGAGCCCACTGTCAAACCCCACCACATCCTAGGCAGGCACCACAACTCGCAAATGGCCTGGGTAGGGATCGTCAAGCCCTTGGATATAGTCCCTGCTAAGGGTATGCAATAACACACCCTTTCCTGACGAAACGAAACGAAACAAAATTTAAAATGTTTATGATAATTCAAAACGGAACGAAGCGAAACATACATTTAGTTTCGAGAATTCGAAACAATACGAAATCAAGGTTTATTTAATTCGAAATTTTACGAAACGAAATTCCGCGGAATTTTTATTAATTTGGTTTTACATCATTAACGCAATTCTGATTTCTATTTTTCAAAGTCAAATAACTTCTTATTTGTATCAGAAGAAGCAGTCTGTGATGAATTGCCGCATACCCGCTATGGTAATCATCATCGTGGAATGTGTGCCCCCGAATCTGATCAATTTTATATCAGTTCAGTTTAATATCAGTAGGGGAGGTGGGAGTAAAACGGACAGGGTGGGTAAAACGGATAGGGGTACCGTTTGAGCTAAATCGTTACAAATTTGGCACTCTATCAATTGGATTATTAGTTCAACATTTTATACTACATACAAATAATGAATACTTTTCTGTTTATTAAAGATTTAATGTAAACTATGGCTGAAATGCCATGGTGATGTAATTTTTGATGTGCGGTATTTAAGCTTTTAAAACAGAAATCGGCAAAAAATCCGGATGATCCTCGAGGATCTCAAGCTTAGTCTATTCAAAGATTGTGTACGGGTTGAAATGATGAATTATCTCAAAATTCGATTTTTTGAGAATTTTTCAAGAAATTGGATGATGGTGGGGTAGAACGGACACCTTCTGGTGTGGTAATAAGGACCATATGAAGTACATACATTTTTAATAATCGAAATTTTATTTTGAAAAGTTTGTTTCCTAAAAACACCAAGCATTCATTAGTGAATTCGAATTTCCGAGTTTGTTCAGACCAATGCCATTTTTAAGTGATTTTTATTGATTTTACATGCCATTTAGTCTTAACCGGTCCGTTTTACCCACACTATGTCCATTTCACCCGCATACTTTTTAATCGAGATTTTTTCATCCTGATTTTCATTGTCAAAAAAAATCACAAAATTCGATTGTTTTCCACTAAATTGACTTCAAGCCATCGTAGTGCTTCTATTTAAGATTCACGTAAGTGGTTTAGGTCCCCAACATTAATACGTGAATATGACGCAATTCCTTAGGGTGTCCATATTACCCCCAGCCCCCCTAAGTAAATTCTGTGAAAAACCTTATTTTATTTAAGAATTATGTAATTTTGTTGAAGCATACTTCATATTGTCATACACAGAAAAAAATAATGAAAAATAAACAGCGCGTAAAACTTGACATGCGGAAATTTACACTGATCTACGCTGAAATGGCCCTCTTCCTAACAATATTGCTTACAACTTGTATGCAATATCGACGATTCACGTCAAATAATGTATACATTTAGGCTACTTCTCGTGTGGAAGTACGCTAATAATGACGTTCCATTTATGTGCATGATTCTCAGCGTAAATTTCAGTGGATTTTTCTATCTGTGTATCAGCGTGGTTTTATGGTATTGAGCTAACTCAAAACCAGAAAATGAATGCATAGATTTTGTTTTTTTTATCTAGAGGGATACTCAATTATATATCCACATCTGCCAGGCGTATACGCAGATAGAAAGTTGTTAATAGCATACATTTTCTCACTAGAATAATCCTCAGCATCTTTATAGAATCCACAAATACATGTATTTCAAATTGTATTTCAGAAACATGATCGCAAAGTTTTTACGGCAACAATTTGCCAGGTATGAAGAAATAATTTTCCTTTTCTCATACAAAAAGTTGCACATTTCCTTCCATTTCCTTCCAAATTTGATATTTTTGTATGAGGCTCAGAGACCCACAGTCTTATATACAATCAGCTCGACAAGCTGCTATTAGGAGAGGAAATTAGTTTGACATATACTGTTACAAGACCGAGGAATGATCTGCATCTCCGCAAGTGTCACTCGAAAGGAATCGTTGGTTAGTTGAAAAGTAATTCAAGGCTTCACTTAATATTAATTGTAAACGAAGTTATTTTGAAAACTCAAAAACGAAAACCGTGTTTTAAATCAATCCAACGCAAAATCAATGTGAAAGAGGCGCACGAAAAAGACTGATAGAAAAATTGGTATAACATTAGGTTTTGAAAACAATTTTATGATTTAGTTTAGCGGCGCAGCAAAATTTTTTGATAATGTATGACCGTACGAGGCAGTATGGTTTAATTTTAAATTTGTTTCGAAATTCCGCGGAATACCGTTAAATTTCGTTTAAAGCTAGTTTTTTTCTAGCGAAATTTTTGTAATTTTACGATACGAAACAAAATCAAGAAATCAGATTTCGCCATGCTCAAATTCCGCGAAATTCCGCGGAATTTCGTTTCAAACCACCTGAAACGAATTTATTTTTTCGAAATACCGCATATGCTTAGTCCCTGCTGCCCCCCGATGCGAAAGATATCACTGACAAAATTCAGACTACTTTGTTGAATTGCACGTTTCACTGATGCCTTCTGAGAGGTTCAATTATCTCGGCTAAAGATTCACAAACTCGATTGAAATCGACAACCAACTATTGGAACGACCATTCAATATGGATTGTCTGTAGGGTGAAAGTTTTTCAATATTTCATTCAGAAGCGCCACAATCAGTCCTGTGCACGATAGGCGCCTATTCAAACCGTCGGACCCAAAACATGTAAAATAATCGATTGAGCGTGATGGAGCAAAATATTTTTTTTAGCCACCCTAACTTTTAGTTTGCTGCTACCGCTGCCGGTGTTTACATTCGCTCCACAATCAGTTTTTTAATGTTTTTTTTCGGTTTTCACTTCAAACAAGTGACAAGTTCTAAAAAGTGAAGATTGATTTGCATCCCATCACCATTTTTCAATGCCCTTTGAGAAGAAGTGAAGTGCAGTATTGAACCCACCAAATCGCAGAGGACTATTAAATTGGCACGAATCTGCTGATTTATACAATAATGCGAGTACGTACTTAATAAGTACGTGGGACTCCTTAAAGAAATATGTTCAATACCACGGGAAGTAATTCAATATGCGGTGCACAGGTTAGTAATTTGAATATTGAACTTTTGTTCGACGCTATAAGATGCATTCGAATGTTGGTGAGAGAGGGATGTGGGGTTGACCTGTTGAAGGTCCGGTGCCATTTTGACTGCCATCGTGGTACTCTTCCAACTATGTCATTTACCCTTTATGCATTCACTTTTACTGAGTATGAATTCACATGCAATAATAATCCAACGGATTGAGGTAAACCACACTATGAATGAGATAAAATGGTGTAAATGTTTACTTTCTGATCTGATTTTTGAATGACACGTGCTTAGAAGACGCACTTATTAGGTTACATAATTGTGTGTGTGTGCGTCATCCTCTACCCCTCACCCAGCTGGGGGTGTTGGTCAAGTAGTACTACGAATAATTTGATCAGATCTCATGCTCCGTTATGGTGCCCTTTTTGTTACGAAGGCTAGTACTACAAAAAGGATTCACTTCTGAAGCAAGAAAGGTTTCTTCAGAAAGTGTAGGGAATAGGATGTACTAGTTGTTCATAACAGGAACAGCAAAACTTCACAAGGACGCCCTTATTCGCACTAACTACTCAGGGAATAGAAGGTCGAGAAGAGCCACCGTTGCTAACTAAAGCGTGAACCGGATACCTGGAACCCCCACAATATCCGCGGCAATAGCAGCAAACGATGCCCTGTACGTATTTAGTGTTCAGTTTTATGAATTTATATATTGGTGAAATTATATATTGGAGAAGGAAAGTAGATAACTGGAACGTGCTCACCAATTTAGTTCGTCCAGAGTTTTGCATTTATGATCCTCCTATCATTTAAAACGTGGTCGTAACAACAGTCTTTGTCCCAACTGTGGCAGATTGGGTGGTTGTGACCCGTGGAAGTTCTGGTTGCTGTTACTGTCATGGCTGCTGCTGCATTAATAGTGCTTCTAGTGCGTTTAACGATTGAGTCAATATCTTCGAACATTTGAAAATAGGAAGCGTTCAAAAATTGAAAATTAGAATTCTTGAATCCTGAAACGATTAAACGAAAAGAAGACGGCAGTATCAAACATTACAATATTAGAGCTTTTGTTTGAAAATCAATATATTCTATGGGCCCTTCTTAGCCGTGCGGTAAGACGCGCGGCTACAAAGCAAGACCATGCTGATGGTGGCCAGGTTCGATTCTTAGTGCCAGCCTAGGCACTAAGGCACTCTCGACCTCCCTAGGCATAAAAGTATCATCGTGCTAGCCTCATGATATACGAATGCAAAAATGGTAACCTGGCTTAGAAACCTCGCCGTTTATAACTGTGGAAGGGCTTAATGAACACTAATCTGCGAGGCGGCTCTATTCCAGTGTGGGGATGTAATGCCAATAAGAAGAAGAAGAAGAAGAAGATATTCTATGGTTTTCTTCATTATCGCCGGGTGATCATGATTATTTCATCTAAACTTTAAATCTAACCATTTTTGAAAAATGCAATGGCGGTAGAAAAAAAAGGGTAGAACATTTAAATTATTGTTATTGAAGTCTTTATAAAGTAAATATAAAACTAATTTTTATTTATAGAATAGGAGCCAAAAAATTAGACATTTTTCAATGAATCGCCCGCTTTGAGCGTGCTTACAGCGGCACACTAGGAGTTAACTTTCTGAAATCAGTATGGCGAAAGGCATCTAAGGCTCGATTTCTCAAAATTAAGCAGCTTCATCGATAAAATATTTGGTAGGCGTAGTAGCGGACACCATTCTTCATAACCGGTACCAAATAGTTTTTAATGAAAAGTTCCTCATTTTGAGAAAACCCGCGTTAGATGTCTTTCGCCATACAAATTTCTGGGGGTCAACTCTTGCTGGCTATATGCGCATATACGATAGCGCCTGGATGTGGAAGGCGGAAAATCAGCCACTGCCAATAATTCATTAATCTTCACAAAAAAAACTCCGAGACATAACTGAAGAAGTACCGTTTGTGGCAATGGTGTGAATAGGAATGAAAGCGCGCCACAGTCTACTATCATCCCAGGCCAATAATCACCCCGTTGACTGTATTAACTATTTATCGAAAATATGCGATAAATGAGCAAAGAAGTTTTAGGAAATGCTCTTATTCAAAAACGTCTAGTTGGAGAAAAAAATTTCTGCAAAATAGTAAGACGTAACGATAAATTTATTAAAAACAAAAACGCTCAGAGAACGCATAAAGTTACAGCTCTTGGCCCTTATCTCATAGCTCCAATGTATATAAAATATCAGATTAATCGGGCGATCGCCAACCTTACATTCGTCACACAGTCACAACTCACCAGACGTGCAATGAGGAATGAACAAACCCACTACAACATTCATCCCGCTACAATACAAACCGCAACAACTTGCAACAATGCGGTAGCAATAATGTATGCCATCGATACCTTTGCGTAGCTCTCCCGTGTCTACCTGCATGATGCGTTTACTGTGGCAGTCCCCCGAGGCCCGAGTCACTTCTCACATCATGCTATACCCTATCATCAACATGCTGGCATCGCACTATTGACAACATCAATAATAATAATAAATATAATTGGAAGATGAAACCACCCACCTTGTGAGACAAGATCTCGACCCCTAGAAGCAGAAACTCCCACAACCCACCGACACATCCAGAGCACTCCCGTCAATGTATCGATACAAGTGGAGAATCATAGGGAATGGGTTGAACGCCACTCTGCGGACTCGACCTCTGAAATCCACGAATGATAGCTGACCCAACTCGACGGTGGTGCAGACCAAAACAACAGTCGTCAGCCTGACATGCCTTAATCCACAAAACTGTCGTCCTCCGTCTTCAAATAGTCCAAAATCCATTCACAATACTACAATCCACAGGGATCCATCCCTCTTTGGATCCTGACAGAGCCACACTGTGGAAATGGGGAAGGGGTTGTTAGGATAAAAATCTGCATACAAAATAATCAAGCACTCCCTAAAATTAAATTATAGGTTTCAGATTCAAGGAGAGACTGTCTTGTTTTCCCAAACCAGACACAATTCTGGTCACTTCGGGATCAGTTTGAAAACAAGTTATTGATTGAGATCCCCTAGTTTACATAGGGACATGTTTGAAATCTAAATGTGCCGAAATAATTTTTGGAATATGTCCCATATGGTTTCGTAGATTATAAGATTCCAAAACTGGGAGCCACCATCAGTTACTACCATGAACTAGGATAAGCAAAAATTCTACAAAACAATACTAGAATTGAACAGAATAGTAGAGCATTAACTAAGTCAAACCCAAATTATACTTAATGATTCCGACGATTCCAGACCAGACCAAATCTGGATGAACCAGGCACCGTAAGCCTTCTTCGCTCACCAAAGATATCCTCCCCTTTCCTCGTTCCGGACACCGGTCTGTCCACCCAAGTTTATGCTTTTCTACACCACAACTCATTTCCATTCTCTGTAAGTCACATTCAAAGACTCCCGAAAAGGACTGGATCATCGGAATATCATCCGAATTTGCAAAAGGAGCAGCTTAACATTTTTTCAGCACCGAAAAAACACGTCAACCACGCGCCGCTTACTCCGATCCCTTCTCACTTATTAGGTTACATAATCTTCTTCTTCTTCTTATATATAAAAATGAAATGGTCTGTGTTCGTATCCGCATAACTCAAAAACGGCTGGATGGAGTTTTTCATTTCTTCAGCAGAAACATTCGTTATAGTTTCCGACGGGTTTATATGATATTTCCTAATGCGAAAATTACGAGTAAAGTTGAGCAAATCGTTAAAAACTAAAATTGTGATTCCTATGCGAACTTTGGGCAGTTCGGAACGCACATTCTCGCCTACTATGCAGGACAACGTCTGCCGGGTCGACTAGTTGTATACAAAAGTCGTATCGTCCTAGGGGGAATGACGGCTTTGGAAGGTTGTGTTCTATTATTGTCAGGGGTTTTTTTTATAACTGATTTTGCTCAAATTTGGCCTTATCATTCTTTGCATATCAAAGAATATTGTGGCCAAATGTCATGAAATTCGGTCGACAAAAACCCCCCTGCCAAAGCCGTCTTTTCCGTTTCCCCTACATAATAATGTCATAAATTTTAGCGTTCAATCCGCTACTTTCATCATCGCCGGTGTTCAGTTGCACCATCGCTCATCGTTTAAGCACCTCGCCCTAGTAGCAGCACCAGCTGTTAATCGCCTTCGTTGGAGGCACCAACCGTCTTTTACTGACTAGACGAACATCCCACACCACATCGCTGTGATTGGGCTTGGCGCGCGAGCACTCCTACTCGCTCATCCATTCCTGTGAAGCACGGTGAAATTTTTGAAGAAAATGTAGAAAACAGAATTCGTCAGCGATCCGCCTCCTTACAATCATCAACCCTTTCGCGATGAGAACCAAAATTTGAGTAGACTACCAATTCGTCTTGGAGTACCGCATCATGGCAAAAGCGTTGGCTTTTTTTTTGCGTTCCCATTAGTCCAAGACCCGTTTGCGTTAACGGATTTAGGGGTGATAATCCCCATCATAATCGTATATTGGTCTGGATCCGGGATTCAGTGGCTCCCTCTCTCCGTGGGGAGGTCGTTCCGTCTTTTTCTCGAGATTTCGTAAATCGTCCCCAAGTAGCCGAGCCGCATGGTCCGAAAGAGGATTTGCCCAAGCTAAATCGCCCCAAACTCTTGCGAGGGACCGGCTTAATCCGTTGGCCGTTCACGAGAGAGCAGCAACCCTTTGGGGCACTTCTTTGGTGCATGATGACTGGAAGCGCGACTTTCAGTGGAAACGGCTTTCACGTGCCACCGTTCACGTATAAGACTGGTGCGGTTTTACCACTCACGCCGCTACCAACAGAGCATGATGAAACGGAGGCGTTCGAGGTGGATCCCAAAAAAATAGATGCGAATGTTGGGGATTCACCCACTAATCGAAGTCAGTGGTTTGCCACCATGTTTTCATTATGACAAAGCTTTATCTCATACCTAAGGGGAAGTTGCTTCTGGTTAACACCAAAGCAAGGAACAAGCGATTGAATTAAAAACAAATTATAAGGCTCACGTTGGCATGATAATTCAATACCGAGTAACTTTTGAATCTTCTTCAGCTTGAAATCAATTTTTATCGTCTCACGAAAACATTAAATTCGTTTGAGCATCACTTTCCGGAGCGCCACAACGTTGAACGACCTTTGTTGGGGACGAGCCACGTAATGGACCTTGCTCTCGTCATTTTCCTTTCTTGTCTATGCCATGATCTACCTCAATGTGGCGGATGGTGGTGGTGGACCTCCATGTAACGCGATGCTTGGGATCATGGCATTGGAGCCTAATCCGCCGAGGAGAGCGAAATAGTGAGAGTGCGTTGCTGTATTGGGTTCGCATACTGTGCGATGATGCAACTTCAACATCCCCATTCGCATTCAAATGGAGATGCTTCTTTCGTGACTCTACACGATCCAACTTGAACTTAAACTGCTTTCAACTTGTACGTATTTGTATGTTATTTGCAATGATTTATTCACACCCGGAAACAGTATTCCCACGAGAATTGAACTCGCCGAATGCGGATCCAATACTCTTACTCGAAAGATTAATTGGAGATCCATCGAATGGTTCAAACCTATCGATGCAGGCAATGGTGCATCTTTCTTAGAGATGTTGAAGAATGCATTTCTGCGAAACAGGTTAGGGTTAAGGTCCGTCAATATATCCTCAATGCAGATAGGAAAGTTATCGGAAGGTGTGAACACTATTGGATTATGAAACTCAAGAACATGGAAGAGCTTATAAATAGAACTGGAAGTGGAATCAAGTGATCAGTTATTCCGAAAAGGTTAGTGTTAGACAGCAGCAAGGAAAATTGTACTTTGTGCGTGTGAAGTGAAAATTTAGCAATGGGAAGGGTTTATGAAGTCATTTTGATGTGTTTAGTGCATTGGATTTCAGTTGGTGGTAATAAAAGTGTTTAACATTTCTTTATGAAGTGAATCAACAAGTGTTCCCGGCAGGTCGTAGTGCTTAAAAATACAAATACTGTTAACTTTATGTTCTTATTAACGTGAATTTTCAAATATGAAAAGAAAATTACGATTTTTGGTGAAAATTTATTCAAACATCATGGACTAGGGATTTTGTGCCGAAAATATCAAGTTGTAGGGAAAACCTGTCAGTACCCTATCTTGTATTCGATAGAAAAGGTTTATCATTTATGCTACGTTTTGACAAGACAAGTGAGTTGAACAACTCAGTTGAATTCAATTTACTTGCCAAAATTTGAACTTGTTCACCTTTCTTTTCGTGCATGTGAGTTGAATGAAGGAGTTTAGACGTTCAATTCGCGTTCAATTCAAGCGCTTTGTTCAATTCACTTGCCTTGTCTAAACTTAGCATTAATATAGTACACATTACGCATGGTATAGTTTGAAACCGTATCAAATAGTTCCAAAAGAGATTTGTTTCATATCACACTACAACACTCAGTACTCGAATTTATAGAAATGAATATGTACCCGGAAATCATTGAATTTTCCGAATATTTTTAAAAACAATAAATATTTCACAATCTAGACGTCGCGTGGCCGCACAGTGAGTGGCGTTGGTCATCTTAGCGTATTGTGTATTATTAGACGAGTGTTAGATTCGCGCTCCAGTCGTGGACACTCTTCGATAATATCGTGAACGACTTTAAGAGTTTAAACATCTGAAATAAAGACAAATAAAAAGACTCTTCGATAAGTGATACATTCTTCACTGGCAGGGATTGAATCTGAAAGAGAATGAAAAACCCAGATTAATCCACCTACAGGATTACATAGCAACACGCAGCTATAGCGGTGTTGGTGCTTTTCTTATGCAAAAAAAACCCAGATTAATCCACCTAGCGGTGATGGTGCCTTTCTCGTTCGTTCAAAAGGTTTGAAATAATCTAAAATAACACCAATATGTGGATTGGTCTTATTTTTCATCAGTTCAATCAAAGGTAATTGCCTATTTCCGGGGATTAAACCACCCGACTTGGACGTTAATTTACAATGTTATGAAAACTCATATGTGAATATGTACGTTATGTGGAAGATATTGATTTGAAAAATGTATTGGAGGTAACCACTTTCCCTTCGATGGGACTCGAACCCATGACCCTACAGTACGCTAGACTGGTGCTTTAACCAACTAAGCTACGAAGGACCTCCGTCGGCCTTCGCAACCCAGCGGCTACTGAACGAGCTCGAGATTCCCAAAATTGGACGCATAGTCAAATCACTCGCAATCCATTTGATTTGACTATGCGTCCAATTTTGGGAATCTCGAGCTCGTTCAGTAGCCGCTAGGTTGCGAAGGCCGACGGAGGCCCTTCGTAGCTTAGTTCGTTAAAGCACCTGTCTAGCGTACTGTATGGTCATGGGTTCGCGTCCCATCGAAGGGAAAAGTGGTTACCCAATACATTTTTCAAATCAATATCTTCCACATAACGTACATATTCACATATGAGTTTTCATAACATCGTTATTTTTCATATTTGTTCATAGGCATAACAAAATTTCGTCGTGTCGAATGCAATTTAATCCGAGCAAATCGATTGAGGAAAAGTGCCTGAAAAATGAGTGACATTTTTTTAGCGATGGTATAATTTTCGATCCCATAGTCCGATATGCCCAATTTTCAATAGGAAAAAACGGGACAGGATTCTACGTCGAATGCAACTTGTTGTGAGCAAATCGGTTGAGGATAAGTGCCCGAAAAATGAGTGACATTTTTTACGCGATTTTTTCGTATGAATTTGTATTTTGGCCATAACTTCTGATCCCATAGTCCGATCTGACCAATTTCAAATAGGAAACAATGGGACAGGATTCTGCGTCAAATGCAACTTGTTGCAAGCAAATCGGTTGAGAATAAGTTCCCGAAAAATGAGTGACATTTTTTACGCGATTTTTTCGTATGAATTTGTATTTTGGCCATAACTTTTGATCCCATAGTCCGTTCTGACCAATTTCAAATAGGAAACAATGGGACAGGATTCTGCGTCAAATGCAACTTGTTGCAAACAAATCGGTTGAGGATAAGTGTCCGAAAAATGAGTGACATTTTTTACGCGATTTTTCGTATGAATTTGTGTTTTGGCTATAACTTGATCCCATAGTCCGATCTGACCAATTTCAAATAGGAAACAATGGGACAGGATTCTGCGTCAAATGCAACTTGTTGCAAGCAAATCGGTTGAGGATAAGTGTCCGAAAAATGAGTGACATTTTTACGCGATTTTTTTCATGAATTTGTATTTTACCATAACTTCTGATCCCATAGTTCGATCTGGCCAATTTCAAATAGGAAACAATGGGACAGGATTCTGCGTCGAATGCAACTTGTTGCGAGCAAATCAGTTGAGGATAAGTGCCCGAAAATGAGTGACATTTTTTGAGTAGTTTTGCGCACAAACACACACACAGACACACACACACACACACACACACACACACACACACACACACACACACACACACACACACACACACACACACACACACACACACACACACACACACACAGAGACATCACCTCGATTCGTCGAACTGAGTCGATTGGTATATAACACTATGGGTCTCCGGGCCTTCTATAAAAAGTTTGTTTTTGGAGTTTTTGATCATATAGCCTTTACCGTATACTTAGTATACGAGAAAGGCAAAAATGGTATAATTTTCGATCCCATAGTCCGATATGGCCAATTTTCAATAGGAAACAACGGGACAGGATTCTACGTCGAATGCAACTTGTTGTGAGTAAATCGATTGAGGATAAGTGCCCGAAAAATGAGTGACATTTTTTACGCGATTTTTTCGTATGAATTTGTATTTTGGTCATAACTTTCGATCCCATAGTTCGATCTGGCCAATTTCAAATAGGAAATAATGGGACAGGATTCTGCGTCGAATGCAATTTGTTGCGAGCAGATCGGTTGAGAATAAGTTCCCGAAAAATGAGTGACATTTTTTACGCGATTTTTTCGTATGAATTTGTATTTTGGCCATAACTTCTGATCCCATAGTTCGATCTGACCAATTTCAAATAGGAAACAATGGGACATGATTCTGCATCGAATGCAATTTGTTGCGAGCAAATCGGTTGAGGATAAGTGCCCGAAAAATGAGTGACATTTTTTACGCGATTTTTTCGTATGAATTTGTATTTTGGTCATAACTTTCGATCCCATAGTTCGATCTGGCCAATTTCAAATAGGAAATAATGGGACAGGATTCTGCGTCGAATGCAATTTAATGCGAGCAAATCGGTTAAGAATAAGTGCCCGAAAAATGAGTGACATTTTTTACGCGATTTTTTCGTATGAATTTGTATTTTGGCCATAACTTCTGATCCCATAGTTCGATCTGAACAATTTCAAATAGGAAACAATGGGACAGGATTCTGCGTCGAATGCGACTTGTTGCGAGCAAATCGGTTGAGGATAAGTGCCCGAAAAATGAGTGACATTTTTTACGCGATTTTTTCGTATGAATTTGTATTTTGGCCATAACTTCAGATCCCATAGTTCGATCTAGCCAATTTCAAATAGGAAACAATGGGACAGGATTCTGCGTCGAATGCAACTTGTTGCGAGCAAATCGGTTGAGGATAAGTGCCCGAAAATGAGTGACATTTTTTACGCGATCTTCCCGTATGAATTTGTATTTTGGCCATAACTTCTGATCCCATAGTCCGATCTGACCAATTTCAAATAGGAAACAATGGGACAGGATTCTGCGTCGAATGCGACTTGTTGCGAGCAAATCGGTTGAGGATAAGTGCCCGAAAAATGAGTGACATTTTTTGAGTAGTTTTGCGCACACACACACACACACATACACACACACATACACACACACACACACACACACACAGACATCACCTCGATTCGTCGAACTGAATCGATTGGTATATAACACTATGGGTCTCCGGGCCTTCTATAAAAAGTTTGTTTTTGGAGCGATCATATAGCCTTTACCGTATACTTAGTATACGAGAAAGGCAATAATAAAAAATATGAGAAAACAGTATTTTGACCATAAGTTCTGATCTCAGCTGTGCGGACCCCAACACAAAATGAGCGAGAATAAAGCGAGAATCATCACTTCTCTGTTGGTGTTGAGTCGTAGCATTTTTTCAGAGATTCATACAATAGCGCGCTAAATCTCTTCACGCTTTTCTCTTGCAAGCCTATACTTCGCCCAAATTGGATCTTATTCCAATTGTATTTTCATCAATTTTACGCCAACTGGACGTGGACTCTATAATTAGGATCGTTTGGATCACCGCGTGACTTTATCGAAATTAATTTATTGGCTTTTTTCGGTTATAATTATATTACTCTCCTCGCTTTCGCTTTCTTCGAAAAAAAGCCAATAAATTAATTTCACGTGATTATCAAAACGATCCTAATCATAAAATTATTTTTGTTGATCCTTCAGAATGCCTGAATTCTTTAATAGTTACAAACATTGCATTGTCTAGGTGTACATAATTATTCGAGTTTTCATTCTTCAAGTTCTAGATATCCCATTTCTTACGAATTCCATAGATTATCCAGACTTTGAAAATTTATCATGGAATGCGGAACATTTTTCGGAACGTATGCTGAATCAGGGACTATTCCGCATAATCCGGCACGTCTGGT
Source organism: Armigeres subalbatus (assembly GCF_024139115.2). NCBI lineage: Eukaryota > Metazoa > Arthropoda > Insecta > Diptera > Culicidae > Armigeres > Armigeres subalbatus. The sequence goes on from NC_085141.1 coordinate 17,184,702, forward strand.
CACTTTGTTTTACGACCCTCTTTTTACGGCACGTAACGTAAAAAGAATTTTAAGCAATATTGTCATCCAAAAGTAAATGTATAAGAAGACACTCTTGAATAACCAAAGAACTGGGTAGCTGTTTTTCATCTTCAACATTTGCCTTGAACAAGTGTTTCATTCCAGGTCATTCAAGAATTCCCTGGAATATATGCCTTAAGGTCCACACGCGTAACTAAAGGGCTGTTATTTCACTTTAAAAATGGTTCATGTCCTATTTGATTTACAGGGTCCGGCTAATGAAGTGCAACATTAGAATTAACAGACAAAACAAAAATATTTCATTTCAATTTCACAAGAAAACATATCACTTCTTCCCGAGCAGAGGAAAATAGCTCAATAATATCAAATCATGATAAGATAGCAAAATGAGATATGGACATGATTGATATAAGAGATAAAAGATCAGGCGACAATATCAATATTTTGCACTAAAATATCATGAAGGAGTCATGTTATGTTATTTGTAAGAAGTGATCAATATCAAGTGCTATTGGCTTGTTCTTATTCATAGCATATTTTGATATTTAAATGATATTTCGGTGCAAATTTTTGATATTTTTGCATGTTCTTTTATCTCTTGTATCAATCAAGTACATATCATGTTTTATTATGCTGTTCATGGCTTCTGTCCGGGTTGAAAGCTAACGGGTAAAGTTCATCTTTTTTGTCTTTGAGCGTAGCCACGCAGACGATCGGGAAACACATCGTACGAGGCCCGCAGGTGCTTTTGTGTTATTTTACATACTCCAAACAACATACTCCAGACAGTGAAATTCATAGTTGGTTTCTTAGTTGGGTTTACTTCACTTTTTGAGCCAGAGTTTAATCCTGTCGAAAAACTCAACTCCTGGTTCGACGACGTTTTGCAGAACTGATTCTCAATACGTATTTTGTATTATAAATATTTTATTCATTTATGTTGCAGTACAATTGCCGGACCCTGTAGTAAACCAAACTGGATACGCCTTCAATAGCTTTTCCTTTTTATTTCCCGCAGTGTTGCCCTTAAGGTCTTCATATACAATAGGGTGGCTCAAATTAGTATGGGAAAAACTTTTTTCAACTTTTTTGATGGGCCGCCCTCTTATTCGGTTCTATTTGTCCTCTCTTGTAAATGTTGGGACAAACTCAACTCGCAATAAGCGTTTGTCCCAAACTGCAACAGAATAGGACAATGATCGCCTGCCGCTTATTATGAGATGTAGGATAAAGTGCCCAATAGTGGACCCCCAACCAATAGTGGACCCTCTAGCCATTTTTGCATTATTACAGCACAATGTAAACATTTTGCTATGAAATTCCATCGGGAGAACCTACCTTACAGTTCTATGAATTGATTACATGCATTGGAAATGCTATGGAAATTAAAAATAGATGATTTTTTACAATTCTATAAAAAATAAACACAAGAGTGTCCATTATAGGAATATTTTGATGGTTCCATAATAGGGAAGAAGAACGTCCCGAAACGGAACATAAAAATCAAATGAAGTGTCGACTATAGGGAAGCAATTTCCTATTATGGACCCCCAGGGGGTCTACTATAGGGTGAATTCAGTCAGACTTTTTAATGTTAATTTCAACGAATAACGTCGAGTATTTGCGTGTTTCATGTATGTATCGTGAAGAGGAGATGCAGAGCTTGATATTAGATATCACGCAGAATTAATATTTTGAAAATGTCCACTTCTTATGCCAGGAAGAGCAAAATTTCGCTACTAGGGGGTCCACTATTGGGCATTTTACCCTAGTCGGTTTCCGATGATGTTTTTGGTTAAATCAGTATCAATTATCATAGCTTAGACATAAACTTAACCATCTGTACACATGATTTGTGTTTTACTTCTGAAATATACAAGTTATCGCAGTTTGAAAAGTTCGCAACAATTACCTCTCCATGTTTGTGCAAATAAAATGGAACGCAACAATGTCTTTATCCTCTGCAGATGAGGACAAAGAGTTATCGCTATTCTCTTTTGTCGCTTGTTTTTCGCATTTTTCAGCGACAATTACATTCCTTGCTCTTGATCGTAAATTTTGCCGTCCAACTGCAAATCACTGTTTTTGGATGATTCTGGATATTTTTTTTCCATATAAACTTCCAACGAGTTTAGTACCGCCCAAACGTTGCCTGATTTGGCTGAAATTTTGTGCAGAGCATCGGGACATCAAATATATCTAACCGAACAAGAGAACGGCCCATCAAACAATTTGAAAAAGTGTTTTTTGAGACACCCTAATGCACAACCAAAGGACTGTTATTTGTATCTAAAAATGGCTCATGCTATTAAACTAAAGTTGATATGCCTCCAATAACTGATCCGTTTTAGGTCATCCAAGAATTCCCTAAAGCAGCGGTTTTCAACCTTTTTCTTGAGAAGTACCCATTCGAACTTTCGCACTGATTGAGGTACCCTTTATTTTTTGGGAATAAATTAAAATGAAAAAGATACATGAAACATGGACCTGAAAATTATCGGAATATTCGGCTCTCCAAAAAGTTATCTGAAATCTCCATTATTCCGTGAAACTTTCTATTTCAAATTCAGTTTATACATCAAGCTTCCTACAATACATTCAGGACTGTTCGAGGCTTCCGAGCATCTTAGAAGAAGGTATTCGAGCCTCTTTAAAGGAGCCTTCCGAGCCTCTTGAAAGGAGGCTTCCGAGCCTCTTAAAAAGACACTTCCGAGTCTCTTGAAAGAAGGCTTCCGAGCTTCTTGACAGGAGGCTTCAGAGTTTCTTAGAAAAAACTTCCGTTTCCGAGCCTCTTGAAAGGAGGCTTCAGAGCCTCTTGCAAGGAGACTCCCGAGCTTCTTGCAAGGAGACTTCCGAGCTTCTTGCAAGGAGACTTCCGAGCCTCTTGCAAGGAGGCTTCCGAGCCTCTTGCAAGGAGGCTTCCGAGCCTCTTGCAAGGAGGCTTCCGAGCCTCTTGCAAGGAGGCTTCCGAGCCTCTTGCAAGGAGGCTTCCGAGCCTCTTGCAAGGAGGCTTCCGAGCCTCTTGCAAGGAGGCTTCCGAGCCTCTTGCAAGGAGGCTTCCAGAGCCTCTTGCAAGGAGGCTTCTGGAGCTCTTGCAAGGAGGCTTCCGTGCCTCTTGCAAGGAGGCTTCCAGAACCTCTTGCAAGGAGGCTCGGAGCCTCTTGCAAGGAGGCTTTGAGCCTCTTGCAAGGAGGCTTGAGCCTCTTGCAAGGAGGCTTCCTGAGCCTCTTGCAAGGAGGGCTTCCTGAGCCTCTTGCAAGGAGGCTTCCGAGCCTCTTGCAAGGAGGCTTCCGAGCCTCTTGCAAGGAGGCTTGAGCCTCTTGCAAGGAGGCTTCCTGGAGCCTCTTGCAAGGAGGCTTCCGAGCCTCTTGCAAGGAGGCTTCCTGAGCCTCTTGCAAGGAGGCTTCCTGAGCCTCTGCAAGGAGGCTTCCAGGCCTCTTGCAAGGAGGCTTCTGAGCCTCTTGCAAGGAGGCTTCCGAGCCTCTTGCAAGGAGGGCTGAGCCTCTTGCAAGGAGGCTTCCTGAGCCTCTTGCAAGGAGGCTTCTGAGCCTCTTGCAAGGAGGCTTCGAGCCTCTTGCAGGAGGATTCTGAGCCTCTTGCAAGGAGGCTTCCTGAGCCTCTTGCAGGAGGACTGAGCTCTTGAGGAGGCTTCCGAGCCTCTTGCAAGGAGGCTTGAGCCTCTTGCAAGGAGGCTTCCGAGCCTCTTGCAGGAGGCTTCCAGGCCTCTTGCAAGGAGGCTTCCTGAGCCTCTTGCAAGGGAGGCTTGAGCCTCTTGCAAGGAGGCTCTGAGCCTCTTTAATGGAGGCTTCTGAGTCTCTTGAAAGGAAGCTTCCGAGCATCTTGCAAGGAGGCTTCCGAGCCTCTTGAAAGGAGGTTCCCGAGCATCTTGAAAGGAGGTTTCTGAGTCTCTTGAAAGGAGGCTTCCGAGCCTCTTGAAAGTAGGCTTCTGAGCGTCTTGAAAGGAGGCCTGAGCCTTGAAAGGAGGCTTCTGAGCCTCTTGAAAGGAGGCTTCTGAGCCTCTTGAAAGGAGGCTTCTCTGCCTCTTGAAAGGAGGCTTCCGAGCCTCTTGAAAGGAGGCTCTGAGCCTCTTGAAAGGAGGCTCTGAGCCTCTTGAAAGGAGGCTTCTGAGCCTCTTGAAAGGAGGCTTCTGAGCCTCTTGAAAGGAGGCTTCCAGAGCCTCTTGAAAGGAGGCTTGAGGCCTCTTGAAAGGAGGCTTCCTGAGCCTCTTGAAAGGAGGCTTCTGAGCCTCTTGAAAGGAGGCTTCCGAGCCTCTTGAAAGGAGGCTTCTGAGCCTCTTGAAAGGAGGCCTGAGCCTCTTGAAAGGAGGCTTCCTGAGCCTCTTGAAAGGAGGCTTCTGAGCCTCTTGAAAGGAGGCTTCCTGAGCCTCTTGAAAGGAGGCTTCTGAGCCTCTTGAAAGGAGGCTCTGAGCCTCTTGAAAGGAGGCTTCCGGGCCTCTTGAAAGGAGGCTTCCTGAGCCTCTTGAAAGGAGGCTTCTGAGCCTCTTGAAAGGAGGCTTCCTGAGCCTCTTGAAAGGAGGCTTCTGAGCCTCTTGAAAGGAGGCTTCCTGAGCCTCTTGAAAGGAGGCTCTGAGCCTCTTGAAAGGAGGCTTCTGAGCTCTCTTGAAAGGAGGCCTGAGCCTCTTGAAAGGAGGCTTCCAGGCCCCTCTTGAAGGAGGCTGGCTGAGCCTCTTGAAGGAGGCTCTGGCGGGCCTCTTGAAAGGAGGCTTCTGAGCCTCTTGAAAGGAGGCTTGAGCCTCTTGAAAGGAGGCTGGAGCCTCTTGAAAGGAGGCCTGAGCCTCTTGAAAGGAGGCTTCTGAGCCTCTTGAAAGGAGGCTTCTGAGCCTCTTGAAAGGAGGCTTCCGAGCCTCTTGAAAGGAGGCTTCTGAGCCTCTTGAAAGGAGGCTTCCTGAGCCTCTTGAAAGGAGGCTCTGAGCCTCTTGAAAGGAGGCTCTGAGCCTCTTGAAAGGAGGCTCTGAGCCTCTTGAAAGGAGGCTTCCTGAGGCCTCTTGAAAGGAGGCTTCTGAGCCTCTTGGAAAGGAGGCTTCTGAGCCTCTTGAAAGGGAGGCTTCCAGAGCCTCTTGAAAGGAGGCTTCTGAGCCTCTTGGAAAGGAGGCTTCTGAGCCTCTTGAAAGGAGGCTTCCTGAGCCTCTTGAAAGGAGGCCTGAGCCTCTTGAAAGGAGGCTTCCAGGCCTCTTGAAAGGAGGCTTCTGAGCCTCTTGAAAGGAGGCCTGAGCCTCTTGAAAGGAGGCTTCCTGAGCCTCTTGAAAGGAGGCTCTGAGCCTCTTGAAAGGAGGCTTCTGAGCCTCTTGAAAGGAGGCTTCCTGAGCCTCTTGAAAGGAGGCTCTGAGCCTCTTGAAAGGAGGCTTCCTGAGCCTCTTGAAAGGAGGCTTCCGAGCCTCTTGAAAGGAGGCCTGAGCCTCTTGAAAGGAGGCTTCCTGAGCCTCTTGAAAGGAGGCTTCCGAGCCTCTCTTGAAAGGAGGCTTCCGGGCCTCTTGCAAGGAGGCTTCCTGAGCCTCTTGCAAGGAGGCTTCCGAGCCTCTTGCAAGGAGGCTTCCTGGAGCCTCTTGCAAGGAGGCTTGAGCCTCTTGAAAGGAGGCTTCCTGAGCCTCTTGAAAGGAGGCTTCCGAGCCTCTTGAAAGGAGGCTCTGAGGCCTCTTGAAAGGAGGCTTCCAGGCCTCTTGAAAGGAGGCTTCCTGAGCCTCTTGAAAGGAGGCTTCTGAGCCTCTTGAAAGGAGGCTTCTGAGCCTCTTGAAAGGAGGCTCTGAGCCTCTTGAAAGGAGGCTTCTGAGCCTCTTGAAAGGAGGCTTGGAGCCTCTTGAAAGGAGGCTTCCGAGCCTCTTGAAAGGAGGCCTGAGCCTCTTGAAAGGAGGCTCTGAGCCTCTTGAAAGGAGGCTTCCAGCCTCTTGAAAGGAGGCTTTGAGCTCTTGAAGGAGGCTTCCGAGCCTCTTGAAAGGAGGCCTGAGGCCTCTTGAAAGGAGGCTTCCTGAGCCTCTTGAAAGGGAGGCTTGAGCCTCTTGAAAGGGAGGCTCTGAGCCTCTTGAAAGGAGGCTTCGAGCCTCTTGAAAGGAGGCTTGAGCCTCTTGAAGGAGGCTTCCGAGCCTCTTGAAAGGAGGCTTCTGAGCCTCTTGAAAGGAGGCTTCCTGAGCCTCTTGAAAGGAGGCTTCTGAGCCTCTTGAAAGGAGGCTTCCTGAGCCTCTTGAAAGGAGGCTCTGAGCCTCTTGAAAGGAGGCTTCTGGAGCCTCTTGAAAGGAGGCTCTGAGCCTCTTGAAAGGAGGCTCTGAGCATCTTGAAAGGAGGCTTCTGAGCCTCTTGAAAGGAGGCTTCTGAGCCTCTTGAAAGGAGGCTTCTGAGCCTCTTGAAAGGAGGCTTCCTGAGCCTCTTGAAAGGAGGCTTGGAGCCTCTTGAAAGGAGGCTTCCTGAGCCTCTTGAAAGGAGGCTTCTGAGCCTCTTGAAAGGAGGCTCTGAGCCTCTTGAAAGGAGGCTTCTGAGGCCTCTGGAAAGGGGGCTTCCCGGCCTCTTGAAAGGAGGCTTCCGAGCCTCTTGAAAGGAGGCTTCCGAGCCTCTTGAAAGGAGGCTTCCGAGCCTCTTGAAAGGAGGTTTCCGAGCCTCTTGAAATGAGGCTTCCGAGCCTCTTGAAATGAGGCTTCCGAGCCTCTTAAAAGGAGGCTTCCGATTCCGAACCACTTGAAAGGCGTTTTTCAAACTTCTTGAAAGGAGGCTTTCGAACCTTTTGTAAGAAGGCTCCCGAGCCTATTGGAAAGAGGCTTCCGATTTTTGATTGTTTATGTTGATTGTGATCCGTAGAATTAAACTGGATGAGCCTTCAACAATTCTTTTTTTTTCTCAGTTCATCCAAATAATCACTGGGTTTAAGGCCTTGAGCTCGTCACGCGTACCCAAACGACATATTTTTTATAATGGTCCATGCTTTTTGTAATCCAAATGATCACAAAGAGCATGTTGCATTTCTAAGAAAAGCAAACAGATCCTTCGTTACGCTTTTTGACCTTAAGGCCTGTACTCTAATTCTTGGAATTCTTGAATGACCCGGAATAAAACATTGGTTCAATACATATCCAATTTACTTCGAAGGATTGCTAAGAGCATGTTGCATTTCTGAAAGGAGCAAATAGATCTTTTGTTACGCGTCCTGACCTGCCTGAACCCCATTTCTTGGAATTCCAGGGTGGTCGGGTATGGAACATGCATTATATTCTTGGATATGGTTCAAATGATCACTAAGTGCATGTTGCATTTCTGAAAGGAACAAACATATCGTTCTTGAGATTAAGTGAGATAATAGTAATTTAAGCAAAAATTATTTTACGTCATATTCAAATTTGTGTGGAATTCCACGGAAAATTGTTTCAAATGTCTTTAGAAAAACGTTCAGAATATTCAATGAAAGTTCCTCGAAATTTACACGACCTATTCTTCGGGAAACTCTGGACTTTTCACGAGAAATTATTCGGAATTTCCATGAAAAATTCTTCAGCGTTTTGGTAAAAGATTATTCAAAACATGGATTTTCACAAAAAAAAATCTTTGGATCTTAACGGAAAATTGTTCGGAATTTTGAAACAATTTCTTTGGATGTCTACGTGAAATTCGTTGTATTGTCCATAAGAAATCCTTCAGAAATTCCACAAACAATTATTCAAAAAAAAACCCAGATTAATCCACCTAGCGGCGATGATGCCTTTCTCGTGCATCGTAAAATGTACTGAAAAAATCACATAGGAAAGGTCAAAAAAGCACTTTAGGGGGATAGATCGCATATTTTCTATCATTTTGCATGATTTTGCATTAATTACTATGCATTCCCACCATTCTTGAAAAAAAATTTTTTTTTCGATTTTGAAATTTTTTTTCTAAGGGGGGACCCTTGGGAAAAAACAATGATTTTTCAATAATTCCGAAATGCAATGTCCGATCAGGCCAATTTTCAATAGCAAACAATGGGACCGCATTCCCCGTCGAATGCGACTTGTTGCGAGTAAATCGGGTAATGCTAAGTTCCAAAAAGTGTGTCTACAAAATTTGTACACATACACACATACACACACACAAACAGACATCACCTCAATTCGTCGAGCTGAGTCGATTGGTATATAACACCATGGGTCTCCGAGCCTTCTATCAAAAGTTTGGTTTTGGAGTGAAATTATAGCCTTTACGTATACTTAGTATACGAGAAAGGCAAAAAGGAAAGCGTCGTTTGGCCGAATAACACATTTAGTCGAAAACCATCTAGCAGAATTTCATTTAGCCGAAATGAACATTTGGGAGAAATGATTATTAAGGTAGCATAACACGCACACCTCAGTGTGTTTAAAAAAAGAAGCACTTTTCCAAGAAAAGACGATGAAGGGTTGATACAACCATCAGATGTGTGGATGACTTCTCCCAGCAAGGCAACACATGTCATAAGATATGTTATACCTTACTGGGATAATGCTTGCAATCAGCAAATGGAAAACACTCAAATTCATAGTGGTATGATACACTGACAATCCGACTAGAAGGTCATATCAAAATTATATCAACGTATGTTATTATGTTATTCTAAATTTTTATAACAAAATTTGTTAGAAACTTGGTGCAGGATGTTGTTAAAATATCTAAATTTCTATCAAAAATTGCACTACTGGAAACAAAAAACTATCAAATTTTGTTACAATTTTATCATAAAAATAACATATTTTGTTAGAAATTTATAACAGAATCAGATACAAAATATATTGTTTCTGTGCAGTTGCAAATTTTTACAGTTCGTGATAGGTCTTCAAATTGTGATCAACAATCAGAAACTTTCATTTTTGTCTGAACAAGAATATTTTTCGAGAACATGAGACTAACAACATTACAAACAAGGCAACCTTTGCGAATTATATCAGCGAGCGTTGTGATATCTATATGGCTGGAAGACTTTGCTCCATCTATTTTAATTGCCTACTGTTGGGCAATTCGGTGTTAAGCATTTTTTAAATCATATTATGATAAAATCCCGTTACAACATTTGAAAGATAATGGCTAGTAAGAACAAAATTGTATCAAAAAAAGTTATAAATATCACAATATGTTAATATTGTGTTCAGTTTCTGTTAGGCTCTTCTAGTCGGGAAGGCATTAAAAACAAACATTAAAACAGGGTCTGCCACAATAGCTCAACCAACAGGTCGCAGTGGAAAATGTACCCAACAGGAACAGGCAGTGGAAAATGTACTCCAACAGGAAAGGCATTTGTTTTATGGATCGATCCATGCAGCTGCTCACTTCCGATTTAAAAAAAAGCTCGACCGGGATCTCGTCCTCCCAAGCAGCTTTAGTTATATCCATGCCTCTCCTTAATACACCTTGTCCATCCTTCTCCTTAATACATCTTCGTTTTCACCGTTCAACAATTCTTCGTAGTGTACCTTCCACCGGATTGCCACCATAGTCTTGCCTTTCAGAAAATTCGCCTTTCGGTCATTGCACATTGCGGGTACTGCCACGCCTCATACCGATTTCTAGCGAATGCCCTTTGCGAATTGATTTCAAAATTCGGGCACCTAATACAGCCACCAGCAGCTCTAGGCTTGGTATAGGTGCAGCTATCAATGGAACCAATTTCGATTTACCTCCGACTAACTCCACCTCTCCTCCGTCTGCGAACTGTGCTCGAAAATGAGGAACGCAAGAATATGCTACCACGCTGACATTTCTTTGCGAACGGAGCGGAAAATAGCAACGAGAAATGCGTACTTCGTTGAGTTGTTGAAAAAGGTCTGTCCAGCGCTCCCAGGTTTCCCGCAAAAACGATGGAATTTGTTGATCCCACTCGATGTTCGTCCTCCTCAATTGCTGAATAAGGATCTTCCCGTGCACTAAGAAAAAACTCAGCAACGCAGCAGGACGCAGCATTATATTCACAGAAAAAAGCCAATTAAAACAACAAATAAATATCCACGGTGATTAAACCCCAGTCAGCAGCAGGACCGAACCTGGATCGTACGGGCTTATCACAACTCGTAGTTCTTGTCTCGCCAGCGTAGTTGAGAATGTGAAGATGTCTTCTTCCGGCTTTCAGTACATCCTAAGCACTCGTTCTGTGGAGCTATTTTGGTCTAACTGGATACTCTTTTCGGTGGCTGTATCACGTTCCCCGACCTGTGCGAGAAACTCTTTCGAATTGGATAGCCAGTTCCTGAGGTGGAACCTTCCGAGAGAATGTTGGTACGTACCTGACCTCCAAAGCTGATTTCATCTCGATGTTGTCCGCACTGTCAAGGTAATCGTCAACGTCAAATTCCGCACAATCGCAGAGGTTGCTTCAGGGAACTCTGTTTTTGTCATGTCTTTGCGATCGGCCAAAGTTCAATTCGCTTTTCGCGGAATCCCTATAAGACATCCAGCAAACTAGCATCAATAGATCTAGTCTCTTAAGCCGCATGGAGCTCAGGGATATTCCATCCAGCTATTCGCTTCGTCACAGAAAATGCGAAGCTTAGACGGTTTTTTTTCGGATTAATTGCAATTCCTACAGGTAAATACCAGGTCCGCTTTGGATCCGCTGATTTTAGTTCCTTGGGAGTCACCTTATGGCAGGACTGAATTTAGCCGGAAAGGGGCCCCGGGGCCGACAGTTTGTGGAGGCCCCAAAAAGTACAAAAAAGATTGGTTTTGGTACATAAGTTTTGTGGGGGCCCTGGGCCACGGCCCCCGCTAAATCCGGCCCTGCCTTATGGATATAACCTTTCGTCTGGTATTCTGACCATTGGCTCGTGATGTTTTCGTCAATATCCGGATCTCTCTGGAAACGTCGCTCTAGGCACTGAAGACGTCGAACTGCCATCGGATTACTTTTTAGCAACCTAAAATTGTCGTATATCCAAAATAGTCCGGTCGGGAATCGTTGACTTCATCTGACTCAAGTAGCGACTGGTCAGCATGACAATCATAAATATGAAAACTGTACACATAACAACATTTTTTTTGTGATCCGTCGAGTCTCGACTTTGCTGCAATTGGCTCCCCATGTTGTCCTTCTCGAACTTTTAGCATCGTAGTAACGCGCCAATGAGAATTCGGGGAAAAGCATCCTTATATCCCTTCACTGGTAGTCCCATCAGATACAGGAAAGCAATCCCGTGTAATTTAACGATTGCTTAGGAACACCCAGCCTACGCACCGTGCGAATATTCTTCAGAGATATTTGATAGCTTTGTTTCCGCCAGATATCTCCAATTCAACTCGTTTCACGTTGGCAGTCCACTGCAGGCACAGAGGAAGACCATTATCTCCCAACTGCGTTGCTATTTCCTCATCCACTAAGGTCTTCGCTGATCCATCGTCTAAGAATGCGTAAGTTGCGACCGACTGGTTGTTGCCGTGTAGTACAACCGGAATTATACGGAACAACACCGCCCTTCCGCCCTGTTTCGAATGAAGTAGTGCGTGATGTTGACAGAGCCGTCGATTCCACACCTTTGCGAATCCCACATGGAAGCTTGCCATGGATTTTCAAGCAAATACGACACAGTCCCAGTATTTCCATTGTCCCCCAGCGCTCATCTAGCAGTTTTCTAGCAAATACCGGACAGTTCTTCACACGATGTCCACCGGCTTGCAAACGAGGCAAGCTGGTACCGCCGCACAATGGGGAAATCCGATTTCAAAGGTGGAAAAAATTGATAACTTTCTTCACGAACAACTTACAGAAGAGATCAAGAGCTTATTCGAAAGGGAATTTTGCAAAGAATTCAGTGAGTGCTGTTTCATGGACGTGGATCGCTTCTGTATGTAATTATCGAGCTCGTTTTGCCATAATGCCCCATATACCGCGAGTTTCCAAACTATTTGTCATTTTATCTTCAAGACATTGTTCTAAAATTGTGTTTATCTCTTCACTGTGGATCCACAGAAGGGCACTAAATATATTTTGCTGGAAAAGTTGGAAATTTAAAGGATTTTGGGGTCAAATAAGCATCAAAGTGCATTTAATGTGAAATTTTCATGTATTCTGTAAAAATAGTGATATTTACAGATAAGTGTTGATATTATTGTCTCAAAGTATTGAACAGATATTGACAAATATTTGCCGAACAAAAATTAATGAAATAAATCGTTTCACAAATGTTTTATTTGGTTATTTATTGAGTAAAAAACGATTTTTAAAAACTTTTGAATAGCACCGATGCCAAACATTTCCAAACCATACCCGATAGCACAACTAGACAAGAATAGTCATATGTTATGAGTCTTGATGTGATCATAGATAGGAGGTGATGGGAGATACTGTTTTTTCTTACCTTTTTGCTCAAATTCCCCTATGAAATAATATAGCTCAATTATTCTGAGCAAAGAAATGATGAAGTAATGTTAATTTATTTCATAGTTTCCAATGATATAATTAAAATAACAAATAATCATATAATTCATTAAAAATATTGAATTATAGGGGATTTAGGGGTCATACAGCTCATTTAATGTAATTTTTTATTCAAAATAGCATAACATTTTTTAAAGACGACGCACATAGAAGATTAAGGGCTTATTCGAAAGGTAGTTTTCCAAAAAAAATCAGTGAGACATGTTTTATAGACGTGAGACACTTCTGTACGTAGTTATTAAGCTAGTTTTGCCCCAATGTCCCATACATCACAGTTTATCATATTTTTCGTGCTTTAATCTTCCAAGTATTGAACTAAAGATGTGTTCTCCTCTTCATTATAGATCCATAGAAAAGCACTATACATGCTTTGTTGGTAAAAGTTGAAAATTTAAAGGATTTTGGGGTCAAATAAGTATTAAATTGCACTTTACGTGAATTTTTCATTTTTCAATTACTAATGAAGTAAATCATTTCGCAAGTGTTTTATTTTGTGATTTACTGGGTAAAACCCGGTTTTATAAAAGCCATACCAAACCATACTCGTTTGCACAACTGGATAAGAGTAAATATATTAGTCGTTGTGATAATAGATAGAAAATATGCGTTTCTTATGACGTTTCACCCAAATTCTCCTTATGAAATAATAAAGCTCAATGACTCTGGGTTAAGAAATGATGGAGTAACATTGATTCAATTATAATTTGTCAATGATACTATACAAATAACAAATATTCGTAGATAGCATTGAAAAAAAAATCATAGGATTCAGGACTCAGAAACTTTTTTTTTAATACATAATTAATGAATTTTTTCACTTATTTGTCCCAAAATGTCTTAAAAATCCAGTTTTAATGTAATATATGGATATTTGTTTTTTTAAGGTATCAATTTCTGTTAAAAAAAATTATGACAATAATATAAACTATTATCTATAAATATCTGAATAGGTTGTTGATTTTGCTAAAATTGACCATATGTAGGAGCTACATCAATGCTTACAAGTTTTTAAATCATCGTATATTAACCCTAAATGATCATTCGACGTAATATAGTGCAAATAATTATTTGGGTATTATTATTTTTTACAGAATACATGAAAAATTCTCATAGAAGCAGTTTGATGATTATTTGACCCCAAAATCCCTTAAATTTCCAACTTTTTCCAACAAAATATGTATAGTGCTATGTATGGATCTACAATGCTTTCGAATAAGCCCTTAACCATATGTGTGAGTAGCTCGTGAGAAAAGTTATCCTCTTTTGTATAAAAATTACATTAAATGAGCTGTTTGACCCTAAATCCCTATAAACCAATACTTTTATTGAATTATATGATCATTTGTTATTTTCATTATATCATTGGAAAATATCAATTAAATTAACATTACTACATCATTTCCTTGCTCAGAATCATTGAGCTATATTGCTTCATAGGGAATTTGGGCAAAAGGTAGAAAAAGTGTATCTCCATCACCTCCTATCTATGATCACATCAAGACTCATAACATATGACTATTCTTGTCTAGTTGTGCTATCGGGTATGGTTTGAAAATGTTTGGCATCGGTGCTATTCAAAAGTTTTTAAAAATCGTTTTTACTCAATGAATAACCAAATAAAACATTTGTGAAACGATTTACTTCATTGATTTTTGTTCGGCAAACATTTGTCAATATCTGTTCAATACTTTGAGACAATAATATCAACACTTATCTGTAAATATTACTATTTTTACAGAATACATGAAAATTGCACATAAAATGCACTTTGATGCTTATTTGACCCCAAAATCCCTTAAATTTCCAATTTTTACCAACAAAATATATTTAGTGCCCTTCTGTGGATCCACAGTGAAGAGATAAACACAATTTTAGAACAGTGTCTTAAAGATAAAATGACAAATAGTTTGGAAACTCGCGATATATGGGGCATTAGGGCAAAACGAGCTCGATAACTACATACAGAAGCGATCCACGTCCATGAAATAGCACTCACTGAATTCTTTGCAAAATTCTATTTCGAATAAGCTCTTGATCTCTTCTGTAAGTTGTTCGTGAAGAAAGTTATCAATTTTTTCCACCTTTGGAATCGGATTTCCCCATTGTGCGCCGGCATGATTTTTCCTTTTGATGTATTATCTGCTTTCATCGATTGCTTCTTTTGCGTAAAATGCGAACCACAGAAACTTCTGTCTGTAGCCTACCCAGGTTCTCTTTGAATTCTTACACGCATCTGTGGTGTTGGTAAACGAGCTAATAAATAGTAGCCAGTCTTCTGGATTTCAAGCAAATGTAAAGAGATCCTTCGATATTACCTGAATAATTGCAATTTGCTGGGGACTTGGTACCCGTTATAGCGGGCTGACACTATGAACGAAACTTCCATTTGATGGTTCCACTAATGTTGACATCCTGCCTACTTGGGGTTACCCCGTCTACCGATGATATACCGGCAGTCGCTCTTGCCGATTAGTCGAAGACCGATGTCGTTGATTTTTTGGCGATGTATCCAGCCGTGCATGGAATGCTCCTCTGCTAGCTGATGAAACTTTTGTTTATGCACAGAGCCGTAGCATGGACTCCCGGCGCCCTTGACGAAATCTTTTTTGGGCGCCCCTGTCGTATTAAGGAAAAATGTGCAATGCTCGGGTACTTATTCAAAAGGACGTATGTGATTTTGTAAACAAAGATTCAAACGTCGATTTGTCCAATCTGATGGCCCTCCCACGCAAACCAATACCACCAACAGGTAGCCGAAGGCTTTCCCTACCTGTCTGTTGTGATGGTTTGCGTGGGAGTGCTATCAGATTGGACAAATCGACGTTTGAATCTTTGTTTACAAAATCACATACGTCCTTTTGAATAAGTACCAGAGAATGTTTCACAATCCAATAACATTTTGAATCTCACCTTAAAGTTTTATAAATTTTTATTAAAGAGATTTTCTTCACTATGTTGGCTCATCTTGTAGAACAATAAGATTAAAAAGTTTAGTGGATTGAAGATGCTTCATATAACAAGCAATATAAAGCCTGTCCACGTTAAATTTCGGACAGTCAGATAATGTTCAATTCATTTGTCGCCATTTCATCAGTTTGGACGAGAGCTAAAACATGCTGAAAGCAGCAGTTAAGCGAAGAGATTGAGCTGTCATGTAAATAGTTTGTCTCAGTGGTTGGTAAAAATGTTTAAAAATCGCGTTGGATGATGGGTGTCCGAAAGGGCCTCTTCCCCTAAAATTGCTGAACGTTATTTACTTACAGCTCATAGTGTCCTAACGGCTGTTTCTTGCTTTTAGTGGAGCTGACGTACTTGCAAATACATAGCAGAGAAAAGAGATTTGAAAATCATGACAAATCATATACTAATGTCCAATGGGCGGAACGAGAAAATCCAACTCTGAAGTGGATCGATAGATGATCGAAATCGCTATCGGATTTATGAACAAGAAATGGATGGATATGGATATTGGGTCAATAACATCCAACTTTTAAGTAGTCGGAATCGACATCGGAAGCAGGAGGGCCAGGAAGTGAGGAAATGAGGTTATGAATGCTTTGATAGCACATGCCTTGGGCCTTGGCACATGTTGTATGTATTGCGGATAAATTTTGCTTATCTATGAGAGCTTTGATAAATGATAACCAAAGTAGTAATTTAATTATATTTATTGAACGGCTACTCAGTCTTGCAATTATTACAATGAGTTTTTTTTTATTTACCCGACGTTTCGACACGGGGATTGTGTATTTTTTAAGGGGAAAATATTTTTGTTGTTTGTCCCTTGAAAAAGACACAATCCCCGTGTTGAAACGTCGGGTAAATAAAGAAAAACTCGTTGTAATAATTGCAAGACTAAGTAGCCGTTCAATAAATATAATTCAAACGCACAATCGATCCATAATCAGTAGTCATTTAATCAAGGTACATTATCACTGCTTATCGTAATGCCGCCAGGTCAAATGCGTCCATGATGATATATGTATTTTCGGACTAAATGAAGTTTTTCTGAATGAAATGAGAGTTGTCTTAAATCTACACCATCCTTACCTTTACCTCATCCCGATATAAGTCATTAGCGTAAGTCATTAGCAAGGTCTTTTACAATTTTGGTCAACACCTGTGGCAGTTTGTGCCCGAAAATGGCAACAATCCGATCTACAATTTTCAAATAACTTTTTGAATAAGTACAAGTATAAGTATTCTAGACTTTTTCTTGGCCCCTTGTAAACGGTTCCAAAAGGCTCAGAGAAACCGAAAGGGCAGTCAGGACCAAATCATTCGACTTGTTTATTTGAGATAGAAGAAAGATTAGATTTCTTGAAATTTCTCCGCCATAGACCTTTAGACTTTATGGTCGGTTTGTTATTATTTGGCCATGTAACGAATAAAATTGTTCTGTTTCCCATACCGTGATTCTTGATTCTGGCGCCACCTGAGGGCTGGCGCCCTTGGCGGGGGCCAACCCGGCCAACCCCACGCTACGGCGCTGTTTATGCATCATCAAGAATATCACTATTCACTAGCATTCGATCGACTGGAGCACCTTCAACCACCTGCGCTTGGCTCAAGAGGTATGTGGTCTCTTGATTGTTTAGGTTATTTAGAGAACTATTAAGTTAAAGATTAGAGAACTAAATATTAAGGATAAATGAATTCTGGAGAGTATCGATTGATCCCACAAATGTTTGGTGAGGAAAATATAAGGGGTAGAAGGGAAATCCGGATTTCCCTATAATATATCTCCTAACGAAACTTCATTAGCTTTATCTAGTAGATCCATACGATCTAACGTTCTACCCTAAATTATTTCAGACGGTTGCGGTATTTCGCTCTGGCTAGCTTCTATTCCGGACGTCGTCATGGATGTAATCCGAATGCCAGTCTGAGTCTCGTTCAGGCCGGTAGGCCGTACGATGGCTACCTAGGGTCATAGAAAATAAAGATTAGTGAATGCACTGACCTGAGAGTGGAATAATAAAAAAGTGCCATCGACTTGCCTTCTGAGGACATATATGAAAATAGCGGTAATTCTTATCATGGATCATGTACTTTGACGACTTGGTCAGACATTTGCAATCATTTTAACCGTCTCGTATTTAAAGGTTAAATCATTGAATTGATCACTCTTCCGGGAGCAACCTCAGCCTTTTATTCTGTCACCTTTAATAGAGCTATGTATCCAACCACTTTGGATAAAATTCTATAGCCTTTCTTTCAGCCCAGTATGTGCTTTCAGTGAAACTTTTTTGAACGAGACAAACCTGAATATATTTAACTTTTATTGCAGCCGATTCCACCCGAAATGCATCCATGGACAAAATCGTTGGAGGCATGGAGGCCAACCGTTACGAGTTCCCATACCAAATCTCGCTCCAATGGAACCTGGGACCGAACTATTCCCGTGCCCCGATTCACTTCTGCGGCGGATCCCTGCTGAATAAAAACTGGGTTCTCTCGGCAGCGCACTGCCGGGTGCGTTACACCAGACGAGGCTGGATTGAGGTTGTTGCTGCCGAGCACGACACAACGGTGACGGATGGCGACGAGCAGCGGCGGAAGGTGTTAAAATATACCAATCATCGGAGCTACTGTGGCGGCGTTTGTCCGTACGACATCGGGTTGATTCTGGTGGATAAGCCCTTCGAGTTGAATAGATTTGTGGCGCCGATTAAGCTACCGAAGCAATATCAAAAATTTTCCGGGGACTGTGTTGCGTCCGGCTGGGGATCTACATCGACTACAGAACGACCCATGTATCCCAAGCGACTCATGGTGAGTGCGATTGTGTGTAGTTGAGCTCAAATTAAACATCTTTCATTTGTTCACCAGAAAGCGTTGCTACCGATAGTGGAATTCAAGACTTGCTACAAGAACTGGGTGGAGGAAGGTGACCCGGATGCCTTATCAAATGTCTGTGCCGGACCGCAAGACGGATCACGGAGCGTTTGTTCGGGAGATTCCGGTGGTCCACTGGCCAAATTTGACGAAAATGGAGAGAACCCCGTGCTGGTTGGAGTGGCTTCCTGGGGAACAATTCCTTGCGGTATGGAGGAGAAACCAGCGGTGTTTACCAATGTCGCGAGCTACGTTAATTGGATCAAAGAAAATATGAGATAATAAAGAAACTGATAAATCCCAACTACTTGAAGTGAGCATTGACGGGTCTTGTTAGGTCTCCATTCTTTCTTGAACATGAACATCATGACTGTATAATGTATATTCATAATTAAAATTCTTTGGTAAACTACCCCGAGTAAAATTGTACGTAGAAATAAGCGAGTGGAGCTTTGAGTTGCCAGTTAGCTCTTAATGTACACTTTTCGAAAGCTGGGTTTATTTATAACAATAACTGTGATGCCCAGTGGCCACGTCATTACGGTCGTTTAGATCGAAAAGGATTATTAGCTACAATATCGTGGTCATAGTGTGAAATATTCATCGTCCCAACCCTAGTTTTGACTTTCTTGTTCATAGACTCACTCATTTTGATTACCACTGAATATGGTTACTACGTGCAAGAAAAAGCATAAGGGGTATACACTTAACGGCGAAGGTTGCTGCGTATCTGATTATAGAAATGTTTCACACTCAATCACTAGGGACATATTTCAAATCGCCTATGAAACATTTCCATAAACAGATACACAGCAACCTACGCCGTTAACTGAATCCCCCTATAATTATTATGTAGCTTTCATTTCGAGATGTAGGTGTTTCCTTAAATTTCCATAAATACTTTCCAGTTTCTACAAAACTTTTTCCTGTATGCTTCTGATAATTCAAATATACGTGCTATAATTATAATAAATGGCTATTTTTTGGTGAATTTTGAAATGTTTGAAATGTTTCTTCAGGATGCCAGAAACCTCTATTATTACTGTAACTTACTCTAATTAACTTTGATATCCCCTTTGGTAACACACAGATCTAGCCAGACAATAACTTTGTACAAAACTACACACGTTAAGCTGCATAATAATTAATAATATTTTAGTTCATAGACCTAGAAATCCAGAAATCAGACCTACAAGACAATTTTTCAACTTAAACAATTATATAGAAGATATGTTCTTACCATAATTATGGGTAGGATAATTCCTTGACTGTCCTACTCAGAAACATTAATTTATCTTTCGAATTATCCGAAAAAATCCAAAATTGAAGAAATATAAAAAAAATATTATAACAATTTCAATTTGGGGTCTATGTTTCCCCAGAGCGAGCACAGACAACGTAAGTATGCACAAACAGAAGGTTATTCATTTCGCAAGCACAAAGCAGAACGAATCACTTCTATAATAAACAATGCATCTTTAATTGAAAAAAAAAATCGAAGTTTTGTGATTGATTTTAAATAGTTACACTCATGCTACTTATTAATGTAGTTTCCAACGTCAGCCCTTACAGTACCCTCACCGATATTTGCATATGTTTAGTACGTTAACTAATTAATATGCTATACATATAATGATGTGTTTGCCTCGCCTTTTCATTTGCAATAAGCTAATTCATAAATATTCACCATACTTCCATGACTGAGAGCTATCCATTCATTAGCGTTGCTTGAAGGTCATTATCGGAACAAAAACAATGTTCACGTAGTCACTATTCTTTTATTCTGTACCCTATTTTACTTGTGTTGTGTATGTCCGACTGAAGGGAGTTTTGCACAAATTTTAAAGCTGTTCTTATTACCTGCACGGCAATCTTGGTTCTTGGTTTATCCATTTCGAAATTGCTGGAAATGATTCATCCCACCACGATTCGAATCAAAGGAAACGGATATTTAGGGAACGAAACCTTTTTAGGGAACTACCAGTTTTGTGAGACCCTCAAACGACTACATAAATCCAAAGCCATAATTATGGTACCGTACCCACGGGAGACCGTGTCTTTATATCATGCAATTTGCACAAGTCCCGTTCGGAGAACCCTTCTCGAGTTCATGAATGGCTGCGACTGATAACGCTCATTTTCGAGAAGACAACCATCACGACATGCCACTCTGCTGCGTTTGTAGCGGTCAGGCGCGCGCGCGCGCATGTCCAACAGAACAAGCGCGAATCGAACACCGAAAATCGATTTGACCAGCAGGTCCGTCGCCGACCTGCACGCACTTCTGTCGCTCTGTTACAATCTGGAGGGGATGAATTTCACTTCTCTCTTTCTCAAAAGACGGTAATGCCGGCGCGGGTCAATAAACCGACTTAAGGCCACCGAACACGAACGACTTCCGGTAATTTCTGGGCCGCAACCGGCGAAACTCTTCTACTTGAACTTCGCGAACCGGGGACGATTAACAAAGGAACATACATCGCAGGAAGCGCTTCGCCGTTCGAGTTCAAAGACCTACTGCGTAATATTGAAAGGGACGTCCATGAATTACGGTAAAACCTCAGCCGTCAGCTAATTATAATATTGGACATTAAAAATATTTGCTCTATCATACAAAAATATTTACAACACTATTATTTTATTCTGTAATTTGTACCGTTATTCACGGAGGCCCAATCAACAAAATTACAGCCACTCTCTCGACATCATGAGGCCCTGTCAGTTTCCAGTTCATTTCGTTTGAAAGAGAAAAACAGGTTGCACCGACGATGTTACAACGGCAACGTTTGATGTTTTGAGAAGTGGCTATTCCTCGGAAATGATGTTATGCTTCGTCGTAGTCTGTGGCCCTAGGGTTGCCACCCCAGCGAGTGATGTCGAAATTGGCCCCTGCGCTCTCATTTCGATGTTGTCGGTGGTCATGGACGCGGCAGAACGATGAGTGAAAAAAGTTGGCGCGTCCTGTGAATATGGAAACTTGTTTTGGGGGCGATCCAAATATGACGTCCATTGAGGTTTCTAGTTTCTCCCCCCTCTGTCTCGCTTCTATGGCACTGTCACAAAATCCTAAACTCCCCTCCCCCACCAAAAATCTGTGTCGTCATTTTTTAACGACCCCTTGGAAGAAACTTCGGCAGATACACACAGCGGAATGGATTATAGTTGTAGGTATTTAGTTAGTTGTTTAAAGGTACACATACATTCACACATACAGATATTGCATCAAGCTAAGTCGATCGATAACCCAATATTCGAGAATTCTGTTAAAAGTCATTATTGGCAAAAATTAAAAAAAATAGATGTTGTTAGGTGTTACATTCTTCATTTATGATTTATAAAGGTAATCCTGAATCAGATTAGATTTCAGATCAGGATTCCTGAGACATGTGATATTAGATAATCTATAAAATCATTTATAGGGTAACTGGAGGTAACATTAGCTCATCACGCAAACTAATCAGTTCAGTGATATGATAATACATCGTTTTATAGAGAGATATTAATCTTTGCTTCTTTCAAAAAGTGTATCAAGCATATTTTAGTTACATTACCTAATTCATGCACCACTTCAACTAATAAACGTAATAAATTTGGGTGTCAAATCACAAGCAGGCAGCCCGTGCAAGATTTTTTTCTTGTGTTTTATGAATGGACATACCTATTCTCGAACATTAGTTGAACGTTAGCTCATTGAGTTGAACGCATGATAATCACACTATTCTACATAGTCTTTTTAGAGCCGCACCTCTTTCTTGTTAAGGGCCGATTTCTCCACCTCCGCTTAGGCCTCAATCAAGGTTTAAGCGCATGGATGAGAACCTCTTAAGGGTTAAGAAGGGCCTAACAAAATGCAACATTTTACGTTCACACAACAGATTGAATTTTACTTAGAATAAAAAGTACAGAGGTTTGAGATACTTCACACAACAGTCAATATTACGAGAATCATCAAAATATACATACAGCCCCCAAGATTTAAATTCAAATTTTGTGACATTCTTTGACTATTTGCAAAATATGAGTGCGGAATCGATCGTGTTGCTGCTGGTCACGGGACGGCAGCTGGTCCGGGAGAACGCGAAGTGAAAAACTCAAAAGTGCAGCCCAATCGGGTTGTACGCAAAGCGACGTTGAACTACGTAGCTGTACACCCAATATAATTTTTACACGGTTGGTATTCCTCAATTCCTCGGTTAACCTGAACATTCACAGTTTTTAAAATACCACCTGAATTTTCTTTGATTTTTTGTGTTTTTTTTTTTCGTGGGGTGAACTCATAGTTTCAATGACGCCAAATGTCATACTCAACTAAAACCCAACCGTGTAAAAAATAATTGGGTGTAGTACAAGTTTTCGACTTTTCTGTTTGATGAGACCAAAGCAAGCGTTTGTCAAGCCCATGCACGGAGATTTTTGTTTACCCATTAATGCAGGGCTGCCCAACGTACGGCCCGCGAGTCGGATGCGGCCCGTGACTTCATTTTTTGTGGCCCGCGGCGTATAGGAAAAAATACTTCATAACTGGCCCGAAAGCCTTTCTATCTGGCTCGAGAAGCTTTATAAATAAATACTGTAGGTTAATACTAATTAAAAGAATTAAATCTGGGCGACCACGGAGTCGAATAATGCAGAACGGGCCAGTTTTGCTGTTAATGAGATTTTGGCAATACGGATAAAACCTTTCCAGGGCGGAGAACTTGTTAGGGAATGCATATCGGCTGTTGGTGATGTCGTGTACTTTAAAGAAAAAACCTCCTTTAATGGTTTAGGGTCATTTGGCCGAATGCCGCTTGGCCGAATGTCGTTTGGCCGAATGTCATTTGACCGAAAGGGTCATTTGGCCGAACGCCATTTGGCCGAATGCCGTTTGGCCGAATAGTTAAAATACGTTTCCTTACGAAGTGAGTAGTGAGAAACAAGAAGGAAGAATAAAGAATGAAGAAGGAAGAAAGAATAAGGAATAAGGAATAAGGAAGAAGAAAGAAGAAAGAAGAAAGAAGGAAGAAGTAAGAAGCAATAAAGAAGAAGGAAGAGGGTAGAAGGAAAAAGGAAGAATGAAGAAGGAAGAATGAAGAAGGAAGAATGAAGAAAGAAGATGGAAGTAGGGTGAAGGAAGAAGCAAGAAAAAAGAAGTAAGAAGGGATAAGGAAGAAGGAAGAAAGAAGAAAGAAGAAGGCAGAAGGAAGAATGAAAAGGAAGAAGGAAGAAAGAAGAAAGAAGAAGGCAAAGGAAGAAGGAAGAAGAAAAAGGGGGAAGGAGGAAGGAAGAAGGAAAAAGGAAGAAGGGAGAAGGGAGAAGGAAGAAAGAAGATGGAAGAAGGAAGAAGGAAGAAGGAAGAAGGAAGAAAGAAGAAGGAAGAAGGAAGAAGGAAAAAGGAAGAAGGAAGAAGGAAGAAGTAAGAAGGAAGAAAGAAGAAGGAAGAAGGAAAAAGGAAGAAGGAAGAAGGAAGAAGGAAGAATAAATAAGGAAGCAGGAATAAGGAAAAAGAAAGAAGGAAAAAGGAAAAAGGAAGATGAAAAAAGAAAGAAGTAAGAAGGAAGAAGGAAAAAGGAAGAAGGAAGAAGGAAGAAGAAGGAAGGAAGAAGGAAGAAAGAAGATGGAAAAAGAAAGAAGGAAGAAGGAAGATATAAAAAGAAAGAAGGAAGAAAAAAAGGAAGAATGAAGGTGGAAACAGAAAGAAGGAAAAAGGAAGAAGGTATAAAGAAGCAGGAAAAAGGAAAAAGGAAGAAGGAAGAAGAAAAAAGGAAGAAGAAGGAAAAAGGATGCAAGAAAAAGGAAGTAGGAAGAAGGAAGAAGAAAGGAGGAGGAAGGAAGAAGGAAGAAGAAAGAAGGAAGAAGGAAGAAGAAAGAAGGAAGAAGGAAGAAGGAAGAAGGAAGAAGAAAGAAGGAAGAAAGAAGATGGAAGAAGGAAGAGGAAGAAGGAAGAAGGAAGATGGAAGAATGAAAAGGAAGAAGGAAGGAGGAAGAAGGAAGATGGAAGAAGGAAGAATGAAGAATTAAGAATGAAGAATGAAGAATTAAGAAAAAAGAAAGAAGAAAGAAGAAGGAAGAAGGGTGAAGCAAGAAGGTAGAACGAAGAAGGTAGTAGGAAGAAGGACCACTTGTAAATTGATGTCAATTTTTTTTAACTATTCGGCCAAACGACCCGTTCGGCCAAACGGCATTCGGCCAAATGGCCTGACACCCCTTTAATAACATTAGTTTCTCATAAAGCACGGTGAAGAGTTAAAGTTCTCACAGACCATTTAAAAACTATGTTACGTAAAAAAACACCTGCTTCTAATTCTACCTGCTCGCAATCGATGAAAATACTAAATGTAAAAATCAAGGTACAGGTAGCTGTCTTCATAAGGAGAATTGATGATCATCTTCAAAACACAGAGGCTTCACGGCTTTGATCCCAATGAGTGGAATGTCTACTGTTGCGTGAGAATGCAGAATGCAGAACCCCTGTTTTATATCTGTGCTGCAGACTTCGGGTTTTCATAAGTTTCGTTTTGTCGTTTATCTCACATAACAGAGTAAGTGAAAACATGAGACAGAACGTGCGCGTTAGATTTAATTCTTATGTGGAAAACACCGTTGTTGTAAGTTATTTATGACTGTATTTAGATAAATAAAGTTTATTTAGCTTTGTAGCATGCGGTAAGCAAAACATCAAATGTTTTATTGCAATTTGCCCTGCTGAAAGAGCGATGCCCTTTTCCTGTTTTCAACATCTACCGAAAAAAACTGAGGGAAACTGGCCTGAAGGAACTTTGTCTCTCATATGCGAGTCTATAAGCGAAAACGACCAACAATCTTAAAGTATTGGCGTTCATCATTAAAGAAATCAACTTTATTACCGCGGGGGAACTCAATCATCACCAATTCCAAATGATGTTAACAAGAATGGAAGCAGAATACAGAGATTTACTGGATTATTAAGAAGTTCGTTGACTGAGCCGTGGTACCATGCTTGAGAGGTTTTATTCTTTCTCGTCACACTGTTTTTACAAGACAAATGAAAACTAATGCTCGAGCTGAATGATCCTGAATAAGTGGGTGACTTAGCCTTCTAGTAGATATTAGGGGCCATCCAGAAACCACGTGGTCATATTTTTGAAGATTTTCAACCACCCCCCTCCCCCCATGTGGCTTATCGTGGTCATTTGGCAGGTTTTTTCAAGTGCAAAAATTGAAAAAAAACCTTATGTAACTAAAACATATGGTTAATCCGATCAATTTTAAAGATGGACAATTTCAATTGATTCAAAATCAAA
Organism: Armigeres subalbatus; assembly: GCF_024139115.2. Classification (NCBI taxonomy): domain Eukaryota; kingdom Metazoa; phylum Arthropoda; class Insecta; order Diptera; family Culicidae; genus Armigeres; species Armigeres subalbatus. The sequence goes on from NC_085141.1 coordinate 17,210,195, forward strand.
CTAAACCCAGCATGGAAATTATAAATTTTCAGGAATTCAAAATATTTGATGATGTTATCATGTTGTAATGTGTATCAGGTATTAGGATATCTAGAGCTCGCACACCTTCAATGCATCAGGAGGATACAAAAAAATGTGGACTCGCGAATATCTTTATAATGGTTTAGAAATTTTCCAAAATATCCTTATATTTTCAATTTTTAAAATTTTTTTTTATTAGTTTTTTTTTAAATAACTATAAAGTTCATCACGATTCTATAGATTCCTTAGAGTATTTGGGACCTTCCATAGCTCTGGAGGTACTGGAATTTCTTAAGATATTAACCTCTGCGAAGCATCTGAACTGAACTCCTACAAAAAAAATCACAAAGGTAATATGTAATCTTAGAAATGCAAATAAAACCTCCTAAATTTCAGTATTGTTTTCAGAATCATTAATATTAGAAATAAATAATTATAAAATAATTTTTTTTCAATTGTTCATTGCCAATATTGATTTGTTCATGAAAATTTCGTATTTTTTCGTTGAACATTTTGATTTCTTTATAGAAAATTTTTATTTCATAATTGCAATTTTTGCTTTTACTAGTGGTAATTTATTATTGTTGTGTGTATTATTGTTCTTTCTTGGCAATTTCCTATTTTATTATGGACAATTTTTATTTTTTCTCTACTAAAGATATTTTTAATTCAGAGCTGGCTCATCTCTCAAAATTTCTAATTCTTCATTGAAATTTTATTTTGATATCGACTCGTGGAAGCCAATGATGCCATACTAAAAATATTTTCTCGGTCACTCTGAAGGTTCTTTGGAATAATTTTCCAAGAAACTTGTATTCCACATCACGAATATGCTTTAGTCAATGGTCCTTTCATAAGCGACTCATAGAGGAATGAATGTATTATAGACCAATTATTATTTTGGAGTTCGGATCATTCAATTTATCCAATTAACCAACTTATAAATGATGTATGATATAATATCCCAGTAGGTCCATTGGGTTGATATGACTTCAATTATTATTTATACAAGCTACTACAGACTTTTGGGGTTATTCAAAACGTCCTGGAAGTCGTAATGTTTGAACTACTTAATCATTCAAGTCCATGAACCCAGTGCTTCTAAGGCCCTACAAAAACAGTTTGCGAACAAACCTCATAGTCATTGTGCAACTTGATATTGACTCAAGATAATTTTGGGTACCTTGTCTCTTGGATCTCATGTTAATGGAAATTAGGATCATATGCTTATTCCATCGGATTGGGTATATACCGATGATGAGAACATTGCAAATGAATTGATTGATCTGGTAGATTCGTGGGCTGAACTTGAGAGCATTTTGAAGTACCTTGAGCATCTCGTATTCCTAAATATTAATCACTGGCTTAACGTTTAGGATGAGCCATTTCAAATATCTGACCACCCATCTGTTCAGAATGATTCAAACATTTAAACTTTATTTACATGCTCTTAGAATCGAAATCTTCCCAAGGTTTCGGATATCTGAGTTTTCATGGTCAGTCAAATTTGAGCTCCCATATTTTTTCTATAAAGCCAATATCTAGATGAACAATTTTACTGAAGAAAATGGTGTGCTAGCTTTCTTTTTGTGATTTTATAGACAATCTAAAACGCTGGGCATATATGACCCATCATTCCTGAAAGGGTTGAGATTTGTTTTGGAGTTCAATTTCAATCGTTATTATAACACTATTTTTTAACCTAGATTGTTTTAGGAATTGGAGTGTTTTTTTCTGGAACACTGCCACTTTTTTCATATCGCAGGACTCTCCTTAGTTCTAAGATCCTTTTATGAATTTAAAAAGCATTTTATTTAGAATTTCATGTTGATTTTTTTAATGCAAGCTTCTCTATGTCATAACCTTTTTCATGCGCACTACTAGAATTTTGTCCATTTAGAACATTCAGGTGCATTCTTATATTTTCAATCAATTATTCTAATTATTCAATATCATAAAAACTAAACTTCTTAATTATTGCCTACATTTTATTGCTTGGATTAATTTTAAATTCCAAGATCTTCTTAATTTGCAAGAATAATTATTCTGGAGTTGCAAAGGAAACCCTTCGGAATATTGATAAGAAGTTCTTCGGAGTCTCCCCGGAAAATCTTTAGAATTTCAACGACATTTTTTCCAAAATTCTGTGGAAGAGTGTTCGGTAGAAATGTTCGGTAGAAATTTTGAAGAACTAGAAGAATCCGTAGAAAGATCCGAAATGCATATTTACGATGAAAATTGCAATAAACATCAAATTCCGAAGAATTTCCAGTATAAATTAGAAAAAAAATCCAGCTTACTTTTTTACAGAATCTCTAAAGATTTTTTTCTAAATCCTGGGCAATTTTAATGAATCCTCAAAGGAAATTCTTCTAAATTTCCAATGGAGTTTTTTTCGTTTTCCAAATTAGAAATTTTCAGCAGTTTTTTTTATTTCTAAAAGAAATTATTCGGAATATGCCAAAATATTTCCGATGGAAATTTCTAAAGTAGAAAATCGAAAAAAGTTCATCTGAAACACCAATAATGAGTTTCCGAGGAAATTCCGATGTTTTTACAGGTGGAAACAACGAAAAAATTGTACTTTTGTAGTACTTGAAAAGGTTGTACTTTTGAAGCATTTCCAGTAGGATTTCCTTAAAAATATAAATCAAAATATTAAAGATTTTCTGATGTGAAAATTCCTTAAATATTCTAAATCATTTCCTGTGCATCTTTGCATGGTAAGGATTTAAAGCAATGTTTAGCTGAACCTACAAAGAAATCAAAATGACATCCCGAATGATTTCTGGTTCAAATTCAAAAAAACATGAACCTTGAGAATTCTAAAGATTTATTCTTTGAAATTCCAAAGAATTTTTTGTAGATAATCCATAGACTCTTCCGTGGAAATTCTAAATAATTCCTCGAATAAAAAAATACTTGGAAAATTTAAAAAAAAAATGTGATAGAATTCACAAAGAGCGTAAAAAAGTATTCCGAAAAAATTTCATTTCAAAATTCCAAAATTAAAAAAAAAAAACACGGGAATATCAAAGTGTTTCATGTGGCATTGGCTCCATATTCCAACTGGAAGTTGGTCTGCTTTTCAACTTAGTATATTCTTCTAGCATTTCCTCAGTTATAAATTGAAAGCTTTTATATGCCAGCCATTGCACGATTATATATCTTGTGTAGCAAATACGATGGATGCACTACACCTAGGGTGTCGAGAATGTTTCCCACCCGAAAACATCCTAAACAGGAACGAGAATCGAACTCCTCATCTCCGGATTGGCAATCCTACGCCTTTGCTCACAAGGCTAACTGGAGACTGAACATTTTGAAGTGCACTCCTTAAAATGTTCGAAAAACTTCTTTTGGAAATGAAGAAGAATTTCTGGTGAAGATTCGGAAGAACTTATCGAAGGAATTCATTAGAATGTTTTTCCACCGAAAATTATATGTATTTCCCACGGGACTGTTTTGAATTTTCAGACAGAATTTTTTTCGGAGTTTTAAGGAAATTTTTTCGGAAATTACACTGGAGATGTATTGTTTTTTTTTTCATTATCAATTTGTAGCAAGATTTCCAAGCAAAATTTTTCAGAGAGAATTGTTCAAAAAAAGTTCTGAATGCTAGCACTTTATCAGGATTGTATGAAGTAATGTCAAAGTTTTTACAGGAAATTTCTTTACTTGATTTTTCCTGAATATCCACAAGAAATTCTTTTAAATTTTTCTTCTTTCTTTCTTTAAATTTTCTTAAGATTTTTTCTTGGATTGTTGTAAAAACATGAACATTTTTCAAAATTGTAGCTGCAGTCCGCTGATGCAAAAGTGTCGGCGGCGTGATGCCAAAAACCATCAGCGGCGGATTTTTTTAAAAATATTTTTCCATTTTTCCCTTCCATATTTTTTTTGGGGGAATTGAGACTGAATGGCAGCCTGTTTTTTCGTTTATTTTTGTATGGATATAGGATCTTAGGCTAAGATGGTCAAATAATGCAGATATGCATCGGCGTTGCGACCGACGCTGCGTTATCGATTTTTCACGATGCACACCTACGTCTTTTTAACGCTGAGTTGAAAAGACGCTACGTGGGCATCGCCCTTAGACGCGCTTTTCGTTTAATGATTAAATCATTAAATTTTAATGATTAAATCATTAAATTTTAATGATTTGTATTTTTTACACCGCTATTGTTATTCACTAAAAGTTTTTCGTGTAAAAAAACCACGTGGTTCGAGAGCAACACCCCCCCTCCCCCCATGTGGCTTATCGTGGTCATTTTCCAAACCCCCCCCTCCCCCCATATATGACCACGTGGTTTCTGGACGGCCCCTATAACCAAACATTCTCAATTACTTGAACATGAATCTGTCATGAAATATCAACACATCGAACTTTTATTATGCACCATTAAAGCTTTTGAAACAAAATACACTTTGTTACAGTTCCTGGTAAAGTTGAAGCCCTTCAATTGGAATTTTCTGGACTATTCGCTATTTTAATGAACACAGTAACAAACTTTTAGTTTTTTAACACCGTTTACTGATGTGAATAATGTTATTGAAATGTTTCAAATGGAGTTTATTGACCTCCAATGCAACGACGAGTTCAAATCTAAATTTCATATAGAAACATATCTCATAAGATATTTTCGCTCTTCGGAAGCACATATCTGTGTGACCAGCTCTTTTCAAGAATGAAAGCCGTAAAAACAAATTTGGGTCATCGATTACGAAATCAATAAGCGTCGAGTATAAAATTTTTAATAAAAAGACCTTTTAAGTGAAAAACAAAAATAAGCATCAATCTTTGACCTCAATAAAATCGCGTTTAGTTTTAGACGGAGGAAAAAAATAACTACACTGGAGTCGGTTTTTACGCGGGAAATATGTTCCGCGTAAATCAAAATCGCATAAAAAAAACCGCGTAAATCCCAAAAACCGCGTAAAAAACGACTTCACTAAAAACCATTTTTTTGTGGTTTTCACGTGTTTCCGAACCTTTTTTAAAAATCGCGTAAAAAAAACCTTTGGAAAAAATCCGCGTGAAAAAAAACCGCCTAAATCCCGAAAACCGCGTAAAAAACGACTTTTAATTTTAAAAAAAACGGTTTTTCGGTTTTTACGCGTAACCAAAGGTCTATCGACCTGTTTCAAATATGGTGCATGCTGTTTTTGGTACATAGAATAGAAAAAGAATAAAAAATAACTTCTTGGCTATCCAAGAAATTCCTGCAGTAAAGCCTTTTGATCTACACGCGTAACCAAAGGTCTGTTGACCTGTTTCAAATATGGTGCATGTTCTTTGTAGTACATAGAATAAAATGTGAATGAAGAATAACTTCTTGGCCATCCAAGAAATTCCTGAAGTAAGGCTTTTTGATCTACACTCGTAACCAAAGGTCTGTTGACCTGTTTCAAATATGGTGCATGCTCTTTGTGGTACATAGAATAGAATGTGAATAAAAAATAACTTCTTGGCCATCCAAGAAATTCCTGAAGTAAGGCCTTTTGATCTACACGCGTAACCAAAGGTCTGTTGACCTGTTTCAAATATGGTGCATGTTCTTTTTGGTACATAGAATAAAATGTGAAAGAAGAATAACTTCTTGGCCATCCAAGAAATTCCTGGAGTAAGGCCTTTTGATCTACACGCGTAACAAAAGGTCTGTCGACCTGTTTCAAATATGGTACATGCTCTTTGTGGTACATAGAATAAAATGTAAATGAAGAATAACTTCTTGGCCATCCAAGAAATTCCTGGAGTAAGGCCTTTTGATCTACACGCGTAACCAAAGATCTGTTGACCTGTTTCAAATATGGTGCATGCTCTTTGTGGTACATAGAATAAAATGTGAATAAAAAATAACTTCTTGGCCATCCAAGAAATTCCTGCAGTAAGGCCTTTTGATCTACACGCGTAACCAAAGGTCTGTCGACCTGTTTCAAATATGGTGCATGTTCTTTTTGGTACATAGAATAAAATGTGAAGGAAGAATAACTTCTTGGCCATCCAAGAAATTCCTGGAGTAAGGCCTTTTGATCTACACGCGTAACCATAGGTCTGTCGACCTGTTTCAAATATGGTGAATGCTTCATATACTACATAGAATAGAATGTGTATGAAGAATATCTTCTTGGACATCCAATAAATTCCTGAAGTAAGACTTTTTGATCTACATTCGTAACCAAAGGTCTGTTGACCTGTTTCAAATATGGTGCATGCTCTTTTTGAAACATAGAATAAAATGTGAAAGAAGAATAACTTCTTGGCCATCCAAGAAATTTCTGGAGTAAGGCCTTTTGATCTACACGCGTAACCATAGGTCTGTCGACCTGTTTCAAATATGGTGCATGCTCTTTGTGGTACATAGAATAAAATGTGAATGAAGAATAACTTCTTGGTCATCCAAGAAATTGCTTGCTTTTTGTGGTACATGGAATAAATTCCGAGTGAAAATAGTCACGTAAATAGTGACCCAAGTCAGGGACGTTGTACGGGTCGGACAGGAAAGCGACATCGGTTCTTGACTCCGATACCGACTGCCACAGCAGCTGCTGGACAGATGCACAGTGGTTAAGATTCAACTGTGTTGCTTGCGTGGCTTCTTGTTTTCCTCTCCGATGGGACACGGAGGTCCACCCGTAACGTGATTACATGCTTGCTTTTTGCTGGCGCAGATGGAAACTTTGGTAACTTATCGCATTCCTGCGCCTTGTGCCCTTCCCAACCACGACGCAGGTTGCTATGGTCTGGGCCCTTAAAGTTTTAGGACTTATGTCCCGACTCTAAGCACCAATAGTACCAGGCCAGTTTGCTTATTGGGCTTACGGACCAGCCGATTTCAAAAAAATGCACTGGAAGGTCACTTCCGTCCTCAACGACCTCACCTCGGCGCCGTCACCCAAGATCTCTTCCCGAGCAGCACAAGTCAGACAAAAATGGTTGCAGCAACTTGATTGTGTCTAAACCTGGTGCTGCTAGGGTTGGGCCAGTCGTCCCGCTAGCTCCACGTTTCAGCACCAAGATCATTTCACCAATCTTGGCACCTTTGTCGCCCTTCTCGCTTCTCCCGGGTGGCTGATAAAAGTGTCCTGTTGTTGTCTTACGACTCGAGCTCCAGCAGGTTCTGTTTCAGTTCATTGATGATGTTCTGCCTTTCGCTTGCGAACTCAATAATATTATCGAGTTACTCGACGACCACCCACATCCCGGGTAGTGGTGTAAATATTGTACCCAAATCGGAAAGTAGATTATAGACACTGTAGGTTCTATAGACGAGCTGAGGCGAAGACGAGGGTAGCCAAACGAACTCTCAACTAGTGTAGCTAAACGAGCATGACGCCACGATTGCAATCCAAGTAATGAAATGTGTGACGCCAAATTCACGTGGTACACTTCTCCCTTCTCACTTCTCACATCTTCCATCTTTATCTCATTTTTTCACATTTTACATCTCACATCTCACTTTCCATTTCACGTCTCTCACTTCTCATTTCTCACTTCTCAACTTTTTGCTTCTCACCTCTCGTATCACACATCACACACCTCACTTCTCCCTTCTAACTTCTCTCTTGTCCCTTCTCACTTCTCACATCTTACAAATTGCTTTTAATTCCTCACTCTTCACTTCTCATAACTCACTTCTCACTGCTATTTGTGATTAGGAAGGCGCATTATTGAAAATTAATCAGTTCTTTTGAAGTTCAACTTTCTATACAAAAGAAAGCTGATCCGAGATCATTAAGTAGCCGCTAAGTTGCGATGGCCGACGCTTAGTTGGTTAACAGCAACATTCTGGCGTACTGAGAGGGTCGTGGGTTTGAGTCCCATCGAAGGAAAGGGTAACCACTTTCCAATACATTTTTCAAATCAAAATCTTCCACATAATGTACATACTAACATATGAGTCTTCAGAGCACAGTAAATCTGCAAAAGTTGTTTGGGACCTCAAATGGTTTCGAAAAATCATTGATTTGACAAAATAAATGACCATGATGCCCCACTCTAATACATAGTTGAGCTTTTTATCGTTGTTAATATTCAAATATTTCATTTTCCATAATATACCTTCCCAGTTACTAACAGCAATAAAACCAGATCAGATTCTTGGGATCAAATTTCACATTACTGATACTGATGTCATCCATGCGAATAATTTTTTGCAGCATCTCCCTCCGACGCGCGCTTTTGATTCTGCTACGGACGGCAACTTTCTGCGGTCGCCAAGCGATTAATTTTCACTTTGAACCAAATTCGTCCAGGCTTAACCTTTCCTTGTATAGAATGTTGGTCCTGAGAAGAAATAAATACAAAAGTTATACTTGGAACAAACATCAAGATTTTATAAAGTTTATGATTCTCATAAGTAGGGTCTCAAAAGTTAGAACATATCGGTGAATAATGCAATACACATTTGGGATGTGCAACAAGCTCTGTTATTCTTTTCTTAAAACCTGGTTTTAATCCAAACATTGCACCAACAGTACAAACTCACCCAACTTTTTCCTTCTGTAAGCCACCAGATGCAAAAAAAAATGTAAATATTATAGTCATGATGTCGTCGACTTTGGTTATTGTTTTCAAATCAATACAGAAAAGAAACTATTTCAAATCTCATGATTCTGAGTAATAGTAATAAATTGATTTTTGTTTACAAAAAAATATTAATTATAACCCCTAGGGGGCCGAGGACTACCGGTTGGGAAACACTGTTCTAAAAGTATTTTGATTTTCTTACACATATTTCGAGCATGCAATTTAACGCAACATTCAATCGATTTCACTGTTTCACTTTTTGTTGTGATTAGCTGCAGTTTTACAGGTCACTGAATTTTCAAAACTGTTTGCTGATTATACACACATACAGAAATCCCCTTATTTCGCCGAACTGAGTCGCTCGGTATATAACACTATGTTTTTGAAATGATCATATATAGCCTTTCAGTACACCTTTGTTGTATGAGAAAGGCAAAAATGCAAATATAATAAACAAATTAAATTGCCTTCCGTTGATTTGCTTTAGATAAGAAGATGAGCTTGGTATGAGCAAACAGAACTGCAACAACCGTCTTGTATGTAGTGTTACATAAAAGAGATAAAACTTCACAGCAAATAGATTTGAAATGACGTGTAAAGTAGCACCTAATTTCAACAAACGAATTAACATTCGATATTCAACTAAATTTGATTGAATTTTGAAAACAAGCACAGTTTAGACTTCGATTTAAATTTCGATTTCGATTTAAATTAACCGTTAGATCGATTGAATGTTGTCTTTATTTCCATGCTCCATGTATGTGCATGCAACTACATTTAAAATCATAACATATTTTTATCTCAGTTGTAAAAACGCAACGTTTCGTTAATTGGGAATAGCTGCTGAAAGAAAGTCCAGTTTGCAGCAAACAGCAAGAGGAGAAATAAGTTTGATATATAAAAGCTTCCAATATTATCAATGCAAAATGTGTTGATATGAATAACATTCAAACATATGTGTGTAGTTTTATCAACATAATTTGAGCTTATCATTATTTACACTATTTTGATATAAGAAGCAACCTTTACTCGCTACTGTTTCTTACTAACAAAGTACATTCTCGCTTAACTTTTCAAAAGGTCCTAAGTAACGTTTTTTTCATGATTTAATTTGAGTATTGCAATCAACAGATTAACATGAAATACGTTACTATGTCTGAAACTTGATTATGCATATGTACAACATGTGATAGATTTAGTTCGGAAAAGGTATTGGAGGGTAACCGCCCCTTCGGTGGGGTTTGATCCCACGACCCCAGTTCGCATGACAGGTGCTTTCCCTACTAAGCTACGAAGGACCTCCGTCGTCCACCGCAGCTTAGCGGGTACTGATGAAACCAAATTCCCAGCACCAGGTACCAGCCGATCTCTCGCAATACATTTTCAGAACTAACTCTCTCAAATGTATTTTTGTACACATCATGTCAACCAAGTAGGATGAGTATTTAGCATTGTCCGGCTCCTACACACTTGCTTCATCAGCAACGGCGCTCAATGAAGTAGGGTTGTGTGAGGTTGTGCCAGTTTGGTCGTGTGTAGGAGCCGGACAATGCTAAATACACATCCTACTTGGTTGACATGATGTTGAAAGTTAATTCTGAAAATGTATTGCAGAATCAAAATGCTAATTTCATCAACAATCTACATTCACAGATTCATCTAAATTTCAAAGATTTTTCAACATATTTTATCAAAGATATCTTTGATCACAGATCAAAGATTTTAGGAAAATCAAAAGATTTCAAAGATTTTTCTAAAACTCTCGCTCTTGTTATTTATATATATGTTGAAGTTATTCTTTCAATATACTCTGGACATAGTCAATGCAGTTCCGAAGCCAACATATTAACTTGTCATTAACTATCAAACCATCAAATCAACATATCTCGAGCAACATATGATTAGGGCCGAAAAACCAACAATGCTGAACCAAGAAAAATGAGGTTCAAGTTTTCTAGGACTGATTTAATTCATTTACTGAAGTAGAAACACATTTCATTGCCAAAACCACATCAATGCTATACGTAAATGGTTATATTATAACAGCAGATTAAGATTAATTGAAAATTAATTTGAAATCTACAAAATTTCAGCTAAAACAAAAATCGCGCCGTTTACTCGCATTACCGGCAGCACGTCTGGTTTTCAAGCCGTTTGCTCAAAGCTAGGTACACCATCGGATTTGTTTAGATTTGATAGCCAGAGCAGTTCTACTATGGGATATGTTGAAAACCGAGCACGAATATACGGTTTAAAATAACTTGAAGCTAGTTTTTCTAAATAAACAATATAAAGTGAACGGCCAAAAAACCAAAGCAAACATTCCGCATGGTAGTAAAGGGCGCCAACAAAGGACTTAAAAACCACTACGGTGCAAATGGTTCATGAGCCGTTCACTCAAAATACCAATAAATGTAATTCTTAAGAGATATCAAGTACGGAGTGTTATCTAGGATGAAGAATCATTTACAAAGCAATCGTTTATGCTAGAAAATCAAAAATCATGGTTTTGTTTTATAAGCCGTAATCATATGTTACGCGAGATATGTTTGTTAGTATTGTGAAATTATTACAATGATATTTAATATGGCGAATTGAAATGTAACTTATGAGATTTATTTAAAAAACGCAAACAAAAATAATCCCATAAATTTTTCAATAAAGTACATAGCACCAATAGCGCAGTTTGTGATTACACATTTTGGAACTTTTGGATTTAAAAACTTTAGTAGCTAACACTGAATATTTACATGCCTTCTTCAGATAAGTTGTTAACAATAAAAATTTCCCAAATACCAAATGAACTAATAATAAATTCGAAAAATTCGTTTGGTTAGGGGTATAGTCTATAGAGATCTTTGTATATTGTAAACCTACAGAAGACACTGATTTTAATTATTTTTTCATAACATGAGAGTGAAAATCATGATCCAGAGAACACATTTCATGGAATCAAAAATCATTTTTTTATCGATACGTATCAGCCAGGGTATGAACCATAAATCTATGCATCACAATAAAAAGATTACACGTCAGTTGATTTTATTTGCATTCTGAATAATATAGAGGGCCTTTCGTTGTTTAGCTATGGCATGCGTGATATTAAAGCAAATTGACTTGGTTTGAAGCTCTGTCAAATTAAAAAAAAATGGAGGGAGGGAAGATTACTCTACCAATCAGGGCATAAGTACATCATGCTTGCATGCACAGCAAATATACAACAACTTTGCCATTTAATTTTCATAATATTACTAAAAGTTATTGTTGTTCATGTATATTTGCACTTTGAAAGGATTCACAGATTTAATCCAAGATTTTTTATGTAGATCAAAGATTTTTAAGATTTTTTGGCCTAAAAACACAGATGGTTTTTAAAAAATATGTGGCAACACTGTTCATCAGTACCCGCTAAGCTGCGGTGGACGACGGAGGTCCTTCGTAGCTTAGTAGGGCAAGCACCTGTCATGCGATCTGGGGTCGTGGGATCAAACCCCACCGTTACCCTCCAATACCTTTTCGAACTAAATCTATCACATGTTGTACATATGCATAATCAAGTTTCAGACATAGTAATTAATTTCCACTCCGGGTGGCAATACCCGGCATATAGGCAATTAACTTTGAATGTACTGATGTCAGTGGCGATCTCTCTTCGCTTGTGTGGTCGTGTTGGGATCTGACGACCAAACTGGCACAACCTCACACAACCCTACTTCATTGAGCGCCGTTGCTGATGGAAGCAAGTGTGTAGGAGCCGGACAATGCTAAATACTCATCCTACTTGGTTGACATGATGTGTACAAAAATACATTTGAGAGAGCTAGTTCTGAAAATGTATTGCGAGAGATCGGCTGGTACCTGGTGCTGGGAATTTGGTTTCATCAGTACCCGCTAAGCTGCGGTGGACGACGGAGGTCCTTCGTAGCTTAGTAGGAAAGGAACTTTCATATGCAAACTGGGGTCGTGGGATCAAACCCCACCGAAGGGGCGGTTACCCTCCAATACCTTTTCCGAACTAAATCTATCACATGTTGTACATATGCATAATCAAGTTTCAGACATAGTAATTAATTTCCACTCCGGGTGACTTAATACCCGGCATATAGGCAATTAACTTTGAATGTACTGATGAAATACGTTGATTGCATTATTCAGATTAAATCATGAAAAAAATGTTACTTAGGACCTTTTGAAAAGTTAAGCGAGATATGATCAATTTCTTACTCGTCATTGCTAATTACCACACATGATTAATTATGCTGACAACTGATAACCAAATTGATCACCGCTTAAATTCTAATCATGGGCGCCATTTGTACTAACTGATAACATGCCATGCACCTCCGCAACATTTCTAAATCTACTAAACAGTCAGTGCCAATTTTATCTTTTTCGGGTGCACACCAGTTTCAAAGCCGAACTATGTTCTTAAAAACAGTAATACTGCTAATATGCACCACTTCGATTAAATGTGCCCAAAACGCGCGTATCTTTGGCGGTCAACAGAGGGTTGAACCGGGAGAGTTCCCATACAATGCCCTTATCAACATTCGAGTACTGCTGAGTACGCAAATGAAAACCTCCTGTGGATCAATCCTAGCGCCAAAGTGGATCCTTGTGGCAGCCCACTCCGTGTACGACGACATTGCCAGCCCGAACTTATTTGAAGTGATCGCTGGAAGGTACGATTTGCTTCAGTGGACCGGAACAGAACAAGTGCGTCGAGTGCAAACTGTGATCCGCCATCCCGAGTACAATCACGCGGTCAAAGGCTTCCACGATATAGCGTTGCTGCTGCTGACCACGTCGCTGAGCTACAACGAATATGTCCAACCGGTTAGTTTGGTGAGCAACTTGGAGTATCCTTTGGGTGCGGTTGGAATGGTTACAGGGTACGGAGTGATTCAACCGAGCGGAACCACTGCGAGCTATCTTTCGGTACGGTCACAATAACGATGACGAGAGTTAGAACCAATGAAAATGTTATGAATTTTTGCAGAAGTTGTCGGTGAACATTCTAACGCCTGAAACCTGCTCCAACGGAGATGCATCGTGGAACACAAATCTGATTTGCACTGATCCGGGTACATGCGAAGGCGATTCTGGTGCGCCCCTTTTCCTGCGGAACGGTGATCAGTGGTCGCAAATTGGACTGATTTCATTCGGATTCCAGTGTGCTTTTTATGGAACGCCAGCCTACTACACTTCCGTGCCGCAATATCTGAACTGGATCAACGAAACTATTGTAACGACCAACGACGATGACAATGGTTCGAAAAGAACTGCAGTGCCGCTGATGGGGATTATAGTTGTGACGTGTTCGAAGATAATCATTGGTTTTTTGGCGTTTTAAGTTTACACAAATTTGATTCGAAGAAAAAGCAATATGCCGATATGGCGCAAAGAATCTGTAAAATTCTTGACATTCTCTTTAGAAGTAGTATTATTAGATACAGGAACGAAAAAAATCACAAAAGAATCAGAGTTAACTGAACAAATGATAAACAATGAAATTACATGGCAAATAAAAATAGGCACCTGTGATAAATCATCCAATATCATGTTATAGTTATACTGCCAATCTGTGCATAAAACCAAGTTATATGATCGATATTCGACTGACGCCATAATCGACCGGGCTGGAATATTTGATGCTGTTAAAGGGAATTATCTCATCTCCCTATCTATTAGTTGAAACTGAGAAGTAGTAAAACTAATCAACCTCAAACAATACTAATTTGCATCTTTCCCACTGACCTCACTTCGTACGCACTCTGCACCTGTCCGGCTTCCTGAAATCCTATTCAAATTTTATAATAATTTGCATACAAGCGCCAGAGTGTTACGAAGTTTTCGGGGTAACCAAAAATTCCCACGTATCACTGCCCCCTCGTCGTTCATGCTCGCACTCTTTCGCACTCACCGATAGGGTGACTCACTCGCTCACGCACACTCATCATCACCTCACTGAACGAGGTACCTACTGTAGAAGTGAAACCCCGCACATGCAGTTCGTTCGCTCGTTTCAGTTCCACGAATCCGCAGTGCGACAAGGTACGCCTACTAATTGGTGCTTCTCGTTTCCATGCGACCCTGGTCAACTGAAATCGAGTTCGAACATGTGCTCGGTTGTAGTCTCTCGCCGGTCTCGTCAGTGGGATCCGAGTCGTTCCAATCGGCTCACAACTCACTCATATATCCCGTGCAGTCCCGTGCCGCTCATCAGGGCAACAAAGGCGCATTACAAACTAAAGTCAGGTGGATGCAAACAAAGACGATGAAGCTTTTGAACTCGCGTGATTGGAGCAAATAAACCCATGAGATAAAAGTAATTATTATATGTGCACGTGCACACGGGAACTGATTTCACTAAATAATATTTTAATCACAGACAGTGGATATGCTGACCAGATCATTTTTGCCTTTCTCGTACAACAAAGTTCTTCCCTCCCTCTTCAGTTTGGCAGAAAGAAGATCGTGCGATTTATGACATTGCCCTCCGCTCGCTTTCAAATCGACTTCTATAAAACATTCTTCATGTCTGCCGAATTCTAACGGAACTATCAAATCTATACTTTCGCCTCTAATTCTATCATGAACATGTACGTCTTGGAAGTTTGGAAGATGATATTAGCATTTTCATAGCATTGTAAATCGTTTAACTTCATGTAGAAGTAATACACTCATATCATGTATTCTCTTCAAAATGTGTTAAAATAAGATTGCCTAGATTTTTAAAATTATGGTTTTCTGAATAGATGAGAGATTTCTTTGCAAAAATCAAAAATACTCGAGAAGCCATCAAGATCTGATCTGTTTTCTGATACGAAGGTTTCTAAATCTTAAATATTTTTTGTTATCCAAACAATATTACATTCTAGTTGAACACCAGGCAGGCACAAAAGAGTTCCCTGATGATCCTTGTAATGATATATGATATTCACTCTTAATTTATCTCAGTATGTATTTCGGAAAATCGCCAAAAATTTAAATGGAACAAGATTTGTGGACCTTGTGAGGATTTTAAAAATATTTCATTAATGCAATCTCTGTTGTGAGTAAGAATGTTACCGTAATCCGGGGGAACATTGATCATTTTTTTAATTGTTTTGTAAACATTTCCCCCGTAAGTGAAATTATAGTTTTTATCATATGTTTAAAACGAGTACTGCTGCATGTAGCACGTAAAAGGCTGTTGTTCTTGATCATTTGATAATTTTATGTCGAATTCGTTTTTAAACCTGGGTCAGTGCCAACCCGAACTCTGAATAAAAAAACGTTTTCAGTTCCATCTGTCATTGGATATGGTGGTGTGCGTGACATCGTTTTTGTTTTGATTCGAAACATATCATCACCATACCGGACTTTACCAGTGCATTGGCAGTTTGTGGGCCACAACGAATCAGGTAAAAACGATCAAGTGCGCGCTCTGATTTTCGCGAATTACGAAATTTATTTTTGGAAGGATATATCTACTCCGGATTCTTCATTCATTTCTGCTTCTTCAGGAATTCCTACACTAGTTCATTCAGGCTTTTGCTCGAAGTTTCATTTTGGAATTCCTCCGCAAGAACTTGCAGGCATTTACTCGAAGTCTCTTTCTGGAATTCCCCCGGAAGTTTCTTCAGGTATTCCTTCGGAAATTTCTTCAGGAATTGCTTCGGAAGTTCTTTCAGTAATCCAATCAGAAGTTCCTCTTCTTCCTGAAGTAACGTTCAGAGCTCGGGAGTTCGTTAGGAAAGTTCCGAAGTTCCTTCCAAAAATTCCTTTGGAAGGTCCTTCAGAAAATCCTTGGAACATTCCTTTGAAAATTTCTTCAAGAATTCCTCCCAAAAATCCTTCAAAAATTCTTCCGGAAGTTCCTACAGTAAATCATTTGAAAATTCATTCACGAAATCCTACTCAAATTCCTTCAGGAATTCCTCCAGAAGTACTATCAGGAATTCCTCCGGAAGCTCCAGAATTTCCTTGGAAAGTTCCTCCAGGAATTCCTGCGTTAATGTCTCCAAAGATTTCTCTGGAAGTTTCTTCAGAAATTCCTCCAGGAATCCCTCTAGAACAGCGGTTCTCAACCTTTTTCTTGATAGGTACCCCTTCAAACTTTTACATTCATTGAGGTACCCCTTATTGTTTTTCGCTGTAAATGAAAATAAGCTTAGCTTATAAGATATATGGAAAACGGACACGCAATATATGGCTCTCCAAAATGTTGTCTGAATTATTCGTTATTCTGTGAAACTTTGCAATTCAAATTAAGTTTGTACATCAAGCTTCCTATAAGACGTTGATGACCTTTGAGGGCTTCAATGCTTCTTGAAATTAAGTTTTCGCTTTCCGCGAAAAGAGCCTTCCGAGCATCTTGAAGGGAAGCTTCAGAACCTCTTGAAAGGAAGCTTCTTCAAAAAAGAATTCCGATCATCTTGAAGGGAAGTTTCAGAGTCTCTTGAAAGGACGTATCCGAGTCTCTACAAAAAAGGCTTCAGAATATCTGAAAAGGAAGCTTCCAACTTCTAGAAAGGAGGCTTCCAAGATTCTAGAAAGGATGCTTCCAAG
This sequence comes from Armigeres subalbatus, assembly GCF_024139115.2. Taxonomy (NCBI): domain Eukaryota; kingdom Metazoa; phylum Arthropoda; class Insecta; order Diptera; family Culicidae; genus Armigeres; species Armigeres subalbatus. The sequence goes on from NC_085141.1 coordinate 17,227,299, forward strand.
CCTCTAAAAAGAAGACTTCCAAGCCTCTTGAAAGGAGGCTTCCAAGCCTCTATAATGGAAGCTTCCAAGCCTCTAGAAAAAAGGCTTCCAAGCCTCTAGAAAGGAGGTTTCCAAGCCTCTAGAAAGGAGACCTTCAAGCCTCTACAAACGAGGCTTCCAAACTTTTTGAAAAAAGGTTTTCGACCCTGTTGAGAAGAGGCTTCCGAGCCTTTTGGCCTTTTGGAAAATAGGCTTCTGTGCTTTTTGGTAGGACGCTTCCAAGCCTCTTGAAAGGTGTCTTCCGAGCCTCTTGAAAAGAAGCTTCCGAACCTCTTGAAAGGAGGCTTCCGAGCCTCTTAAAAAGATGCTTTCAAGCCTCTAGGAAGCTTCCAAACCTTAAAAAAAAGGTTTTCGATCTTCTTGAAAGTAAGCTTCCGAGCCTCTTGAAAGGAGGCTTCCGAGCCTCTTGAAAGGAGGCTTCCGAGCCTCTTGAAAGGAAGCTTCCGGGCCTCTTGAAAGGAGGCTTCCGAGCCTCTTGAGGAGGCTTCCGACCCTCTTGAAAGGATGCTGAGGCATCTTGAAGGAGGGCTTCAGGCTTCAGGCCTCTTGAAGGAGGCTTCCAGGCCTCTTGAAGGAGGCTTCCAGGCCTCTTGAAGGAGGCTGAGCCTCTTGAAGGAGGCTTCCAGGCCTCTTGAAGGAGGCTTCCAGGCCTCTTGAAGGGAGGCTTCCAGGCCTCTTGAAGGAGGTTTCCGAGCCTCTTGAAAGGAGGCTTCCAGGCCTCTTGAAAGGGCTTCCAGGCCTCTTGAAAGGGCTTCCAGGCCTCTTGAAGGAGGCTTCCAGGCCTCTTGAAGGAGGCTTCCAGGCCTCTTGAAAGGAGGCTGGGCCCTCTTGAAGGAGGCTTCCAGGCCTCTTGAAGGAGGCTTCCAGGCCTCTTGAAGGGAGGCTTCCAGGCCTCTTGAAGGAGGCTTCTGAGCCTCTTGAAGGAGGCTTCCAGGCCTCTTGAAGGGAGGCTTGAGCCTCTTGAAGGAGGCTTCCGAGGCCTCTTGAAAGGAGGCTTCCAGGCCTCTTGAAGGAGGCCTGGGCCTCTTGAAGGGAGGCCAGGGCCTCTTGAAGGAGGCTTCCGGGCCTCTTGAAGGAGGCTTCCAGGCCTCTTGAAAGGAGGCTGGGCGCCTCTTGAAGGAGGCTTCCGCGCCTCTTGAAGGAGGCTGCGCCTCTTGAAGGAGGCTGCCTCTTGAAAGGAGGCTTCCGCCTCTTGAAAGGAGGCTTCCGCGCCTCTTGAAGGAGGCTTCGCGCCTCTTGAAGGAGGCTTGCGCCTCTTGAAAGGGAGGCTTCCGCGCCTCTTGAAGGAGGCTTCCGCGCCTCTTGAAGGAGGCTTCCGCGCCTCTTGAAGGAGGCTTCCGCGCCTCTTGAAAGGAGGCTTCGCGCCTCTTGAAAGGAGGCTTCCGCGCCTCTTGAAGGAGGCTTCGCGCCTCTTGAAGGAGGCTTCCGCGCCTCTTGAAGGAGGCTTCCAGGCCTCTTGAAGGAGGCTTCGAGTCTTTGAAGGAGGCTGGGCCTCTTGAAGGAGGCTTCCAGGCCTCTTGAAGGAGGCTTCAGGGCCTCTTGAAGGAGCTTCCAGGCCTCTTGAAGGAGGCTTCCAGGCCTCTTGAAGGAGGCTTCAGGCCTCTTGAAGGAGGCTTCCAGGCCTCTTGAAGGAGGCTTCCAGGCCTCTTGAAGGAGGCTTCCAGGCCTCTTGAAAGGAGGCTTCCGAGCCTCTTGAAAGGAGGCTTCCGAGGCCTCTGGAAGGGAGGCTTCCGGGGCCTCTTGAAGGAGGCTTCCAGGCCTCTTGAAGGAGGCTTCCAGGCCTCTTGAAGGAGGCTGAGCCTCTTGAAAGGGCTCAGGCCTCTTGAAGGGAGGCTTCCAGGCCCTCTTGAAGGAGGCTTCCAGGCCTCTTGAAAGGAGGCTTCCGGGGCCTCTTGAAAGGAGGCTTCCAGGCCTCTTGAAGGAGGCTGGGCCTCTTGAAGGAGGCTTCCAGGCCTCTTGAAGAGGGCTGCAGGCCTCTTGAAGGAGGCTTCCGAGGCCTCTTGAAAGGAGGCTTCCAGGCCTCTTGAAAGGAGGCTTCCAGGCCTCTTGAAAGGAGGCTTCCAGGCCTCTTGAAAGGCTTCCAGGCCTCTTGAAGGGCTTCCAGGCCTCTTGAAAGGAGGCTTCCGAGGCCTCTTGAAGGCTTCCGGGCCTCTTGAAAGGAGGCTTGGGCCTCTTGAAGGAGGCTTCCAGGCCTCTTGAAGGAGGCTTCCGGAGCCTCTTGAAGGCGGCTGAGCCTCTTGAAGGCGGCTTCCGAGCCTCTTGAAGGCGGCTTCCAGGCCTCTTGAAGGAGGCTAAGGCCTCTTGAAGGAGGCTTCAGGCCTCTTGAAGGGCTTCCAGGCCTCTTGAAGGAGGCCTGAGCCTCTTGAAGGAGGCTTCCAGGCCTCTTGAAGGAGGCTTCCGAGGCCTCTTGAAGGAGGCTTCCAGGCCTCTTGAAAGGAGGCCTTCCAGGCCTCTTGAAGGGAGGCCTCCAGGCCTCTTGAAGGGCCTCCGGGCCTCTTGAAAGGAGGCTTCCGGGCCTCTTGAGGAGGCTTCCAGGCCTCTTGAAGGGGCTTCCAGGCCTCTTGAGGAGCCGGAGCCTCTTGAAGGAGGCTTCCAGGCCTCTTGAAGGGCTTCCAGGCCTCTTGAAAGGAGGCTGGGCCTCTTGAGGAGGCTTCCGGGCCTCTTGAAGGAGGCTGAGGCCTCTTGAAGGAGGCTGAGGCCTCTTGAAGGAGGCTTCCAGGCCTCTTGAAGGAGGCTGCAGGCCTCTTGAAGGGAGGCTTCCCGGGCCTCTTGAAGGAGGGCTTCCGGGCCTGCTTGAAGGAGGCTTCCGGGCCTCTTGAAAGGAGGCTTCCGAGGCCTCTTGAAGGAGGCTGGGCCTCTTGAAGGAGGCTGGGCCTCTTGAAGGAGGCTTCCGGGCCTCTTGAAGGAGGCTTCCAGGCCTCTTGAAGGAGGCTTGGCCTCTTGAAGGGCTTCCGGGCCTCTTGAAGGAGGCTTCAGGCCTCTTGAAGGGAGGCTTCCGGGCCTCTTGAAGGAGGCTGAGCCTCTTGAAGGAGGCTGAGGCCTCTTGAAGGAGGCTTCCAGGCCTCTTGAAGGAGGCTGGGGCCTCTTGAAGGAGGCTGGGCCTCTTGAAGGAGGCTGGGCCTCTTGAAGGAGGCTTCCAGGCCTCTTGAAGGAGGCCTGGGCCTCTTGAAGGAGGCTTCCGGGCCTCTTGAAGGAGGCTTGGGCCTCTTGAAGGAGGCTTCCGGGCCTCTTGAAGGAGGCTGGGCCTCTTGAAGGAGGCTTCCGGGCCTCTTGAAGGAGGCTTCCGGGCCTCTTGAAGGAGGCTTCCAGGCCTCTTGAAGGGGGCTTGGGGCCTCTTGAAGGAGGGCTTCCGGGGCCTCTTGAAGGAGGCTGGGCCTCTTGAAGGGAGGCTGGGCCTCTTGAAGGAGGCTTCCAGGCCTCTTGAAGGAGGCTTCCGGGCCTCTTGAAGGAGGCTGGGCCTCTTGAAGGAGGCTTCCGAGGCCTCTTGAAGGAGGCTTCCGAGCCTCTTGAAGGAGGCCGAGGCCTCTTGAAGGAGGCTGGGCCTCTTGAAGGGGGCTTCCAGGCCTCTTGAAGGGGCTTCCGGGCCTCTTGAAGGAGGCTTCCGGGCCTCTTGAAGGAGGCTGGGCCTCTTGAGGAGGCTTCCAGGCCTCTTGAAGGAGGCTGAGGCCTCTTGAAGGAGGCTTCCGGGCCTCTTGAAGGAGGCTGGGGCCTCTTGAAGGAGGCTGAGGCCTCTTGAAGGAGGCTTCCAGGCCTCTTGAAGGCGGCTTCCGGGCCTCTTGAAGGCGGCTAGGCCTCTTGAAGGCGGCTTCCGGGCCTCTTGAAGGGAGGCTTCAGGCCTCTTGAAAGGAGGCTTCCAGGCCTCTTGAAGGAGGCTTCCAGGCCTCTTGAAGGAGGCTTCCTGGCCCGCAGAAGGAGGCTTCAGGCCTCTTGAAGGAGGCTTCCGAGCCTCTTGAAGGAGGCTGAGGCCTCTTGAAGGAGGCTTCCGAGCCTCTTGAAGGAGGCTTCCAGGCCTCTTGAAGGAGGCTTCCGGGCCTCTTGAAGGAGGCTGGGCCTCTTGAAAGGAGGCTTCCGGGCCTCTTGAAGGAGGCTTCTAGGCCGGTCCAAAGGAGGCTTCCAGGCCTCTTGAAAGGAGGCTTCCGAGGCCTTTGAAAGGAGGCTTTCAGTCAAACGCCTTGAAAGTAAGCTTCGAGGCTTCTTGAAAGAAAGTTCAGAGTCTCTTGATGGGAGGCTTCTGGGCCTCTTGAAAGGAGGTTTTGAGCCTCTTGAAGAGGGCTTTGAGCCTCTTAGAAGGGGCTTCTGGGCCTGTTGAAACCGAGTTTCCAAAAAGGAGGCAACTTGTAAGGAGACTTCCAAGCTTCCGAGCCTCTAGAGAGGAGGCTTCCTAGAGTCTTGAGAGGAGGCTTTCGAGAGAAGGTTTCCGAGTCTTAGAAGCCTTTTTAAATAAGGTTTCGGAGCCTCTCAAAAGAAAGCATACGTGTTTCTTGAAAAAGGCTTTCAATCCTTTATCAACGAAGCTACTGAGCTTTTCGGAAAAGCCTTCATGCCTCTCAAATAGAGGTTTACAAACCTCTAGATTCTAGATTTTAGTAATTAAACTTTTTGTCCTTTAGATCTTTTGTTGCACAGCCCTTCATACACCATGCTGGTTGTAGTGGGCAGGATGCAATCGATTTTGATTTACTGATCGCCATACAATACAATGTTTTGGAATCTAAAATACATAATTATCAAAACTGTATCAACAAGTTTTATTGGAAACGCAATACATACGCCATTATGCTCTTTGGTTCAAGGTACCCCCTGGGACTGGCAAAGGTACTCCTAGGGGTACATGTACCCCAGGTTGAGAACCGCTGCTTTAGAACTTTCTCCAGGAATTTCTCAGTAAGTTCCTCCAGGAATTTCTCCGGTGGTTCCACCAGAAATTCCTCCGGTAGCTCCTCCAGAAATTCCTTCGGAATTTCCTACAGGGAATCTTCCGCAAGTTCCTCCTGAAAATCCTCCGGAAGATCCTTCAGAAGTTCCTCTGGTCCTCCAGGAATTCGTCCAAAAGTTCCTCCAGGAATTTCTCCGGAAGTTTCTCCCGAAATTCCTCCGGAAGCTCATCCAGAAATTTCTCCGGGAGTTCCTCCATGAATTCGTCCGAAAGTTCCTCCGGGAGCTCCTCCAGGAATTCTTCTGGCTGTTCCTCCAAGAATACCTCCGGTGGTTCCTCCAGAAATTCCTCCGGTGGTTTCTCCAGAAATTCCTCGGGTGGTTCCTCCAGGAAGTCCTCTGGAAGTTCCTCCAGAAATTCCTCTGAAATTTCCTCCAGAAATTGGAGATTTCCTGGAGGAACTTTCGGAGCAATTCCTAGAAGAGCTTCCGAAAAAACATCCGGGGAAATTCTTGGAGCAACATGCGGAGGAATTCCAGAAGGAATTTTCGGAGGAATTTCGGAAGGAACTTCCAGAGGAGCTTCCGGAGAAATTTCTGGGGAGATTTCCGGAGGTACTTCTGGGGGTAGTTCCGGAGGATATCTGGGAGGTACCTCCGGAGGAATTCTTGGAGGAACTTCTGGAGGAATTCTGGAAGGAACTTCTGGGAATTTCTGGATGAACTTCCGGAGGAATTCCTGGAGAAACTTCCAGAGGAATTCCTAGAGAAACTTCCGGAGAGAAATTTCCTCACGAATTTCCTGAAAAAAAAGATCAGAAGTTCCAAAATAATTTTTTGGGGAAATTACAATTACATGAGAAAGATTTTCGAACGGTTTTCGGAGGAACTTGTAGATAACCTTCTGGAGGAATTTATAAAGTTCCCGGGGAGCTTCTAGAAGGATTTCTGGTAGAAACATTCCGACTAGAAGAGCATAACAAAAACTGAGCACAATTTTAACATATTGTGATATTTATAAATTATGTCGATACAATTTTATTCTTAGTAACCATTATCTTTCAAATGTTGTAACAGGATTTTATCATGATTTAAAAAATGCTTAACACCGAACTGCCCAACAATAGGCAATCAAAATAGATGTAGCAGTCTCCCAGCCATAGATATCACAACGCTGATATAATTTGAAAAGGTTGCGTAATTTGTAATATTGTTAGTTTCATGTTCTTGAAAAAATATTTTCGTTAAGACAAAAACTAAAATTTCATATTGTTTATCACAATCTGGAGACCTCCCTAGTAACATTTTGGTTTTATGCTGGTTTTATAACACTTTTGAAGAGTAAATAATGGTCTTCAAGAGCGTTATAAAACTTAAAATGTTACTTGGGCTATCACGACCTGTAAAAATTTTAGTAAACAATATATTTTATATCTGATTATGTTAAAAATTTCTAACAGAATATGTTATTTTTATGATAAAATTGTAACGAAATTTGATATTTTTCTGTTTCAAGAACACTGGATTCTGTTCTTACACGATTTACATTTTCTCAATTTTCTACTCATCCTGAATGTTAAACGTATATTAATTATCATGTAATTTTTCTTTGATTTATTCTGGATTTTTTGAAACATGTTGCAAAGAGTTTGGTGGCAAATTGAAGTCACACGATCAAAAACACGAGCGAAAAAAAATCGTGTAAAAATAAAATCCTGTGTAGTGTGATTTTTTAAAATAAATTTCGATATTTTAACAACATCCTGCACTATGTTTTTGTCAAATTTTGTTATAAAATTTTGGTATAACATAATAACATATTAATTGCATATTATTCGGCAACTCGGCCGTACGAAAACCATTTTTTTGTTAAATATCTTGGCTGTGCATATGCACAGCATATGTTTCGAAATGGACAAATTGATATGAAATTTGCGAAGACACGTGGATTCTTTTTCGCAAATTTCATATCAATTTGATCCATTCAAATATATGCATATGCACATATTTAACAAATAATAACATATGTTGATATAATTTTGATATGACCTTCTAGTCGGGACATTATTTTGTAGGAGGTATAGAGAAAAAGAAAATATCATATCAAGTATATGAAATCATCCAGGAGAAAACGAGGAAACGACAAAGTAGATAAAATAAAAAAGGCGATTTATGAATTTCTTACTGAACACCTAGAAAGTCTTGAGAAAACCACTAGATAAGATTGAAAATTAGGTTGGATTATAAATTATGTACGGTTCTTCAGATCTGATGATCAGATAAATACCACGTTTAGATTCACTTCAAATTTGTTCAAATTTTGTTTAATGAACCATTGTTAATAAATATTGAAAATCTTAGCAATGAAAATTTAGGTTTCGATATCTCTCGTTTCGATAAAGAACGAGCATCACAAAAAAATATTCCGAGTAGTGGTTTACTATTTTTAAAACTTTACAAAAAGAATCTGGTAACAATTAAAAAAATCCGCAATACTGAATATAGTATTAATGTTATTATTAAGTTTCACAATTGAATAAAGGAATTTCAAACAGTATACAAACATTTCAAGGAGAATTCTTGAGCCCGAAATGTTTCGAGATGTTTTGAACTTTCATATATTATGAATCCTGGATACCCTAATAAGTTTTCATGGGAATCTTTTGAATCTCAACCACCTTTTCCTGAATATGATTGGATCGTAAAGCGCACATGACTCAATCGATTCTTTCGCTTATTTAAGGTCAACTTTCTTAAAGAACCCATATTTTTTGAAGAATCTAACTATTTAAAAAATCGAAAACAAAAATCGAAAAAGTGCTGTTTTTTTAAGATTGACCCGATTTTGAACGAACATCGGGTGAATTTTTCAGGCCGGTTCACAGATGCAGTACTTTTTTGGTTTTTGTATTTGATTTTAAAAATAGTTAGAGGCTTCAAAAAATATGGGTTCTTGGGGAAAGTTGACCTTAAATAAGCCAAAGAAATGATTGAACGAATAAAAATTTTCGACGGGAAAGGTCAATTCATCTAGCAGAAGTCCTAAATATTTAGGTTCGATAGACCAATTAATTGGATGTTTATGGAATTTTATGTCATAAGGAAATGAATGATATTCATTTACTATCATGGATATTTTCATAAACTTTCCTGGAAGAATTCCGCGGTGAAATCCAAAAGAATTTTACGGGAATTTTAGAACAATTTCCGCGATGAACTTACTTTTAATATAAAAAAAATCCTGTTAATAAAGTATTAAAAAAAATTAGAGCAATTTTGCACTGAAATAAAAAAAAAATGATTGCGTTGAATTCCCGACGAAAATTTATAGAAATTTCCCGGGTAAATTCAATAAAAAATTATTGTGTTATGGCATCAAACATATTAATAAAAATAACCCAATTTTGATTTAAAATTATTTTTTTCAATATTTTCAAAATAATCAGACTTAATTGTACACTTTTGAGTTGATATGCCGCCAGAAATATAGCAATACAATTTTCCCTCACTGATTACACAGTCGCTTAACAAATCACCCACGCGGACAACACTGCCATCGTCCCTGTCTGAATGCTAACGAGCGTTGCAAAACGTTTTGCTCTGCCCTCTGCTCATGACAAACCGCGTCGAAGGAGGTGTTCGGTCGGGTTGGCCTGCTCCTGCCCCTGCGATCCTGTTACAAACGTAAATTTCAAGGCGTATTTGATGGGCGCGACGAACTTGGGCGTGTTTTGTGTTGTGCACTGCTGCTTTGCTTGTTGCCTACCTCCCTAACCGCACAAAACGACTTTCCGTTGTCGTGAAATGCTTTTTGTCGTAAGAATAATAAGAAGTAGGGAGCCGCCGCCGTCGTTGGAAAGGAAGATGCGCACCGTTCTCCTCTCGACCATCCGTTGCCGTCGCCGTTGGTGGGGTGTGTCAGCTGTTCGCAGACACAATTTCTCCTCCCACTCGGTCTTATCGAATGGAAGGGGAGTAAGGGGCGATGCTTCCTCCGATTTGTAACTTATTCTTCGCCGTGCACCGTTGGGAAAGAACTTCATCTCATCTCCACGCTCGGCGTGAAAGGAATCGCCACACTTCTTCGCTGCACCGTGACACTACCAAGGTTCCATAATTTGCTGCAGCTGCAACCGCGACCATAGCCGAAAAGCGCAGAAAGCAAATAAAACATTAATTAATAATTTTATTTTAATTTGCTCGCGAAATGACAACTGCAACTGTTGTGCAACGATTCCGAACAGCGGGAAATTGAGTGGGAAATTAAAAAAGTACAGCGCGCGGTAACCCAAATGAAGGGGAAAGAGATGCAGTGTGAGAGGGTTACACGAGAAGGTACAACCTCCGGAACGCATGCTCGTTAATAAAAATTAACTGCCGAGCGAGGCTACCCTGCTACCCTCCCGTTTTCGGTCGCATAGTTCTATTGAACAAGTGTTAAAAACATTGAAAAGGACTATCAGGGTTACAAGCAAATTTTCGGCTGCCATATTTTGCATCACCTTTATTGTATTAATTAGCTGTCGATCTGGATACTCCCACGTCATCTAATCATCATGTTGTTTCCTGTCAACTATCAAGTCTATTGAGATATCTTCTTCAGAATCGAGAATATGATCACACGCTAAAAAGCGTTCCAGAATTCTCGAGCAATCAAAAATACAAATACGAGAACACAAGTCATGTTTCCTAGAAAAAGTAAAAAAACGAAACTGGTATGTTTCCAAAACTATAGATCTTTTGGGAGAACCATCGATTGTATACACCGCGAAAATCGAACAACTGTGGTGGGCCGGGCACGTAGCCAGATAATAAAAATAATTATATAAATAGCCAATGGGTGGATGGCGGACTGCTTCAACACGGTACTTGACCATCCCGGGCATTTACCAGAATGCATCATTAGGGGTGTCACTTGAAATTTCTGCCTTCTGCCGAAGGATCGGAATACTTTGAACCCAACCAAGTACAGACCAATAACGTATCTTTTGAGTCTGCACAAAGTGATGTCATTGGTAAAGGCGACGAAGGTGCAGAACCATTGGGACGTCAACAACCTGATGACCGAGGAACAAAAAGGTTGTCGACGCAATACTCGAGGCTGCAAGGATCATTGATGCAGTCGTTGTTGGGCAGGCCAACCACAAGCAAAGAAACCTTAGCGTGGCGTATATCGACTGCAAGAAGGAGTACGACTCAGTACCTCACTCGTACTCGTACTCGTACCACACCTTCTCTATGGACGATTTGAAGCTAATTGCGGAATCTGTGGAGAAGCTGCAACTTCTAACGGTATTCAGCAACGACATCCGGATGGAGTTTGGAATCGATAAATGTAGATCCCTGCATCTATGCTGGGGTCATCTGGTGGATGCCGACAGTTTCCGCGTCAACGAACAAAGAGGAGATTCGAAACATGGTTGAAAGCGAAACGTACAAGTTCCTAGGTTTCCTGTAACTGAAGGGAATTCGCCACACGAGGATCAAGAAGGAGTTGCATGAAAAGTTCTTGCTTCGTGTACTTTGAAGAGCTGCCCCATTGTTTCCTATTGAAAATTGGCCAGATCGGACTATGGGTTCAGCTCCATCCGGATGTCGTTACAAGCTGCAGTATTTAGTGCAGCTTCTCCATAGATTCCGCAAACAGCTTCACATGGTGTGGGTTTCGTCTTCCGGGCATAGATTGTTGCCACTCGTGAGAAAACAGGCCGATGGCCAATAAACGCAAATAAAAAACCCTGATTAAACCACCTATAGCGGTGATGGTGCCTTTCTCGTGCATTACAAAAAAAATGTGTTTTGGCCATTTCTTGAGAGCCCATTTGTCCGATTTGGGTAAAGAATGTGAGTTGTGCAACGGGGAAGTTAGATCGAATAGGTTGAAGATGATTTGCGGAATTTGACAACGTGTAGACCGAGTGGAATGGACGGAACATGCACTGCACAGAACACTTCTACCTTAGTTTGCTAATAAGTAAGTTCATTATGTTCAACCTCCAAATAAATTTGAAGATGACAGCAATTATCTAAATATCACAGATAAAGTAAAGCTACGTCTTTTTTTTTTTTTTTTTTTTTTTTTTTTTGAGCAAGGGTAAACGGAAATCTGCAACCAGACACCTGAGGAGGTACCAGACAACTCTTACCCGACCCACTAAAACCAAAACCCTTTCGCCAGTCCGTACCCCCGGCTCACGTTGGAGACGAGCACCCCGACAACAACCACCGCGCGTGAACCGCAATGACCTCTATATCTACATACTGAGGTCCCCGCAGCCCACCCGCGACATGTTGGTTGTCGGGGTGAAACAAATGTTCACTGCATCACAGGTGCCCTTACTGCACTCGTTGGTTTTTGTTCAAGACGCCACCACCGCTGCAGTTTCGACATGATCTGTTGAGATGCTGTGTTCACCGCATTCCATATAAGCTTCTTCCGGCACATCCTCTCGACGAGGTTGTCCGGGGTTGTATCCATACCACTAATAAGCAGCATGGTATTTGCGTTCTACCTCGAATCGCGGGCATGCAGACATCACATGCTCTGCCGATTCTACCTCACCTACACATTCAGGACACTCCGCAGAATCTGCGAAGCCAAACCTGTGTAGGAATTTCTTAAAGCAGCCATGTTCAGACAACACCTGTGTTAGGTGGAAGTTGACTTGACCATGCTTCCCTATCAACCCAGTTGGACACATCTGGAATCAGTCTGTGGGTCCAACGACCTTTGACTACGGTGTCCCATGCTCTTTGCCATTTGAGCAACGAAGCTGCTCTCTTGACACGTCGCACTTGCTGCCGGAAGTCCCTTTCGTTTGTAGCACTCCACATCCTCCTCTAGGAGTGTGTCGATCAGCATCATTCCAGCTATAACGCACACCGCCTCATATGATAATATCATATTATGGTGCGATATGCGCTCGCGACACGTAAGCACATCAGCCGGTGTACTCTGATCAATTTCTTTACATTGTACTCGGCTTTTTAGTGCTACGGCCCATGCCGGCACGCCATAACGGATGATAGACAATGCTACGCCAGCTATCAGCCTACGCACTTGACTATGCACCGCCGATCTGTTGGACATCATTCGTGATAAAGATTTTATCGCCAATGAAGCCCGCTGACATGCATAATCGACGTGGCTCGTAAATTGAGCTTATCATCGATCATCACGCCCAGATGCTTGAGAGACCTCACGGAGTTAACTGTGCAGGTCCCTACTCTTATCCTAGCCTGTTGCAACCGCATGACGGTTATGCACTACCACGACTTCCGTCTTGTGGTGTGCAAGGGATAACCATCTCGAGTTGAGCCATTCCTCCACTCTGCCAATCGCGTATGAAGCCTTCAATCTAACTTCGTCGAGGAGTGTCACCTGCTACTTCTAGCATTACGTCATCCGCAGAAGCCTTCTATCTTCACTCCGGCCGGGAGACTTGGGCGTAATACTCCATCGTACATAATATTCCACAGAACCGGTCCGAGGATCGATCCCTGTGGAACACCCGCTGACACTACGATCGACTTTCGACCGGCATCAGTGTCGTATAACAGCACCCTATTCTGAAAATAGCTTTTCAGTATCCTGCACAGGTAGTCCGGAACTCTCAATCGGTGCAGGGAGTCAGCAATTGCTGCCCAGCTAGCATTGTTAAACGCGTTTTTTACATCAAGTGTAATCAACGCGCAGTACCTAATACCTCTTCTGTTTAAACCTCTCGCTATCTTGGCCGTATCCGTTACCGCTCGAATTGCTTCGATGGTAGAACGGCCCTTACGGAAGCTCATACTGGTTTGCTAGATAAGCCACCAGCACACTCTGTATAAGCCGACAATCTATTCAGAATGACCCTCTCTAGCAGCTTTCCAGCTGTGTCGAGTAAACAAATTGGTCTGTATGCTTCCGAAGGATCCCCGGCTGTTTGCCAGAAGGCTTCGGTAATAGCACCAATTTCTACCGTTTTCCATCGATCTGGGAAGTTTCCTTCGTCCATTGCATCTCTGGAGGCAGCTCCTGAACATATCTGGATTGGCAAGAATGGCGTGTTTAAGGGCCAGGTTTGGAATACCATCCGGGCCTGGCGCCTTATTGAGCCAAGTTTTCTTGCAGCTACGATAAGCTCTTCGTTAGTCACCTAGCGGTACCCACGTCGACTGACTCAGCTCATGCACGGTGTGGCAGGCCAGTCCGATGGTTCATGTATCGGAAACAGTCCCTCTACTATACTGGCTAACAGCTCTGGGGATCTTTCAGGAGGTGTGCTATTGGTCCTAGACATCACTATCCTGTATGCATCGCCCCACAGGGTGTCATTCGCCATCCTGCACAGCTGTTCGAAGCAGGCTCGCTTGCTACATTTAATCTCGTAGTTCAGAGCTCTGCTCGCTGTCCAGAATACCCCTCGTCTATCAGGTCGCTCAGCGTCTGTTCCTAGCACGTCGCAACCTTCTTTTAGCTTTAAGACAGGTTCTACGAAGATCTGCAATCGTGTCAGACCACCAGTACACTGGTTGTCGATTTCCTGGGGGCTGGGTCTTCGCTTGGCATCGCCACGTCGCAAGCACGTGTAAAGTACTTCCGTCAGGTCGTTACCGCTTAGTCCTGTAGTCCCTACTCTCCAGCGCAGCGCCTCCACCCAACAGCTCTTGATTGAACTGTGACGTGCGCCATCCGGGATCCGTTGCACCACCTCTTCTCGTCGTAGTTCTCCGGGTATACTCGACCATAAAACGTACTTCCTGATGGTCGCTGAAGTATGACCCTCGTGGACCATCCATCTCGGTTCTTCAGTCCATCCTGCGCTGCAGAAGGTGACATCGATACATGAATCACCGCTCGGTCCTCTGAACGTTGGCATGACCTTCGTTCAGCAGAACTACGTTCAATACCGCTAGTGACTCTAACAGGATATGACCTCTGGCGTTAGTAAACCGGAACCCCAGTCCACTGCCCACGCATTGAAGTCACCTGCTACAACTACTGGTTTAAGGCCAGTTAGCTTCGCCGCAAGACTATCAACTACCCTAGTGTACTGCTCTGTACTCCATTTTGAAAGCTACAAAAGTAAACACTGTTTACCTTTGCTATAACGAAACCCTCATCGTCAGGAGAAGATATTATCTTCTGGATGGGGTAGCGCCCACAAGTCCAGATTCCCACCATACCGGACTTGTCCGCAATCCAGCTGCCGTTTCCAGCAGGGATGCGGTATGGGTCAGACAGCAAGGCAACATCAGCTTTACACTCGATAACCGACTGTTGTAGCAGCAGCTGGGCCGCCTCGCAGTGGTTTAAGTTTGACTGTGTTACTTGCATGTCTAGACCCTTCTAGAGGCCGGACAGGCCTGCGCACCGGTGAGATGCCTGTTGTCTGCCCCCGGAGGACAGATCAGGCATCTCGGTGCAGCCTGGCAGGTGTGAGCCTGGTGGTTTCCGGCTCCGTACCTACGGCACAGCTTACTACGGTCAGGTCCCTTACAGTCATAGGACTTATGACCGTGGCCAAGGCACCTGTAGCAGGCCTGATTGGGTTGGCTTGTGCTCAGCGAGCACACCGACCAACCCACCTTCAGTTTTACCTTATCCAGCACCTTCTTGGCCTCAGCCATAGGTGCCCAGGAATGGGGCAACCTGCATTCCCGCAAAGCCTTTGCGTAACCGAATCATGATTCCTGGATCTCGACATTACACTGATCCTTCAGTGCGTCTACCAGGTCTCCGGCTTTGGTTATTTCATCCATGCCCTTGCACTGGATGTTCAGGACTGGGCACAGGGCTCTAACCTGGACCCTGTCACCCAGGACCTCTTCCGTCAACTTTTTATACTCGGAACTCTTCCGAGTAGCATCCCGCTTCAAGACGAGAATCATCTCGCCTTTGCGCGTTCTTCGGATGCAGTTGACATCCCCTCCTAGACTAGAGAGCTTCTCAGTGCCTCTCATAGTCTTCAGGACTTCGGCGTAGCTTTTATCGTCAGCCTTGACAATGATCGCTTCACCTCTATCCTTCCGCTTGCCACTCCCACTAGAAGGCGCACCCTTTTCCTCACGGGCTCTACCCTTCTTGGCGGTGGCTGGATCCTTTCCCTTGGTCGCACTCCGACCTGCTGGCCTCCGACCTCCGTCGCGACCTGCTGGCGGCTTCTTTTCTCCTTTTTAGGATTCACTACCTTTGTCCATGGTAGATCTTCCTCCCGGCGGTCCTCTGGTATCTTCCTAGGTGGAGGTACCATTTTCCTCTCGGTCTCCACTCGGACCTTTTCTGCGGTCCGTGCCGAGGATTTATTAGCTACTTTCAGGTCCGCCTCCTGCGTGACCCTACTAAGCTTAGGAGTTGCTCCGCTGTTAGCCATACGCCGTTTAAGTTCTGCAGTCTGGCTCTCCGCCAGCTGCTTCCCTTCTGCAAGGAGCCGAATCTTCGATTCGGCCTCCTTCAGGCCTTCTTGGCCGGCTAACCGCCAATTCCTTTTCTTCAGTAAGAAGACGGATCTTGTGCTCCGCCTCCTTACTGGCTTCTAGCAAGGGACTTCCACTCCGACTTCGCCTCCACGACTAGAGCGCAGAGGGTTAGTACGGCCTGTTCTAAGTCCTTACTATAATTCACTCGGTTGTCCAGGAAGGACATGATTACGTCCGAAACGTCCGTAATCACCTCCATCGTCTGGACTCCATCCTCACCGTGGTTAGTCATCCACCGAGTTAATGACTTTGGTCAGAGTGGGGCCGTCCATCTTAGCATCCACCGGCACCTCTTCCGACCCACCACGTGCTCCGCCATCGCCTCCCCGGCGATCTTTGGGGTGACCGATCAAGGCCACTGCGCCTGGCGAAAGGGTTCTCTCCTTGTCGCCATTCGCCTCACCTCCTTCCTTCGTCGTTTTTGAAATTTTAATGGAAACTCATGTTTGTTGGGTCCCCACTTGCGGCTGCTGTCGAATCCTGTTGGTGTAGTCGCCTTCGCGATCCCATGGTTATCTATACATACCTTGCGGCATGCAGGGAGGCCATGCGAGGGGTTGACACTTTCGTGTTCAGAGCCAGATCAGCGCGCTAGTCAGGAAGGGAGCATCTGGAGCCTACTCACTCAGCTACCAGCTGAGCCACAGGATTGTACCGCGTGCCACAAAGGCCTGCCACGGTTTTAGGGGACGGAAGACAGCCTGGCCATTAGCCCATTCGCCGTTTCAGGTCGGTGTCACCCGGCCTTACTAAAGAGAATAGAATAACCCGACTACCAGCCCTTGCGTACACAATATCTCAATATCCAAAAACAAGACCAATAACATACACCAGTATACCATAATCAGGATCTTACTGGGATCAATCCTGATGTGCCAATGGCACTCCCTGGGCTTGTGCTTTTGAAGCGGCACACAGTCGCTTTGATAGAGTCTGCTTACGGGCACTTGTGGTTTTTTGGGAGGGATTTTAGCAGAGCCCACTGCTAAATCCCACCACGCCCTAGGCAGTTCTCCCTGACTCGCAGACAGCTGGGGAGGGGTCGTCAAGCCCTTGGACATGGTCCATGCTGTCCCTACTGTCCCTGCTGCCCCCTGACGCTACGTCTGACAAATAAAAAGCGAGTGGTTGTTCAGATCCAAACGACTTCATCTAGAAAATACGGAACTTCCTGCCATAGTAGCTAAGTGTCGTTAATAATACTTTCGAAGCCATTCAAATGTTTCTCAATCCAGGATGTTTGGCAAAAGAAAGTTGAGTTATCAATTTAGTTGTTTATCATATTGTCATACCTTGAGGTTTAAAAAACATCGATCTCACGCTTTCTTGCATAATATCGTCTTTCGCATTTTTGAAATAGGGTAAAGTGCCCAATAGTGGACCCTCCAGCCATTTTTTCATTATTACAGCACAATGGAAACATTTTGCTATGAAATTCCATCGGGAGAACCTACCTTACACTCCTATGATTTGATTACCTGCATTGAAAATGCTATGGAAAGTAAAATTAGATGATTTTTTACAATTCTATAAAAACTAAACACGAGAGTGTCCATTATACGAATATTTTGGGGGGTCCATAATAGGGAAAGAGAACGTCCCGAAACGAAACATGAAAATCAAATGAAGTGTCGACTATAGGGAAGCAATTTCCTATTATGGACCCCCAGGGGGTCTACTATAGGGCAAATTCAGTTCGACTTTAAAATGTTAATTTCGAAGAATAACGTCGAGTATCTGAGTGTTCTATGTATGTATCGTGAAGAGGAGATGCAGAGCTTGATATTAGATATCACGCAAAGTTAATATTTTGCAAATTTCCACTCATTATGCCCGAAAGAGCAAAATTTCGCTACTAGGGGGTCCACTATTGGGCATTTTACCCTAGTTGGTCTTATGCGTTGCTCGCTATGAAATCTCCGACTAACAAGTTTATGACCCGTGTTTTTTTAAACAATGTAATCTGGTTTCCAATACATGTTTGATTTCCTTATATGTAATCTATTTTACAGTTTCGCATGTGAGGTTTACATCAGCTTATGGAAACATACAAGCTGCTAAATCTGCTAGGGATATTTAAACTGGGATTTGCAGAGCCAAGGTCGGCAAATAAAACTAAATATACCAAATTGAAGAATGACCAAAAACGGTCGGTTACCCCGTCACAGTTCACGGAGGATGGAAGTGGAATGCAAACGAAAAAGAAGTTGAAATAAATGCGTAGGCTCATCACTGCCCGATTATTATCCTGATGCATCCCAGCTGTTATGCTATCTCGGCAATTTTTATAATGCGAGTATCAATTATCGCGAATAAAGTTTATTATAATTATAATTAATCTGCTTGTTTTATGGTAGTACTGAGAAGCGAAAACGAGTAGAGCAGCAACAATTCATTCGTTCTTGGTTGCACTCTAGAACAACCACCAGTAAAAAACATCGTAAAATAGTTTCTCTGGCTGACAAACAGCTATACTGCAAGCTGCATCCCATAGTGTTCTCAGAGTTATAATCACACTGAATTGAAATGTTTCATGTGACCAATACATTACCGGAATAATTGAAACTTCTTCTGCACTTCCTTTCGGTAGATGAACATTGGCTTTATATTGCAACATTTCGATCATCGAACATCAAACTTTCTCTAACTAGTTTTTATTTTTTGATTTAGTTGTATACTTGCTTAGAATCACACATCGGTCCGGGAAGTCGGCAATGCCGAACCTATAAAAGAGTCATTTTCAGACAGCACATCTGTGATTTAAAAAGTACATCTGACCATTGTCTCTATTGATTCAACCAGTTTGAGTTTCATACTTGACTTAAAAATGCTTATAATTCTGGCAGCAAAGAAAAAAAATATTCTAAGGAAAATAAGTTTGTGCTAAACTCATTACTGGATGTTATGAGACCCATAATTCCTTCCAGGAAATCCTCTGGAAGTTCCTCCAGGAATTCCTTCAGAAGTTCCTCCAGGAATTCTTTCGCAAGTTCTTCCAGGAATTTCTCCGAAGCTCTTCCAGGAATTCTCTCGTAAAATTCTCTGTAGTTCCTTCCGGAACTCCCCCAGAAGTTGCTCCAGAAATTTCACAGAATATTCCCCTAGGAATTCCTCCGAAAGTTATCCAGAGTTTCCTCCGGAAATTCCTCAAAGAATTTCTACGGATTTTCCTCCGGAAGATCGTACAGGAATTCCTCCAGGAATTTCTCCGGAAGTTCTTTCAGGAATTTCACAGAAAGCACTTCCTGGAATTCCTCTGGATACTCTTTCAGGTATTCCTCCAGAATTTCCTCAGAGAATTGTTGCTCTAGGAGTTCCTCCATGTATTCCTCTTTAAATTCTTCCGGAAGGTCCTCCTTGAGTTCCTTTTTAAAATCCTCAATGTATTCCTCCTGAATTTTTTTCGAAAGTTTTTTCACTTCCAATCTGTGGATTTTTCATAGGAAATCCTTCAAAATTTCTTTAGAAATTTTTTTGAGAATCTGTCAATGAATTCTACTAAAAGTTACTTCAAAATTTCAAGCGTGAATTCTTCCGAAAACTTCCCCAGATTTTTTAAGATGTGCTCCCTTGAAAATTATTAAGTTCTATAAAAGTTCTCACTGGAGTTTCTCCAGAAAATCCCCTAAAACTCTTTTTAAATTACTTCTCCCACTCAACAAAATTTCCCGCTGAAAATCCCAAAAAAAATCTTCCAGATAGTTCGAGATACTGTAGCTTTCAATTTTTCTGGTGGAATATCCAGGAGCAGGAAGTGATTTTTGCGGTAATAAAGAAAATAAGATAATATGCGATAATAATAATAATCATAATAATAATAAAATAACAACAAAGAAAGAAAGGGGCTACTAGGCCCCTTGTTATACAGCGTATTCTCGGTCAAACATATTTTCAAATATACTATATTAACAATATGATTCACTCCCACAAAATTTTGGCGACACCGCATGTGGCGCCATCCGTGCCCAAAAGGATCGATACACGCTGAAACTAAACTACCCAAAATATGAGGATCGTTAAACACACAAACTTCAAAATGTCATCACAAAAAAACTAGGGATGCCTAATGTTTTTGTGGGCACATAATCGATTAAAGTTAATCGAATGCCAACGGAAAATTGAATGTTGTAGCAGAATTGTGGTAGACATGTTTTTACCAATACGTATAAAAAATTTGATGTTGTTTGTCGTTGAACTGTATCCAACGGAATGTTACCGCCGGTGCACCATATTGAAAATGACACGATGAAACATTGGGAAAGCTAAGAGGTTGCAGTTGAAGGAAATATTATTTATTCTCATCTCGCAGTATACTGTAACACATTAATTGATTTTTTTAGTTTTAATTTAAAAATATTTTGAGGCGTTTTGGGAAGTGACAATTTGAAATCTACACTTCTATATACATATCGTACTGAAGCATTTTTGTTATTTATATTGACCTTACGAACATTTAGTTCAGATTACGAGCTTGTAGCGACAAAATACAACAGCCGAGAAAAAAAACAGCACAATCGCACACAAATTTATGTAGAATGTGACAGTAATCCAGCTGAAATTTGACAGTTTTTTTTTAAACTAATTTTATTTGTTAATTATCTAATACATGCATTCATCTCTTAGACTAGGTGTTCCGTGTTTTCTTAACACTATCATCCTTATTTGCTATGTCATATTTTTAGTTATTATTAATACATTTCAATTGCCTCTGGCAGTTAGAATTTTTCCTCTGGTTGAATTGAACCATGTAGGAATTACAATGTTTTCAACTTAAACTAAACTTAACCTATTTTATACTAAGGGTACAAGGAGTTAATCGTTGCAATAGAGGATTGCAACGATTTTATCTAAAATAGGAAATTATTTTGTTGGACATTTGTTGCAATGTCTCAATATTAGAAATTCTATGAAGTTCATTGGTACTATACCACGGAGGCAACTTCAGAATCATTTTCAAAATTTTATTTTGAATCCTCTGAAGTGCCTTCTTTCTGGTATTGCAACAACTAGTCCATATTGGCACAGCATACAACATGGCTGGTCTAAAAATTTGTTTGTAAATCAAAATTTTATTTTTAAGACAAAGTTTTGATTTTCTGTTTATAAGTGGATATAGACACTTAATATATTTGTTACATTTGGCTTGAAGGCCTTAATGTGATTTTTAAAAGTTAATTTTTGATCTAGCAGAAGTCCTAAATATTTACTTCGCTAGACCAATTAATTGGAATCCCATTCATAGTGACAATATGTCTGCTAGAAGGTTTCAAATAAGAAGCTCTCGGCTTATGTGGGAAAATTATAAGCTGAGTTTTGGAATCATTCGGGGAAATTTTCCATTTTTGCAAGTACACAGGATTTTGTTTTTACACGATTTTTTTTCGCTCGTATTTTTGATCGTGTGACTTCCATTTGCCACCAAACTCTTCGCAACATGTTTCAAAAAATCCAGAATAAATCAAAGAAAAATCACATGATAACTAATATACGTTAAACATTTAGGATGAGTGGAAAATTGAGAAAATGTAAATCGTGTAAAAACAAAATCCAGTGTAAGTGGAGAAAATATCCAAACTTTTTTGCAATTTACTACAAATGACACGAAGGCTTCGCCCTTTGGCTGAAAGGCCCGTGTCATCTGCAAACAAAGATTTTTGACACCCTGGTGGTAAATCAGGTAAGTCAGAAGTAAAAATGTTATACAAAATGGGCCCCAGTATGCTGCCTTGGGTGACACGAGCCCTTACAGGTAATCTATCAGATTTTGAGATTCTGATAGTTTACCTGCAGTGAGCGATCTGATAAATAATTTTGGATCAGTTTAATAATGTACAGAGGAAAATTAAAATTCATCAATTTTACAATCAAACCTTCATGCCAAACACTGTCAAATGCTTTCTCTATATCAAGAAGAACAACTCCAGTCGAATATCCTTCAGATTTGTTGGGCCGAATTAAATTCGTAACTCTTAATAACTGATGAGTGGTTGAATGCCCCTGGCGAAAACCAAATTGCTCTGAAATTTGACAGTAATCACACGGTTTAAACATATACGAACGAAGCACAAAAATTCTTCGCGTGCTTCTGGGTGAATTCGTGAATGAATCAAATTGATTATGATATACAGCAGTGTAGGATACAACACTATTATTGACCCTATTAAAACAATTTTCAAGGAATATCAAACTAAAATGTATTTCCACAATGCATGAAAGGCTACAAGAAGTTCTTTTGTATAATGAATAAGACAAACTGGTTTTGTCTGTGGTTTTGCTAATGTTTATGCAATTTGAATATGAGTATTCTGCTTCGTCGAAAATTTTTAGAACAGAAGTTTTATTCTTCAGTAAATAATGCAATAAATGAGAATAATTTTGACTCTTGATCCATTGAGTCTTGAATCCATATGTTTTCTTTTTATTTGATTAGTACGCGAAACATCGTCACACGCTCGAAATAATAGAATTGGAAATTATATTTTAAATTGATTTTATTCAATTATAGTTTGGCCCGTGGGGCTGGGGATGTAATTTTAGGAACAACCGTAAGACCTAACTCTATCGACACTATTCAATGTGAATATACACCAAAGCCAAAAATCGTCCATCTTGGAAACCATGTGCTTTTCCAATATTTTTTTCAAGAGCACGAGCTGAACGCATAACAATGAAACAATGACAGATTTCTATTAACTTTTCAGGCTTGATTAATCACACTTTAATTGCAGCACTGCACAAATATTATGTCAGGTTTCAACTTTTGGAAATAGGAGTAAAAAGCAAGTTGTGAATTTGAAATCCACTATGGGCTTCATTGTATAATATCTTACTAAAAAGCCTTGTTTTCCATTAATTTGCGTAATTTCTGTTGAGTTTCAAATGCCATTCTTCTGAGAGCTAAGCACCCACTGTTGGGAAAGCTCAAAATCCCAAAACTCATGTACGATTCAAATCACGTGTTGGTTGAAACGCACCAAAATCAGTACCTTAAAACTCATGGCTGAGTTGAATCATCCATTCTAATCACATGAGATTTTCTTTTGTTCTCCTTTGTTAAAAACAGTGAATTGACGTTCTGACATAGAACAATGCTAGGATTTTTTTTTTCAAATGGGTGTATTTTATTCTGCCATTGATTCTTGGAACAGCGGTTGTTGTTCTCATTCAAACTATTCAAAGAGAATAAAAAGAAAATGAGTGAAACGATGCGATTTAGCATGAAAAACTCATGCATTCCTTTAAAATCAATCGATGATTGAGATTTGTGAATAATTTTACCAACACTGAGCACCATAAACTTGGTGTTTGGAGGATTGTTGCCTACTTTGTTTTGCTACTGCCAGCTGGGACGTCACTCCGTTCGTAACTCCGACAACAATCGCTGCTGAATAAGCGTTATATTAGAAGAAGGATTTGGTTGGTTGTCGGCACCCTTTTGTCCTTGGTTCATAACTTTCGCCCAAATGAATAAAGGTGTTATTTTTGCATACTAATGGAAGTCTATATGTATAAGCTAATAACAGGTGAAGAAATTTGATTTATTTTATCTTTCTGAAAAAAATAAAATTAGTTTTGTTGAGTGTTGATATTATGCCGTTTATAAAAAGGTAGTCAGTTGTCGGCACCCAAAAAAAACGATTGTAAACGAAAAAATTGAACTGTTGGCGTTGAATCTATGACAAAACGTCGAAAGACAAAAGGTCGAAAGACAAAAAAAATCGAAAAGAAAAAAAGCTGAAAGGACAAAAGGTCGATAGGGACAGAAGGTGGAAAGAAACAAAGGTCAAAAGGGACAAAAAGTGAATAAAGAACAAGTTGATCAATTCGAATCAATGATGATTCAATAGGAATAAATATTGTCTGTAATCTTAAAAAAACTTATTGTTAAGAAAAAGTGAAATTCTGAGCAACTTCTTGAATAACAAACTCTGGATAAAGTTTCGAAGGTGAACTAGGATAACGGTACCAATAATGGAGGTATTAGTAGATCCAAAAAAGAAAATATTTGAAAAAAATATATATAATTAGGGGAAAATTTACAGCTTTAATATCTCAGCCAATAGAATTTGCTAACAAAAGTGAGATTGATGTTATTTATCAACACCAACTTCTAAAACCCGCATGTGATGCTTTCATTTCTGGCGGTTACTAATGTTGCTTTCAGCACATATACGTTTGCACTTGGATGCTGGAAACTGTGGATAAACAAACATGTTGAATACTAGCTCTGGTAATGTGTTTATTTATTATGAGTGACATTCTCGAGTACGTCATCTGCATTGTTGTTGTCTATGGTATAAAATCAACAGTCATAATAAAGTGGAGTATCAAAGAGTACAAACGTGTAGTGTTATTCACGGAATGGAAATACCACACTAGCTAATGCCTTCAAATAATTTTCAATTGAATGCAATTGAATCAATATTTTCTAACGCGCAGCAACAGGAGCACAATTTATTTTTCTCTATAATATAATGAATGAAAAAAAATCGATCATTTGATGATCGATTTATTCAGAAAAGTATGGGCATCCCTTCACTGTCCAATGTCATCTTTTCAACTGCATGACTGTCACTGTAAGAATCTGTTCAACTGCATGACTGTCACTGTAAGATGGCAGGAAGATTTGCTAGAATAAACAAGAAGAAAACATGTTTAGATTCCTCTTTGCTCGCTAGATGATGTTGTTATCACCGGCAAATGGTTCGCCATTTCGTTGTATGGAAAAGCTCGAAGTGAACCATATTGTTAATATAATATATTTGATATTTTGTTCTAAAGCCGACTGACAATTTAATTATTCAAAAATATCCCATACTTTTCTTCGGGAATTTATGGAAATGCTCCTTTAACACCAGTAGATATACTTCATTTGACAATACCACCACTATCTGGAACTTTCTTGAGATTTTTTTTTGGGATTTTCAGCGGTAAATTTTGTTGAGTTGGAGAAGTAATTTAAAAAGAGTTTTAGGGGATTTTCTGGAGAAACTCCAGTGAGAACTTTTATAGAACTTCTCAGAGGCATTGATTGCGGAATTACTGATATAATTTCCAAGGGAGCACATCTTAAAAAATCTGGGGAAGTTTTCGGAAGAATTCACGCTTGAAATTTTGAAGTAACTTTTAGTAGAATTCATTGACAGATTCTCAGAAAAATTTCTAAAATTTTGAAGGATTTCCTATGAAAAATCCACAGATTGGAAGTGAATAAACTTTCGAAAAAAAATTCAAGAGGAATACGTTGAGGATTTTAAAAAGGAACTCAAGGAGGACCTTCCGGAAGAATTCAAAGAGGAATACAAAGAGGAACTCTTAGAGGAACAATTCTCTGAGGAAATTCCGGAAGAATACCTGAAGGAGTATCCAGAGGAATTCCAGGAAGTGCTTTTTGTGAAATTCCTGAAAGAACTTCCGGAGAAATTCCTGGAGGAACTTCAGGAGGAATTCCTGTACGATCTTCCGGTGGAACATCCGTAGAAATTCTTTGAGGAATTTCCGGAGGAAACTCTGGATAACTTTCGGAGGAATTCCTGAGGGAATTTTCTGTGAAATTTCTGGTGCAACTTCTGGGGGAGTTCCGGAACGAACTGCAGAGAAATTTACGAGAGAATTCCTGGAGGAACTTCCGGAGAAATTCCTGGAAGAACTTGCGGAAGAATGCCTGGAAGAACTTCTGAAGGAATTCCTGGAGGAACTTCCGGAGGATTCCCTGGAAAGAATTTCCGGAGGAGTTCCTGAAGGAACTTCCGAAGGAATCCTTGGAGGAATTTCCGGAGGAATTGCTGGAGAAGCTTGAGGACGAATTCCTGAAGGAACTTCCTGAGGAAATCCAGGAAGAACTTCCTGAGGAATTCCTGGAACAATTTTGAGAAATTCCGGGAGGAGCTTCGGAATTCCTGAAGAAATTTCGGAATTCCGGGAGCAACTTCCGGAGAAACCCGTAAGGGAACTTCCGGAGGAATTCTTGGAGGAGCTTCAGAAGAAATTCCTGGAGGAGCTTCACGAGGAATTCCTGTAGGAACTCCCGGAGAAACATCTGTAAAAATTCTTTGAGGAATTCCTGGAGGAACTTCCGGAGAAATCCCTGGAGCTACTTCCGGAGGAATTGCTGGAGGAGCTTGTGGAGGCATTCCTGGAGGAACTTCCTGAGGAAATCCAGGAGGAACTTCCTGGAAGAATTTTTTGAGAAATTCTGGAAGGAAATTCGGAATTATTGGAGAAATTTCGGAATTCCGGGAGGAGCTTCCGAAGAAACCCATAAGGAAACTTCCAGAGGAATTCCTGAAGGAACTTCTGGAGGATTTCCTGAAGGAATTTCCGATGAAACTCCGGAAGGAACATCTTCAATTCCTGGAGAGGGTTCCTAAGGAATTCTGGGAGGAAGCTTCTGAGAAGCTCCTGGAGGAACTTCCGGAATAATTCCCGGAGGAAGTTCCGCAGAATTTTCCGGAGGAACTGCAGGAGGACGTTCCGGATGAACTCCGGGAGGAATTTCCGAAGGAACTCTGGGAGGAACTTCCGCAGGAATTCCGGGAGGAACTTCTGGTTGAATTCCGGGTGGAACTTCCGGAGCAATTCCTGTAGAAGCTTCCTGAGGAATTCCGGGAGGGACTTTCTGAGGAATTCATGGAGGAACTTCCGGAGGAAGTCTGGGAGGAACTTCGGAAGAATTTCGTAATACAAAGACGACTTCGGAATTCGGGGAGGAACTTCCAAAGAAACTCGTAATAGAACTTCCAGAGAAATTCCTGGATGAACTTCCAGACGATTTCCTTGAGGAATTTCCGTCAAGAGCTTGCGGAGTAATTTCTGGAGGAACTTCGGGTGGAATTCTGGGAAGAACTTCCGGAAAAAATCCAGGAGAAATTTCCGGAGGAATTTCCAGAGGAGTCCCGGGAGCAACTTCAGTTGGAATTCTGGGAGGAACTTCAGCAGGAATTCCAGGAGGAACTTCCGGTTGAATTTCAGAGTGAGCTTCCAGAGCAATTCGTGGAGGAACTGTCGGTAGAATTCCGGAGTAATTCCGACAACAACTTAAGGAGAAATTCCGGGTGAAACTTCCGGAGGAATGCCGGGAAAACTTCTGGAGGAATCCCAAAAAGGACTTCCGGAGAAAATCCCCGCGAAACTTCCTGAGGAATTCCTGGAGGAACTTCTGGAGGGATTCTTGGAGGAACATAAACTTG
This sequence comes from Armigeres subalbatus, assembly GCF_024139115.2. Classification (NCBI taxonomy): domain Eukaryota; kingdom Metazoa; phylum Arthropoda; class Insecta; order Diptera; family Culicidae; genus Armigeres; species Armigeres subalbatus. The sequence continues at coordinate 17,253,866 of NC_085141.1, forward strand.
AAACAATCTAATTCTATTTTCTGGAGGAACTTCCGGAGCATTTACGAGAGGAACTTAAAGAGGAATTCCGGGAGGAGCTTCCAGATAAATTCTGGGAGGAACTTATGGAGAAATTCAGGGAAAGCTTCCGGAGGAATTCCGGGAAGAATTTTCGGAAGGAACTTCTGGAGGATTTCCAGAATAACCTTCCGGAGGAACTCTGTGAGAAACTTTTGGAAGAACTACCTGAGGAATTCCAGGAGGAACTTCCGGAGAAATTCCGAGAGGAGCATCCGGAGGAATTCCTGTATGGACTGTAAAAATCCGATTCCAATGCAATTCAAACACACTTCCAATCCAATCGCACAATCAAACACAATTCCAACTCTAAACAAATTTCAATCGCATTCCAATCCATCATCACTTAAATTCCAATAACATTCCATTCACGTTCCAATAAAATTATATTCAATCCACAGCCAATCTAATTCTAAAACCATTCCAATTCAAATTCAATCTAATTGCACTCCAATCCAATTCAATTCCAATTCAGTATTCGTGAAAAAGTACCAAACACATCAGCATATACTAAATATTATGTTTGTTGGAAGTTTGGTTGTACCAACTGTTCGTCACACGGTTGTACAAACAGAATTAGTCGCACAAACTTGGGGCGGAGTCAAAGTTGTACAACATGTCGGAACGTGTGTGGGGCCCCTAAGGGGCTTTGCTTTCTCTATACATTCTGCAAAGTTCTGCAAAAAAAATCTTCTGGTGATTTTTTAACGCAAATCAGTCCCGCTATGTGCTTGTTTGCAAATTGATCTGAAAACTGGTGCACTAAGAAAATTCTTCATATTGAATATATTTGTCGCATACATAATTTTTGCTATTTGGGGACCCAAATATATTAAATTCGTAACCACACAGATGAAAGCAACACTTCAAGACTTTGTGAATAGTGGAAGTGACGGTGCATCGGTGAACAGAATAAATATAGCGTAGATGGACAAGCTGCGCAGTTGCCTACACTAGATGAGGTTAACAAAAGATATTAAAGAGCTGAAAACAATAAGGCTGCGGGGAAGGACAAGCTCCCGACTGAACTTCTCAAACAAGGCATTGAGCAGCTGTATGAAGTTCTGCATCATATTTTGTCGAAAATATGGGAAGACGAAGAATTGCCTCCTAGCTGGTTGGACGGCCTCATTCGCCCTTTCTTTAAGAAATTTCCGAGGAATAACCCACCTTAATTTGGCATACAAAAGTATGTCCCGTATTCTATTCAACAGATTCAGACCGCTTGAAGAGTCCTTTGTTGGCGAATACCAGGCAGGTTTTCGTGAGGGCCGATCAACTACCCTGAGACAAATCCTTGATAAATTCCGGAGTACAACTTGCAGACACATCATCTGTTTATTGATTTCAAGGTGGCAAGGTGGTTCTGTGAAACGGAATGAATTATGGCAAATTATGCTAGAACATGGTTTTCCGACGAAACTGATACGGCTGATTCGTGTAACGTTAAACGTTGGATGAAGCGCAAGGGTTGCGGATGAAATATTGACATCATTTGTTACCTGAAATGGATTGAAGCAGGGTGATGCACTCTCAAATCTTCTGTTCAATATAGCGCTCGAGGGAGCGATTAGGAGAGCTGGTGTGCAAAAAAAGCGGTACCATTATCACAAGATCGCATATGCTCCTGGGCTTCGCGGACGATATCGATATTATCGGGATTGATCGCCGTGCCGTGGAAGAGGCTTTTGTACCTTTTAAGAGGGAGACAGCGAGGATTGGACTCATGATCAATACCAGCAGAACGAAGTACATGGTCGCTGGCAATCAACGTGGGTTCATTAGTGGTGGTGGTAGTGAAATGGTACTGAATGGTGAAAAATTTGAATTTGGTAGAAGAATTTGTGTATCTTGAAACATTAGTGTCATGCGATAATGATGTTACCCGCTAGGAGAAAAGGCAGCTGCAAATAGGGCTTATTACGGACTTCGTAACCAGCTTAAGTGCCTTAGTCTGCAAACGAAAACAACATTCGCGCTGTATACTACTCTGATTCTTCCGGTGGCTTTATACGGCCACGAAACATGGACGTTAAATGAGGCTGATCGGAGAGCTTTCGGACAAAACTCGGCGGTAAACAGGAGAACGGTATCGAACGGCGTCACATAAATCACGAGTTGGAGCAGGTGTATAAAGGGCTAGATATTATTAAGTTTATACAACACGGCAGGCTACGGTGAGCTGGACACGTCGTTCGTATGCCGGAAGAACGTCAAGCGAAGATAATATTTAGTGGAGAATCCGGAAGAGGCCACAGGCTTCGTGGAAGGCCGCGTACACGATGGCTTTTTGCAGTTGAAGAGGACCTGAGGGCGCCCAATGTTCAGGGCGACTGGAAGCGATTGGCTCAGGATCGAGTCCAGCGGAGAAGGATACTCCATTCGGCGTAGGTTCATCGAAGTCGAAGAGCTGTAGCCCATCGAGTAAGTACTACTACATGTAGCACGTATAAGGTTGTTGTTCTTGATTATTTGATAATTTTAAACTTGTTTTAAAAATGTGTTTTGTCGAGTTTTTTGATTTTTCAATTTGGGGTAACTTTGATCGTTCATTTATCTATATAGAGAAAGCGCATGCAAACGCCTTAAGGTAGGCAATTATAGTCCTTACGCTGAGGCGATGTGCATCGATTGTTTCGAAAAAGACTCTAGCGCCGCCAGTGTATGCAACATTACAGAAAGTCATATCGCGAAGAGCACAAGAAATGAATAATGAACCGTTTTCCCAAGAAGGAGGCAAAATTCGCATTATGACAGCATCTCAGTATTCCATAACACTTTTCTTCGGATGCAGAAGATTTAAAATATGCTTTTCTTTTGCAAAGATTTGAATGCCATTGTAAACTTTCTTTGTTAGCCCTAATCGAGTTTTTCAAATTTTTTGATAATCGGATTGGAAAATTTTCGCAGCACCAATTTGATTATACATATTGTTTGATTATAATGCACAAATAAATTCAATATTGATAAAGATTGGCATAAACGCGTGAAACTGGAAAATATCAAACCGTATATTATATTTTAACATATAGGATATAAGTTACAAGAATATTTGTTTTGTGAAGTGATGAACCGATTGGATTTGACTTTCTGTAGTTCTCGGACTGCATCAAGCCACTGCATGTAAAACTCAGAAAATGGTTGATGTTGAGTTTGCATTAACTTGGTTTCATTGTAAAACGGTCTGAAGTCTGCTTCATAGTCCTTGATATAGCCCCAGGTTTCGTGATCAATAGCTGAAAAACAGTAAAAATGTTTTAAAATACTGTATTCCATGTTACCTAATTCAGGATATTGTTCACCGAGCGGTATAAAGAACGGTTCCTGCTTAACGATGGATTTCACCATTTTATATTTACCACCCCAGCGCGTAGGAGACCACAAGGGAGGGTATTTGGCCTTATTATATTCGAAGAAGTGATTGTACTTGACTTTTTTAAAATGCTTTGTGATGTTAGTAACAGCTTTCAAGTCGGATCAGCATTACCAACGACATCGTTAAGAGCAAGCTGGAGTGTGTGAATGGCGCATCGAATAATGTTGAAGTGATCGTTTAGCTCGGTAGTCAAGTTGTTCATGAAGTGATCTTCTCTTGCGTCATCGTTTCCATCATCTCCGACCGTTTTATGCTCGGATTGTAGCATATGCAATGCATATTCTTGTTGCAGCTTCCTTGCTGCAGCCAACATGTTTGCGCCATTGTCTGTCGTTATCGAAAATACCAGTTCAACAGTAAGGTCGTACTTCTTGAGTATGTCAAGGATCCTGTTCTTCAAAAACTTGGCTGTTTGACTTTCACGAACCTCCAGCATAGCTGTTGAAGAATTTAAAGCATCGATGCCTAAACTTAATTGTTGAAATCAAACATAATATTACCAAGCGTTCGACAGACCATGCATCCATCAGTCTTGTACTGCACGTTAACTCCAAGAACATGGCGACCGAATCGCACGGCTGAGTCTACTTTCAGCGACACAAGTTTTCCACGCATTTCATTACTGACAAACTCCGTCGTTTTGCCTACTACCGCTCGAATATGGGTTTTGATGTTTTCCCGGTTGATGGTTATTCCAAGTGCATCACATAGAGGACCCCAAATCTTCCGTAATGAAGGCCACTCGAAGCATTGGTATGGCATATTGTTACAAGTAACAAGTTCGATACTGGCATGTATAAGCAATGGTGCAGTTCGTAGTACACCCACTTTGGCCCTAGACGCAATGCTTCACCTGCCCCGGTTAGATCAATTCATAAAGCTGGAAGCGGAAAAAAGTGCTCTAAGGTTAAAGAGAACAAAAACACTGCTGTCGGGAGACCTTACGGGTCACCTCAGCATATTAAATGAATTTGCCATAAATCCCGCAATAGGAATTTGTAGTGACTGGATGGAAACGGTAGTCAATTATGACTTACCTTACGATGTGTTCATTCCTTCCCGCCAGGAGTGGGAAGGAGGTGGACCAACGTTCCAACGAGCTCTATAAATTTCTTCACAGATGGTTCGAAATGAATAATCTGACAGGATCCGGAATCTATGGCCTACAACAAAAATTTCTGTCCACTTAGGACAGTGGCCCTGATATTTCAGGCGGAAATATATGCAATATTAGAATGCGTGTTATTATGCCTGAGAAAGTATAGATTTGCAAAAATATGTATTTTCTCTGACAGCCAAGCGGCACTTAAGTCGCTTAATAACTACACTTGTAACTCAAAGCTAGTGTGGGAATGCATTCTGGCTTTGAAAAACTTATCCATACGCAATCGAGTCTACCTATATTGGATCCCAGGACATACGGGTCTAGAGGGAAACGAGATTGCTGATGAGCTAACCAGGAATGGATCTAATGAAAGGTTCATTGGCCCTGAGCCCTTCTGCGGGATCTCAGACTGCTCTGTAAAAATGGAACTGAACAAATATATGGTCAGTCAAATCACATCAAACTGGAATGCACTTCCCCATACGAGCCAATCCAAAAGGCTCGTAACGATTAACCCCAAGAAAACCCAACAACTATTAGGTCTCAACAAAAGGGATCTGAACATCTACACCGGTCTAATAACTGGACACTGCCCCTGCAGATACCATCTACAAAAGATCGGAGCAATCCAAACCTCAAATTGCCGCTTCTGTGACAAGGAGAGAGAAACATCAGAACACATCCTCTGCTATTGCAGTGCACTCACCCAGCGTAGGTTCAAAGTTCTCAGCAAGCCCTTTTTAGGGCCTGCTGACATATGGATCTTATCCCCCAAGGACGTGGTTGGCTTCATAAAGCTAGTCTCGCCAGAATGGGAAGCCACATACTGTAACTCAGGATCTCTATTCATCAATAATAGATGGTCTTGAGTTCAGTCGATACCAAGGTATCTCAGTGACAAACATGTTACTGAGATAACTTGCGTATTTCACAGCAAAAGGGTATATCACAATAGTCCTAAAATCTGGACGCAGTGATCTTCACCCGACAAACGAGGAGAGGAGGATGTATAAGCAACTGGTGATCGATTGCGACTAAGCGCTTCGGGATGACCTTTTTCTTCTAAGGAATCTCACTCTCTTGGGTAAAGATTCCGTGGATCTGAGCCAATTCAGGGTGGACCGTACGAAAATGACGCACTAAGCTACCTGCTTCGTAACGCATTTGCTCATAGCGACAGCCATGTTTGTCATCAATGTTACATATAAATTTGTCGTCTGTTTTCAGGACTAACTCCCATGGTGTTGAATGAATCGGTTCATCACTTCACTAACGAACGGTTTAATGTCAGGGTAAATAAACTAAAAGAAAACAACGTGTTCCGAGCTGCTTAGTATCTGGACCCTAGGTTCAATAATTTGGACTCGCAGGTGTTCAATACTGAAGAAAAAGAACAAATACGGGTAACTACGAATACAATTGCTAAAATATATCCAAAGGATTTTGCGTCATTTTATTGTTTTTTTTTCAGGGAAAATAATTTTCGAATTCTGATAACATAACTAATATAACTACATTTGAAGAAGTAATATCATATTTATATTACTCATTCATTTTCAGCAATACTTGATTTGCTTATGGGAAAGATACAATCGTCCACGATGCAAGTAACTACACCGGATATAGCCTTTAACGAATCCTCAGAATCAGCTACCGACGACAAGGACAATTTCTTAACAAGTATGTTTCTAGACCAACATTTGAAAAGGGCGTAACAGCCAAAATTTATTTCTTCTGATTCTTCGTCTACATATACAGCTATATATGTGGACAAAGAATCAGAAGGAATAAATTTTGGATTTGGTGGAATGTTGACCCCGACAAACACTTCGAAGTCACTGGATAACATCCGGCAACAAATCAAATTACTGGAGGTAGAGCCTCGTCAACCACACACGTACGACGTGTGGACGCATTGGTTAACCCGAAAGGCTTCACATCCAGAGCTCCACGCTGTTGCTATGGTAGTACTTGCGGCTCCATCCAACCAAGCATCTGTGGAAAGATCTTTTAGCGGACTATCACTTGAATTAACAAGTCATCGCACAAGTATTCCTGACGAATTGCTCGAGGATACAGTTTTGCTCAAGTTGAACGAGAACATCGTTAACAAGATTATGCCAACGTTGTATCCTTGGAAAGATTTCCAATAAGCGGATGAAAATTTTCATTTAATTCATCATCATGAGTAACATACACTCAAAATGCTATTATATGTAATTACATTTGTATATCAATCATTTGAATTTATCCCGAGAAATATAAAAAATACTATACTATACTCCAAGCGTATCTACCAAGACTCCGACCGTACTACCAACAAAAAATGTAATTGTTGAACATTGGTTTGAATTTTTGGATCTAGAATATGATTTAAAGTATTATACGTATAAGATATATTTGATACACTGCCGTTCTACGCATAATCGTCCCATGTTACCTTTGATGAAAAATCTCAAACCCTAGTCAATTTGTCCCACTGAAAAAATGAAGTTGTTGTTTGATGATAATACAAAACTGAAAATCGTTTGAATAAGTAGTGATTCATTTTATGTCCTGGCTCATAACGTCACAAAAATATTTGTTCAATTTTAAAATCGAATCGGTTCTTAACTAAGTCGGACAAATTGATTCGAGTTTGGATTTTTTCATTAAGGTCACTCCTGACAGAATCCAAGTTTCAAAGTGCTCGCGTTTTCGGGGGCACACTACTCGATACGGAAGCAACGCACAACTGTCATTTTTATTTTTTCACGCATGAATCAAGAAAAATGACAGTTGTCCGCTGCCTCCGTATCCAGTGGTGTGCCCCCGAAAACGCGAGCACTTTGAAACTTGGATTCTGTCAGGAGTGGCCTTGAAGGTAACATGCTACAATTATGCGTAGAACGGCAGTACAGCTGATAAATGTAATGCCAACTAAAAATCGATATTCGATGTTTACGACATTGACCACTATGAGCATGTGCTCATATATCATTTGCTAATTGTAAGGAATAACTATATTAATTTTTCAATATGCATGATCTAAAATATGTATCGCACCATATGCTTGTGTTTATTGATTTCGAGTGATATTTACTCCAGGAAGAATTCAACCAAAAGAGCTAAGAGGATTTTTTGGAGAAAAATTTGTCTTGGCATTACATTATCCTCTAGAATATTGCCACATTACAGTGAGAAATTAAATTGCAAATAACTCCGAGGTTTCTAAGCCATTCAGGAGGAGCCTTGGGATGCTCATCTTGCCCCATCTTACCCTGGTTGTAGGACAAAAGGTCGAAGGTCAAAAGCAGGGATTGAACTTATCATTTCATTATCATTTAGTATTCAGCCAATAACTCATTCCAGAAGCGGAATTCTAAAAAGTGTTGTATGGTGGACTTCTAGCGCTATTTTCATTCTACAACTTTGTCAAAGGGTACATTGCTCTATATCCAATATTCACAGCGTGGAACGCTAGTATCACTTAATATACTTAATATAAAATATTAGCGTTTCACGCAGTAAATATCAGACATAGAACAATGTACCCTTAGACAAAGTTTTAGAGGGGAAATAGCGCTAGAAGTCCACTTTTTTAAGATATCCGCTTCTGGAATGAGTTATTGGCTGAATACTAAATGATAATGAAATGATAAGTTCAATCTCTGGACTAAAGGTCGAAGGTCAAAAGGTCGAAAGGACAAAAGGTCGAAGGGTCAAAAGGTCGAATACAAAAATCTGAGTCAAAAGGTCGAAGGGTCATAAGGTCGAAAGAACAAAAGGTTGAAAGGACAAAAGGTCGAAGGGTCAAAAGGTCGAATACAAAACTCTGAGTCAAAAGGTCGAAGGGTCAAAAGGTCGAAAGAACAAAAGGTTGAAAGGACAAAAAGTCGAAGGGTCAAAAGGTCGAAACAAAAAAAATCTGAGCCAAAAGGTTGAAGGACAAAAGGTTGAAGGTCAAAAGGTCGAAAGGACAAAAGGTCGAAAGGTAAAAATGTCGAAAGGTCGAAACAAAACAATCTGAGCCAAGAGGTCAAAAGGTCGTAAGGTCGAAAAGTCGAAAGGTCAAATGACGAAACAAAAAAATCTGAGCCAAAAGGTTGAAGGACAAAAGGTCGAAAGGTCAAAAGGTTGAAAGTAAAAACGTCGAAGGACAAAAGGTCGAAAGAAAAAAGGTCAAAAGACAAAGCGTCGAAAGCGAAAAGGTCGAAAGACAAAAAGTTGAAAGAACAAAAGATAGAAATTGCGGTTGTTAGACAAAAGGTCGAAGGTCAAAAAAAATTGGGCAAAGTCGAGTGTTGATCAACCATTCCTTTGCACATTTATGTTTTAACTGATATTTCATTGTTGAATTTTTCCTTCTTTTAGTCATAGGCCGTTCTTTCTTGATTCACATATTTATATTTATTTGTGTTTCGCCTGATTATATTTTATTGTTGAATTTTTCCTTCTTTTAATCAAAGGCTTGTCATTCGAGTTTCGCACATTAATATTTATTTGTGTTTAACTTTATTTTCATTGTTTTTTTTTTCTTTCTTTTATTTATAACCTTTTCTTTCGAGTTTCGCATTTTTATACCGCATATGAAATACCAAAAACACTTGAAAACATTTCATTCTAGAATTTTCTTTTTGTTGAAACATAGGGTATTCTTATTTTTATCAAAGTATTGCTAGGCTTTATTAACTTCAATTGTAATTCATGAAAATAGTTCTTCACTCATTTTCATCAAAATGATGATTCAAAATATATAATCTTAGCTTAACATACCATCTTCTATTGACAGTAATTTTATTTTTATGTGCTCAAAAGATGATACGTTTTTGTTTACAAAATTTGTTTTTAAGTAACTATGCACGAATGTACAAAATACGTTTATTTTTATTATTAGAAACCGTTACGTTACGCTGTAAAGTTGGGAGGGGTATGGAATTGCCTAAATTAGCATTAGGAAAGATCCAATAATTACGTAACGCAAAAATAGGGAATATTCAACCCTTCCTCCCGCTCTCCCTATGTCTGACTTTTTGTAAGAAACATCTGAAAATTTTGTATAGAACGTCACACTTCGCTCAACCCCCTCCCTAACGTGATTTGTAAATGTTTGTGTTTCATTTTGAAGTCAACTAGTACCCCTCTAACGCCCAAGACCGCCTTCAGACGGGAAACTTTAATATTTGTTTTACCTGTTTTTCATTCAACCTTCTGTTATTTTTTGGAATCTCTTTTCCTTCGACATTTTGTCATTTTGACCTTTTGTACTTTAATTTTTTTTACTTTCGACCTTTACCTCTTCAATTTTTTGACTTTCGACCTTTTGACTTTTCGACATTGCATCCTTTCGACCTTTTATTTTCGACCTTTTATCCTTTCGGTCTTTTGTCCTTTCGACCTTCTATCCTTTCGGCCTTTTATCCTTTCGACCTTTTGTCCTTTCGACCTTTTGTCCTGTCGACCTTATGTCCTTTCGACATTTTGTCCTTTTGACCTTTTGTCATTTCGTCCTTATGTCCTTTCGACCTGTTGTTTTTTCGACCTTCTGTCCCTTCGACATTTTATCCTTTCGATCTTTTGTCTTTTCGACATTTTGTCCTTCGACCTTTTGTCCTTTCGAACCTTTGTCCTTTCGACCTTTTGTCCTTTCGACCTTTTGTCCTTTCGACCTTTTGTCCTTTCGACCTTTTGTCCTTTCGACCTTTTGTCCTTTCGACCTTTTGTCCTCTCGACATTTTGTCCTTTCGACCTTTTGTCCTTTCGACCTTTTGACCTTTCGACCTTCTGACCTTTCGACCTTTTGACCTTTCGACCTTTTGTCCTTCGACCTTATGACCTTCGACCTTTTGACCTTCGACCTTTTGACACAGATTCGTTACCCTAATAGAACAAACGAAAAATACCGTCATCTAGGCTGACAATTGGACATAACTTCCATGCTTCGAAATACAAAAATATACTCCATTTTATTCAAGTCAATTTCCTGCTTAATCTATTGTACATTGTCGTTTCACAGGCTTGCTGAAACAATACATTTCTTCATCTTCTATTGTAAACAGTTATACAAATATTTCACTATAATGAAAAATAACTATACTGTAGTTAGGAATTTTATTATACAAGGAATTCAAGAGGGTCCGTGTTTCCTTCTGCAGGTGTAAGTCGTTCAAAAAGCTATCTCAGTTTCCGTCTTAAAAAAAAACACTCGGAGTGGGATGCAAAGCGAAAAAATCTGACAAAAGCTGTGTTCGAGTCCACCTAAGCATGATTTCAATCAGTAGCTTTGCGGAATTTGGAGCAATAATTGAATTATTTATTTCCACATCTTGCCTGAATCTGGGAGCAAAACTCTGTAGAAGAATTTCATAAAACATATTCAACTTCTTTCAAGGGTAATCTTGGTCCGTAAGCAGGATTCATAATTTCTATGCTTTCAGTAATAAGAAATTCGGAAAATAAAGTAGTGTCTTAGTCGTCGAAGTTTAGTCCCGCCTTCTCTTTTGACGTAGGACTTACGTCTCTCTTTACTATACCGGGTGTCATTTCAAAATATTAAAATCGACCGCGTTACGTTGTGTTGAAAGATTTTAAACGTTAGTAGCGTTCGTCTCAGTGGACGAATTTCTGCGGTAAGCCCCTCAATCGACAGATTTCAAGTATGCCTTCCATGTCCATGCTTGATAAGACCCAAGAAACTTGTTTCAATAGGCATGAAACTGTTTTCGATGAAAAACATTGAGATCAAGGGAACCTATAAATATGGGTACCGCATAATTCTTGCATCATTCCATTACCACGTTCTGATTGGTGCAGACACCAGCGAACGAGCAGCCGCTGGGTCTGCCGAGAAGCCATAAAATAGCGCAACGCGATTTTTTCCTTTCATTCTGACCGGGACAAGCGAAGCAATCGCATCATCGATTGATTGGATTTTTTGGCATTGATAAAAAAATATGTCGATAAACATTGTTTGATACTGACCGCACACAAAGCGAACGTGACTGAATGATCGTCCCATGTTACCAATTCTAAATCTTATCACCCGAAATCCCATATCCGGGTGTTTCCTTCCTTCTACTACTAACAATGTTGTCTCAGAAAAGAACACGTACTTCCCACCTGAACTGCAATTCTAAGCTCGCTTGCCCGGCTTAGTGGCCTGTATCTAGCGAAAAGTCCCGTTAGGAAATAGACGCCAGCAGCGAGCAACAAGCGTAAAAAAGAAGAAGCCCTTCTCGAACGCGTTGATGATGATGACGCTTTGGCTGACAAAGAAGCGGGATACAAGACACTAGCTGATTGGCCCACCAATTGGGAAACAGAGAAGATTCAAAATAAGGTATAAAAGAAAAGTGCATTCGCTCGCAGAGCATTCAGTCTTTTTTATACCATCACTAGAAATTCACGGTTATTTGAAAAGATCGTTTTCTTACTTTTTGCACTTAGCCGAAGCAAACAGCCTTTTTCATGGCTCTAAAAGTTAAAAATAATGTTCTCCTTCAGTCGCTATCGCACGGATTAGAAGGCTCTTCAGTGGAAGGGCTGCGATACAGTCTACATCCCCTGCTGAGCCAACTTGTGGTTTATTTCAGGCAGTCCTTCAGTGGGAAGGTTGCCACTGTCGAGGCTAATATTTCGTGACCGGACAGATACTTCCTGAATTTTGTTTTTGATGATTCTTGTTCGAGGTAGATTTGATTTCTGTGTCGGTTTGATGAGAATATTTTGCCAAGGAATGGTATGCAACGCCGATTATTTATTCAAAATAGTTGATGTGAGAAATTTGGACATATCATGTATCTTAAAGGCATCGTCAAGTCAAGTCCTACGTCCACTTGGCGGTTATGTCACAGACATTACCAACTGTACGTTTTTAAAATGGTATTTTCCGTTAACAAATCCCGAATAGAATCAATGACATTATTTGTCAAATCCTCCGGTTGAGGGAAACTGGAAAGACCGGAAAACAAACGAGGATTCAAAGGAATGTTGATAAATGTTTTCGAATTTTACTTACATGACTATCTTTCCAACAATATTCCAACCGTTTTGAAACGAAGAAGACTTCAAGTGGTGATGTTGATCGCAATCAAATCAACAACAAAATCATGCATCGGCATCTTGATCGACATCCTCATTACTACTCTTGACAATTCATTGATGTGACACCCACCAATGAGCAATGGACTCGCTGTGTGATTGTTAATTTGCACATCACTTCTTCATAGAGTTTTCACGACGCTATTTCTATCTTGTCATGACAACCCTTCGTTGACTTTCAATAATCTAGACCAACATTTGAAAAGGGCGTAACAGCCAAAATATATTCCTTCTGATTCTTCGTCTACATATATAGCTATATATGTGGACGAAGAATCAGAAGGAATAAATTTTGGCTGTTACGCCCTTTTCAAATGTTGGTCTAGTAATGACAATCGTAAAAGTAACTTACAGGGGTTTTCTTTCGCGTATGTACAATCGTACAATCTAGTGATGCTTACGACATTTCGCAGGACTGCCCTCAGTACGAAAGCAGATTCAGCCTGGGCTCGAAAAACGCTGCTTGGGTCACACTTAACTCATTTCACCGTATTCGGTAAATTTTACCGAAATCTCAACAGCAGAACTGTTCGGTAATTTATTTTACAGATTTTTTGTATTTTTTTCTATTGCTCAACTGTCAAAATCACCGAAAATCAGTTAAATTATTTACCGAACAGTTCTGCTGTTGAGATTTCGGTAAAATTTTACCGAATTCGGCGATTTATTTTAAGTGTGGTCTCATCGCACAGAATAGTCGAAAGCCTGTACATTACATACAGCTACGAAGTTCAACGGCGCCTTTGCGTACAACCCGATTGGGCTGCATCTTTGAGTTTTTCAGGATTGTTTACTAACTAAACATGTGTTAAACGATCTAACACCAAATATATTTGTCTTAACTCGAATGGAGAATCAAGCTAGAAGCCTTCATAAACGAACTTTTAATGGAATCCTTGGAGACCCACAGTGTTATAGACCAATCGACTCAGCTCGACGAACTGAGCAAATGTATTTCCTTTCTATCTTTTCCTGTGTGTCATAAGCTAAGAAAAATAAGAGTCAACTTTTCGTATACTATTATTTTGATAACGATCGGGCGATTTATCGGGGGTTAAAAGTTATGAAGAAAATGGTGCTTCGATTATTGATCCATATACTTAATGTTGATGCCTTGATTTGTGTTAATAAATATCAAACAATAATAATTTATCAATAAAGATATATGGATGCTACATATAGATCGAGGGTTCACTTCGTAGTGCTTTCCGTTTGGATCGAAAAGCGTTAGCTCGATAACTTCTACTCAGCCGTTTTAGATTTTGAATCTTTGTTTACAAAAGCAGAAAAGGGTCCGACCAGAAACCACGTGGTCATATATGGGGGGAGGGGGGTTTGGAAAACGACCACGATAAGCCACATGGGGGGAGGGGGGTGTTGCTCTCGAACCACGTGTTTTTTTTTACACGAAAAACTTTTGGTGAATAACAATAGCGGTGTAAAAAATACAAAACATTAAAATTCAATGATTTAATCATTAAACGCAAGGCGCATCTAAGGGCCGATGCCCACGTAGCGTCTTTTCAACTCAGCGTTAAAAAGACGTAGGTGTGCATCGAGAAAAATCGATAATGCAGCGTCGGTCGCAACGCCAATGCATATCTGCATTATTTGACCATCTTAGCCTAAGATCCTATATCCATACAAAAATAAACGAAAAAGCAGGTTACCATTCAGTCTCAATTTCCACAAAAAAAAATTTGAGAAGGAAAAATGGAAAAATATTTTTTTTAAAATTCCGCGGCAGATTGTTTTTGGCAACACGCCGCCGACACTTTTGCATCAGCGAAATGCAGCCTCATTTTTTGAAAAATGTTCATGTTTTTACAATAATCCAAGAGAAAATCTTAAGAAGAAAAATTCAAAAGAATTTCTTGTGGATATTCAGGAAAAATCAAGTAAAGATATTTCCTGTAAAAACTTTGACATTACTCCATACAATCCTGATAAAGTCCTCTGAAAAATTTTGCTTGGAAATTTTGCTACAAATTGATAATGAAAAAAAAAACAAAACATCTCCAGTGTAAATTCCGAAAAAATTCTAATGAATTTCTTCGACAAGTTCTTCTGAATCTTCACCAGAAATTCTTCTTCATTTACAAAAGTAGTTTTTCGAACATTTTAAGGAGTGCACTTCAAAATGTTCAGTCTGCAGTTAGCCTCGCGAGGATTGCCAATCCGGAGATGACGAGTTCGATTCTCGTTCCTGTCTAGGATGTTTCCCGGTGGGAAACATTCTCGACACCCTAGGTATAGTGTTTTCATCGTACTTGCTACACAAGATATATAATCGTGCAATGGCTGGCATATAAAAGCAGTCTTCAAGGTGCAGCCCCGCGCAAATGTTTATCCGTGCTGCCGTACTTGAATGAACATTCGCTTCGGGCTCGAACGTGCACTCGTAAAAATGAGCATGAACCCGAGCGTAGGCTGGATGCTCATGTTTTGCACCGCGCTCACGGCGGCGCTCGAACATTGATGTTTTCAGCGCGGCTGTGAGCGCCGCTTTGAGCACGGCATAAAAGATCGGTTACAATCAACAGACATTGCTTAGTTGAATTGGCTAAGCATTTTGGTGTTGAAACTCTAGTTATTGAAGCTCGATGGTTCGATGATACTTTGTTCGTAAAAGTAAAAAGGAACTTATTATGCGCGTAGATGTTTAAAATATCTTCAATGACAGAGTAAAAGGACATTCTACGAAAAACATAAGCATAAGAAAAGTCCAACCCCGTACTTCTAACCATTTTTTATTGAATAGCCTTTAGACTTGTTGAGAAGAGTTTCAAAAATTCTTTCGGTTGCTTCCCCGTGCAATTTTTTTTTTTAATTTTATTTAACGCTTCTTTTTCGATTTTGAAAAAGGTGGGAACTTTATCTAATTTACTTTATGTAATTTCCTTTAAAAAACGCACTACTTGCACTGACTTATCTTTACACAAGTGAAAAATTGTGATATGAATGTGTATACTGGGGTCGCTTTTTTAGCATATTTCATGAATCACGCGATTTTTTAAGCACATTTCGACATTTACGTCGTTTTACTACGCGAATTTTTGTTTACAAAGTTTTCTACGCGGATGTACGTGGAACGTATTCCCCTCGCAAAGACCGACCTCATTGTATTTGATTCAAACGAGTAGGAACGCGGTTGTATTTTAAATGCCGCTAAAGTTCACGATATTGAAGGACGGTTTTGTAATCCGTGATTTTTTTTTACCTTCAGTCATTATCAAAGTACATCATCAAAAAACATGTTCAAATAATCAAATATGGATCGTATATTTTGTGTATGCTGGGTACCTGGACCAGAACCCAAAATTTATAGAATTATGTGAATTATATGATTTATTAATATTATATGAATTATGTGATTGTTATGTGAATAAATTGTCTCGCACTGAGGGATTTCTCTCTACTTGGGATGGAAATGTGTGTACATATTTTGGCAATGCAATAATCAACAATCAGGAGTATTCAATTCACGATTATATAAGCCTCCATGAATGTAATGAATTCTATAATATGTATACATATATATAATGTTCAACACAATTTGTTGAGGGTTTGTAGAAAACAAAATAAGTTGACACATAGTTTACAATATCGAAACTTTTTTTTCTCTTCTTCAATGGGTCTACATTTCAACTGCAACTTGACCTGTTTTCAACTAAGTGTTCCCTATTAGCATTTAAAGAAACCGTTATAATTGAGGCTTTTCTATGCCTGCTATTGTATACATGTGTTTTGTGTATCTTATGCAGCAAACACAATGAATATACTATGCCCAGGGCGTCAACAATGATTCCCCCACGACCCAAACATTTTTTAGGAAGATTTTATATTTTATTTGTTTCCCCAGTTGAGTTTCATTCTTTTAATGAATCTCAATAGAAACAATAATGTTATGTACATTTTTGCTAACACACTAAATTTTCATGTTAAAGCTAGTTTGCTTCACGTTTTGGATTATTTTGCGTTGCGTTGCGTTGCGTTGTAACGGAGTATTTCGTAGATTGCATACTGATAGTTGTCATGTATATTCTTTACCTTTCTTACCCCAATTGCTTATGGATTTCCATTTGGGATTCAATTGAATCCAATTGGGGGTCCAAAATGATAAAACATGAAAGCTATCATTGCCGGCCACGCCCATCTTCTCCGTTACTAGGAAAGGGAAGGAAATGATGATATGACATCTACTTAACGAGAGGCCAGCGACTCACCGACGCCCTCATAGATGTCAAGGAATTGGATGGTGGGTAGGATATGTGGTTTAGGAGTATCATTATAAGCAAATGATAGAAAATTTGTGGAAATACGTTGGGAGTGACTTTGCTAAGAAATTTATGTCACTCCATTATCCTTGCCGATGATTTTCCTCGGATGGGGCGAAGGTATTAGCCTTGCCCTGGCTAAAAGCCTAGGTTTAAGCGCCTTTGCTCGCTCTCTGAAACGAAAAAAGAGCAAAAAGAAATTAAATTCCCCTTCCCCCCTGATATGATAATGATTTTGATCAACAAATGATTTTGTTCTATATTAAATCTTAACTGCAGTGAGCTATTTAAATACATTGATATGGAGAAGATTTTTGTTCATTTCTAATAATGAAAATTCGAAACCCCAATTGCTTCGACAAGATGCTACATTAGTACATATATGTAGGTTCGCGTTTAACTCGTTAGCACAAAAATTATTCAGATAAAATAATAGTGATGAAGAGGTACTCACTTAGCTTGACTAGTACTTACTCTTTTCCTGCTGTACCAATGGAATCGGATTAACTTACTTCCCATGGATATCCTGAGCATAGACAAGTTTCCGTTCCATTGAACGTCATGGAGAGCATCAAAAATCCAGCGGCACAATACCCCAATGGGCCAGGACATGTAAAGCTGCACGTCTGCTGGCATGGTTCCGGATTTGATGCGTCTTGGAGATCCATTTGAAGGTTTGATCCCTTCAGGAACGGGCACACCGGCTGTGTCAAACGCCGATCCATTTTCATGTTGTGTCAAAATTTTCGGATTCACCCCGGAACTTCGTGGACTCTTATTCAAGAAAAAGTCCGAACCTTCTTCAACAGACAAATATCCACAGGAAACCCATTTGAAATGGTTTGGGATTTTTTACACGTTTCCTCCTTTGTCACATACTATCGCTTCTTTATAATTATTTAAAAAACACCATTACAAAATAAACTTGAAAACTTTAGTAAAAAAAACCAGAGATAAAAACTGACGAAAAATGACGGTTCGGAAAAAAACACCTCCGTCACCAACCATGGCACACTCGATCCTCTTTGCTTCACGTTTTGGATTATTTTCAACAATAAAACATAACATGCTTGCTTTTCACATACTAAAGGGCCACGCAGCATGAGTACTTTTGCGAACGTTTTGACTGTTTTCCCGTTTTGACCCACGCAAATGCAAATGCTGTAAGCACAACTTGTTTTCATCTACCAACTCCGATTCATCTTTTTTTGATATGCCGCTCAACTATGGCGAATACGAAACGTGCCGCATAATCGTAAAGCATGCTCGGCCCAAAACCTATTCTCACAGCTTCAGTTCTCAGCCTAAGCACACAGTCTGAGCACACAGCATACTGGATGAGCACACAGCCTGAACACACAGCCCAAGTTTTGAACTTGAGCTCGAGCCTGAACTGAGCCGCACCGCGTTCATTTTTCGCACCCATGTTCGATGCTGATGGTGAACACAAGCTTGAAGGAGAACGCGCGCTCGGGATGAACATGAACTTGCAAAAACTACACTCAAGCTCAGCGCCGCTCATGTTTTCGTGAAGACTGTATAAAAGCTTTCAATTTATAACTGAGGAAATGCTATTTAATAGAATATACTAAGTTGAAAAGCAGACCAACTTCCAATTGGAATATGGAGCCAATGCCAACTTTGATATTCCCGTTGATTTTTTTTCAATTTTGGAATTTTGAAATGAAAATTTTGACGTAGGACTTACGTCTCTCTTTACTATACCAGGTGTCATTTCAAAATATTCAAATCGACCGCGTTACGCTGTGTTGAAAGATTTTAAACGTTAATAGCGTTCGTCTCAGTGGACAAATTTCAGCGGTAAGCCCCTCAATCGACAGATTTCAAGTATGCCTTTCATGTCCATGCTTGATAAGACCCGAAAAACTTGTTTCAATAGGCATGAAACTGTTTTCAATGAAAAACATTGAGATCAAGGGAACCTATAAATATGGGTACCGCATAATTCTTGCATCATTCCATTACCACGTTCTGATTGGTGCAGACACCAGCGAATGAGCAGCCGCTGGGTCTGCCGAGAAGCCATAAAATAGCGCAACGCAATTTTTTCCTTTCATTCTGACCGGGACAAGCGAAGCAACCGCATCATCGGTTGAACAGCACTCACACCTTTTAGCAGGGAATGAAGTCATCGAAGCCACCATCATCAGCCGAAACCTAGCCAGTACCGCAGCAGTCCACCCTACAGACCCGACAAAGCAGCAATGCTGAGCAGATACCGGCAGCAGCAGCAGAGTCGAGCCAAGACCGGCCGGCATCGGTGATGAGCCGAGACAGGCTGAAGAAAAGCCACATGCATGCACTACATGCTGCATGTTTGTCCAAAAAACAAACGGTTCTTCAGAGAGCCAATGATAGAGATCAATATCAAAGCTTTCAATTCCCTTCGGGATAGAAATTGCAGGGTTGTTACGGAGATCCTGAAATATTTTCCGCGCCAAATCCGCGCCGACTAAAATCAAATCCACGCCATTTCCGCGCAACATGAAAATCCATTCTGCGCCAAATCCGCGCGACCCAAAACTAAATTCTAAGCAAATACACGTTAAATATCAATGCATTGATCAATGCAATATTGGCATTGATGAAAAAATATGTAGTAAAACATTGTTTGATACTGACCGCACACAAAGCGAACGTGACTGAATGATCGTCCCATGTTATGAATTCTAAATCTTATCACCATAAATCCCATGTCCGGGTGTTTCCTTCCTTCTACTACTAATAATGTTGTCTCAGAAAAGAACACCCTACTTCCCACCTGAACTGCAATTCTAAGCTCGCTTGCACGGCTTATTGGCCTGTATCAAGTGAAAAGTCCCGTTAAGAAATAGACGCCAGCAGCGAGCAACAAGCGTAAACAAGAAGAAGCCCTTCAACGCGTTGATGATGATGACGCTTTGGCTGACAAAGAATCGGGATACAAGACACTAGCTGATTAGCCCACCAATTGGGAAGCAGAGAAGATTCAAAATTAAGTAGTATAAAAGAAAAGTGCACTCGCTCGCAGATCATTCAGTCTTTTTTATACCATCACTAGAAATTCGCGGTTATTTGAAAAGATCGTTTTCTTACTTTTTGCACTTAGCCGAAGCAAACAGCCTTTTTCAAGGCTCTAAGAGTTAAAAATAATGTTCTACTTCAGTAGCTATCGCACGGATTAGAAGGCCCTTCATTGGAAGGGCTGAGATACAGTCTACATCCCCTGCTGAACCAACTTGTGGTTTATTTAAGGCGGTCCTTCAGTGGGAAGGTTGCCACTGTCGAGGCTAATATTTCGTGACCGGACAGATACTTTCTGAATTTATTTATCCAAAATAGTTGATGTGAGAAATTTGGACATATTATGTATCTTAAAGGCATGGTCAAGTCAAGTCCTACGTCCACTTAGCGATTATGTCACAGACATTACCCACTGTTCGTTTTTCGGAATACTTTTTTACGCTCTTTTTGAATTCTATCACATTTTTTTTAATTTTCCAAGTATTTTTTATTCGAGGCATTATTTAGAATTTCCACGGAAGAGTCTATGAATTATCTTCAAAAAATCTTTGGATTTTCAAAGAATAAATCTTTAGAATTCTCAAGGTTCATGTTTTTTGAATTTGAACCAGAAATCATTTCAAAATTTCATCGGAAATTCATTCTTCTTCGGGATGTCATTTTGATTTCTTTGTAGGTTCATCTAAACATTGCTTTAAATCTTTACCATGTAAAGATGCACAGGAAATGATTTAGAAGTTTTAAGGAATTTTCACATCAGTAAATCTTTAAAATTTTGATTTAATTTTTTAAGGATTTCCTACTGGAAATACTTCAAAAATATAACCTTTACAAGTACAACAAAAGTACAATTTTTTCGTTATTTCCACTTGTAAAAACATCGGATTTTCCTCGGGAAATTCATTATTGGTGTTTCAGATGAACTTTTTTCGATTTTCTACTGGAAAATCTTGGGAATTTCCATCGGAAATATTTTGGCATATTCCGAATAATTTCTTTTGGAAATTAAAAAAAAACTTCTGAAAATTTCTAAGAATTTCTTTTGGAAAACGAAAAAAAATTCCATTGGAAATTTATAAGATTTTCCTTTGAAGATTCATTAAAGTTGCCCAGGATTTTGAAAAAAAATCGTCAAAGATTCTGTAAAAACAGTAAGCTGGATTTTTTTCTAATTTATACTAGAAATTCTTCGGAATTTGATGTTTATTGGAATTTTTATCGTAAATATGCATTTCGTAATAAATATAGGCAATAAATGTAGGCAATAATTTAGGCTTAAAAAGCCTAGTTTTTATGATATTGAATATTTAATGATCGAAAAAATTAATAATGCACCTAAATGTTCTAAATGCACTTCTAGTAGTGCGCATGAAAAAGGTTATGACATAGAGAAGCTTGCATTTAAAGAATCAACATGAAATTCTAAAATAAAGGGTCTTAGAAATAAGGAGATTCCTGCGATATGAAAAAAGTGGCAGTGTTCCACAAAAAATACTCCAATTCCTAAAACAATCTAGGTTAAAAAATAGTGTTATAATATTGATTGAAATTGAATTCCAAAACAAATCTCAACCCTTTCAGGAATGATGGGTCATATATGCCCAGCGTTTTAGATTGTCTATAATCACAAAAGAGAGCTAGGCCACCATTTTCTTCAGCAAAAGTTCATCTAGATATTGGCTTTACAGAAAAAATATGGGATCTCAAATGTGACTGACCAATGAAAACTCATATATCCGAAACCTTGGGAAGATTTCGATTCTAAGAGCATGTAAATAAAGTTTAAATGTTTGAATCATTCTGAACAGATGGGTGGTCAGATAAGATGGGCCATCCTGAATGTTAAGCCAGTGATTAATATTCAGGAATACGAGATGCTCAAGGTACTTGAAAATGCTCTCAAGTTCTGCCCACGAATCTACCAGATCAATCAAGACATTTGCAATGTTCTCATCATTGGTATATACCCAATCCGATGAAATAAGCATATGATTCTAATTTCCATTAACATGAGATCCAAGAGACAATGTACCCAAAATTATCTTGAGTCAACATCAAGTTGCACAATGATTATGAGGTTTGTTCGCAAACTGTTTTTGTAGGGCCTTAGAAGCACTGGGTTCACGGACTTGAATGATCAAGTAGTTCAAACATTACGACTTTCAGGACGTTTTGTATAACCTAAAAAGTCTGTAGTAGCTTGTATAAATAATAATTGAAGAGCCAATGGACCTACTGGGATATTATATCATACATCATTCATAAGTTGGTTAATTGGATAAATCGAATGATCCGAACTCCAAAATAATAATTGGTCTATAATACATTCATTCCTCTATGAGTCGCTTATGAAAGGACCATTGACTGAAGCATATTCGAGATGTGGAATAGAAATTCCTTGGGAAATTATTCGAAAAAACCATCAGAGTGACCGAGAAAATATTTTTATTATGGCATCATTGGCCTCCACGAGTCGATATCAAAATAAAATTTCATTGAAGAATTAGAAATTTTGAGAGAGCCAGCTCTGGATTAAAAATCTCTTTAGTAGAGAAAAATAGAAATTTTCCACAATAAAATAGGAAATTGCCAATAAAGAACAATAATACACACAACAATAATAAATTAGCACTTGTAAAAGCAAAAATTGCAATCATGAAATAAGAATTTTCCATAAAGAAATCAAAATGTTCAACGGAAAAATACAAAATTTTCATGAATAAATTAATATTAGCAATGAAAAATAAAAAAAAAATTATAATTATTTTTTCTAATATTGATGATTCTGAAAACAATACTGAAATTTCTAAAGGAATGCTACTCAGAAGTAACAACAGTAGAAGGTTTTATTTGCATCTCTAAGATTACATATTAACTTTGTGATTCTCTGATAAACTTTTCGTTGTAGGAGTTCAGTTCAGATGCTTCGCTGAGGTTAATATCTTAAGAATTTCCAGTAGCTCCAGAGCTATGGAAGATCCCAAATACTCTAAGGAATCTATATGGAAACTTGGTAGAACTTTATAGGTATTTAAAAAAACACTAATAAAAAATTTTAAAAAAAATTTAAAATATAGGGATTTTTTAGGAAAATTTCTAATCCATTATACATTTTTCTCGAAATTTCTATAAGATATTCGCGAGTCCACATTTTTTTTGTATCCTCCTGATGCATTGAAGGTGTGCGAGTTCTAGGTATCCTAATACCTGACACACATTATAACATGATAACATCATCAAAATTTTCGACTTCATGAAAATTTATAATTTCCATGCTGGGTTTAGTTTGATTTTGAATCAATTGAAATTGTCCATCTTCAAAATTGATCGGATTAACTATATGTTTTAGTCACATAAGTTTAAAAAAAAATGTACTTGAAAAAAACCACATGGTCATAGGGGGGGGGGGGGGCGTCTGCCAAATGACCACGATAAGCCACATGAGGGGAGGGGGGTTGAAAATCTTCAAAAATATTACCACGTGGTTTCTGGATGGCCCCAAAGGTATTTTCAAGATACGCTCTCGGAATAACACGACTGCTGTTATTAAGAAAATCATACATTCACATCAGCCTATTTTGGTATGCTAGTTCCCACGCTATCAGCCAAGCCGTTCCTGGGTGGACATTAGGCAAAATAGCAGCGATTTCACGTTCGTGTTGTTCTTCAATGGCTTTTTGCTAACTTTAAAACTTTTATACGATTTCATACTTGTCACTCGCTTGCGATAACTTTCGATTCTGTGCTTCATCGTGCTTTGTAAAAATGCTTATTTCCACTTGAGCTTGTCCCACCCATAAAAGTATGTAAACAACTCCACATTTAATTAGGCCGCTTATAACATTTTCTTTTTTTTGGCAATGTTTGGGATGATGTTTTGCTATAAAAACAAATACACAGTTTCTAATTTTTTGATTTTAAAATTCTGTTTTTTTATCGACAAACTTCAAACATTTCCTTTCCGCTTGCTCCGAAGCCAGCATCATAATAACAAACTGATTGCACGTTTGTGGACGAAGACAGACTCTTCGGTGAGGGAAGACCAAAGTTGACTGCCCTCTCGATTGGTTTTGCCTCCGTAGCGCATCCAATCCTGGTGTCGACGACCGTTTTCCATCCAAGGACATTGCCATGTCGTTTGTTGTGCAAAAGTGCAAATCACTCATAAAGGCACCTCCCCATCCAGTATTTTGCCCTGGTAGATGTCTACCCGACGGTAGGAACAAGAAAACGAAAGTGAAACAAAAAAATAAATGCCCAGCCAGACGAGGTCACACCACGCGGTCCGTGTCGCGCAGACCGTTATCAAATTTTGCTTGACCGCGTCCCCGCTCCAGTTGTCCGGGGACGTGATATTGAACTTGAAATCCCCACAAGGTACAGAACGGTTCCGTTCATGTCGATGGAAGTCATGCTCATTCTTCAACAGTTGAGTCATTCGAAGTAAGGGTGTGTGATATGAAGGGCATGTTAAACGATTTAATAATTAACGTAGCTCAAAAGAAAACATAATAATATCATATATATGATATATACTATTGGTAAACTGTACTGCTTCAGCCTGATGAAACAATGAATAATAAAATTCACAGACAAGTACCGTTTTCAATATAAACACTTTAATTCGAATGTTAGTATTCGATGTTCTACACAAACTATAACGGTACTAACAAAACATACGATCTCTACGATACCGCATACCCCGCTCAGATTTGTCCGTAACTACCTCACATGCTGCTCCTAATGGTCTGCGATCCTATCAGAAAAGAGAATCTTATGACGTGACGAAAACGTGACGACGACTGCTCTCTTTTGACTGCCTGCAATGCGCCACAGCGGCCAACAACAAAATGTTGCCGCATTTTGTGTGCGCTCGGAGCTGCTCACAAGTCTGTACCCCCGGTACTGCCTTATGAAATTTACGCGCGAAACTCGTTTACTGGTGCCGTGGTGCGCGCGCGCTCACGAATGCAACCAACAACGTTGTCTGCTGCCGGCAAGATTGGTGTGTGAGCCTGGTACCAGGCGCATTCAAAAAGATGCTCACAAGCGGACCTGCCCAGAGCGCGCGCGAACAAAATGCGCCGCCACAAAATAAATTTTCTGTGTGGCGGAATTGCCCCACACCAAAATAGTCGCGTTGCAGACATACCAAGGGCGTCATTCGCGGTTTTGTTGTGCCAGGGAAGAATATCGGAGAGATGCGATGTAGTTTTTCGTTGATAGCGTGCGTTGATATATGCGTTTATGTATATGGTTTTCCCTCAATTTTAAGCGGAATACGGATGCAGGGGCTACAATCATGAACAGCATAATTCAAACAAGGTAATGATAGTGAATTGTCTATAAATATAACAATTTAGATTAATTTCCAGGTAGTGAAACGATAGTGCTCGAGAACGAAGCCAAGCACATATTAGAGTATCGGAAGTTTTAATCAATATGCTGTCGACATGTATGTGAAAATTGAAACTGAATGGTTAACATATTCTTACGCCTAAATCGACAGAAACTACAAACGCATATGGAAAAGCGAACAATGTCGCCCGGATGACAATTCTTCCATCAACTAACGTTGGAAGTCCGCGCCATATGAATGAATTTTAACAACAGAGTTACTACGGAAGATCAAATTTGTTCGTAACGTTCACGCGCAACCTGCAGTGGGAAGAAATACAGCAATTGTTTTTTCTGGATCACCGGTGAATCGACACTACATCAATGCACTATTGCTTAAACAAAAACTAAAATCATATAGGGTAAAACGACCTATTATGGAGGGGTTAAGCACAGTGTCAAAACAAAATTGATTTCAAAAATTCTTCAAAAAATACCTGTTGGTCGATTTCCACATTGTAGTAGTTGAATAGGATGCTCGTTAACTATAGTTTCTTAAATATTACGTCAATTGTGCTGAACTTATGTTGTTTTGTTTTTATCACAATAAAAACAAACTACCGCAATACATAATAGGACGCAGTTGCCTATCGTTGCGGTATTTTTTGAAGGTCAGTCCTATTGTTGCGGTATTGCGTGTAATTCTTAAGGAGAGCGATACCGCAACAATAGGACCTTAGCACTACCGCAACAATAGGCTCAAAGGATTTAAATTTTTAACGAAAAATGTTGATTTTTCATCATTTTGAACGGAATTTTGTCAAACAAAAGCTGTTCTAGTCGTTAATTCGAAGGGTTTTAGCGTATCCACAATTGTTTTTAATGCTAATATATCCAGAATGGACTACTTTAACACTACCGCAACAACAATGCAATGGATTTCATAGTGAAGTATCGTTTACTGGGAAAATGCACTGTTGGGTTTATTTAGTGGAGTGGCAGAGAAGAGGTCTGCCTCCTGCTCATAATTTATCTGGTTAATCAACTAAATAAGGCCGAAATAGCTGTCATCATTTCTGCGGAAATCCATTAAATGATCCAGAGTTGAATCCAGAGAAATTTTTAGCGGAAACCATTAAATCTAATCTTATCCACTACATTCGTCAACTTCTCTACTATTGAGATGTATTATACCAATGCTAATATTGCAAATATCTTTGTTTCTTGAATCAACATAAATTGGATATCTTCTGAATCAGTTGTAAATTGTATCGTGACCCGTACGTTGCAATAATACTCAGCAACTGAGCCCCGTCGTCGATTTGTTCTGACACCGATACGAAAACCGTCAAAATTTTTGCGTTACCTATACACGCTGATTAGAGTTACTCAATAAATAACTGCATATCGTTAGAACCTATACCTCGTCCGGGTCAGGCCAGTTATAACACTTAAAACATCCATTCAATTGATTTTTAAAAATAATAAGCCATGTTCACATATAAAATTAAATTTTTCTCTGGCTATATCTTGAAATAAATTGATTCACTACTCCGTCCACATGCAATTTATTCGCCATGTCCTTGTGGAAGTGCAGTAGAGATATGCAATTCAGCCGCTGTTGTCCCATACTGGATCTTCTATAGGTTTTCAACCTTCGGAGCCCAGAAAACGATCGCACTGCAGTATATGAATGGTGATGAATACCTTCACAAACAAATTTTGGCAGAAGATCTATCAAATATGGTTGTTCCTACAGATAGTCCCGACCCGACATCTGAGCAGACATTTTCAGTGGATTTTGTACCTTCTATCAACAACTGCAGAAACATATCTCGTTGCACCATCAACTGCTCCGCGTCTCCTGAAGCAACATTGTCAGACAAAGTTATGAAAAATTCAAGTGAACCAGAATAGTTCACCAGGATAGGACGACATAGACACATACTTTACAGTCCATCTTATTGAACAAAACAGTCCTAGATTGGTGGTATCATTTGATTTAGGAACCTGAAACAGAATCCCAGTCAAAATTGATCCCTGAGTGCCCAATCCCTGACAAAATTGACCATATCCTTAACCATGGTTCATTTTTCGCTACAGGCGGGAATAGTATTGATGGTATCTCGTGCATCCAAGTATAATATTTGAGCCAAACAATGAACAAATGAAGCTCTCTTTTTGTCATCAAGGATTTGAACGCACACAGCGACGCGAAAATAGGCTATACATCCAATATAAATAAAATAGTCGAATAGCTATTCGAATTGTCCTTTGCAATAATATGAGAATTTATGTATAATCTTTTTTGGATAATGAACTTTCGAAGGCAAATATATTGGGGGGCGAAACGATACTTTGCCCCAAGGGGCAACTAACTCTAAACTTTCTACAGTATCCAGGAATGCTGACAAATACTAGCGTAAAACTACGTCGTACCTAAGGCGAATATCTCGCTTAACTTTTCAAAAGGACCTAAGTAACACTTTTTTCATGAATTAATTTGAATAACGCAATCAACAGAACAACATGAAAGCTTTTGATTGCAGTACTCAAATTAATTCATAAAAAAAAATATGTTACTTAGATCCTTTTGAAAAGTTAAGCGAGAATTGATCGAAGAGCTCTGGTTGGGAAAGCATGAAACACAACGCCAACCAGTCGATACAGTCCACCTAGTTTTAGGCAACACATGGTTCCAGTTTCCTTTAAATTCTTAAGAAATCAATAAACAACTGTTTCTGTTACTTTTAGTTTTTGAGCAATCTATAAGGCCCACGTCTTGGTTTGATGGCATTAGAAATATAAAATACGGTTTGCAAGTTTTCTGGAATCAGTGTTTAGAAAATCAGGTGTATCCAATACGGGGGAGCATTGTGTTTCATCAACTAACACCATAACAACCGACCTAGCAACCATAAGAAGAAGAATAAGTCGGCTATTAGTGTCTCAAAACCAGAGCATTAGTGATTAATCATAGATTTATTCATGATTAATGAATAATGGGCTATTTAATCATTATTCATTAATCATAATCATACAAAAAATACGATTTAATCATTAATCACTTATCGTTAATCATAGAATTTTACATTTAATCATTATTCACTAATCACATTCATAATTGTTTTGAGGTTATTCATTAATCATCAATTTTAATCATTACATACATCGCTTTTGTTCATCAATCTTTAATAATAATCATATAATTTTTATACTTTTTAATAACCAAATTTGGAAGAAGGTTATTTGCTAAAGCAAATATTTAAGCAAATCATTCAATTTGATTACTCATAATCATTAATAATGTCGATCGTTAATCATTAATCATACACATATTGTGTCAACATTTAATCACGATCGGTAATCGTTAATCATACTCCAAACTTTTTATTCGTTAATCATAATCGTTAATCATTGTAAAAAATAATTTAATCGTTAATCATAGTCATTGATCATTGTCAAAAACGAATAAATCATTATTCATAATTTTTAATCATAGAGTTGAATAATTTAATCATAACCAATTTAATCATTCATTGGAAGATTTATTCATTAACGCTCTGCTCAAAACATGCTCACATTTGCATTCTAACTTTAACTGTATACATTTTTGGAATTCATTCTAATTTTTACGTTTTTGCTTTTCCGAGAAGATTGTTTTGTACATGCTTCTATACGTTCCTCAATCAATATCAATTGGCCGATACAAATATTAAATTTATTTTATGTCCGACAGCTCTTGGAAGGAAACGAAAAAAAAGTCCAAAATGTAATTACTCCATGGAAAATTTTAAATTTTAGTGGAAAATAATAGCAAAGAATGCTTAGAGAAAGCAAAGAATATGAATATTTGTAACATATTTATCCAGTAATGAATTTAGCACAAACTGTATATAATTAAAAAAATACTGGAACATGTTTCTGTAGACTTTTTTTCTTTTTGGGTGCTGTGCTGATTTTGCTGATGGTTTCTTAACTGTTGAATCAATAACACCATGAAACTTAAACTGGTTGAATCGATAGGGGTAATGGTCAGATGTTATTTTAAAATATCAGATGTGTTGTCTGAATATGGCTGTTTTATTAAGTTCATGCATAGGTTTGGAATTGCAGACCTCCCGTGCCAAGATGAATACACAGCTAGGTGTTCCAATCTGCCAAATTCACGATTCAGCCATCTTGGATTTTAGTATGGAAGAGCCAGCCGGTTTGTTTATGTTTTGCACCGAAAATGAATTTTTCACCCCCGCCTTCTTCTCGTCCATAAATTGGGCAGATTGAAACACCTAGCTGTGTATTCATCTTGTCTCGTGCTATACGCAATACATAGGTGAAGTCTGAGGTACAACCGTTGCAGCACATGATATCAACATGCCCACGTTCCTAAAATTATTGGAATGCTACGCTTCTTATTCGCGTCAAAGATACGACCTCGGATAAACCCTTAGAGAGGATGCATTGGACGCTAAACTCACCCATGCAAGAAATATGCGCGATTGAGCTGCGGGTTTATGTATAGTCGTAAGGATGTAATTTCGGCTTAAGCACGGCAAAAGCTGCTTGGGCGCTTCCCAACTCTCACACGATCTGAGATGTCTTCTCAGGTGTCTGGTTGCAGATTTTCGTTTGCCTTACTCCAAAGCAAAGGTACGGTACACTGAAAACAACCTTACTTCTAAGTTTCCATAGTTTTATGAAAAATAAAACATTCTTTCAAGCAAGTTTTGAAATAAATCTGTAATATAACTTTGTAAAAATAGGTAATCAAAGTTACACAATACATAGGTTATACGGCACTGGGATTGGTTTCCTTCTCAGCACCCACGTACATGTACATTAAGTGGGATCCAATTCTCACACACTCGCCTTCCTGACTTGGGCCCAAATCTGATTCCTGTCAACTTTGTTCATTTCTCTGAAGGTTTCGTGGCCAGGAGATCCTAGGTCTGCCGGATTCCTGTCTAGCGCTTGCTTGTAGATATTGTTTCCGCTCTAACGTGGTGTGTATGTAGTCCGGCCACATACGTTCATTCACACTGTGGAGTTGCTGTTGATATCAGATTTCGATGGCATACACAGTACGAACAAAACCTGTAAATTTTCGTTCAAGTAGATGTAACAAATCTGCTCCGTGTTAAACAACATAAAGTTATAGGTTGTTTCAAATTTACGCGTACTGGAATTTTACAGATCTTATTTTTATTGGAAAACATAAAAAATAGGAGCAGAGCATGGGAATCGGACTTTGATCCGCAGAGTGAGAGCCTAACTTGTTATCCTTTCGGGTATTTCCGCTTCTTGATATAGAGTCGATTAAGATGTAACAGGTTAAACGTTTTGGAGATTAGATAGTTCGTCATTAGGCTAAACGATAGCTTAAATTTACATGACACGGAAACTCCTTCGAGCTGGAATCGTTTGAGACTCAGTATGCTGAATGCATCGCAGATTTCTCGCCGGAAGAAGCAAAAAACATAGAGTTGCAGCGATGAAATGCAGCGTCATAAAGGCTGCTTTATTTTCATATGCGAAGATATCCGTTTAAGTAGATTCTTATATGAATAAAATAGGTGCCAGCTGCGGTTTGCATGAAATACAGTGAAGTTTGTTTTGATTTGTTTTGACAGCCACGTGCTCGCTCACCAAGGTTTCCGGTAGAGTCATGTAAAATTAAGATATATTCCATTGAAATTTCAATGATTTTATCATTTACATCACATAAATTTAAAATTATGATCTGGTACACATTCTGTTTCCAAATTTTACATTCAATTATGAATTCCGTCGTGGCTAATTTTCATAATATTTTACTGTGGATGGGACTCAGCATTCTGAATCCAGTTGTCAGGCCATCTGATCCGAGTTGTAAAATGTAGTCATCGGTTGATGAATATAAATCTATGTGAAATCTGCTAATACGCACCAAGTCTCACTGGCGTATTACATCACAGATTTCACGCTAGAGTTGAGTATTCTATGTCTGAGGCGTTGCCTGAACCGATTGAATCTACGTGTTCTATGTAGATCTTGGCCCGCAGCCGCCCGATGTTGACTGGTTCTGGTCTTCGACCTTCTGCACTGTTTGCCCGGTTATACCGTAGAGTGAACTTGTTAACATCCAACAATTTGGTGTGCTTGACGTTGATGAGTGGGAGCGTACGACCAGGTCATTCAGTTCACTCTAGATGGTAGAGCGCTGTTGCGTTGTTAAAGCAGTATCATCATCTGGATCTAGGTCGTTCGATTGCTCTATGGTGGTGGGTTGCTTGAGCGGTCCATGATTTCGTCAATTAAGATGGGCAACAGTAACAGAGATATAATACATCCATCTTGCCTCACTCTAGCGATTCCATTGTGCAGAACTATGAATTTTGTTTAAACCTCTCTTGCTTCTTGGGACGCCCCACAGTTTTCATTATTCAGACGATCGAAGGCTTTTCCTTGGTCAATCAGTACAAGATAGAGGGACACTTGAAATTCATTGACCTGCTTCTGGATGATGCAAAGCATGACAGTATGGTTGGTTCTCACTTGATCATCTGGGGTGGTATCATGTGTAAACGATAAGAAACGAAACGATAAGGGATTACATTACGAATTTAGATCTAAGGTAGCAGAGCATGTGTATAAGGAAAATCACCCAATAACGGCATCAAATATTAAAATCTTAAGAAATGTCTCTTCCCCATGGAAACTCGATGTAGCTGAGAGTTTAGAAAT
Source organism: Armigeres subalbatus (assembly GCF_024139115.2). NCBI lineage: Eukaryota > Metazoa > Arthropoda > Insecta > Diptera > Culicidae > Armigeres > Armigeres subalbatus. The sequence goes on from NC_085141.1 coordinate 17,285,844, forward strand.
CCACCGACAGGTACAAACAGCGCTGTTGAATAAGGATCAGGGAAATGGCAGCTCTTGGCTCTTCAAGTTTCTACCTAAGCAATAAAGTAATTTACTGTATAGGTAAATAAATTAGGCAAATAAGATTAGATTAGGTACCTAGCGTAGTATAAATAGTGTAAGTTGCGATTGTTTTCTTCAAGTCGAGTCAAGTACGAGACACTGAAGACGACCACACAGTTGTGGTCGAAATACGTATCTGCAAAGATAACGAAAATTAACTGGTGGAATTAAATGGAGAGTACTTAATTCGTCTTAGACGGTTCACAAATAGAATTTACGACATCGATCAAGAAAATAGTTAGGCCGGACAGTTATGCCGAGAAATAGAGCACTTATTTTTTGTGGTTTCTACGCATATCAGCCCCGTTCTTTATTAGCATAAGTGTCTTTGCTTATGGAACCACCCCACCCATTTTTGGCCCTTCATACAGGAGTTTGATGAAATACATACAATAGTATAATCATGATCAAATCGTTTGTCAGATATGGCCAGTGCTATCGACAGGTCCCAAGTAACATTTAAAGTCTTATAACGCTCTTGAAGACAATAATTTACTCTTCAAGAGTGTTATGAAACCAGCAGAAAACCAAAATGTTACTAGGGGTGCCTTGCTACAATAGATGGTAGTATCATCATCATCATCATCTACGCATATCAGCCACGTTCAGTGCATGATTTCGTGAATGACTAGTGCGATTGAAATATGTCTCCACATGCTTTATCTATGGAAGTGAACCATCCACGTGGATCACGTGGTTGAAGTGATTACGTCGCTTAGAATGAGTATTGTACTAATCGCCACATTAAACCAGTCCAATAGGCTAAGATTGCAAGATCTAAACAGAAAATGCTATTTGAATGTGTGTTGCTCCATAAAATAACATAATCCGCCATAATGATGAATTTAATCACCGCGAGACAATTATGCGTAGAAATTAAGCAATGGGACAAATTGACTTGTTGTTGTTTTCAATGATTTTCCGAACAAAGTTCGAAATCTGTTAGAGTTTTCTAAAAGTATACATCAAAATAGACTCCTCTATGGTGAAAAGTCAAAATCCTCAAAAACTGACATGGGACAATTATGCGTATAAGGGCAGTACAGCTTCATCAAGTCTCAGCCAGTGTTCTTCAAAAAGCAGCCACCTGAAGCATGAAATCTAAAGGGTCGCTCAAGCTCGATCGGGTGACGGCGGAAGAGTTCAGGGCTGACCCCATGCTGTCTGTGCGAATGTTGTAACAGCTGTTATGCAATTTTTTGCCCCGCTTCGCATGATTTTGGAGCAGGCTAACAAATTGGAACTGCCCCTTTATTTGACAAGACAAAGTACATGCTTGTAGGCGGAACCGAGCGCAACAGGGCGCGCCTGGGAAGCAGTGTTACGATAGACGGGGATACCTTCGAGTTGGTTGAGGAATTCGTCTACCTCGGATCCTTGCTAACGGCTGATAACAAGTTTAGTCGTGAAATACGAAGGCGCATCATCTGTGGAAGTCGGGCCTACCACGGAGTCCAGAAGAAACTGCGATCAGAAAAGATTCACCACCGCACCAAATGTGTCATGTACAAGACGCTGATAACACCGGTAGTCCTCTACGGACATGAAACACGGACAATGCTCGAGGAGGACTTGCAAGCACTCGGAGTATTCGATAGACGGGTGCTTAGGACCATCTTTGGCTGTGTGCAAGAAGATGGAATGTGGCGGCGAAGAATGAACTACGAGCTCACCTAGCTCTAAGACGAACCCAGTATCCAGAAGGAAGCTAAAGCCGGAAGGGTACGAAGGGCAGGGCATGTAGTAAGAATGCCGTACAGCAACCCTGCAAAGATGGTGTTCGCTTCCGATCCAGCAGGTAAGAGACGGCGTGGAGCGCAGCGTGCGAGGTGGGCAGACCAGGTGCAAAACGACTTGCGTGGGGCGCATTCGAGGATGGAGAGATGCGGCCTCGAACCGTGTATTGTGGCGTCAAATTGTTGATTCAGTGTTATCTGTTTAGATGTAAACTAAATAAATGAATGAATACGGAAGGGATTTCTGTTGTCTGAATCACGAAAATCTGTGTGGCTCCCAAGGATGCAAGGGATTTTCAGATAGGGTCGGAGCTTTGTCTGATCCCATTCGGATAGTCGCTCATATGAGGCAAGGATGCATTTTATCTTTATTGTTACTTCTCAGCGTAATCGATAAGATCTTGGTGGGTGCGATTGACTGTGTACCATTTCTTGAGCTGCTTTGGCAGTTTATTGTTGTGGAACATCTAGACGACTCTGATTTGGCTAATGATTACGAAACGCTTTATTAGTACTGCGACGCTCTTTTATGCGGAGTGGGTTCAACGAGCTGACCGTATGCTTATTTGTAGCATGTCTCACCATCAACGTCAGCAGGATCATGTGGTTAAGTGTCAACGGGAATAGTCACTCAAACTTTGCTGTAGACGGACGATCGGCGAATATCAATATCTTGACTGTCTGATATCATCAGATGGTGAAATTAAAATCGACATGGAAGTACGAGCCAGAAAGCCTGGGGCTACCTTTTCGAATTATTTGGAGACCCAACCGGATTGATCCACACACCAAAATTCTAATGTACTAATCTATCGAGAAACGTGTAGGCAAAGACAACGCAGATGATGTCTAAAATTTATAAATATAATGGGGGTGGGGGAATGTGAAATAAAATAAATTTGATATTTGTATCGGCCTTATTTGTATGAAACAAAAAAGAAACAAAAGTATTTTTTCATATCACATCATTTGATAGAATGATATTTCATTGCTGTGTAGCTACGCATCTTTCCACACAGCTAAGGAGGGCCCCAATTAAGTATATTTCATTCCTTCAGATGAAGTACCAATGGTACATTTTACCCATAATTTACTGTGCCTAACTGATTATTTACAAAACGCTTATTAGACCGGTAGTTCTTTACGGACACGATACCTGGATACTACACGATACTCGTGGAGGACCAACGCGCACTGAGAGTAAAGTGCTGCGTACCATCTATGGTGAGGTGCAGATGACGGACGGTACGTGGAGGGAGCGAATGTACCACGAGTTGCATCAGCTGTTCGGAGAACCATCCATCGTTCACACCGCGAAAATCGGAAGACTGCGGTGGGCCAGGCACGTAGCCAGAATTTCGGACAGTAATTCGGATCCGACGGAAACAAGAAGAGGTGCACAGCGGGCAAGGTGGATCGATCAGGTGGAGGACGATCTGCGGACCCTCCGCAGACTGTGTGGTTGGCGACGTGTAGCAATGGATCAAGGTGAATGGAGAAGACTTCTATGCACTGCACAGGCCACTCTGGCCCTAGCCTGAAAATAAATAAATATAGCTACTCATAACCTTTTTGTTGTGATACAATAGCTATCAAATAATAGTAAATTTGTTGAATCCCGTTTTCCATGAATTTGAAAAAAACAAAAACTATGTTTTCTTTATAATAATTTGAACTGCCAAATAATACAACGATTGCATGAATTGCGTTGAAAAGCAAAAAGAGTTTGACTTCAGTTGGGCAAATTATACTATCTTAATTGATTTTAATTTTTAATAATGAGGAACAATAATCAATGGAGTCTACTTTATTGTTTACTATATTTTGTGGCGTAAAAGCCTTGATGAACTTATACAAAATTATAAAAAATCACGAAAATAAAGTAAATAAAGAAAATGTGGCGTAAAAAGAAATTCATCATCTCGCCATTTAAAACGGAATGAAATTTACATTCTGGTTTGGTTTTCAAGTCAAAAGAAAAACTAGTCTCCATATCACATTGATAGTGCCACCACGCTCGCCAAGCTCCATCCTGTGGTAAAATAGTTTGCACTAGCAGTCTCTGCTACAACTGCGCTCCAATAACAGAGCAAGAGGTAGTTCTGTTAAATTAAATATAGAACTGTTGAGCAAGGGATCCTATACCGGAGGAGGAGGAGAAACTAATGTTTAGTTTTGTTATGAACCCTTTTCGGGCTAAATTAAAATAGCAACACTTTTCGTCATCAGATTTTAAAACAATACAGAATAGATGTACTTTATTTTACACTACACACAGGCTTTTTACGCGGTTTGAATTCATTAATTTCTTGGTCGACATGAACTTTTACAGCTTTTTAAATACCACATTTTTCTTTGATTTTTTTAGTGGGGTTAAATCATTGTTTCACTTAGCATTGGTGGTGCCTTTCTCGCGCATTAAAAAAAGAAACTAAATTCAACATAAAGGTCTAAATAGCACTTAAGGGGGATAGATTACACTATTATTTGAATGCATTGTAGCATTAAAAAATCTATCTTATCCCCTGAAAAAAAAACAATGTTGAGCGCAATGAACGAAAGACCGCAACTAGACCGCATGCCGCGTCAATTACAATCTGTTTCGAGCAGTATCAAAAAGTGTGTCTCACAGAAATAAATTCCGGTGTAAAAATTACTATTACCATTCGTCAATTGAATTTATGACAACTCATTTTTATTAATGTAGATTAATGTAAAATAATCTGAAATAGAAATATTTTCCATCCATTTTGCAAATGTTTCAAACCTTTTCATATGCTAAAACTTTTCCATGTCTGCCGAAATCTTGCGCTCTTCCCGTCATGAAAGGGTTACAATTAAATAAATAAATAGCTAGCCTTGAGGATGTGTGGTTCTCCGGGTCGGTGCAGGAATATTATATTTCTGCAAAATTCAGACCAGGCACGCATGTGTATCTAAGCAAACGGATCCAAATCCTCGAAAAGCTCGAAAACGGCTCTACATCGTCATGTGCAGAGTGTGACCCTTCCCGGTATCGGGAATCACCCCCGAGGGAACTCCGATTTTTTTCAACTTCAAATTGGAGCCAACAGATTCACAAGAGTACAGCTACCGGGTCCTACCGCCAGCGACAAGACACGTGATCCATCCGGTTGAGGAAGTTTCTCCGGAACTGATTCAGGAGGCACAGTTTTCAGGATGGTATTTGTGGTGCACCGCAGCAGAACTCGGAATCGGAGCCAACTTTTTCACAAGGTAACATCATCGCAACAGGTTGGTCTTGCTCCATTTCACTACTGCTAGACAATGTTGTCCGGAAACGGGGGTGTGGCTTTTTTGGTTGAACTTGTCTCGGTAAGAAGATGGCATATGTAAATTTGGCTCGTGCCGTAGCTCTGCTCTTTCTCGCAATAAGTGTGAGGAGCTGCTGCACTGTTCAAATAAGAAAATGAATGCCCTGTTTTCGAAATCAATAAAATTTAGGTTTTTTATATTGTAAAGATTTTTTACTGATTAGTGATAATGTTTCAGTACAATATTTAACTTCCTTGCTTTTTCGATTTAAAAAGCTTGGTCTTTTCCTATTATATAAGCGACTGCAAAAACAAAACCGCGACAAACAAAAATAATGGTCTTATTAAATCATTGGATGTCTACAACCTGGCTAGATTGGAGCATTTCCGAGTAGGTAACCAACGATTGTGTAGTTTTAAAAATGACCTTACTTCATTTCTAGCTACACTATTCGCCAAATAAATTTCTTTGGGGTATTGAGATTATAACATATTTCAAATCCATTATAAAAACTGTACTTAAATCCAAAATTTCATGAACTTGGAGGGGAACACGGGAACTACTTCAAATCAATTTAGAACAACCTAATAATTTCGCGTATTGAACACCTCGAACTTGATTTTACTATGGGCTGAACTGTCAACCTATAAGCTAACTGCCAAACAGTCAAAATTTATCGGCGGCCGCGAGTTAGATCATTTTCAGCAAGCGGCAGCGGCGTGGCAGCGTCACGCCGTTAGTAATCCGCGGCGGCGTGGGTCAGCGTGAGCATATTTTATGAATTAAAATTTCTCCGAAATTCTTCCACAAACTCCTTGGTAAATTCCACCTGGAAGTGCTCTGAAAGCTGCTCCAGGAATTGCCCCGAAATTTTCTCCAAGAACTCCTCTGGAAGATCCTCCAGCAATTCCCCAGGAAATTCTTCAGAAATTTCTCCGAAAGTTCCTCCAGGAATACCTCCGGTAGTTCCTCCAGGAATAAATCCGGAAGATCCTCCAGGAATACCTCTGAAAGATCCTCCAGAAATACCTTCGGAAGTTCCTCCAGGAATACCTCTGGAAGTTCCTCCAGGAATTCCTCCGGAAGTTCCTCCAGGAATTCCTCCGTAAGTTCCTCCAGGAATTCATCCGGAAGTTCCTCCAGATATTCCTCCAGAAGTTCCTCCAGAAATTCCTCCGGAAGTTCCTCCAAGAATTTCTCCGGAAGTTGCTCCAGGAATTCCTCCGGAAGTTCCTCCAGGAATTCCTCCGGAAGTTCCTCCAGGAATTCCTCCGGAAGTTCCTCCAGGAATTCCTCCGGAAGTTCCTCCAGGAATTCCTCCGGAAGTTCCTCCAGGAATTCCTCCGGAAATTCCTCCAGGAATTCCTCCGGAAGTTCCTCCAGGAATTCCTCCGGAAATTCCTCCAGGAATTCCTCCGGAAGTTCCTCCAGGAATTCCTCCGGAAGTTCCTCCAGGAATTCCTCCGGAAGTTCCTCCAGGAATTCCTCCGGAAGTTCCTCCAGGAATTCCTCCGGAAGTTCCTCCAGGAATTCCTCCGGAAGTTCCTCCAGGAATTCCTCCGGAAGTTCCTCCAGGAATTCCTCCGGAAGTTCCTCCAGGAATTCCTCCGGAAGTTCCTCCAGGAATTCCTCCGGAAGTTCCTCCAGGAATTCCTCCGGAAGTTCCTCCAGGAATTCCTCCTTAAGTTCCTCCAGGAATTCCTCCGGAAGTTCCTCCAGGAATTCCTCCGGAAGTTCCTCCAGGAATTCCTCCGGAAGTTCCTCCAGGAATTCCTCCGGAAGTTCCTCCAGGAATTCCTCCGGAGGTTCCTCCAGGAATTCCTCCGGAAGTTCCTCCAGGAATTCCTCCGGAAGTTCCTCCAGGAATTCCTCCGGAAGTTCCTCCAGGAATTCCTCCGGAAGTTTCTCCAGGAATTCCTCCGGAAGTTCCTCCAGGAATTCCTCCGGAAGTTCCTCCAGGAATTCCTCCGGAAGTTCCTCCAGGATTCCCTCCCGACGTCCCTCCTGGAATCCCTCCCGAAGCTCCTCCCGGAATCCCTCCGGAAGTTCCTCCAGGAATTCCTCCGGAAGTTCCTCCAGGAATTCCTCCGGAAGTTCCTCCAGGAATTCCTCCGGAAGTTCCTCCAGGAATTCCTCCGGAAGTTCCTCCAGGAATTCCTCCGGAAGTTCCTCCAGGAATTCCTCCGGAAGTTCCTCCAGGAATTCCTCCGGAAGTTCCTCCAGGAATTCCTCCGGAAGTTCCTCCAGGAATTCCTCCGGAAGTTAGTCCAGAAATTCCTCCGGAAGTTCCTCCAGGAATTCCTCCGGAAGTTCCTCCAGGAATTCCTCCAGAAGTTCCTCCAGGAATTCCTCCGGAAGTTCCTCCAGGAATTCCTCCGGAAGTTCCTCCGAATTCCTTCATAAGTTTCTCCAGGAATTCGTCCAGGAATTTCTCTAAGTATACCTCCAGAAGTTCCTCCAGGAATTTCTCTGGAAGTGCTGTCAGGAATTCTTCCGGTGATTTAAAAATTTTAATGGAAGGTCCTCCAGGAATTCTTCCTGAAGATTTTTTCCAGAAGCTCCTCCAGAAATGCCTTCGGAGCTTCCTCTAGGAATTCCTCTGGAATATCATCTAGGAATTCCTCCGGAAGTTCCTCCAGGAATTCCTGCGAAACTTCCTCTAGGAATTCCTCCTGAAGTTCATCTAGGAATTCCTCCGGATGTTCCTCTAGGAATTCCTAGTTTCTCAAGGAACTTCTCCGGAAGTTCCTCCAAGAACTTCCCTGGTCCTCTAGGAATTTCTCCTCCAGGAATTCCTTTAGAAGCTCCTACAAGAATTTCTCCAGGAATTCCTCCGGAAGTTTCTTCAGGAATTCCTCCAGAAGTTCCTCCACGAATTTCTTTAGCAGTTCCTCCGAAGGGTCCTCCAGGAATTCCTCCGGGAGTTCCTTCAAGAATTCGTCCGGGAGTTTCTCCAAGAATTCCCCCAGAAGTTCTTCCAGGAATTTCTCTGGAAGTGCTTTCAGAAATTCTCAAATTCCAATGTAAGTTACTCCAGGAATTCCTCCGGAAGTTTCTTCAGGAATTCCTCCAGAAGTTCCTCCACGAATTTCTTTGGCAGTTCTTCCGAAGGGTCCTCCAGGAATTCCTCCTAAAGTTCCTTCAATATTCGTCCGGGAGTTTCTCCAAGAATTCCCCCAGAAGTTCCTCCAGGAATTTCTTTAGCAGTTCCTCCGAAGGGTCCTCCAGGAATTCCTCCGGCAGTTCCTTCAAGAATTCTTCCGGGAGTTTCTCCAAGAATTCCCCCAGAAGTTCTTCCAGGAATTTCTCTGGAAGTGCTTTCAGAAATTCCAAAATTCCAATGTAAGTTACTCCAGGAATTCCTACGGAAGTTTCTATATGAATATTTTAATAAATTTGCTCATGAAATCCCCGAAAAGTCCTGAAACTTCGTAAATAATTACCTGATTCTTCCGGAAAGTCGTTCACAAATAAATTCTTCTGGAAATTACTTCTCCGGAAATTTGTTCAGGAATTTTTCTTAATTTTTTTTCCTTGATCTCCTTCACAAACCTCTACAACAGCGGTTCTCAACCCCTGTTTATTTTTTTGGCTGTTAAATAAAAATAAGTGTAACTCATAAGATATATGAAAAAAGCAACTTAAAATTAACGGGATATATGATTCTCCATAAAGTTGGTTGAAATTTTCATTATTCCGAGCTCTTGGAGAAAAGCTTCTGAGCCTCTTGGAATACGGCTTTCGTGCCACTGAAAAGGAGGCTTCTGGCCATCTTGAAAGGGCGTCTCTGAGCCCCTTGAATGTTGGCTTCCACGCCTTTAGAAAGATGAACTCCGTGAGCTTTGAAGAGAAGTTTCCGAGCCTTTTGAAAATAGGCTTCCGAACCTCTTGATAGTAGCCTTCAGAGCCTTTTGAAAGTAGGCTTCCGAGCCTCTCGAAAGCAGGCTTCCGAGCCTCTCGAAAGCAGGCTTCAGAGCATCTGGTAAGAAGGTTTCCGGGCCTCTTGAAAGGAGGCTTCCGGGCCTCTTGAAAGGAGGCTTCCGGGCCTCTTGAAAGGAGGCTTCCGGGCCTCTTGAAAGGAGGCTTCCGGGCCTCTTGAAAGGAGGCTTCCGGGCCTCTTGAAAGGAGGCTTCCGGGCCTCTTGAAAGGAGGCTTCCGGGCATCTTGAAAGGAGGCTTCCGGGCCTTTTGAGAGGAGGCTTCCCGGCCTTTTGAAAGGAGGCTTCCGGGCCTCTTGAAATGATGCTTCCAGGCCTCTTGAAAGGAGGCTTCCGGGCCTCTTGAAAGGAGGCTTCCGGGCCTCTTGAAAGGAGGCTTCCGGGCCTCTTGAAAGGAGGCTTCCGGGCCTCTTGAAAGGAGGCTTCCGGGCCTCTTGAAAGGAGGCTTCCGGGCCTCTTGAAAGGAGGCTTCCGGGCCTCTTGAAAGGAGGCTTCCGGGCCTCTTGAAAGGAGGCTTCCGGGCATCTTGAAAGGAGGCTTCCGGGCCTCTTGAAAGGACGCTTCCGGGCCTCTTGAAAGGAGGCTTCCGGGCCTCTTGAAAGGAGGCTTCCGGGCCTCTTGAAAGGAGGCTTCCGGGCCTCTTGAAAGGAGGCTTCCGGGCCGGGCCCGGCATGTACCCCAGGTTGAGAACCGCTGCTCTACAAGAATCACCCCAGGAATTCCCTCAGAAACTACTACAGATTTTTTTCGTCGAGAAAACCCTAAAACTACATAATTTATCTGAAAAATCCTCCGTCATACCATAAAGGCATTACTCCTGAAATTCTCCCGCTTTTTCTTTAGAGACCAGGGTTCGTAATGCTCACTCAATCTCAGGAGCACAGGATTCTCCCTCACCAAAATTTTCGGGGAGAAATCGCTTTTCGGGAAAGAAAAACAGCCTGGAGAGTGAAAACCATTTTTCGCTCACTTCGATTGCCGCCAAACGTTGGTTTGTTCTTTTTCTTTCATATTCGAGTCTTTTCGTGGCACCATAAATGCAAATGGTAGTAGCTTATGTGGACCAAATAACTTAACGCTTTCATACAGATAACGTGGTGGTGTGGCTAGAGTAAGCGCATCCCCACAGCTATTGTTGTTACTATTCTGGGTTCGAATCCCGGCGCGGCCATACAATTTTGTAATTGTTCTGCGATAATTCTCGCGAAAAGTGAATGAGAGGGTAAAAGTGATGAAACGAAAAAGGATTTTCATCTAATAGGCAAGATTTTCGTTTATCTTCCCAGGCTAATTCTGGAGAAAGATTGATGGGTGAAAGATGATCCTCAACATAAACAAAGAAAAAAGATTCTCCATTGGACCGAAAAACGCTTGCTTTGGTCTCATTGAAACGAAAAGTCGAAATCCTGTTAGAGACTTATTCAGAAATTATCCAAGAATTCTCTTGAAAAAATACCTAACATATCCTCGAAAATTACGTCAAAAATTCTTCAGGAAATATCTCTATATGTTCCCCTGGAAATTTACCTATGAAATTCCTCAAGGAACTGCTCCGGAAAACTCCTCTTTCATGAAGAATGCACGGCGGAATTTTTGTGGGATCATTCGAAAAAGTTCATAAAAGATTTTCATAATCAATGCAATTTCGCAAAAGACTGGTTTGAAATTTTTGTACAAATTCTTGAATGAATTTCGTGTGGATTTCCTGATGGACTTACAGGAGAAATTTTCGAAGGAATTCCTAAAAAAAATTCTGAAGAAATTCTAGAAGTAGACGCATTATAATTGTAAAGAAGATAATTGTCATATGAATTTGGCTGAAAATATGTATTTCCGACAGGAGCCAGATGAATCTAAACTAATGCCAACTAATGGTCAATTTTCATAGGTGGCGCACCGATTTTAAACGGCGGCTGCATCGTGAGAAAATCGTGGCCTGTCGGCACACAGGTCTACTCAGCACTCAGTGATCCTGATGCAGGATGTTTCCTTGTTTACAATTGGAAGAAACCCGACGTATACAAGCGGTCAGTCGAAAAAGTTTCAACAAAGAAGAACGAAGCGTAAATACGTCACTTGAATCGCTGCGGACATAAGTGGTCTCTCTTCCAGAGCTACCGAGTAGAATTGCTGCTCGGGAACCAGCATACTTTTGGACCAATTACATACTTTCTGAACCAATCCGATCCATGTCACTATAGGGAATTATTCACTATCTGAGCCGGGGGGCCTCCTTAGCCGTGCGGTAAGCCGTGCGGTAAGACGCGCGGCTACAAAGCAAGACCATGCTGAGGGTGGCTGGGTTCGATTCCCGGTGCCGGTCTAGGCAATTTTCGGATTGGAAATTGTCTCGACTTCCCTGGGCATAAAAGTACCATCGTGCTAGCCTCATGATATACGAATGCAAAAATGGTAACCTGGCTTAGAAACCTCGCAGTTAATAATTGTGGAAGTGCTTAATGAACACTAAGCTGCGAGGCGGCTCTGTCCCAGTGTGGGGATGTAATGCCAAATAAGAAGAAGAAGAACTATCTGAGCCGGTATGGATCCTAGCTTTATCGGCCGGATTTTTCATCCCCGGCACGTGATTCCAGACGCTACCTTTCGTGGTATGCTGAATTTCCGACACACTGTTGCTTATGGAACGTACACACGGTCAAGCTGTTTGACAAACATTGACTCCACCTCTCGTTTATTCAAACATCCATCAAGTTTCACCAACAGCGACACGAACAATCAATTTATTCGACCAACAATATCACACACGAACGACCGAAGCGCCAACTTGAGCACCAACCATCAAAAAATATATGGGGGTTTGTGCAACTTCACTACAAATGCTCAAACATGTTCGGCGAACCTTGACTCCACCCCCGACAACTCAAACCAAAATCAAACCGTTTTAATTTTTTCCAACCGAGCCGCCAACTGTCAAATGGTTGTTCGAACAACTTCACACACGTTCAAACAAAGCAGCAACCGAACCGTTTTCTTGCGGGCGGAGTCAATGTTCGTCAAACTGCTTGACTGGTGTGTACGTTGCATTACGAAGACTTGCCACCTTGATGGGTGCGACGAGATCGAGGTACTTGACGATCGTTGAATCCGTCCAAAAGAAAGCAGGCGTAGAAAACTACACACTGCCTTTGACGTGCTCGTACTGATAAGCCAACAGCAACGCAGCCGACCATTCCAGGCGAGGTGCGGATTCCCAGTCAACATTTTGGTACCTATATCTCGTGATATAGGTTATTATATAAGAACCGAACTTAATCGTATATAATGCACAGATTGGCTATATACGTACCAAAGTGGAGGCGATATAGGTACATACGAGTTTTATTTCACGATTTTTCCCGACATTATATGAACAGTATTACGATTATATATAAAAATATGAACAATAAAAAAAAATCTCACCAGCATCAAGTCTCGAACATGCGATCTTTGGATTTACAGGCGGATACTCTACCACTGCACCATACTGTACATCTTGAAGTAATTTGGATTTTTTGTCCAACATAAACTACACACTTTATATCTTTACAACTGCTTGAAACTTCTACTAGCCATTTGGACTGAAGTGGTTTCGATTGTATTACGATTCACATAGACATTCATTTGCACTGATATAGGATAGTGCAATGAGTATAAGTCATAACGAGTTTTTATTCACACAATTACGATTGATTTGCACTACGGTGAAAATTATCGTATACGATGCATTCAATACAACATCCTTCGACAATAATCTGACAGAGTTTGATATACAATGCGATTCAGATTTTTGATGGACGCAAATGCGACTTTATTTGCTGTTTGTTATACGATATGTGGTTTACTGGGTTGATTCTTCTTCCTGTGGCTAAGGTGCGACCTTGGCCATCATCAAATTGACCGTTATTCTTCCGTCCAAGTTTACACAGCGTAAGTAGACGTCTGCACCGTAGGCCTTGCCGCTAGCATCGCTGAACCCATGGAAATCACAAGTTATCACGCCTTATCTGCTGCCGGCTCCCACGTAAAATCCAGTATATTCACGATAGCCTTATCGTCCAGATCAGGAACTTCGCGTTCATTTTTTTGCTCGGGAAGAATTTCAGACAGAATTGCTGAATTGTTTGTATTCCGCTTTCCGAGGTTGAAGCTCTAGCACTTCTGTGAATAGTTGCTTCCCTTCTTCTATGTTATAAGACCTCGTTAAGACCCCGGAACCAGGAAGCTCGGTTTCAGACGAAAATCGGCAGCAAACCCCAGACTGCTCATCTAGAGCCAACGGCAGTCCTTGGGGTGGTAGCTCAAGACCTCTTTTGGGGTTCCGGGTCTCAGGGCGTTCGGACGCTGGGGAGCTTCCGGAATACGAGACCCAGCTTACGCAAGTTACTTACGGTCGGACTGGGTTTTATTGAGGCAATCGTAGCGGCGGCTTCATTGTGTAGGCAGGAATTCAAAAGAGTATGCGGCTGAGAAGAATACGGCTCGGATGAGATCACGTCCTGGCGTTATAACGGGAAGCCATGTGGACCAGCGGTAGCTTGATCGGGTTCTGCGGTAGCTTTGTCGAGTTCTGTGGTAATCCACCGGAGCGAGCCAACGGCGAGGGAGCTTGGTTGGATATAATTCCGTATCGGCGATCGTCGAATGAGGCCGAGCCCTAGTAACATTTTGGTTTCATGATGGTTTTGTAACACTCTTGCAGAGTAAATTATGGTCTTCAAGAGCGTGATAAAACTTAAAATATTACTTGGGAGGGCCACGAGCATCGGCAGCGGTATCAACGATGGTGATGAACGAAGAGTAGGACCCGGAAAAACAAAACTGTTTTTCTTGCTAGTTGCGGGAATAAGGACTTTGTAAGCGTCGTGGCCTGGATTACAAAGGTTCCCAGTGATGGCGTCTACTTGCAATCCCAAAGGCGGCCGCGTTGAAGGTGAGAAGGCTTGACAGTCACGTGGAACAACCGGGGCTCACCGGCAGCGGGCTTGATAATGTCGGAGTTCAGATAATTGCGATCCCGAAGGTGGTTCCGATGGGGAATCTTCGGTGGCTCCGTTTGATAAACTGACGCTGCTAGATACACCATCAAGGGGTACGGGAATGACTACGGAGGGGCTAACTCCGAACATGCGGGCCACTATCCCTGATCACTCGCATTTGTTTTTTCTTTTCTCTTTCGTTCACTTTTTCTTCTGTTGTCGAGAACATAGGAACGAAACAATGCTTCGTCCTGCGGTCAAAATTGAGTGAATTAAACCTCCAGTTGAGTAAATAGAACTTACGCTAGGTTCTTCTTTAACATGGGAGTAACGGCAAACTACTTCGACCCCATTTAGGGGAAAAGTGGGTAAAACCGACACCTTAAGCAACTTTACAGTTTCCAAATCTATGAAGCAATTTTCCGGTCTAGAAATTTCATACAACCATACTTTGGCTCTTCATGCATCAGTCCACGAGGTCTCACGACAATATTTCTTGATAGAATTTGATTTATGATGAAAACGCGAACAGTCCATCTTCCAGCCCAAACAACTGGGGTGCGGGTAAGATCGACACCACATGAGGGTAAAACCGACACATCAAGTCGTTATTGAATCGATCGAGCAATTCTAAATGATGTTACAACATGATTGAAAATGTTTAACAACATTCATATTGATATTTGTGTATGAAATTCATGTTTAGGGGTCACTCATAAACGATTATTATTTTATTTAATCAGACTAAGGCCGAAGTGGCCTGTGCGGTATATAAGAGTCTTCTCCATTCGGCTCGGTCCATGGCTACACGTCGCCAACCACGCAGTCTACGGAGGGTCCGCAAGTCATCTTCCACCTGATCGATCCACCTTGCCCGCTGCGCACCTCGCCTTCTTGTGCCCGTCGGATCGTTGTCGAGAACCATTTTCACCGGGTTACTGTCCGACATTCTGGCTACGTGCCCGGCCCATCGCAGTCGTCCGATTTTCGCGGTGTGAACGATGGATGGTTCTCCCAACAGCTGATGCAATTCGTGGTTCATTCGCCTCCTCCACGTACCGTCCGCCATCTGCACCCCACCATAGATGGTACGCAGCACTTTCCTTTCGAAAACTCCAAGTGCGCGTTGGTCCTCCACGAGCATCGTCCAGGTCTCGTGTCCGTAGAGGACTACCGGTCTAATTAGCGTTTTGTAGATTGTCAGTTTGGTACGGCGGCGAACTCTATTCGATCGGAGCGTCTTGCGGAGTCCAAAGTACGTACGATTTCCAGCCACTATGCGTCTCCGAATTTCTCTGCTGGTGTCATTTTCGGCAGTCACCAGTGAGCCCAAGTACACAAATTCTTCTACCACCTCGATTTCGTCACCACCGATGCAAACTCGCGGTGGGTGGCTCACATTGTCTTCTCTTGAACCTCTTCCTATCATGTACTTAATTAATGTCACTGTGTAGGATATATAAAATAAAAGTGGGTGATCGTGATAATCCAGTTGCAGCAAAACCATCACAAACACTTCGAGAGGAATACAGCGCAATCACACACACTGTTATTCATTTGGAGATTTCAATAGCACTCCCACACGAACCAACACCATCAACAGATAACAGAAGCATTCACCTACGTGTTGGTTGATTTGCGTGGGAGTGCTATCAGATTCGTCAAATCGACGTATTAATCCTTGGTTTTTTTTTTAAATGTTTAGACATTGAGAGATAAACCCTTTTAACTGACGGCATTTCATAAAAGATATTTTAGTTACTAGATAAAGATTGTCGCTGTCGTCGCTGTCCGGAACATCTTTTGCTGGCGAGGATAGGGGAGCTAAATGTCAAAGAAGGAAAATCCATACGATTTGACAGGTATGTACCACACATGTTTCGGACAGCAGAACAAAGGGAACAGTAGCGACAATCTTTATCTAGTAACTAAAATATCTTTTCATTTCATCCATTGAACGCAGTAGGAATGGCTTCAATAAAGTATTTCACTATCCAGCTTTCCACGTTCACCATAATGGCGGATGCTATAAAAAAATTGACAAGAACTGCTTCCCGACACTGAACTGGAATTCTCATCTAAGTAAACGCTGAATGTTCTCGTTACCAATGGAACCCATTATGTTGTTTATTTTTCCATCAACAAAATAATCCGCGCAAGATTTCTAAACTTCCAAATTACAATAATTTTAAATTTACTAATGTTTCTCTTATTCCAGATATAATTGATAATGAACTATGAAATGGGCGCAGAGTAATCAGTAACAAAAGAAGAGTTTCAAATAGCTCTTCCCAATTTTCATAAAGTACGCCTAGATACAGCGCAATCCCTTGCCAAGAGGATCCGTGATGAAAGATTTCATAAGTCTCCTCGAAATCTGTACTACTCTACTGAAACCAACAAGAAACTCTTTGCTATCTTATGCCAATTTGAGATAGATTGACAGTCATTGAAATTCTATCCATTTTAAATGCTTCGACGCCGCTTTCACGTGAAACCTTTTATAGATGTTATCTTCCATAGCTTAGGACTGTGTTAGAACTCGGGTTTACACAATGTTCTTTGCGGTATGGTGTAAGGCATGTGACCTCTCCGACAGCAACAATGATGCTGATGTCAGTGATAACCCGCATGTATATTCTCTTCCTACTTGTCATAAGGATAAGACGAGTTCGAACAATTACATTCAATTGTACGAAGTCGTCTTATGACAAGTAAAAGACATTCCACTAATAGCTCAAAATAATTTTCTTATTCTATTCCTAAAATCGCATTAAAAAAATAGTGGTAATACCCTATACTATTGGCGGAAAACTTATAGAGCTATCACAACAATACTCCACGTATCCGAAGTATAATCTCGGGGAGGTGACACATCATAAAATCTTATCGTCTTATCAAATCCTCAGATGTTTTATTTAAAACTGGAAAACGTTATTTTTCTTTAAAACACAATTGTTACTAATTTCTACAATATTTGGGCTGATACAAGAGCAAATTAATATGATTGAAGTAGCATGAATATCATCAATTCAGGACGACTCCCACATAAATCTCGTAACATGAGCATAACGACGTGATGTTCCTCGTAATATTAGGTATAGTAAAATGGCGAGCATACCGACAGAACCGGTGAATTTCACGGTACATTCGTGTAAAAATAGTTAAAACAGACAATTTCAACTGAAATATTCATCGATTATCTCCTCATTCGAGTAGGATCTCGATACTATACACGTAAAATTAGCTCGAACAAAAACGACGGGAGTTTTTGTTAGGTTCCGTTAAATTACAGAAATGTTCATTTGGTAATGGTTACTCATGGCCCATTTAATACTTCGGCCATTTCATATTTCGTTATTAATAATATCTGGAATAAGAGAAACATTAGTAAATTTTAAAACAATTTTTAATTGGAAGATTAGATATCTTTCGCGGATCCTTTTGTTGATGGAAAAATAAACAACATATTGGGTTTCATTGGTAACGACAACATTCAGCGCTTACTTAGATGATAATTCCAGTTCAGTGTCGGGAAGCAGTTATTGTCAGATTTTTTATAGCATCCGCCATTATGGTGAACGTGGAAAGCTGGATTCTTGCCTTATTTTTGCTGCATTCGATAAAAAAGGAGAGATTTTTTATCGAGAAGCATATTGTTAAATCCGAAAATAAGGAAGTTCAATTTACCCAGATTTTAGTACAAATGGCACACATTTATTTGGACGTTTACTCAGATTTTTACAACTCTCTAGACGACGCAGAATTCGGATAAATCTATCCTCTCTGGGTAATCTCAGAATAGCGTGTACTTGGGAGGGAGAAACAGATTCAAAAAAATGTGTGTGTCAAGCCGAGCTGAAATCTAGCTATCAGTGTGAGCCGAAAACGAAACACATGTAGGTATTTCACTTATTTAAAAAACAGTTTTTCTTATGTATGGCGACGATTGGTATACCCACCCAAACAACAATAACGCACAAAACAAAGTTTAGTCTTTTCAGGTGGCGCCTACGTTGATTATTTTTTTCTTGTTGACAATTTTTCTTGTTGCATTACGAATTTGATGTGCATTATCGAGAGCTCCCTCCCAAGCGTGTACTATGTATCTTTTAATGGGCACGAATTTACGTAGCACAGGTAAAATAATAAACTTTCAAGCTGACTAATTCACTCACTAGAATAATTTATTTCATAAAACTGCTTTAGGTATTAAATCCCACAAGGTGTATTGTTATGATCCACAATAAACCCCGCGCCAGGAGGAACTGGTCGCAGTGGCACACCCCAAAAAAAATAAAACAAGTCGTCTGCTGGATGGAAGTGTCCAGTGTCAGAAATCGAGTTTACGATTCCTGTCGATTGGTAAAAAAATGTATCAATTCCACAGTTTTGCCATTCCGTCCTTTTCATGAAGAACTCTTGCTATTTAGATTTGACACCACTTGCGTCAATAAGGTTTGCGCGAAATTTTAGCGTGTAGTAGTTGCATTTCTGCCACGGGTGGCGCCACATACGCTAAAGCATGGGTCGCCAGTATTGCATCTCGCGATATGATATCGGCCGGAATTTTCAATCCATGGCACATTTCGTGGCATGCTGAATTTCCGACCCAATAGTGCTTACGAAGACTTGCCACCTCGATGGGTGCGACCTGGTGCGACGAGGTCGAGGTACTTGACGATCGTTGAATCCGTCCGAAAGAAAGCAGGCGTAGAAAACTGCATACCGCCTTTGACGTTCTCGTACAGATAAGCCAACAGTAACGCAGCCGACCATTCCAGGCGAGATGCGGATTGATTTTTCTTCCTGCGGCTAAGGTGCGACCTTGACCAAATTGACCGTTATTCTTCCGTCCAAGTTTACACAGCGTAAGTAGACGTCTTCTCCGTAGGCCTTGTCGCTAGCATCGCTGAACCCATGGAATTCACAAGTTATCACGCCTTGTCTGCTGCCTTATCGGTAGCCTTATCGTCCAGATCAGGAACTTCGCGTTCATTTTTTTGCTCGCGAAGAATTTCAGCCAGAATTGCTGGATTGTTTGTATTCCACTTTCCGAGGTTGAATCCAAATCATTCAGAAGCTCTAGCACTTCTGTTGATAGTTGCTTCCCTTCTTCTACGGTGTGTGATCCTGTCAGCATATTATCTATGTTATAAGACCTCGTTTTGACCCCGGAACCACGAAGCTCGGTTTCAGAGGAAAACCGGCAGCAAACCCCAGACTGCTGATCTAGAGCCAACGGCAGTCCTTGGGGTGGGTGCTCAAGACCTCTTTTGGGGTTCCGGGTCTCAGGGCGTACGCACGCTGGGGAGCTTTCGGACTACGGGAACCTAACATACGCAAGTTACTTACGGTCGGACTGGGTTTTATTGAGGCAATCGGCGACTTCGTTGGTGTCGGCAGGAATTCAAAAGAGTATGCCGTTGAGAAGAATACGGCTCGGATGAGATCACGTCCTGGCGATCGTCGTACAGTGTCACAACGGAAAACCACGTGGACCAGCGGTAGTTTGATCGGGTTCTGCGGTAGCTTTGTCGAGTTCTTTGGTAATCCACCGGAGCAAGCCAACGACGAGGGAGGTTGGTTGGATATAGTTCCGTATCGACGATCGTCGAATGAGGCCGAGGGCCACGAGCATCGGCAGCGGTATCAACGACGGTGATGAACGAAGAGTAGGACACGGGGAAACAAATCA
Source organism: Armigeres subalbatus (assembly GCF_024139115.2). Classification (NCBI taxonomy): domain Eukaryota; kingdom Metazoa; phylum Arthropoda; class Insecta; order Diptera; family Culicidae; genus Armigeres; species Armigeres subalbatus. Next base: position 17,305,569 of record NC_085141.1, read on the forward strand.
GCAGCCTCAAGGGCGGAAGGTCGATCTTCACTGACGCCTGTTTTTCTTGCTAGTTGCGGGAATTAGGACTTTGTAAGCGTCGTGGCCTGGATTACAAAGGTTCCCAGTGATGGCGTCTACTTGCAATCCCAATGGCGACCGCGTTGAAGGTGAGAAGGCTTGACAGTCACGTGGAACAGCCGGGGCTCACCGGCAGCGGGCTTGATAATGTCGGAGTTCAGATAATTGCGATCCCGGAGGTGATTCCGATGGGGAATCTTCGGTGGCTCCGTTTGATAAACTGACGCTGCTAGATATACCATCAAGAGGTACGGGAATGACTACGGAGGGGCTAACTCCGAACATGCGGGCCACTATCACTGATCACTCGCACTTGTTTTTTCTTTACTCTTTCATTCACTCTTTCTTCTGTTGTCGAGAACATAGGAACGAAGCAATGCTTTGAAGCCAGTTCAATACGGGAATCCAACGTTGAGTGTTGCCTGCGGTCAAAATTGAGTGAATTAAACCTCCAGTTGAGTAAATAGGTAAATAGGCTAGGTTCTTCTTTAACATGGGAGTAACGGCAAGCTACTTCGACCCCATTTACTCAAATTTGGCCCGTACGGAGGTGTGGAGTTGGGTGGATTGAACTCTCTTTTGGGTAGGGTTTGATATAAATATTCAAAATATCTATTAATATTAATAATTTGTTTTATTTCACAATGTTGTATGTTTTAGAGAGAAGAAGAGTGAAATCGGTTGCAAAATTTGGTGGGTGGATCTTGATTACGAAGCTAAGCACTGTACACTGCTTTCTTTTAAGGAAAAACATCGAAATTATTTCTAGCAAAAAACTGCTCTTTTTCAGTATAAAAAAATCTACTAATCTGAAAGTATGCCCCGTAATATTGACAAAAATGTCAACACGTTTGGGCAAATGCCATTTTCGACCAAATGGCCCATTCACCCAAACGACCATTCCAGCTAGATGACCTATTCGGCTACACGACTTTTTCAGTAACAAGAACAGCTCGGCCGAATGATATTTTCGGCCGTACCTCCTTTTCGGCCAAATGACATTTTCTGCCAGATAGGTTTCGGACTGACATATTTGACCAAACAACTTTTCGGCTTTGAGGATTTTGGCAAAACGGCCTTTCCCGTCGTTTGACTAAAAGTCATTTGGTGGAAAGCCAATTGTTCGAATACCATTAGGCCGAATAATGCGATAAGTTGAAAGTCATCTACGCGAATGCCGAACGGGGCATATGGTCTATTAGGCCATTTGTTGAATATTCGACCAAATGAAATTTCCAGCCTAACGACTATTTCGACCAAATGTATTTTCCAACGAATAACCAATTCAACGATTTTTTTACTTGGTGGAACGGAGGATATTTTCAGCCGTATGTCCATTCCAGCCAAATGACATGTGCACTCTTATTTCTTCAGAATTTTCACGGAATTCTTTTTCCAAATTTTCAAACAAAAATTAATTCTAAATTTCAACCGAAATATTTTTACAATTTCAAAAGAAATTCTTTGTAATCCAACATAACATTCTTTTTATTTCTTGGAATTTTCAAGGAAATCATTTTATTTTTTTAACACGAAAATTTCATTGGAGTTTGAACGGGATGTTTTGGAGATATCAATCGGTCACTTCTACAGAAACTCTACTGATTCTTTGAAATTTTCACGGAAAATTTTGCGAACTTCTATAAATTTGAATTGGTGGTGGGTAATTTAGATCAGCAGCGTAGCAGATGTTAAACGGCACCGCATCGATTCAAAATTGTCGGCGGCAGCGTGATTACAAAAACTGACAGCGACAGCGCTGGGGCGCCACGGCGTACTTCTCTAGTTAGAGCAGTGGTGCTCAGCATTTTGGGCGTTTCCCTAATTTTCTTGTCACATAATAAACATGATCTTTCACCTTAGAACTTAATACTTGGGCGAAAGCTTTTAAATATGTCTATTAGCTGAGGATATTAAAACGAATATTGGTGCTAAAATCACTCCGCACGACTTGATCAAACTAAAATTACTGGGCGGCCCGCGAGCCGCACCTTTGTTTTGTTTTGATCGTTTCCTACGGAGTGTATTCAACACAAGTATTCGTTTTATTTGGGGCCCTCTTTAGCCGTGCGGTAAGACGCGCGGCTACAAAGCAAGACCATGATGAGGAGGGTGGCTGGGTTCGATTCAGGGGGCCGGTCTAGGCAATTTTCGGATTGGAAATTGTATCGACTTCCCTGGGCATAAAAGTATCATCGTGTTAGCCTCATGATATACGAATGCAAAAATGGTAACATGGCTAAGAAACCTCGCAGTGGAAGTGCTTAATGAACACTAAGCTGCGAGGCGGCTCTGTCCCAGTGTGGGGATGTAATGCCAATAAGAAGAAGATTCGTTTTATTACCTTCAGCGGATAGATATATTTAAAAGCTTCTGACCAAGTGCTAATTAGTATGGTCAAAGCTCATTTTTATTGTGTAAGAAGCAAATTAAGAAAAAAACGTCCAAGCACCAACTTTTACAAAACAACATACTGTGGTGGGCTGGACAAGTTGTTCGTATGTCAGGCAAGCGTCAAGCGAAGATAATATTAGTAGAGAATAAGAAGGAGATCGTAAGTTTCATGGTGGACCACGTGTACGATGGCTTTTTGCAGATAGAGAGAACCTGAGAGCACTGAACGTTCAGAGCAACTAAAACTGACTGGTCCAGGATCGAGTCCGGTGTAGAAGGGTCATTCTGTTTGCGTATGCTCATATAGGAGGAGCTGTAGCCCTTCAAGTTAGTAAGGCTAATACGATTTAGATTGAGCCAGTAAAATTTTGTTGACGGGTATCCTTTTTGGAAAAAAATGGATAAATTTTTGTCTTCGCTTAATGAAATTGGTTCTTCTTCCTGGTTCCGATCGCAGGAACATGAATCATTGGGCTTAGCTTATGATTCAACTAATGATTCCATTAATAAATCTGAATATGTATGTAATTAAAAAGAAGTATTTGCTTTCCTTAGTCCGACAACTTTACAAACAATCCATAATAGTTTAACTACAGCGAACTTCCTTTTACTTGATGTTGATGATGACTTATTTCAATAGTTTCATTATAACGAAAGTTTACCATCCCACACATTTTTGATTCGTAATTTTCAGAGTTGAGTGCAATCAAAGCCCACAATGATGTCCGTGATTTTGTTCAAGATTTAATCAGTGCAAGGTGCAGGACGTATAATTTAGAGAATGAATACCTACTGTGCGCAAGTCACTACAGTCACACCATGCGCAACATTTTCACAAATTACCTTGGTTCAACCCGGTAGAACGAAAATAGTATGTAAAGCACGAACATCAAGAAGCAGCCGTGGCCGAGCGGTTAAGGCGTCTGACTAGAAATCAGATTCCCTCTGGGAGCGTAGGTTCGAATCCTACCGGCTGCGAGATGTCAACTATTTTTTTTCTTCACGTGTCAAATCAAAACCTTCTTTGTACCGCTAAAAACAAAATGTCTCACAAAACATATCCACGAAACTATTAGGAAAGAAGGAAATCTGATGATGGGAGAGTAGAGCATCAAAGCAAACACAAACCAAACGTGGTTGTCGCGGTTCGTGCAGTGACTAGAAAAGCGCAACAAGAAGCAGAAATAATGGCGGAAAGTGAAGCAGCAGCATCTAAAAGAAGTGCTTCGCATCTCCAAAATCATGACACCCTCTGTCCAGTACGACGACAAGTTGAGTCACGTCATATCTTCTTCCGGGGGAGTCGCGTGTCAGTTCTCTGGACGGAGACCCGAAATCCCTGATTCAACGGAAAATGAATCGGGGAAGAAATCGCGAACCAGCTGCAGTTGCAGAAATGAGCGGGCAGCGACATACACTCCTCCCTCCGGCGGGCGGGTTAGCGATTCCGATTTTTAACGACGTTGCCGTGGTGCGCGACTTTGTGGTTCACGCCTCTTAGCTAGGCCACGCGGTTTGAGCGAATCTAGCAACCAGGGCAGCATGTTTTTCGGCAGTGCAACGAAATTCTGTTCCGTTACCACCCAGGCGGTTGGTCGTCGGTTGCCCCTACACGCGATCACGAGGGAAGTGAGTTGCACGCATGTGTCACACCGGGTTCTGTTGCAATCGAAATGATAGATTGGAGGCGTGGTAGACACCCGACTGGTGCCGCCGGCGACGACTAATGTCGGTGTTCTCGTCGGCGGCACCATACAAAACCGTAAGCGTGAGAGTAAGAAATGAACAATCGCTACCAGGAGCGGAGACCACGAGGAAACATGACATGTGCTGTGCGATGGGTTGGTTCTCCTCCGGATCGATGACAGTGGCAATGTTGTAGGGGTGAAACGTTCTGCTGCATGGAGGGTATCGTTCGTAACTGACTGCAATAAATTCGAAGGGGAAGTGTGCGCTGTACGTGACTTGCTCAAAGAATACTAGCACCATGGAGCATTGAAAAATAATGTCCATATATGGTAATGTATTTAGAAATTTACATCGACTGTTTCTATATTATGTGTTTTGTAATAAGTAATAAGCAAAAATTAGCAATTATACCATCAATTCAAAAATAGATAAGATATTCTATTGCAAGAAGAAAACGTAATCATTTCAATGCATATTTAAATGCATTTTGAACATGTAGGGTGACCACTCCTTGAATTCATACGATTCATGAATTCATGCGATCGGCAATTTTTAATAGCAAACAATGAAATCGCATTCCCCGTCAAATGCAACTTGTTGCGAGTAAATCGTGTCATGCTAAGTTCCAGAAAGCTTGACTACAGAATTGGTACACATACACACATATAGCCTTTCGGTACAACTTTGTTGTACGAGAAAGGCAAAAGGGATAAGTTTTGTGTGTTTCGAGTTTTTATCATCGATAAATTCGATGATTTATACCAGGATCTTTGTTAGGTGAAACATCATACTATGCTCCGTGCTTTACCATCAAACTGTTAAAAACGAAATATTTTTAGTTGTGTCCAAGATTTTGTCAGTATTACACGAAACCGTCGATATTTCTGGGCAGGCCCAGGTTAGAGTGTAGATTTTACTCGACAAATTCTCAAGCGTTTACTTGGCAAATTCTTTAAAATCGACTCTATTTTTTTAAATTCTGCTCTGGGTTTCTTTATTCCTAAAAAAATTGGAATTGGAATATTTATATGAATTTGCAAATCTTTTAAATTTTCACGGAAATTAGTCGAATTTCCATGGGATATCTTTTCGAATTTCCAAAACCTTTTTTTCACAGGAAATTGTTTTTCCTCGAAATAGATTTTTAAATTCAAGTGCGAAATTTTTTTAAATTTCCTCGACAAAAGAAAACTTTCGAATTTCACGAGAAATCTTTATTAATTTTCCTCAAATTTTCAAGAAAAATTCTTTAAATTTCTACAGAAGTTTAAGTTTTTCTGGAAAAATGACTTTGAATGTCAATCGAAATGTTAATGAGCTTTCGCTGCAAGACCTTTTTCGGTTGCACTGGCAATTGTTTGAACGCCCAAGAGGAATATTTCCTGAGAAAGGCTTTCGCCTGTTTCTCTAAGTAAAAGTTGCTTTACAGCTGACCCAAATAATAATATATTGAATTCAGCAATCGTTGCAGACCATTTGTATGACACGATCTTCTTGTGGTTCAAATTGATATGAAAGAGAACTGAACTGCTTGATAAAATCTGAAACGTTTCTCGAGAGAAATGCATGTTGAGAAATTCAGATAAATTGGACCGGCCAATTTAAATTACTTCTAGTTCTACTTTTGGTGCCGTTCATTCCAGTTTCGCTTGACTCAAAAAAAAAAAACAACATGCTATCGTATACGGTTGGGAAAAGCTCCTTTCCCAGAATAATTGGAAACTCTGTCAAAGAGAAGTCAACAAACAAAAAAAACGATTTTCATCAATCCACATCCAGTCTCGTAACCTAGCAACCTTGTAAATCCCAACTTACTTCGAAGTTAATGTTTAATCTCGTCAGACGCAGAACGTACTATATTATACAAGTAAATTTGAACCTACCCGATGCCTGATTAGTTTCGTCTCAAGTCTTAAGGAGTAAAGCCTTTACTAGAGTATCAATCATAAAATTAAAGGTTGTCCAAGTCGGGTGGTTTAATCCCTGGAATATAGGCAATTAACTTTGATTGAACTGAACCTGAGTTACGTGCTCTTGCCCACGCAATGCGGTCGGGTCTGAGCTTGATGGCCGACTGGCAGAAAGCTCACACAACCTCACTTGATCAGTACAGTTGCTGATGATGAATGTATGAAGCCGCCAGACATTCTAAATACTCACGCTAAATACTCTAATGTGAACGTGTACTATACACTAGCCGCTAGGTTGCGAAGACCGACGGAGCTCCTTCGTAGCTTAGTTGGTTAAAGCACCAGTCTTGCGTACTGTAGGGTCGTGGGTTCGACTCGAAGGGAAGGGAAAGTGGTTACCTCCAATACATTTTTCAAATCATTATCTCCCACATAATGTACATATTCACATATGAGTTTTCATAACAACATTAATTAATCCAAAGTCACCAATATAACCCAATCGCTCAAGGGATCAGTGTGAAACTCGTCAGTTACCTGTATCCCAACGATTGTCATCATCAACTTGATCGCTCAAGATGCGCGGTGCAAACATCATCATCTAAAGAGGATTATCCAATCAAGCCATCAACCGCTCATGCAGATATAGTACTCTGACGTTATTATAACAGCAAGCATTTTGTCATCATCACGACAATCGCATTTCATCAAATCATCCACAGTGCAACTTATTTTCCGAATCTGATCGCTCAAGGTAGGCGGTTTGAAACTCGTCAACGGTCTGCATCCAAGTTAACATCATCATAAAGGAAAAAATCAGTAAAGTTTTCAAATCATATATTCAACAAGAGTCTCCATTCATCACCTCGTAGCATGTGTACCAGCCACGTTACCTTAACGTTAAACAGCGTATTTACTATCACCCCTGAATACTGCTTTAATTTGATTCTATATTCTTGATAATAGAAGTAGAGCAATAGAACCACCATATATATTTTATATTTAATCAGATTAAGGCCGAAGTGGCATGTGTGGTATATAAGAGTCTTCTCCATTCGGCTTGGTCCATGACTACACTTCACCACCCGGATAAAAAATACAATAGAGTTGCAATAAAATATCATAAAATCACAATACATTTCATTTATGAACATTAAATTCTATTGTTTTTATATCCTACCAATTAAAGTGCCATATTGTTGTTCTAATAGACGTACAATAGATTCAATTGCCAATAAAAAGTTGACAATAGAATCACAATAAATTCAATTGTAATGGCAAAAATTTGTTCGAGAAAAAATCTATTTTTTTATTGCAAAGATACATAACAACCCCTATTTTTTATTGTAAAACTGTCATTTACAATAGCCGTTATGGTGGAAAACAATATTCTTCAATGTTATTCTATTGTGAGCCACAATAGAGTTTACCGTAATTACTATCAATTTCAGCGTAATGTCGTAATCATTTCTATTGTAATTGTTTTGGAATTTTTTATTAGGGCAACCACGCAGTCTACGGAGGGTCCGCAAATCATCTTCCACCTGATCGATCCACCTTGCCCGCTGCGCACCTCGCCTTCTAGTGCCCGTCGGATCATTGACGAGGACCATTTTAACCGGGTTACTGTCCAACATTCTAGCTACGTGCCCGGCCCACCGCAGTCGTCCGATTTTTGCGGTGTGAACGATGTATGGTTCTCCCAGCAGCTCATGCAACTCGTGGTTCCTTTGGCTCCTCCACGAACCATCCGCCATCTGCACCCCACCATAGATGATACGCAGCACTTTCCTTTCGAAAACTCCAAGTGCGCGTTGGTCCTCCACGACCATCGTCCAGGTTTCGTGTCCGTAGAGGAATACCGGTCTAATGAGCGTTTTGTAGATTGTCAGTTTGGTACGGCGGCGAACTCTATTCTTGAGGAATCCAAAGTACGTATGATTTCCAGCCACTATGCGTCTCCGAATTTCTCTGCTGGTATCATTTTCGGCGGTCACCAGTGAGCCCAAGTACACAAATTCTTCTACCACCTCGATTTCGTCACCACCGATGCAAACTCGGGGTGGGTGGCTCACATTGTCTTCTCCTAAACCTCTTCCTATCATGTACTTCGTCGTCGACGTGTTGATGACTAGTCCAATCCGCTTAGCTTCGATTTTCAGTCTGATGTAGGCTTCCTCCATCCTCTCAAAGTTACGTGCCATGATATCAATGTCGTCGGCGAAACCAAACAATTGGACGGACTTCGTGAAAATCGTACCACTCGTGTCAATCCTTGTCCTTCGTATTACCCCTTCCAAAGCGATTTTGAATAGCAGACACGAAAGACCATCACCTTGCCGTAACCCTCTACGCGTTTCGAAGGGACTCGGGAATGCCCCTGAAACTCGAACTACGCACATCACCCGATCCATCGTCGCCTTGATCAACCGCATCTGTTTATCCAGAAATCCGTTTTCGTGCATTAGCTGCCATAGCTGGTCCCGATCGATTGTATCATATGCGGCTTTGAAGTCGATAAATAGATGATGTGTGGGCACGTTGTATTCGCGGCATTTCTGCAATACCTGATGTATGGCGATTACCTGGTCTGTGGTAGAGCGTTCACCCATAAATCCCGCCTGGTACTGCCCCACGAACTCCCTTGCAATTGGTCGGCGGCATAAAATTTGGGAGAGTACCTTGTAGGCGGCGTTCAGCAATGTGATTGCGCGGTAGCTGCTGCAATCCAGCTTATCGCCCTTTTTGTAGATGGGACACACGACACCTTCCATCCACTCTTGCGGCAGAACCTCATCCTCCCAAACCTTGGTAATCACCCAGTGCAGTGCTCTAGCCAGTGCCTCACCTCCGTGTTTAAACAGCTCTACTGGTACTGGTCAACTCCAGGGGCTTTGTTGTTTTTCAGCCGGCCGATCTCCTCCTGGATTTATTTATGATATGCTACAAATATTAATTCAGACAAGAAAATGCTCGGGGATACAACCGACATTTCCAGGATGCTTTTCAATACTGGCTGTGTATGTGCTAAGACAAGACAAGACAAGACAAGGTGGCGAAATTTAGCACATCAAATTTGGTGATTTCAATTATCGCCACTGGCCAAATTCTATTCATAGTTCTAAAATTTAATCCTGAGTTAATTTTCGCCACCATCAACAGCACCGGTTGTCTTCTTCTTATTTTTATTTGGATTCGTCAATTTAAAACAGATTTTGTGAGCGCGCAATACGTGTTGCCTAAGCTCCGGGCGTTAGTGGATTAAATATCCGTTCAAACCACCATTTCAAGAAAACAAGAAAGGGGTGGCGAAAACTAGATCCCGGGGGTGGCGAAAATTGAAAATGTTTGGCAAAAATTGAATCAGAATACTTCCTATTAAATGGCATATTTATATAAATTAGCAATAATTTATCGTGATTATTAAATTAGATTTGCTAGCTAAAGATCAGTTTTACGTAATAATCCAGACACCTAAATAATATATAGATTTTTTCGCATTTTACGACAATTCGAGAGATAAACGTACGTTTAGGGTGGCGAAATATAGTACTTCTACCCTACTTGTACCATATAGCGGTCACTATAAAATAATCATACACAGGAACGGCTAATCTATATTCATAAAAATGAATTTCTGTCTGTCTGAACCTTATAGACTCCGGAACTATTGAACCGATCGGCTTAAAGTTTTGTATGCAGACGTTATTGGGGCCGGGGAAGGTTCTTAAAATGGTTCGAGACCCCTCCCGCCATTGGAAAGGGGGGCTTCCATAAAAATGAACCAGAAATTTCTGCATAACTCGAGAGCTAAATAAAGAATAAATCAATTTTAGGCAAAACTAAGTTCGTCGGGTCTTCTAGTATTAAATAAAGAGTAACTAGACCGAAGTTGTACGGCCGTGATCAGTTTAAAATTCAATATTATTGGCATATCGGTCTCGATGCTACTCGTATAGTGGAAGAAAGGGGCGTGTCGTTGCCTCCGGTTCTCCCGTCTCGGTAACAGTGTCTTTAATTCACTGCCCGAGTCATGCACAAGTATACGTGTGCATTGCTCCATTTGATGCTGGGTACCTTGCGTGGATGCGGCGTGCCCGCTGCTTGAAAAAACGCTAGGTGGGCATCGACCCTATACGAGTAGCATTGAGACCGATATGCCAATAAAATGGAATAAAGAGAAACTTTTTCTACTTGCTCGAGCCATCTAAGTCAAGTACGAGACGGTGGAATTCAATGGGATGGTACGAACTCGCCTTATGACAAGTGATGCCTTTCCACTGAAAGCTCAAAATATTTTCATTCATTTATTTATTAAAGAGGTATCAAAACTATGATGTTCACTCATCTTACAGGGATTGTTGATTTTTTACATGTCGTTGAATTTCCAATATGTTTGACTATGCATATTGCCCAGCATCGTTCATTTCAGAAAAACACACTTTTAAAACAATGTAATCTCGTTGACATATGTTTTTTATGCCATATCTTGGGCCATGTATAATATCTGATAAGTCGAATTGATGATAAACATTTCAAAAATAGGCATTTCGAATGTTACAATAATTATAAAAATCAGGGGTAATTGTTTGGTGACGAATATTGGCCGCCATTCCTCTGTATGATCCATTACTACAGATATATTAACGGATTTACCAGAAAGTAGTGAAGCACCGCATAACTACTGCAAACGAAGCACCTTACCTTTTAACCTTAACTTTAATCAAATATATGTGATGCATATTGGAAGATAACAAGTATGTTTGCAATCAAATGAGTAAAATCGGATGCATTGTTTGTTTGTTGGGTATGGCTGAAATGCCATGGCGATGTAATTTTTGATGTACAGTGTTTAAGCTTTTAAAAACAGAAATCTGCAAAACTAAACTGTATGATCCTCGAGGATCTCAACCTTCTATTCAAAGATTATGTACGGGTTGATAATTTATCTCAAAATTCTATTTTTGGATAATTTTTTGAGAATTTTTAAGAATTGTATCATGGAGGGGCAAAACCGACACGTTCTGGTGTAGGTAATATGGACCACGTAAAGAACATACATTTTCTTCACCGAAATTTTATTTTAAACTCTTTGTATGTATCGTTTCCCATCTAAAAACCAATCATTCATTGGGAAACTCGAATTTCCTAGTTTTGATCAATCCAATGACATTTTTATGTGATTTTTATTAATGTAACATACTTTACGGTAAAACCATTGTAAGTTACCAATATATCAATTATTATCCAACATGTTTATTTGAAGAGGCACGTTTCATAGATGCCTAGCCAATGCATACAATTCATTGTTTTAAGCTTAATTTTTTAAACATGTCCGTTTTATTACGCGTTGCAAGAAAAATTGGGAATCCTGGAAAATTCAAAGCGCCTCCAATAAATATTTTCCGGGTTTTTGATCAAAGGCAGCTAATGCTAAATTCGTGCAGTTTTATTTATATTTATATCTATGACATTTCTATAGTTTAATTCAATGCGGAGAATGAGAATGAGATGTGCAAAAATCTTTCCCTTGGTCACCGAGTTGTGGAACTTGCCAAGGACGTGGTTGGGTTTTAACAGGGAGCTCTTGTAAATTTCGATGAAAAGCTGCTTGTATCAGCAGGGGGATGACCTACCAGAACGATCGTTTGCCGTTCGAAGCGCACTGGTACAAATCATGGTGTTTGTATCGTGGGACTCTTGATAGGCCCGACACGATGGCCTCCCGGTGAGAAAGAAAGGCTGTCCAGATTCAGTTAGCCGTCGATAAAACCAATCATTATGAACAAAATCTCTTAGGGCATGAAACTGTATGGCATTCTTTTAAATTCGATATTTCGTTGATTAACTGGCTTGAGCACTGAGCCACTATATATTAGGGACCAGTCCTATACACTTCGGGTTAGTTGACACCAACAGGATGCTGATGATCAGTCCTTACATGTTAGGTACGCGTGTAAACACGTCAGTCCACTTTCTGGGCTTCATGACAGTTGCTTTGGTATCATGTTCAATCCAACGCACACTATGTATATTTTGTTCTGTGCGGAGATTGCCTTCTGCGCGTTATTTCCGCGAAGCTATCCAAATTTTTATTTTTCTCCGTAATACCCACACACTACACCCCAAGTATTTTTCACTGTATACGGTAAAAATTTTACTGACTTTCAAACAGCTGAACATTCAGTAATCAGTTCAGTAAAAGTTTGGTTTACTGAACGATCAGCAAATTTGGCAAGAAATACTCAGCTGTCAAAAATTACTGACTACTTCATCAATCAATACTGTAAATCGGTAAAATTTACAAATCATCGTCAGTTGTCAATTATTATAAACCTTTCGGTAGGTTTTTCTGGGAAATTCGGGAAAATGAATGGAAAATTTGGTAATAAATAAAATAAAGCGCAACATATTTTCAATGAATTTTTATTATTTTTATTCGATACGTTAAGTTGGCTTCAATAATGTCAAGCCCGTTTTTAAATTTACTACCAATTTAAATGAAAAAAGAAACATATAATTATGCTAGAGTACGCATAAATTTTTCGCCTGTCGTGGTCAGTGTTCCTGCACCCACCAAGGAGGAGCAGAACAAAAAAAACTGCCAGATATTGAGCACTTATTCCTGCATCGATCACGGCGAATACATCCAGCACATCCTCCATAACTTTGGAACTTTGTTTAAACTGTTATCTTACGGAAAAACCTCACTTTTTCTCCGGGACCGTAAATCCGCTTCCATATTCTGCGCGCGTATGATAGAAAATATCTGACTTTTGACAGATGTGTTATTACTGACTTGTTCAGTAAAGTTCAGTAGTTTTTACCAATTTTTCCAGCATGCTTCCAAATATTTATTGAACGTTAGCATTTTTTTACTGAAAAGTTGAGATACAATGACAGACCTTGACTTCCTGAGTTTTTCGGTAAAAAAAATACGAATGTTCAGCATAATTCTCATTTGAATTGCTGATGGTTTGTAGTTCTGTGACATACATTTGTAAATTGTACTAATTTTACTGATCATTCAGCAAAAAATCATTTTACGGATCAAAAATGTAAAAAAAATTACCGAACATTCAAATTAAAATTTGGTGTGTATTTTCATGTTACCCGCATACTTTTGTTTTCCACAAAATTCAAACTTCAAGCCATCGAAGTGCTTTGGCTTAAGATTTACCCTACTGGAAAAATCTGTTATATTTGTACGCATTAGTAATAGAAATTTTTCTGAGCCGCTACCAAAGCTTAGAATAATAATTATTTACAGTTCTAAGTGTAATAATGAATTACAATTCATAATTTAAAAAAGATTTTCATTGATTTTTATGAAATTTTTAAGATGAGTTTTACGGATCACAATACTACTCATCGCCGGTGAATTCTTAGTATCACTTCACCATTCCGTTCACCTCCGCTGAATCCTGTTATCCCATGCCCAACATATCGAGTTTAGTGGTGGTCAAAGAAAAATGGATCCCTGCCACTAAAAGGCACAATTGCGCACAGTTGCCATTTTCGATGATTATTTCCACCACTCGAATCTGAGCTGAGCATCCACCTGACTAACGAGATGCGGGGTAGCAAGTTCCTCCTCACGTGCACTTCTAAACTGCTGATACCCCTAACTGCTTTCATTTCTCGCTTAACTTTTCAAAAGGACCTAAGTAACATTTTTTTCATGAATTAATTTGAGTATTGCAAACGTAACCTTTGATGTGTTTATATTGATTGCGCCATTCAAATTAATTCATGAAAAAAATGTTACTTAGGTCCTTTTGAAAAGTTAAGCGAGATTTCTCCTCCCCCTACAACAACAGCTTTAGGGCCGGGTTTCTCCTGAACGGGAATGGAACGACCGATTACTTCCGAGGGGTATCAATCGCCGCCACTCATTCGTTGAATGGCAATTTGCGCCTGGTATCTATCAACTTTGGCGCTTGGCGCTAATATTTTCACCAAATTTGAGCTCTCTTGAATCCTTCTTCCATCGTCGCTGTCGAAGCGGAGCGAATGCGCGCTGAACGCACACGTCCGCCAGTATTATTTATCCACAGTGGCTTAAAACGGTTTAGAATTCAGATGTTGATAATGTCATAAAACACAATACTATTAATCAAATATTATTACAAAAAAAGTATGCAACGTTTTGATTTACCACAATTTTTTATTATTTTTTTATGTTGACTTTTTTGTACAGTAAAGATCAGAAGATTATAATTTCATTGTTTAATATCTTTAGGTAGGTTCTTACACATAATTCTACAGGTAATGTTTTTTGATGATCTTAGACATATTTTTTCTATTAATTGTGAACCCTTTATTATATTTTTAAATACAAATTAAATAACCATTTCAATCGATAGAATGACACTAACATTCACACGATGACAGTTGGCCCGTGCAGCATTTTATAACCCTATATGATTTTACAATGCGAATAGAAAATAGTTACAGGGCTCCAAAAATTCTGAAAAATTAGGGTTTTGACCAGTTTTTTCTATAGAATTAAAATATTTATGTGAAATCATCGATACCGCTGAACAACCCAATTATCAGAAAGTCGGCTAGTAGTTTTTGGCAATTTCCACCCACACTTTACACTTATTCGTTATACCTGTGTTTTTGGTGATCTCATTTTACTGTAGGAAATAGTAGAGATTGATTGTATTGATTAACTACCGACCGCAGTTTTGGAAATGCCTTAGAAAATAATTAGCTCAAACCACTGTGGTAGCACTGCCTACATCACATGCAGTGCCACGTGCTTGACCATCCACAGCGCCTCCACGCGTTCAGGCGCTATGCTATGGTCACTTTCTGAACCGTCCCGTGATCAATTCGATAACCAGGCGAGCAACTTTTTTGTCGGTCTTCCCAGTCAAACTGACCAACAAGTTAAGCAGCTCGCTGATTGAATCCAGCTTTTTGCCACGCAGAGATATCGGTTCTCACAGATGATCATCTTCGAGTGAAGATGATACCGGAGACGGTCGAAAAAATGAGGTGCACTTTGCGCGCCTCGCAAACAAAAGGGAAGTCGTTTGGATCCGGATTCCGTTGCCTTTGTTCGTTTATGCCGCTGGCAATTTATAAAATCCGACATCCACAACAATGCTCTACTTTTGCCAGGCGACCAAAGCAACCAGGAGGTATTATGAGGCTGCTCCGCATCTGGCTGGCACGCGTCTTTTCTTTTTTCTCTCACTCTTCCTCGGTCCTGCTTTCTTTGCGATGCATTGTGTTTTGATATGGAACCAGCCTGAAGTGCTAGCCTTGCAGATGTTGTCGAATCAGTCAAAGTGTTAGGTAGGTACAATAAAATTATTTTACATCTTGCGGATTTAAATTTTGGTTCATTGCATACTTGTTATAATTAATGTATGATAATGATACACCGAAAGTAAATTCTCAGCCAGGTGTTTTCCTCTGGGCAGTGTTTGCATTGAGTGGCACTGTACCAATAGCCATCCGAATTTTTCTCATTGATGCAGGATACGATAGTTATACTACCTTGAAAATGATGAAGGATCTGAGCTTGGATGAATTACTTAAACAACGCGGACTACTGTCATGACATCGTTAGGCTATCAACGGTTATCGAAAACGTCGAACTGAGCTTGTTAGTCCGGAGGATCAATAAAAGTGCTTTTTGATGCTCTGGCGATTTAAAAAAGCAATGCAAGGAAAAATATTTCTAGAAAGATTTCTCGGACGTCACTATCGTCAGAATTGTTGTGCGTTTTCAGCGTAGATTAGCCAATTATGGACGAGTGGATTGTTTATCAGAACATGGAAGAATAACAGAGAAAGAGTTCATCATTGGAACGCTTCCAGCTTACGATCCTCCAAAAATAGGAGCCGTTTGTCCATATAGCCAACCAGAAAACACAATAAAGCATTACGGAAGATGGATCTTTGAAATGATGACCGTAAACTACTATAAGCACTACAAACTGCAACATATGGCGAACTCTTCGACATCGGTACAATCCATGGGACAACCAAGACAGATGAAGCTGGATTCTTTGATCCACAGGGAGTGGAATAGCGGTATGTCACATGAGGCTGGGCTCGCCAGAGGTATACATTTATTACCTGCTTTAATTTTAAGATTAATAGGTCTTTAATGAAACACCACAGACCTAGGTTGGAAGGGTTCCTGGAGAATTCTGAAGACGAAAATCGATACGAAGAGCAAGGTCACCTCCAAAATCTGGTGACACAAGTAGGACCAACTGTACAGATGTCTTTTACAGACTCGTCAACTATCCCAAACGAATGTGGTAAAATTTTGTATCTATCATGTAAGCCCAAGATTTTTTTGTTCTGTGGGTAGGCAAAAACTAACTCAAAACTCACGAAACCCGAACCGGTTTTCCCGAAATTGCGTATTGATTGCACAATAGAGCGCATGTTTGTGAGAAAAATGTTCTAGATGCTCAATGAAAAACGTAAGAAACATATATTTCCATTAATACTGAGCATAGCTTTCATTTGCAATATCACTTCTCAGAATTAATACTAAGAACTACTGTAAAACCTGCTATATTCTACAGACAAAACAGCAAATCTTAAAGCGCTTTGAAAGCAAGTAGGGAATCCGATGCAGCAGCTATTACGGATTATTCCACGGAAAGGCTATCCATAGAGCCATAAGGGGATATTGTTGGGATGAAATCGGAAAACGAATTACCTGATACAAGTTCCCAAGCAGCACCTATAGGTAAAAAACACGTAAAAAAATTTAATGTTATTTATTATTAATATTTCTAATACCTTTTTGCCAAAGCAGGCGCTTAATGATATGTATAAGAAAAAACTTATACATCGCATTAGTCACATACATTCCGAAACTTATACTTTTCATTAACTTATGAATGTTATTAGCTTTTTGGTATGGGATCATTCATTAGGTGGCATAATAAAGAGTATAAGTATTTTCGAATGGTTTTTTGCCAAAACATATAAGGTTATTTTTTTACGTGTAGTTACTCATCAAGCAGCTTGGTACTCGCTTTGAAACCATGAATGAATCCGGTTAGCCAAGTTGTGGTGATAATCAACATTTTAATATTGTTTTGATTTCGTCTCTTTTGTAAATTTTAGCACTGAATTTAAACCGCTGCTTTTCACTATTTTATACTAAAATTCCTTAGCACAGATTCAAAGTGCATATTTCAAAGCTCAGCAACCAGTTAGACCTTAATCAGTCTTGTATAATAAACTACATATGTCCCCGATATGAATAATACTTGTCACAGCGATATTCGATTACCTGACAGGAAAGTCAGAGTCGTTACCTCTAGCGAAATCCTGCCGTCCAGCTCTAGTTCTAATGTTACCTTCAATGCAGAAGTAAATGTCTTTTTCGAGAAGTTGATGCAGTTTTACAAAAAGAAGCAGGATGGTAATATACATAAATTTAATAACGAAGCCAGACGATATATAAACAGTGGCCATTCCAACTACTCACAATATATGAAACACTAATTACACTATAGGGTAGAAGCACTATATTTGGTCACCCTAAACGTACGTTTATCTCTCAAATTGTCGCAAAATGCAAACCAATAATTTATGTAAAACTTGTCCTTACCTAGCAAATCTGATTGAAAAATTGTAGAAATGGCAACGTATCCAGCTTTCCACGCTCGCCATAATGGCGGCTGCCATAAAAAAAATATGACAGTAACTGCTTCCGACGCTGATTTGTTTTCGACGCTGACCGTATCTAAGCAACAGTTTTCACATTGTTTATTTATTTCTATAAGGATAGCCACATCTTTAAAACAGGGAAAATTTCAATTTACGGAATACACTTTTAAGATTTTAAGAAGAATATCACAAATACATACTAATTTTTATGTTTTAGGTTGAAGTGTTGAAGAACAAGTTTTATTCCTACGTCGGTACCATCTTGTCACCACCAGCAATGGCTCCTTTTACCTACTTATAATGCAGCAAACCAAATATATCTGTGTTCCAATTTCAGCGAAAGGATTTGAATACATATTTCCTATTCCGATGCACGGGCACTTGAATATACCCAGGGACGCTTATTTTGAGAATATTTCCACAGAAAGTTCATTCGCCATGCCACATTACTAGATCGACGAGTGCATACTTGCAAAAAGCTACAGGAGAGTATAGCTATCCGTGTTAATACAATCTGAGAATCCCGGAAGCTCTAGGATAGGAACCGGGTTGCAAAACAGGCATGTGTTGTTTTGTTTTTTGCCATGTCTATTATACATGGAATATTGTCTGTTAATTTATCACAAATTTTGAAAGAATTTTCAACAAAGAATTTTCGACAAACAACGTTCTTTGGGGTATTAATTATAATTAATTGAACCACGATAGTCATTATTATTTGGATATTGTTTGTCTCTCGATGGCACACAGTGCGGCATCACTTAGTTTGATTCGGTGTAATAATATGACTGTAAAAATACCTTCTGGGGCCATTGTAACAGTAATGCTCAACGAAGGCAAATAAGAATTTGTTTCAAATCTATTATTTTTTATCAGTTGATTTTCAATAGATTTTTTAATAATAAATATATGTAGCAAATATTGCAACGAAAGAGACAGTTTTCTGGTTCTAACATCAGGGGGTGACAATGAGTCTGGGGGGGTTAGAATGCTCTCACCGGCAGCGTGGAGGTCGGATAGCAAAATCGTTCAAAATGGTCTCTTATATTTTCGTCTTCCCGCCCTCAGGTACATTCAATCTATTCTACAAGCATTCAAAGTACTTGAAACAGTGACCCATTCTCACCCCCATTTGACCCATTGACACCCCCGACGATAATTATTAAAACGAATGATTGTAGCATAATCAACTACAGTGACATTGGCGACATTAGCGCTATAATTGATAAAAAATGGAAGAACGAAAAGAAATTGAAATTTGCCTTTGTTACTGTTACTGTTGCTGTTACCATTGTCAATGTTCCAAAAAAATAGTTTTTGCGGTAAATTTGTGTACCTATATTCTGCGTCTCGTATGAGGTGAGACGTTTCGACGTAGTTCTAGAGGTTTACTTTTCGACCCAGTTATGGGGCATGGTAAATGGCTTTCCTAAAAATCTTCTTGAGTTAAGTCTCATAATCAAACGCCTGTGTATCGGAATCGAAACTCCCGGAAAAACTCGAATCCAAGTGCTGAAACTAAAGCACTGACACATTTTATTTGCTGCGTTGTAAGAAATAGAGGATCCATTGCGGGTGGTACCAATGCAGGAATACTTGAACTTCAACCTAAAACATGAAAACTAATTATATATTGTGGTACACCCGGTTCTTTTTTTTACACGGGTGGGTTTTAGCTGATTACGACCTTCAGCGTTGATGAAACTATGAGTTAACCCCATGAAAAAATTCACAAAAAATCAAAGAAAATTCAGGTAGTATTTCAAAAGCTGTAAAAAATCAGGTTAACCGGGAAATTGAAGAATACCAACCGTGTAAAAAAAATATTGGGTGTATTCGTATTTAAATCTTAAACTTGATCCCAAAAGCAGACATTTTTCATGTTTTCAAGGCGTAACATTCGTTAAAGAAATAGATAAACAAAGTGAAAATTGTTGCTTAGATACGATCAGCGTCGAAAACAGATTAGCGTCGGAAGCAGTTACTGTCAGATTTATTTATGGCAGCCGCCATTATGGCGAGCGTGGAAAGCTGGATGAAAATGCATGAAATCGTGAAAATAATACTGCCAGCACTTGAACTTTTTGCTTGCTTCTTATGGATGCAAAATGTAAACCAGGCGAATGGAACCGCTCCTGCCGGTTCGATTGGAAACAGGATGGCGTCTTCGCCGATCTCTTATTTTAGTATTTCTAGTTTTCGTCACCCCTTCCTTGTCCTCTTGAAATAGTGGTTTAGGGTCACTCCTGACAGAATCCCAGTTTCAAAGTGCTCGCGTTTTCGGGGGCACACAACTCAAACGGAGGCGGCGCACAACTGTCATTTTTGGTGATTTAGCTTTGCTGCGTCGCAGCATGCGTGAAATAATAAAAATGACAGTTGTGCTTTGCTTCCATATCGAGTGGTGTGCCCCCGAAAACGCGAGCACTTTGAAACTTGGATTCCGTCAGGAGTGACCTTAAACGGATATTGAATCCACTAACGCCCGGATCTTAGGCAACACGTACTGCGCGCTCACAAAATCTGTTTTAAATAGACGAATCCATATAAAAAACCCAGATTAATCCACCTACAGTGAGATTATGATCCTTCCTCAATTAAAAGGAAATATTTTCAGACTCCAGTATTTAAAACGAGAAAAAACAACTCAACCTTCCACGGCGATTGAAAGTGTAAATGACACAAATAATTGCCTACCAAAAGGCGGATTCCATGGGTTGAGTGACAACAAAACGAATGATTCCGCACTGTACGTCAGGTTGCCTATCTATTCGGCGCTCCTCAGATTGAATAGCTATTGTAACTTATGGTAACATGGTTGGTTACAAACTATCGTAACGCTGGCAGCATGTATACTCGTAATTTCCAGAGACCTCCAGAACTAACTTAATCAGTCATTGATCTGAACGAAACTCAATAGCGTTCAATAATAATATACAGAGTGTAAAATAATCGTTTTTTTTTTGGTGAAGACCACCTTTCGTCACTTGTCAGCTCACTTCCAGGCACATTCATTTTCGGCTCTGGACTGTCAATATTCAGTTGAATATTAGTCATTGAATATTTATGCACATTCTACAAATCGATAAATTATCTGAAATCTGAACACGTTTTTATTGAGTAAAGTAATTTACCACACAAAACTGAATCCGATTTGCATACGCGAGGCCCTTTCAACGGTAAACATCAATATAAACAATGCTAATTTTGTTTTCTTTTACACATAGTAAGCACACTCAGTGACAGTCGAATGAATGAGTTGGTGCAGCAGTCGTTTGACTATGTCATTCTATGTTTTGAATAATCATGCGATGTTTGTCAAAATTCGGACTGAAGTTGCTTCATGAAGATGAATATTTCATGCTCTATTAATATATATATATATTTTTGCCTTATGGCTGCTTAATTTTGTAAAACTAATGATGCTTAATACCTTAAAAATGAGCGAAATTTATATGGTAGTAAATTTTGGAATTTGCACGCATACGCACACATACATGCATATAAGTGGTCTATTAGTATCTCAAAATATGCTCACATTTGTTATCTAGCTTCCACTAAAGAATTTTTTTAAATCCTTTCAAATTTTTACGTTTTTGCTTTTCAGAGAAGGTTTTGTGGTACATGCTACTATCTGTTCCTCAATTAAAACCAATTGTTTCTTTGAAACAAATCCGAAAAATAAGCATATTTTTATATCATATCACTGTTGCAATTATATTTTCAATATTAAAGTGAATTCGTTTCAATTGCCATACATTTTATTTCATAATCAGGGTGTCTACTCATCTGCAAAAACAAAATTCCCTGATTTTTCCAGGTTTTTTCCAGGTGTTTTACATTAATTTCCAGGTGAAAACAAACTTGCCATATATAGATTTTAGCAGCGAAATAATCGATTTAAACAAGTAAATATTGCGAAATTTGGTTGCCTTACAAAAACAATGTTGTAAATTATTTAAGAAATTCTTCCAGGAATTTCTTCGCAAATTCACCCAGAAACTACTTCAGCCATTCAATCAAAAATACCTACAGGAATCGCATAGGAAATTCTTCCAGGATTCCTTTGGAAATTTCTCCATAGATACCATCGGAAAACCCTTCGGAAATTATTACAGAAATTCCTTCAAAGAGGGAACATTAAGAATTGCTTCATAATTTCCCCTAGAACTTCCTACAGGATTTCATTTGAATATTTCTTTGCAAAAACATTAAAAACATCTCAAGGAATGGTTCCGGAAAATGCTTTAGAGATGCATTTGGCGATTCCTTTACGATTTGGTTTTTAAATGCCTTCTTTGGAAATTTAATTAAAAATTCTTTCGGAAATTTCTATGAATTTTATTTCAACTATTTTTTTAAAAAGAGAAACTTAAGCGTCAGTTCGCGAGAAGCGCGACCTCCTTTCCAAGGTAGAAATCTTCTTAAGGAATTGTTCCGAAAATATGTTTGGGAACTTCCTCAGGAATTCCTTCAGAACTTCTTGCGAAAACTCCTTCAGTAAAAGTGTTGATGCAAAAATAAGAGATTGGGTGGGGTCCATGACGTTAGGCATAAGGACGTTAGGTGTAATACTACCTTTTTTATGTCGTGGGCTGTTTTTTGGGCATTTATGCTTAACATCCTTTATGCCTAACGTCCTTATACCTGACACAGGGTATACCCGAGATTACTATTGTGACTCTTGTTCGCGAGACCAACATCTAGTTTGTTCGCCCCATACATTCAATTCTCTTTCTCCACTTTAACACGATATTTGTTACGATAAATAATCTAATCGTAATCTGAGTAGGTTATTAAGTAGGTTTTGGCAGAATAATTTGAATGGTTACAAAGCGCCACCAGCGTTCTATTACTTATGGCTTTACTGTAAAAACCTTCGGAAAATGCTTCGGGTATTCTTTTGAATTTCCTTGCATTTTTTAGGTACTCATGCAGAAGTATCACCCACTTACACTTTTTCACTCCTCCACTTACACTTTTTTTTTCAAAAATCTCTTCAGGTGATTTCTTTGAAAATTCCTCCGGATATTCCTTGAAAAACTGATCCCGAGATTCCCTCCGAAGTTTCTCCAGGAATTGCTTTGAAAAATACTAACTAATTTAGTATTTTTTATTATATTTCTAAAGAATTTCCGAGGGAATACTCAAAAGAATTTACTTACTACAAGAATAGCTTCGGAAATTCTCAAGGAATTATTTTGAAGATGGCAAAACGTTTTTTTGTAAGTTTTTTGTAAGTTAATATTTGTAAGTTTTTTTTTCTTCTTTTGATAGAATTTCACTCAGATCACCGGGTATTGAAATTTCCCTGATTATGTCAGGAATTCCCTGATAATTCCAGGTTTTTTTTCCAGGTGAGGAGAAATCACCTGATAATTCCAGGTTTTCCAGGTTTTTCCAGGTAGTAGACACCCTCATAATTCAAGAGGTTTATTGATAGATTAATACATAACACGCCTGCGTAACGCATACAAAGTGAAATTATAGACGCTTCCGAAGAAAGGGTCAATAAAAAGAAGTTAACCGATGCTGTTGATAGTGGCGGAAATTAACTCAAGTTTGAATTTCAGAACTATGAATGAAATTTCACCAGTGGCGATAATTGAAATCACCAAATTGATTTTTCCAAGAGTTTTTTCTCGTTCGTTCGCTTTTTACGTTTTCGCTTCGCCGCGTTAGCGTTATTTTCTCTCGGACCCGTCATGATGGCCGATTCGGTCGAGGGAAAAATGCCTAAGCGCACTGCTCTTGGAGGCGCGGGTAACCCCTTCGAGCAGCTTTTGCAGAGCAACGTGTTCTCACCGTTGCCGCTTGATGACGCCGGTAATCCGCCGAAAAAGAGAAAGAAGCAGCAATCGCAGCTGCCGCAGGTGCAAACTGAGCCGATGGAGAAGTGCCCGCCTGTTTTCGTCAAGGGCGATCCACCGGATGTGCGGCCGAAAATCCTCCATTGCAAAGGGCCTCAAGTGCACGTTCCGGCTTTGCAGCGAGGGATTCAAGGTTATTTTTATTTTTATTACCAGACTAAGGCCGGACTGGCCTGTGCAATACATTAAAGGCTTCTCCATTCAGCTCGGTCCATGGCTGCACGTCGCCAACCACGCAGTCTGCGGAGGGTTTGCCAATCGTGCTCCACCTGATCGATCCACCTTGCCCGCTGTGCACCTCGCCTCCTTGTTTCCGTCGGATCGTTGACGAGAACCCGGCCCACCGCAGTCTTCCAATTTTCAGGGTGTGAACGATGGATGCTTCTCCCAACAGCTGATGCAACTTGTGGTTCATTCGCCTCCTCCACGTACCGTCCGCCATCTGCACCCCACCATAGATGGTACGCAGCACTTTCCTTTCGAAAACTCCCAGTGCGCGTTGGTTCTCCACGAGCATCGTCCAGGTCCGTAGAGGACTATCGGTCTAATAAGGGTTTCGTAGATAGTTAGTTTGGTACGCGTTTGGTGGAGTCAAAAGTACGTACGATCTCCTGCCATGATGCGTCTTCGAATTTCTCTGCTGGTATCGTTATCGTAGGTCACCAGTGAACCCAAGTACACGAATTCTTCAACCACCTCAATTTCGTCACCACCAATACAAACTCGTGGTGGATGGCTTACGTTGTCCTCTCTTGAGCCTCTACCTATCATGTACTTCATCTTCGACGTATTGATGACTAGTCCAATCCGTTTAACTTCGCATTTCGGCCTGATGTAGGCCCCTTCCAAAGCGATGTTGAATAGCAGAAACGAAAGACCATCACCTCGCCGTAACCCTCTGCGCGTTTCGAATGGACTCGAGAATGCGCCTGAAACTCGAACTACGCACATCCCCAGATCCATCGTCGCCTTGATCAACCGTATCAGTTTATCCGGAAATCCGTTTTCGTGCATTAGCTGCCATAGCTGGTCCCGATCGATTGTATCATATGCGGCTTTGAAGTCGATAAATAGATGATGTGTGGGCACGATGTATTCGCGGCATTTCTGCTATACCTGATGTACGGCGAACACCTGATCTGTGGTAGAGCGTTCACCCATAAATCCCGCCTGGTACTGCCCCACGAACTCCCTTGCAATAAGTGTTAGTCAGCGCCATAAAATTTGGGAGAGTACCTTGTAGGTGGCGTTCAGCAATGTGATTGCGCAGTAGTTGCTACAATCCAGCTTATCACCCTTTTTGTAGATGGCAGAGCTCATCCTTCCAAACCTTGGTAATCACCCAGTGCAGTTCTATAGCCAGTGTCTCACCACCGTTTTTAAACAGCTCTCCTGGTAGTTGGTCAACTCCAAGGGCCTTATTATTTTTCAACCGGCCGATCTCCTCCTGGATTTCCTAGAGATTCGGAGCCGGAGGTCGCATGTCCTGCGCGCGTGCTCCTAGGTTCATTATCATACCGCCACCGTTGTCTGCCACATCGCCATTCAGGTGCTGTTTGTAGTGCTGCCGCCACCTTTGGATCACCTCACGCTCGTTTGTAAGAAGGTTCCCGTTTATGTCCTTACACATATCGGGCTGTGGCACGTGGCCCTTACGTGAACGGTTCAACTTCTCATAGAACTTTCGTGCGTTATTAGCGCGGCCTCGTTCGCCCTCGTGCGGTGTTGCAGCATTCAAGGTTGGAATTCAAATGTAGTTTATAAAGTTTATCTAATAGTATAGAATGCGTTCATTGCATATGTTCATAATAATCCAAGAAATCTCTAGAGTAAGGCAAGGGCGTAGCCAGAGGGGGCAGGCTATGGTGGTAAGATTGAACGGGGACTGGAATGAATTCCCTTAACATGTGCGCTTTACAATCCAATCATATTCAGAAATAGGTGGTTGAAATTCAAAAGATTCCCAAAAACTTATTAGGGTATCCAGGATCCATAATACATATGAAAGTTCAAAACAACTCGAAACATTTCGGGGTCATACATTCTCCTTAAAATCCTTCTAGAAGCTCCCCTGGGAACTTCTCAATTCCTCCGGGAAGTTATTCACAAATTCCTTTTGAAAATCGTTCGAAAATCCTTCTCATGTAATTGTAATTCCTTTTTATCTAGAAACCCCTCACTAATTTTTTTTAGGGAATTTGTGAGGAAATTCCTTGAAGATTTTTTACTTCGTTCTAAGTTTTACTTCTAGACATTTCTTCGGCTATTCTTCCAGCAAAATCTCCGGTATTTCTTCTGGAATGTATTCGAGAGTTTTTTCAAGAATACATACGGAATTTCCTCCCTAAATTCCACCAGAAGTTTCTTCAAAAATTCATGACAAAAATTTTCCGATTTCGCTCCATAATTTCACTTGTAAATCTATAAGAAATTCCTTCGAAAATTCTTCAAGGAACTTCTTCGGGCATTTCTCCAGGAGCTCTTTCTTTAATTCCTCCAGGATGAAACCGCCATAAACTTAATAGCGAAATCCTCTAGAATTTCATTCTAAAATTCTTTTCGCAATTACTTCAGAATATCCTTCAAGAATTCCTCTACAAATTTCTTTGAGAATTTCTCCAGGAGTTCCAGGTTACTTTCAGGATTTCATCTGGGAATTTCGGCATTAATTCCTCCTGGTATTTTATCCGGGAATTACTTCTGATATTTCTCCGGAAATTTCTTCAGGAACTTCTCCAAGAATTATTTCAGGATTTCCTTGTGGGAATTCCTCCGGAAGTGCTTGTGGGAGTACCTCCGGGACCTCCTCCAGGAGTTTTACCAAGAGTTCCTCCGGGAATCCCTCCAGGAACTTCACAGGGAATTCCTGGATTCGAGGTGAGCCAGCCTTGAACTGAAAACTTCCCAAA
The DNA here is from genome assembly GCF_024139115.2 of Armigeres subalbatus. Lineage (NCBI taxonomy): Eukaryota > Metazoa > Arthropoda > Insecta > Diptera > Culicidae > Armigeres > Armigeres subalbatus. The sequence goes on from NC_085141.1 coordinate 17,332,059, forward strand.
TAAAGATAATAATAATATTTGAGAGTATGGCTTTCAATCTTCTTATGCGCAAAAACGGGTTTTACGTTTTTATCCGACGTTTCGGTTACATATATTGTACCTCTATCAAGGAGTTAACTAAGTCCGGTTTTATTGTTACATTGTCTTAGCATTTTCTAATAAAACGGGACTTAGTTAACTTAGCGACTTAGAATTCCTCTGATAATTTCTACGGGAATTCCTCCGGATGTTCCTCCGGAAATTACTCTGGGAATTCCTCTTCTGAGGTGTATCTCCCGGAGGAGTTCCCGAAAGAACTCTCGAAAGGGAAAGGGAATTTCAGGAGGAACTCCTAGAAGAATTCCTAGAGGACCTCCCGGAGGAACTCCCACAGAAACTATCGGAAGAACTTCAGGAGGAATTTCCATTTAAATGTCTGAAGAAAGCCTAAATGATTTCCTGAAAAAAGCGTGATTGAGTTCCTGGCAGAGCTACTGGTGGAATTCCCGAAGGAGCTCTCGGAGGAATTCTCGTAGGAACTTCCGGAGGAAATTCTGAAGAAACTCTCGGGAGAATTTTCAAAGGAACCTCCGGAGGAAATGCCAGTGAAGCTATCAGAAGAATCCTCGAAAAAAATCGTGGAAAATTCATCTTATAGACAAATCTCGTCTAGCTGAAACCTTTGTAGGGGTATATAGCTGGACCATCGTCGTCGTCAGAGGACATCCCGGAGAATTCCCTGAGGAGCCTCCAGAGAAATTCTCGGAGGAGCTTCTGGGTGAATTTCTATATAAATTCTGGAGAATTTCCAGGAAGAATTTTCAGAGGAACCCCCGTAGGAACTGCCGATAGAACTACTGGAATAATTCTCGGAGGAAATCCTGGAGGAACTCTTGGAGGAACTGCCGGTGGAACTCCTGGAAGAATTCCCGGAGAAGTTTTTGGAGAAACTCTTGGAGGATCTCCCAGTGGAAATCTTGATGTTTTCACCGGAATTCTTTCAGGATTACTTTGGGAATTCATCTAGGAATTCCTCCGAAAATTTAATTTTCGGTATAATTTCTGTATAAATGTTCGGTGGAATTCCAGGAGAAATTCTTTGAAATTTTCACAAGAAATTATTTAAAACATTCAGGGACAATTTTATGGAATTTACACAAGAAATTCGAAGATCTTTTGCGAAATTCTCAGGAATGTTTACCGGCAGTTTTGCGGAATTTCCACGGAATATTCTTAGGAACTTTACGGTGCAATTTTTCAGAAATTTTTATGAGAAACAGCAGGAAGAATTCCCTGCAGAACTTATAAAGGAGCTCGTGGAAGATTTTTTGGAGTAAATAATGGTGGAATTTTTGATTAATTCCCGGCGAAATTAATAATGAAATTCCTGAAGACATTGCCGAAGAAGTTGCTGGAGGCATTCTTAAAGAATTCCTTCGGATAAATTGACTGGAGCAATTGTCGAAGGAATTCCTGGAGGAAGCTTGCATATTGTTTTTTTCTGCCTATTTGGTAATAAATATTATTTCAGAGCGGATTTGTTTAGAAATTCAAATATCGTTATTGTTGTTTAATAAATGCACAACGCGAACGTTGCATTGTGAGCATGAATGCGTCACGTTTATTAGCGTTGCGTTGCGCTGACTTTAATGCCCAGCGCAACATGCTATTGTGATCCAGCCTTTACTGTTGGTTGTGGATTTCGTTTCAAAGTTTTTGGAACTTAGAAGGAAATAGTGCCAAGCACTAATATTCATGTGTTTTCATAAAACCACTATAAAACTACGAATTAGAAGACCCAAAAAGTTGCCTCCCCCTGCTCGAAATCCTGGCTACGCCCATGGAGTAAGGCCGTAAAGACCTAGGCGTGTAACTAGGGATCACCAAGTGGTATATGTCTTTTGTGGTACATAGAATATACAACAACAAGAAATACTTATATTTCAAACTTATACAAACGTGGAGTCACACAGCTTGCATAACTGCCCCCGTTACGGAGTATGATCTGCAGATTCTGTCTCTATGGATTTCGTAAACTACCTAGAATCCATGACAATAGGTAAAAATATTTCGTATGTAAGCATAAATTCTGTTCCTAGAACATCCGAAGCATATACAGTCATACCTCGATATAACGTAACTTAATTTTTATTTTCGTTACGTTATATCGAGGTTACGTTATATCGAAGCAAATTTTTTTTTCTCAAATTTTTTTTCAAGTCTTTTTTTTTTATAAGAGAATTATAACCTAAAATCCATGTTATTCATCCACCAGGGTGTTCCAACCTTTCTTACGTAACTTTATTTTTTTAATTTTTTTTTTTATATTTTTTTTTTGTTTTTTATTTGCTTACCTATTTTTTGTCATGTTCTTTTTTTTCTTTTCTTTTTTATCTTAGAATATTATTTAAATCAGTAGGGTATCTGTTCCTATATCAATAACAATAAGGCAATGCGCATATGAAATGCATGGATTTCTCACCCAATAATCAAGAAACATGAGAATAATTATGCTTGGCTCATGTAGTTTTTAATTGAAAACAATTTGGTAACTTCAAAAATGAAATTTTCATCACATTATAGAAGTATTTTGCTAAAAAACATTATCACCGCCATGCACCTATTTCAATAACATTCGAAAACAGTTAATCCTATGCCTGTACCTATATCAATAATACTGTGTCCAATATAAAATACGCACACTATTACTTGTGTGTATACGTAACGATATGATTGCAGTGATGCCGAATTCTTCAATGTTTTGTATTTGAGTTGAAATATAATTACAAAATTGCTGTTTTTGTTCCAGTTTTCCATCTTATCAGTTCAATTTTGTGTGTGTGATAATTTATCTTTTCGATATAATTTATTTTACAAATATAAGAGTTGAATTTCATAGTGAAAAGTTCATTCAAGCGCTTTGAAATAAAAATCTAGGTCGGCAACCCTTGAGAGTACTGCAAGCTATGTAAACAGTTTGGAATACGGACAAGAATAATTTAGACGTTGTTAGAAATAAACCTATATCAAACTATAGGAAATCGCGTTGGTTTTTAAAATATAATTATATTCATAGTGAAAATGTGATGTGCTTTATGTGCTGTGAAGTGAATTTTTAAGGGATAGAATTGTTTTAGCTTGAAATTGAGTGGAAAACAACGGCGTGAAAACAGATTAATCTGCTAGTAGCAATCGAGCAGTGCATCAAACCATCAGTTCAGAGGTAGGAAAATGAAAATTAAAGTGCTTTATAATTTTATCTTCTAATAATTTGATTCTTGTGAATTAAAACATTACTTAAACAAAATCTTGAATAATATTCCAAACATTCAAGAATGTGTTCCATCCATTATTATGTACATACGATGTGAGAAATTGTAGATACATTGATTTTTTATTTGGTTTATCGACGGTTGGGATTAATATACGGGCTGTTATTAATATGGGAACAGATACCCTATTTGTTTAATAATTTATTAATAAGAATAAACCCTAATATTATTCTAGATTACCTTTTCTTTATTCATGAAAGTAGAACTCAAGTTCATAACAATTTACAAACCATATCGAAATAGCAAAACAACATTTCTGCACTGGAGCCTTTTTAGTGCTGTTTTTTTAATTACGATGTCCATGATATTAGTATGCATCTGACGCAGCGAGAGCTGATTAGTCAGTGGCCAATTGATCTATTCCGAGAATCTTATTACCATAATGAACCCATTGAGGGCTGCTTGTTCCAACTCGTTTACATATTCGTTATCATTTCCAAAGCGTTGATATTGACTGCCTTGTGTTGGCACCTGCATAGTGTGCTACCTTCTCATCATTGCTTCTCAGTGTGCCTCTTAAGACTGACAGTGGTTCATCATCCTCATTCTCGACTTCATGGAGCATTGTAAAGACCTCCCACGCTTTGGCGACCAAAAGATCTTCTATCCACTTGTCATAAGACGAGTTTATACAATCCCATTAAATTCCACCACTTAATTGTATCTTGACAGATACGTATTTCGACCTCAACAGTAAGGCCGTCTTCAGTGTCTTGTACTTGACTCGACTTGACTCGACAAGTCGAGTCAAGTACAAGACACTGAAGACGGCCTTACTGTTGAGGTCGAAATACGTATCTGTCAAGATACAATCAGGTGGTGGAATTCAATGGGATTGTATGAACTCGTCTTATGACAAGTGAAGACATTCCACTAAAAAGCTCAAAATAATTTTCTTATCAGATCTTCTATGTTGATGAGCTATGATAGGTTGGTCAGAGGAGGTGCCCGCGGACTCGAAAATAGGACGAAGCGACTCTGATGAATCTCTAAAAACATGTTGACCAACCATGTAGAGGGGGAGGACCCAAAACTTGACGTGGTAACGGAAATTACTGACATAATCATGTCGTTTATGGGAGGCCTCCAGACCTTCAACAAGAATTTCAAACTCGTCGTGCTGATTCTCTGCGACCTACTTACAATGGCTAGGCAGCAGTGAAAGTCTCTGCTAATGTCTAGTCAGGAGGCGGAACGTGAGATACGCCTCCTTATTAGTTAGAAGAAGTTGGTGGTGCGACTCTTAAAGTGAGTAAGGTCGTGTAGGATGCCACCCCAAAACGTTAAGTGTAGTAATCCCACCGACTGAATTTCATCGGTAGAACAACCGTCCCTGGTGGAAAATTGCCATCCCTAAAAAATTAAAATGAAAACGAAGTGAGTTTTAGCGGCAGAGGAGGTAGCTACGGCAAAGAAAGAGGTGCTTGTAAAAGTAGGCTATTATGACGGAGCTACGCGGATGTCCCAAAGGCCATGAGAGGAGAGCAAATACTCTCTGGTCAAGTAGAAGATGTCAACTGCATCCATGAGATGAAGAAGGGCGATATGATTTTCGGGATCCTGCTCATAAGAGCTCGGCGTACAAAAACTTGACTCATAAGTCATTTCAGAACTGAACTTCGGCAGAAAATTTCGTTTAGTAATGATTCTTAGCAAAATATTTAATGTATCTCAGCAACCGATTCACATTTACTGAGATCTCGGCAAAAATCATGTTTACTGAAACTCGGTGGTGCCCACATAGGGAAAATTCGTGGAACTAAAAATTTCTCAACTTCATCGGAAGCACACGCATACTCGTCGATGTGCTCAAGGACCGTGGATTCGACATCGTAGCGCTGTAGGAAGTTTGTAGGGAGAGATCAATGGTGTGAACGTTCAGAGGTAATCATACCATCTATCAGAGCACCGGCAACACACACGAGCTTTGAACAGCTTGCGTAGTGATAGCCGATATGCAAAGGCTCGTGATCGGATGGTGGCCGACTCATGAGAGAATGCGCAGGTTGATGTTCAAAGCCCGGTTCTACAAATTTAGCATTATCAACGTGAGTACGACTTCTGCCCAAGCCACGACTTCAAAATCATTATAGGAGATTTGAACGCTCAGGTTGACCAAAAGGATAAGTTTAGATTTTTGGAAAATTCAGTGCCCGCCGGCTAACGAACAAAAACGGCCAACACAGCCTTCCATATCGGTTCACTTGGAGATCCCCACTGCAGACAGAATCACAAATCGATCGTCCTGATTGATGGACGGCACTTGTTCGACATTTGCGACATTTGGTTAAATTGCGTCCAAACCTATTCGTCATCAACAATGTTTGGTACCGACGACCACCGCGGTACGACCTAGAGCGACTGAGCACCCTGATGTCGCCACTGCATACGCGCAGTATCTCGAGGCAGCGCTGCTGGAAGAGGGTTTGATGGGGCTCCTCTTGAGGACTGCTGGAATACAGTTAAAGCAGCCATTAACGACGCAGCGGAGAACAACGTCAGGTATGTGAAACGAAATCGCCGGAACGATTGATTCGACGAAGAATGCAGACAGATTCTGGAGGAGAAGGACACAGCGCGGTGCGAGGAGATGGAACAGCTGTGACGTTCTCAAGAAACACGCAAGTTCTATCAGAAGCTCAACGCATCCCGCAATGGTTTCGTGCCGCGAGTCGAGATGTACAGGGATAATGATGGGAGCATCTTGACGGACGAACGTGTGGTGATCGAAAAATGGAAGCAGCACTACGAGGAACAATTGAATGGTGATGAGAGTACAGGAAGTCAAGGCAGCGAAGGAAATGACTACGTCAGTTCCACGGACGATGGAGGCCAGTCAGCCTTGAGGAAAGTTAGGGATGCCATCTAACATCTAAAGGCCAATAAAGCAGCTGGTACGGATGGTATCGGAGCTGAGCGCATCAAGATGGGCTTGGATGGATGGGAAATTGTCAAGCCGGCTTCGTTGATGGCCTAACGACAACAGATCAGATATTTACTGTACGCCAAATCCTTCAAAAACGCCGAGAATACCAGGTCCCAACGCACCATCTGTTTATCGATTATAAGGCGGCATACGACAGTATAGCCTGCGTAGAGCTATGGAATATTATTGCCGAGAACAGCTTCCCTGGGAAGCTTACCAGACTAGTCAAAACAATAGTGGATGGTGGGCAAAATTGTGCGAAGATTTCGAGCGAAATCTAGTCAGTTTATTTGTTTGGCGGATGACATGGACACTATCGGCCGATAAATTTTAAAGGTGGCAGAACTATACTGTCGTAATCTGACAAAGTGACGTATACGCCATTTTGTAGTAATCATCGAGCTCTTTAACAGAAAAATGGCGAACATGTATTTTGTAATTTGGCGCATACGTCACTTTTTCAGATTACACAGTGTACACCCGCCTGGAAAGTGAAGTAACAAAATTTGGGAAGCAGTGTTACGATAGACGGGGATACCTTCGAGGTGGTCTAGTAATTCGTCTACTTTGGATCCTTGCTAACGACTGATAACAATGTTAGTCGTGAAATACGAAGGCGCATCATCTTTGGAAGTCGGGCCTACAATGGGCTTCAGAAGAAACTGTGGTCAAAAAAGATTCACCACCGAACCAAATGTGTCATGTACAAGACGTTGATAAGACCGGTAGCCCTCTACGGACATGACACATGAACAATGCTCGAGGAGGACTTGCAAGCACTCGGAGTATTCGAGAGACGGGTGCTTAGGACCTTCTTTGGCGGTGTGCAAGGTGTGTGGCGGCGAAGGATGAACCACGAGCATGCCCAGCGAACCCAGTATTGAGAAGATAGCTAAAGCCGGAAGAGTAAGATGGGCAGGGCATGTTGCAAGAATGCCGAATAGCAACCCTGCAAAGATGGTATTTGCTCCAGATTCGACAAGTACAAGAAGTCGTGGAGCGCAGCAAGCGAGGTGGGCTGACCAGGTACAGAACGACTTGGCGAGCGTCGGGTGCATTCAAAGTTGGAGAGATGCAGCCTCGAACCGTGTATTGAAGCGTCAAATTGCTGATTCAGTATTTTCTGTTAAGATGTAAGCTAAATAAATGAACAGGAATGAATCCAGACAACCTCATAGAGAGGATATGTCAGACCGTGAATATTTGGAATGTGACGATTCAAAATCTGAGATTCTTCCCTCCACCCTATGTATGTCGTGGATGCTCCTATAGTGACCTAGAATTGAAATAATATTTTTATACTTAATGAATCACGTTTATAATGTAAACTGTTAAAAATGGGAGCAAAAAAAAATTTACGTTAGATCGAGGTAAAAATTACGTTATATCGAGTTACGTTATATCGAGGTTACGTTATATCGAGGTATTACTGTAGATCATCTACAAAAACCTCTGAAACAGATTTAAATTTGTTCCATACAAATGCTTGAAACTTTGTTCACGCTTTTGTGCGTTAAAAGAGGAGCGTAAAGGAATGAGTGTTAAAATATATTTTATAGTATCTTATAAAGCTTGGAATTATGGCTCCGTAAAGTGTTATACATGCCTGACCTTACCAAATAAACGAACTTGGAAAAAAAAAGATTGGAATTCGTTGACCCCACCTATCCAGTGGACCACTATTGGTCTGGGTTCCAGTTTTCCATTTTCCATATCCATTTTTTCTCTCCGACGGTCGAAAAACACCAAAGGCGTTTTCCACCAAGTTTTATAAATCAATAAAACAGCAGTAAAACTTCGTCATACGTACAACATTCATCACGTCACGCGCTGGCCGTATGTTTTGCTACAGGCAAAAAAGCAGTGCAGAAAAATGATGAAAATATACAGCAGAGAAACAGCGAGGCAATACCAAAACCATAAGCTCAAGCCAGTGAAATAACATTCTATCATCGCCGACGGACTGGATTTACTGGAAACGGAAAATAAGGCGTTCGGGATGCCTTGGACTGAGAAACCTGGCAAGTTGAACATTTAGATGGGAAGCGTAAACTATGCTGCAGTATAAATTAACGCGTTCGTACATTTGTTTATTCTGTTATTCATTTCCATCTTCTTCCTTGGACTTTCGTCGACTAACTGGTTCTTTTCGTAGTCTGGAATGATTGATATGGCATCCATTGATTACGAAACGAAAGAACTTTATCTGGTAGTGTGAGTTTACTGGCGGTATTTCCAGACTACCTACATGATTGTAGCGACTGTTGGATAAAAAACAACACTGAATTAATGGAATGCAACAAACACTTCTTCATAAACTTCTCACTACGCGAATAATTAGATCTGATGGCGTAGCAAAGTTTATCTACAAGAAACAAACAAAAATGTTTCAATAGATTCAACGTAGAGTTCGAAGGAATACTTCTGCCAGTTGCCCTGTTGAGTTGATTGCTTTTGATTAAAGATTGATTCATGGAAAACTGCACAGATTTTTGCAGATCAACAGCAGAACATTTGCCGACAATAGTTCGTTGTGTTTAATAATAACAAAAATACATAGGGACACGGCAGGTATTTTCGTCTGTTCGTCATAGTCTCGAAAACCAATAAAAAAGACGCTTTTTTGTAAAACTCATACGTACCAAATCGTAAACTCAGGAGAAACGTTCTACTATAGTGGAGTTCTAGCAAATGTACGTTGCTTTCGTTGGTTTTAGCCCCTACGACGAAGGACGGAAATACCTGCCGTGTCCCTAAGAAAAATATGCAATTTGATGCATACTTTGCGAGGTTAATGCTCCTCACAGTATTTTTTTATGCAGTTCGAAATAGATGAATAGAATAGATAGCCACATTTTGCTTCGCCCATTGAAGCGTGTCCACAAAGTGCTTAGCCGCTCGTTAGGATACCGAATGTAAAGTGCAGTAATTAGATTAAATGGAAACAAAAAAATAAATAACCCGTGATGGGCGTTAAGTTGGCGGTGGACGTATGATAATAAAAACAATTTTTACCGTGGGAAACCTTGATAAATCGATAGCATATAAATCAATATGGATTAGGATAAAAAAATTAACAACTGTCGATACTGAAACCCGTGAAGGTCGAATTGGCGAAATTGCTTACATTTTTGCTATAAATAATCAAATGCCCGAGTTAACGGGGTATCAGTTCAGCGAGTTCAGTTCTTGATAGAACATCAACGCCAACGCAACGCAACTGCAGCAAAATGATCAAGATTACTGTGGTGGTCCTAGCCCTGCTGGGCTCTGTCCTTGCTTACGAGCAGCATGGATTTATCAGCGAGGTGAAACATATTCCGTACAAGTGGTACGGTGGCATCCAGAGCGATATCGGTGGCGGCGGGCTGGGTGGAATCGGTTTGGGCGGTGGTTCGATCGGTGGAGGATGGGTAAGTTCGTACATCTTAAGACAATAAAAATAGTGTCTTAATCAGCTGATTGGGTCTACAGGAAGGTGACTGGAAGCAAGGCGGTGAAGACTACTACTCGTACCCGAAGTACAAATTCGAATACGGAGTAAAGGACTACAAGACGGGTGATCACAAAAGCCAATGGGAAGCACGTGATGGTGATGTAGTTAAGGGAGAGTACACTCTGGATGAAGCCGATGGAACCAAACGTATCGTTGAATACTACGCCGATGACAAGAACGGTTTTGAAGCCAAGGTCAAGAATATTGGGCATGGTATCGAGCAAGGTGGACTGGGAGGTGGTTACGAAAGTGGTTACCACGGATTGGGATACAGCTACAGCAAGCTAAAGAAGTACAACTGAGGGTACATACCAAGACCGACTATGCTGATGATAACTGTAAATCGTTACTGAATAAAGATGTTCCAGAGAGTGAATATTAAAAAAATATGTTAGTTGGCATTTTTACGAGAAACTTTCCATGTATAGCTTCACACTTTTAATTTTTTTCATACATAGCTCACTTTTTTTTATCTCCCAAATTCAAGCCTGCACCCACCGTGCCTGGCCGTTTTAATACTTGTGTCCTATTTATGATATGCTGCAAATATTAACACCCAAAAGGCCAAGCTCTTTGAGAAAGCGATTTTTCATTTTGAAAAAATCATAACTTTTTTATTTTTTGTCCAATCTTGATGAAATTTTGACACAAGGTCCAATTTTTATTCTAGTTTTGGCTGCACACTGAGTTTTTCGGAATTTCTGGATGGTTCCGGAATTATTCCAGATTCCCTTGGGGTACCAGCAAACTGGTGTTTGGGGTATTTCGCCAGTTACTCGATTTTTCTTCATGGAACCCATATCAAACAGTATGAAACAATATTGCCACACTAATAACGACTCTCATAGCAATTTTTCCGAAAGTAAGTCTTCCATACGGACATCCCCAGGAAGCTTCCAAATGTCCCCAGGAACCTGTAATGGGACAATTTCGATTTTGCTCGAAACATGTCGTGCGACGGCTCTTTCTTCACAATTTTTCATGAATATACTCGCTGTTGTTATAAAAGTGGTATATGGTCAATTTGGCCACTCTTGTGACGCCCGGAATGCCCCCAGGGAACCTGTAAAGGGTACAATTTCGATTTTGCTCCGAAACATATCGTGCAACGGCTCTTTCTTCATAATTTTTCATGAATATACTCGCCGTTATAAAAGTGGTCTATGGTCAGTTTGGCCACTCTTGTGACGCCCGGAATGCCCCCAGGGAACCTGTAAAGGGGACAATTTCGATTTTGCTCCGAAACATGTCGTGCGACGGCTCTTTCTTCATAAGTTTTCATGAATATACTCGCTGTTGTTATAAAAGTGGTCTATGGTCAATTTGGCCACTCTTGTGACGCCCGGAATGCCCCCAGGGAACCTGTAAAGGGGACAATTTCGATTTTGCTCCGAAACATATCGTGCAACGGCTCTTTCTTCATAATTTTTCATGAATATACTCGCCGTTATAAAAGTGGTCTATGGTCAGTTTGGCCACTCTTGTGACGCCCGGAATGCCCCCAGGGAACCTGTAAAGGGGACAATTTCGATTTTGCTCCGAAACATGTCGTGCGACGGCTCTTTCTTCATAAGTTTTCATGAATATACTCGCTGTTGTTATAAAAGTGGTCTATGGTCAATTTGGCCACTCTTGTGACGCCCGGAATGCCCCCAGGGAACCTGTAAAGGGGACAATTTCGATTTTGCTCCGAAACATGTCGTGCGACGGCTCTTTCTTCACAATTTTTCATGAATATACTTGCTGTTGTTATAAAAGTGGCCATTGGTCAGTTTGACCGCTCTCGTGACGCCCGGAATGCCCCCAAGGAACCTGTAAAGGGGACAATTTCGATTTTGCTCCGAAACATGTCGTGTGACGGCTCTTTCTTCACAATTTTCCATGAACATACTCGCTGTTGTTATAAAAGTGGTATATGGTCATATTGGCCACTCTTGTGATGCCCGGAATGCCCCCAGGGAACCTTTAAAGGGGACAATTTTGATTTTGCTCCGAAACATGTCGTGTGACGGCTCTTTCTTCACAATTTTTCATGAATATACTCGCTGTGTTATAAAAGTGGTCATATGGTCAGTTTGGCCACTCTTGTGACGCCCGGAATGCCCCCAGGGAACATGTAAAGGGGACAATTTCGATTTTGCTCCGAAACATGTCGTGCGACGTCTCTTTCTTCACAATTTTTCATGAGTATACTCGCTGTTGTTATAAAAGTGGCCATTGGTCAGTTTGGCCACTCTTGTGACGCCCGGAATACTCCCAAGAAACCTGTAAAGGGGACAATTTCGATTTTGCTCCGAAACATGTCGTGCGACGGCTCTTTCTTCACAATTTTTCATGAACATACTTGCTGTTGTTATAAAAGTGGCCATTGGTCAGTTTGACCGCTCTCGTGACGCCCGGAATGCCCCCAAGGAACCTGTAAAGGGGACAATTTCGATTTTGCTCCGAAACATGTCGTGTGACGGCTCTTTCTTCACAATTTTCCATGAACATACTCGCTGTTGTTATAAAAGTGGTATATGGTCATATTGGCCACTCTTGTGATGCCCGGAATGCCCCCAGGGAACCTTTAAAGGGGACAATTTTGATTTTGCTCCGAAACATGTCGTGTGACGGCTCTTTCTTCACAATTTTTCATGAATATACTCGCTGTGTTATAAAAGTGGTCATATGGTCAATTTGGCCACTCTTGTGACGCCTGAATGCCCCAGGGAACATGTAAAGGGGACAATTTCGATTTTGCTCGAAACATGTCGTGCGACGTCTCTTTCTTCACAATTTTTCATGAGTATACTCGCTGTTGTTATAAAAGTGGCCATTGGTCAGTTTGGCCACTCTTGTGACGCCCGAATACTCCCAAGAAACCTGTAAAGGGGACAATTTCGATTTTGCTCGAAACATAACACGCGACGGCTCTTTCTTCACAATTTGTTATGAATATACTCACTGTTCTTACAAAAAATGTCATTGGACAGTTTGGCCACTCTTGGGACACCCGGAATGCTCTCAAGGAACATTTAAATGGGACAATTTCGATCTTGCTCCGAAACATGTCGTCAACTGAGGCGAAAGGTGCTATGGCGAAAAAAACAATTTCTCGTGTCAAGTCTGCTACTGAAAAAAATGTACTATAGGCCTGGGTGCTGCTGAAAGAGTCGTCTTTTTGATCTCAAGCGAGTGAAGGGGTATTTTGAAAATATTCCCATGAGCAAAAATATTTTGTAGTTACTTAGTTGTCAAAATTTCTCGCTCTTAAGATTTACTCGACAAATCGATTTTATTCGAACCTTCCAGCAATAGACTAAAAATCAGCTTAGGCGATAAAACCTGTAGAAATAATGTCCTCACAAGTACATAATTTATTTGAAAAAGACTCACAGGAATAAAATATGTTGTCCAAATACACAATATTCTGTAATATGTAACATAGACTGAAAACAAATGCTGTAATAATATATTCAAGTTCATGAAAAGTTAGTACGTACCCCCAACTCGATTTTCCAGCAGTCAGTTCAGCGGATACGGGCATCGAGTTTTTTTTTTAACTAATTGCATGAAAAGGTGCTTCCGTCGCAAGCAGTTTATCCTCCAACGGGATTCGAAATTCGAGTCTTTCAATTATCTGCAGGGTAACATTAATTATGTTTTATTTCTGAGATTGCTGTTGGTAGCGAGGACTAAATACGATATATCGTAAACCGTAACACACTACGTCAAAGTGATTACCGTGTTAAGGGAAAAAAATATATGTATGTATGAATGCCATCATTATTTTCAATAAACTTTCACACAGTTCTGTTTTTTTTCTTGAATATCTGAAACATCATAATTCTGCTTCTCAGATTCCCCAACAAGGGTCTGTTCTCAAATTACGTAACGCTTTGTGGAGGGGGGGTCCAACTTACGTTATACTTTGTTACACTAAAAGGTGGGAGAGGGGGTGGGTGCTACCAAATTTTACGCATAACGCGAATAAAAATTTATTTGAATGCGTATTTTTTAATCACTGATTGAAGTAATTTCTGTTTATCGTTATCGTATATTGGCGACATAGCGGGACTGATATGTGTAAAAATGCTAAAAGGACGTTGTATTTCTCGACACCACAATTCCACAAAACTATCTAAATGGTTATGATGGCAAATTCTATTTTCGTTTCTACTAGCTGCATTCTTGATATCCTTGATTTTTGATTATGTGCCGTCCCTATTCTAGCAGTGTTCAAAAATACCAAAACCCAAATGCTTTAGAGAAGGAAAAAGATGTGCCTTTAATTTTTATACAGTTACGCGTTAAGTGAGGAAGGAAGGGGGGACCAAAATTGTTACTTTTTGTTACGAAGAGAAGGGATGGTGTACAAAACTCGGATTTTTGCGTTACGTAATTTGTGAACAGCTCCTAAGTCCTGGTTGAAAATTTACTTTTCCTCCGACTTCAAGACAGCTTCACTAGTTCTTTAAACTATTTCTATGTGTGCACATCTAGATTACTCCGAGGCTACTGCAAGCAGCGAAGGGCTAGTAGGATATCGTAAGGGACAATATACGGAATAACAGGTAGAAATGACAGAATGCTTCATTACTTATTCAAAACACCCATCACTTGTAACTATGAAATAATCAGCCATTGGCTGTGATTTTACTTTAAACATTCTAACGAATACCGTAATTCTACTTGCTTTCATATATACTCACGATGTCAAGCGTGAATTATAGCAAAGCCTGTTTCTATTTGTTCCTCTTTTGACTGGTGCCGCATCAAAATCAATGACTGTCATCGTCAAAATTCTTGGAATTCTATAATCCCATTGTATTGTATTATGTGGGCATCGATGAAACACAAAGTATTCGGTGATATATCATTTACAGCCTTTTGCAAATAGAAGCCGGTTGCGACAGTATATAGATGCAAAAGGGCTTGTTTTTATCTGAATTTTAAATCTTACTTTTCTTCGTATCGATACAATTTTCAAATCCAGTTGACAAGCGATATTGAGATTGACCTGTTGTAAAAATGTAGAGCTCATTGGAGACGGATCTAGTCAACGTGCATTCTGATGTCGACGAATTCGTCTGTGATCTGAACAGCGACGAAGAGCTTTTTGAAGAGCATCCGTTTGCATACGAAGAGGATGAAACAACATTTTTTAACAAATCAGGAGATTTTAAGTGGTCAACAAAGCGGCTTTCCAAAGTTCGTAAAAATGATGCAAAACTTGAACGTGACAAAAGTTTCAATCTAAGTTTAAGTAAAATAAGTTCACCTAAAAAAGCATTTATGAAGTTTTTCGACGAGGAGATGATTGATAGGTTAATGCTATACACAAATACGTAAGCTGCTGCAAGGAGTGATACCAATTATCGTCCCTCGACCACTTTAATAACAACAGCGAGTATATTCATGAAAAATTGTGAAGAAAGAGTCGTCACACGACATGTTTCGGAGCAAAATCGAAATTGTCCCCTTTACAGGTTCCCTGGGGGCATTCCGGGCGTCACAAGAGTGGCCAAACTGACCATAGACCACTTTTATAACAACAGCGAGTATATTCATGAAAAATTGTGAAGAAAGAGCCGTCGCACGACATGTTTCGGAGCAAAATCGAAATTGTCCCCTTTACAGGTTCCTTGGGGGCATTCCGGGCGTCACAAGAGTGGCCAAACTGACCATAGACCACTTTTATAACAACAGCGAGTATATTCATGAAAAATTATGAAGAAAGAGCCGTCGCACGACATGTTTCGGAGCAAAATCGAAATTGTCCCCTTTACAGGTTCCTTGGGGGCATTCCGGGCGTCACGAGAGCGGTCAATCTGACCAATGGCCACTTTTATAACAACAGCGAGTATGTTCATGAAAAATTATGAAGAAAGAGCCGTCGCACGACATGTTTCGGAGCAAAATCGAAATTGTCCCCTTTACATGTTCCCTGGGGGCATTCCGGGCGTCACAAGAGTGGCCAAACTGACCATAGACCACTTTTATAACAACAGCGAGTATATTCATGAAAAATTATGAAGAAAGAGCCGTCGCACGACATGTTTCGGAGCAAAATCGAAATTGTCCCCTTTACAGGTTCCCTGGGGGCATTCCGGGCGTCACAAGAGTGGCCAAACGTCAAACTGACCAATGGCCACTTTTATAACAACAGCGAGTATATTCATGAAAAATTGTGAAGAAAGAGCCGTCGCACGACATGTTTCGGAGCAAAATCGAAATTGTCCCCATTACAGGTTCCCTGGGGACATTTGGAAGCTTCCTGGGGATGTCCGTATGGAAGACTTACTTTCGGAAAAATCGGTATGAGAGTCGTTATTAGTGTGGCAATATTGTTTCATACTGTTTGATATGGGTTCCATGGAGAAAAATTGAGTAACTGGCGAAATACCCCAAACACCAGTTTGCTGGTACCCCAAGGGAATCTGGAATAATTCCGGAACCATCCAGAAATTCCGAAAAACTCAGTGTGCAGCCAAAACTAGAATAAAAATTGGACCTTGTGTCAAAATTTCATCAAGATTGGACAAAAAATAAAAAAGTTATGATTTTTTCAAAATCAAAAATCGCTTTCTCAAAAAGCTTGGCCTTTTGGGTGTTAATGCAGACAAGAAAATGCTCGGGAATACAACCGACATTTCCAGGATGCTTTTCAATACTGGCTGAGCATGTGCTAAGACAAGACAAAATAATACAAGATAGCTCACTTTTTTCGGCACATAGTCTAATCCGGTTTCATTCGACGGGGAATAATACTATTTTTATACCGCACGAGAAAGGCACCATTACTGCTAGATGGAATAATCAGGGTTTCTTTTACGTTTTTTTTACGTTTTTCATTACCGAAGTACACTTTACGGTTGCGAAAATCGGAAGCCGTCACAAACATATGATGGACTTTGAACTTTGATATCTCAGCCGTTTCTCGATAGATTTTAATTTTTTTAGACCATTTAATCAAGAAAGAGTAAACGCTTCTTTAAGTACTGATTTTTAACTTTTTATTATCGATAATTGGTAAAAAGTTAAGAAATAGGTAAACCAACCAATCCCGTATAAGCATCGCAAGCACAACCAATAAAATCAAGAAACTTGCGGATTTGGATCAATCCTTAGTTCAAACAAGATCTCACGCGGAGAGACAGCAGCACTAGGGCTTCCATTTTTCCCGGGAATCAACTACCCGGGAAACGGGAAATAATATAATAATAAATAATAAAAAAAAAACTCTCGAAACTAATTCGAAATCGTAGTTTAAATTTTGTCGTAAAATATATGTACATTCGACATCGGGGATGCTTGCTATTTTGTCGTCAAATGATGAAAAAGTTGTCGAAAGCCTGAGAAAGTTTTTGTTCAGTTCGAAATAAGTATCAGCATCTGCTCTGGCTCAAGAGTAAGATCTGCAGTGTCCTGATCAGCTTCGCTACTTTTCCATATTGTAGATCCAGTTGAAAACCGAACTGAGCACTCGCTCAGTTGTCCAAAAACTGGTAAAAATGCGGATAAAACCTGAAAAAGTTAAAAAAAAAATATTGTAGATCCAGTTGAAAACCGAACTGAGCTCTCGCGACAATCGCATTTTCTCCCATTTCCGAATGTCGCGACTGGATCGCGAGTGGTGCGCATGATGGCGCACGGCTATGGCATAGATGCGCACTATTCGCGATGCAGTTGCGACATCCGTAAATGGGAGAAAATGCGATTGTCGCGAGAGCTCAGTTCGGTTTTCAACTGGACCTACAATATTTTTTTCTAACTTTTTCAGGTTTTATCCGCATTTTTCCCAGTTTTTGGACAACGACGGGCGGGAGAGATTCTCTTCTATTATCGCCAAAATATTCCTAACATGAACTATTCTTATACTCGACGACTTTTTTTAGTGGATAGAATCATCTGGTCGACTTTGAAGGATAACCCATTTTTATTCATGTACGTCCACTTAAACACATTTTCGTCTTTGTATTTAAAGCAGGTGAATGGAATATTTGAAATGAGAATTCTTCCATTCGAAATAAAAAAAGAGCTTTCAGGCGAGTGCTTGATTGTCGTACTTTAATGATCCTGACTATATCATTTTTTTCAGTCAAACTTTACTTGAAATGGCGAACAGCACATAAATGCATCAAATTGCAAAAGTTTTGTGAGTGTTTGTTGGAAGACATTTGTAATGATCGCATACTAAAGACCCAAAATCTGTTTTTCCATCAAGATCTGTTAGTCCACCAATATTACAAAATATTCAAATGAAATATTTCAGAAATATCTCAAAAAACAAACGAGTCTTCGGAATATGAGTCTGTTCGGGAATTGAATCAAAAAGGATTGAAGGTTTTAACAAAAACTTTGACAATAATAGGACAAACCTGCCAAAGCGGTCACTACTATTGCCTGAATATCTGCGAACATTAGTAGCTCTGGTGTTTCACCACAGACACTAATTTTTTTAATTCGACTTTACAACGCTTACCGACGTTTGGACCTAATTAATAATCGAACGATAGATACATACTGGTTCTTTGTCTCGCCTCTCTTCAACACGTGTTGGAATGCACCGTATGATTCTGTAGCATTTTAAGTTATAACTTAAATTCTTAAGCTTCAAAAATAAAATAAATAGTGGGATGATGCTGGTAAAAAAATGTAATTGATACCCCAAAATCTGTAATCATCAAATTAAAAAAAAAAGACTATTATTCCAAAATATTTTAGTATGTTCATTTCCCGGGAAATTCGGGAAACTGATACATAAATCCCGGGAATCGGGAATCCCGGGAAATACGATTTCCCGGGAAATCGTTTCCGGGAATGGAAGCCCTAAGCAGCACGAAGGGGCTGGTAGTAGTCTCAACGGAAAACCATCGCATATTATAGCTGTGCTAGTCAGCAGTAGCGAGTGGCCATCGCCGACAGCAGCACTCATCTATCGCAACGTTGACGCCGGAAGTAAAGGTCTCAGCAGGAAGTAAATCATCGAGTGGCCCTCACCGACACCAGCAATGCAAAGTGGAATTTTAATGTAGGGGTCGCACAAACGTTTGATTGCTGTTTATTCGTGATCAGAAAAGCGCATTGTGAAAGGCTCTTTTCAGGACAAGCATTTTATGTAGAGAAAATACGGGCTACAAAATTGGCGTCTGTTGCGGTTCCACGCCGGAATTGGCGATGCTGAAAATTAATTTTAAATGGAGGCGTCTTAGCGTAAAATCATTATGGTGACCGTTGTATTAGCACACAGTGAAATTTTAGTGCAACTTTCGGGCAAGCGTTTGGTTGCTGTTATTAATTAGAGAAGGCGCATTGTGGAAAGAAAATTACACATTGCTCTCAAATCAACACAAACTTATCTGTTCGGAGCTTGCAAGAAAATTTCATGAGTCGACAACTCATTTTTGTACTCCATGCGATTGTCTTTTGTAAATCTTGGAAATCGTTCTCGAATCACCCTCTTCCCTCACTAAATAAATTGTGATCCAGAAAAACAGCAGCAAGGACTCTAGTGGCTCGTCTTTATGGCGTATGCATCCTTTCGAAGATGTCGAGGCGATGGCGACAGTGACGATGAGCGTCTGCTCTTCGAGCAAAATGACGCGAATGCGCCTCAATGCTGCTAACTACCTACCTGTTTGGCTTGAGGTTAAAAACTAGTCGACGAAATATGTTATATAACATAAGTGAACGATTTTAGTGTTGATCCAGCAATCCGGTACCAGTCGTACAGTTGGGATCCAGGTAACCATTGGTGGTCTTGAAGCTAGACCTGTTGTCGTTCAATGCTCTGCTCTCCAGAGATGCTAAAAAGGCTCAAGGCGAGAACATACCAAAGTCGCCATTCTAGCCCCTAATTCCCTTTAGTTGAATGGTAGACTTAGTACGGAGATACTTCCGAAAACTTGTGTTAAATTGATCGCTGGTTTACAGTCAACTAGACAAATCAGAACGCCTGGTATCCGACGAACACAATGTAAAATCAGAACGCTGTTATTCAGCTGAAGAAATTCATTGAAGTTTTCGATGACAGCATGCGGAGATAACACTAGCAGAATCGGATAGGACGATGACGGGCTTCCTGGACGGGTAGGTGGTGGCGATGAAAGACTTCGGTCGAGAAGATGGTACAGATGTCCGACTGTTCGAGATAGTCCCGGTGACTCCGATGCCAACTCCACGGCTTGAAACGAATCCATCCGTATACCTGTGTTTGTAATTGTTGAATTCTCTGTTCAATAGCTCGCCCACCAACCTTCTGAGAGTCAATGAGTTGTCACCCCTTCGGAAATTATGAGCTACACGCAAAAAAAAACGCTCTCGAATTCGTGAACCAGCTAAAATACACCGTGATTTAATTCATGGATTCGGGAACACCAATCACGTTTTCCAGAACGTTCCAGAAAACGTGACTGTGTTCCCGAATCCGTGGCTGTTATTCACGAAAAAATACACCGCGAACTTGTTAGTTCACGAAATCATGAACGCTTTTTTTGCGTGTATGGAGCTGTTAATGTTGGTTTTAATGGAGTGCCAGCTCCTCGCTCCATGCCAGTGGCCCAGCGACGGACCGACCTGTCGGCGGATTGTGTTCTTATCCGCGTGCGGCCTGGAGTGTCACCAACAATGACCAGCAATATATCGTCGGCATAGACAAAGATGTATATGTTCGGTGGAAGTGAACGAAACACGCCATTCATGGCGACAAAGAACAGCGTCACAGGCAGAATGGAACCCTGAGGTACCCCAGTTTCCTCACGGAAAGTCCTCGGACCCTGGTTTCCGATTAGGACTTTATAGGAGCACACTTTGGAAATTCTGAACAAACGCAAAGATGTCGGAAAATTCACACTCGCTCAACTGTTGAAGGACGAAGGAGGTTCAAGTCCTGATGAAGGCCTTGGAGATATCCAAAGATACAGGTACCATGCCGTACCCAGGGCGGAATGCGCGCTGCCAGAACCCGAGTCTACCTTCTGCTTCTAGTTTGTCGCGCAGCCGCCGGATCACCAACCTCTCGATGACCTTGGACACACAAGAGGTTAGCAAAATGGCCCTGTACTTAGTGACATCCCGGGAGGAGATGCTGTTCTTAGGAATGGGGATGACCAAACTATTTCGCCACCCACTCTTCCGGCCCACATTTGGTTGACCAACTCTAGGAACCGAATCTTGGCAGAAGGCGGTAGCTTTTTGAGCATAGGGTACCCTATCTCGTCGGGACCGGAGGATTTCCCATTGCTGCTGGAGAGGGCGAACGACAGCTCGGCTGCCGTAGATTGAAGCCAGAATTTTGTAAATCCCGGGGGACCAGGAAGGTTATTAGGGACGGAGTGCTAGCAGTGATTGTCCGCTGGAATTCGGTAGAATAGCCGTTCACCTACGCTAGCCTGTGTTGGCTACTTCGGTGGAATCGGTAATGGTACTACTACCAGCTGTGTATCGAGGTGGATGGAGGAAGACCTTCGTTTGCCCCTAAGCGCGTTTACTGAATCGAGGAAGTCCTCCCACTGTTTCCTCTTGTCTTCAAATATTACTGACCAGCATTCATAGTGCTTTTCTTTGTAGGCCTGAAAGGCATTTCCCTTATTAGCATGACAAGCAGGAAGTCTCCGTAGCGCTCGAACGGCCCGACGCGTTTTCTACATCTTTATTAGCAGACGAACTTCGAAATCAACTTCTTTTCGCCTAAAATTGATTTATTATCTTCTTAGTTCTCGAGTAATGCAGAATATTCTGCTGCATTTGTATGGGAGCCCCCCTTTTCAAAGGAGGAAGGGGTCTCGAACCATCTTAAGAACCTTCCCCGGGCCCAAAAACCGCCTATCGGTTCAGTAGTTTCGGAGTCTATAAGGTTCAGACAGACAAAAAATCATTTCTATGTATATAGAGATTAAGATAAGATTAAAGAGACTTTCAGCCCAAGGCTGGCTCGTCTCGTTACAGGCGCGTTTCGTCCGACCACCAGCGGAGTGCCTTTCGTCCTGGCCGGTTGCTGGTTTGCGGGATGTAGGCAACGGAGACATTCAGGATGATTGTAAAGCATCAGTCTTCCCAACGAACATCAAACCCGCTCGGTACAAGAGTACGCGTCCTCTTTTTGAACTCTCTCCTTCCGTTCGAACTGCAACGCACGATGATGTACTCAAACCCGAACTTGCGTTCGAGTTCATTTTCAAACCCAAGTTCAAACTTCGGTACGGCAAGGGTATACAGTACAGCTGACGTGTTGTGTTTCACACTTATGTTCGTTCATTCCGAACGGTATACACGGGAGGTACAACATTTGTCATCGCAAATACGAACAGTTTAGGTGCAACTTTTTGACTGCCAACACATGTTTTCGATGGAGTTGGTGATGCCGTCAATCGAATAGCAAGTAAATATTATTGAGATTTTTGCAAGGATTTATATTATATTTTCGTCTTGTTTTTAATGTTTTCCAATATCTACTTTATATTGCACAAATTATTACACAAATTTTGTAATTTAATTTTGCAAATTGAAAACGTAAAACATAGTTAGGCATAAGGTTTTGTTTATTGTTAATAATATATGTAAATGTAGAAAAATGTTCAAAAAAAAAACAAATTGCCCTTGTAGGATTTGATAAATTGTGAATGCTAGAAATTTATGGAATCTAGCCGTGGAAAAGTTACTGGATTCCAATCATATTATATGTTTATATCGGGGATGACGCTGTTACTGACAGCCAAGAGGTCGATAACAAAATCGTTCGAAAAGGACTTTCATAATTAATTAGTTTTCTTGCACTAAAAACATTCTAAGCTGCTGAAACAGTGACCTATTCTCAACCCCACTTGACCTATTGTCACCCCTCGATAACTGTATCAAAATGATAGTAGAATTTGAGTTTTATCCAAAATAATGAGTTTGTGGACTTCAACATAAATAATTCATTAATTTATTATTACATTAAGAGATGGTTAAATTTTAAAAAATAGCACGTTGCAGGATTTACTTCAAAGTCGGTCTATGGAAACTTGACATTTTTTCTTTTACTCCAATTATTTCATATAAATAGAACATAATTACACAATACATTTATATTAATAGTAGAAAAATTCAGATATGTGAATGATCCAAGTTTTGAATTGAAGTCCACTTAAAGACACTATTTATATTTTTGCTTTAACTCTTTATAAGGCAGTGGCAACTATATTGCCATCAACAAATTATATGTTTTTCTATTTATTAACAAGAGCTCTACTTATTATTTCACATGTAGTGGCTTTATTTGCTTGCTAGTAACACCCCAGATGAATTTGAGCCATAAAAAAATTGAAATGTCAATTTGAGAACAGTTTTTTTACGAACAGATCGTAAGTTTCGAGTGGAAGAAGGATTTTCAGTTATAATTCGTTAAAAAACGACAAAGATATATTTTTTCCCGTTGGTATCAATTATTTTGAATCTCCTGTGTTAGATTATTACGTGATTAGCGTCAAAAAAGATTTGCCTTTCTGTATATTTGGTTTTTAGATTTTTGACGAAATTGTGTTTTTATCCCAAGGGTCCCCCCTTGGGAGAAAAAAAGCGAATTTTTTTTTTCACTTATAATGCATTTTCTGACTAGGACTCTTCACCAAAAAATGTAACGTACCTTGATTTGACTGGCTCCACGTAAAACCAAATTTTTAAAAATCTTTTTATATTTTTGTTGTTGCCTGTTTTCCCGCTTGCCGGGCAGTGGCAACTATATTGCCACCAATTTTTCAATGTTTCTGAACTGTTTAATGTATAACAAACATACATTTGAGCTTAATACCATGTCAACATTGTGTCCTATTGTTGTTTTTGTTAAATTATTGTTTAGATTCGTCTGGCTTATAAAGGGTTGAAAATGATATGATGCGTAAAACTGATTGAAGTTAAAACCAAGAACACTGTTCTTGACCACATATGTGCAAATTAAAATTATTCTTCGATTTCACCATAGTTATGTAAATCGACTATTAATTTGAGATCTATTTCAGAATTTCACAGTGGAAAACTGTTAGATTATGTCAATATTTGTTTGAAAAAAGTTAAAATAGACTGATTTATTGTTAGGTAATATGAATGACTGCAAGGTAACATTGAATATAGATAGATTTTCTATGAAAATTTAACATGTATTGAAATTTGATCTCCCTTTTTTAATGTTTACCTACTTTTGTTGATTTTGATATATTTAATCGTTTATTTTAACCACTGATAATTGTAATCCATAAATCCATAAATATTATAACAAATTGTACATTTATAGAAAGTTCTTGGATAAAGAATCTTTGCAGCTTTTGATTGTCTTTCAACAATATTGATACAAATTTTCAAATACTAGTCGACCCGGCAGACGTTGTCCTTAGAGATGTCGCAAATTAATCGATTACTTCGATTAATCGATACATCGTTGTGATAATCGATTAATTTTGAATCGATTGATAAGAAAATTATTTTGAGCTTTTTAGTGGAATGTTTTCACCTGTCATAAGACGAGTTTAAACAATCCCATTGAATTCCACCACTTAATTGTATCCTGACAGATACGTATTTCGACCTCAACAGTAAGGCCGTCTTCAGTGTCTCGTACTTGACTCGACTTTTACTTGACACTTGATAAAACCAGAAATAAATCTAAAATTCTTTTAACACCTTAATAAATCAAGCATAAATCATCTATAAGTTCAATTTGGAAATAGAATAATAATATTCTTAAAATTTTCTATGAAAAACGTATTTCTCATGGTTTTCATATCCTCCATAAAACTATTTCAAAGTCTTTTTAACAATAAACTATTCCATAATACTCTTATTTGAGAATGCTTCAAACCTATTTATATTTATTAATAAAAACAAAAAGGGGAATCATAGGGAATAATAAAATGTAAATATTTCTAGCAAAATAATTGTCCCCATGTCTCTCAAAACCAATAATACATTTCATATGTTTGCAAAATTTTAGTTTAAAAATACAAAGAAGAAATTTGCACTTCAAAATTTACTGTCGCTGTGAAAATATTGCGGAATAATGATTATACAAATAATACAATAATCAAAGCGCTCTTGTATTCTAACGCAAAGGTTGTTCATATAGTAAATCTATGACAGAGTTCATTGTAACATGGATCACATTTAGTGTTACAATGAAATTAAGCTTATAAGAGTTATAATTTGAAATATAATTTCTAACTAATCCGAAATTTCCAACATGGTTGTTGATTTTCAGTCAAGCAAAATCACCATTTTTATAATTTTACTCTGAATAAAACTCTCCAATTTTGAATAAAACAATTTTTTTCTTGAAAAAAAAACTGTTTTCAAATCGTTATATCTAGTTTAAATCCATTACCACTACCGTCGCCTTTATGGCACTCTTGAATAAGAGTGGTTTATCTGTGAATATTTTGACGGCTGTTTGTTTTGGTTTTGCGTTTCCATCGGTATCGGAAGTCTAAATTTAAAATATTTGTTCATTTTAAAGCTAATAATAATTATTATTTGCGAATTTTATAAAGTATCGGATAACTCTATTTATAGTATGCTTTTTGAGGTGGTGCAAACAATTGTTTTTCTGAGTAAGAGTAAAACGGACATCTGCAACTCATTTAGTCATCATAGAAGTGCTCACCCGACTCACTGAAACCAAAACTCTTTTCACTAGCCTTAATCTTCCCGGCCATAAATTAAGCAATATATAGGGAGGGATTGATGATAAAGAAATCTGTTTCAGTGTCATCCCCAGTGGGTGGGAAGCAAAAGGGAACCTCCGTTGGTCGAAAAAATCACCTGGTGAGAAAGGTTCGCCAATTGGAGTCAACGATGCCGGACGATAAATGGAAGAAGATGTACTGCGTCTGCAAGCGTATCTTCGTTCCTATTGACATTTTCGTATCCATTTTGCAGAAACTCATCCTCCAACTGTTCTAGAGTTTCAAAGAACTAACGGTTTTTGGAATTGTACCTAATTTACTATTTTTTTAGGTTATCGTGTACTTTTCTTCTTCTTCTCGTGTACTTACTTGACGTGATTTTTTCCATCGATTGTGTTTCATGTTTGACAGATATGAATTAGTTTTATTTCAGAACGTAAAAATTTAATTAGTTTTGATGTGAGTTTATGGAAAAGTTGCATTTTATCCCAGTGTGTCAAAAGAACTCTATAAGAAACATTCATTTGGATTTATTGTTCAAACTTTTAATGTATCTAGGAGATTTAAAAAAAAAAAAACATTCATAAGAGCATCACTGCCGTGAATCGCATATTTGCCCTATATGAATAGGAAACCCAGCAAAGATGGGACAGATGTGCGATTCACGGCAGATCAGCACTAGATCAATGATAGTTTTATTGTTCAATTGAAGAGTTTTCCAACACTATTTAAAGAATCATTTTCTTATTGAAAACTAAAAAAAAACACACACATCAGTAGGGTAACTGTACCCTTAGTGGAGGTAGCACCAATAGTGGAGGTAATGGGGTTTTAATGAGATTTATCATATTTATAGACTTTACGATGGTTTCAGTTGATGCGTCATGCTTTAAATACCCTGTTAAATGCAACTTACCTTAAGATTTCGCTTGAAAAACTATTGAAAACAATGATTTTCCTTAACAAAATTGACTCCCTTGCACCTATAGTGGTGCAACTATACCAATAGTGGCGAGTCTCATAAGAAACCAATGGATAGCACCACTAGAAACCAAAATTATTTTTTACCGCCACTAAAGGAACAGTGTACCCATAGTGGTGCAAGCAATATTTGGTAATCGTTGATTTTAAATGACATCTATCTCATTTTTGTTAGCAAATTTATTAGTTTATCTATTGACTAAGATAATAAAGCAGTAAATTTCCCATAATTATCAATTTTTAAAAAATATTTTCTTTTTTGGATCTACTAATACCTCCACTATTGGTAGCGTTACCCTATTTTGAAATATTTCTTAAAACCATTACTAATTATGAATAAATTCATATGGTTCTGCATATGTTACTTTGGAGGTCCGCCAGCGTGTTCTTGGACTTCCACCGTCTCGCCGTTGGTGATCGTTGGCTGCGCGGCGGCGTGGGTCGGCATGAACTTATTTCAAGCGTCAAAAAATCTCCGGAATGTCTTTGGAAGTTCCTTATTGAATTCCTAAAACAGTTCCGCCGTGAGTCCGTTAATCAAGAAATACCTCTTCTTGACATTTCGTCAAATATTTCTCCGGAAATACCTCCAGGAAGTATCTTAATGATTTCTTCCGGAAGTTCCTCCAGAAAATACTCCGGAAATTCCTTCAGGACTTCCTACGGAAATTCCTCCATTGATTTCTCCGAAAGTTTCTCCATTAATTTCTCCGAAAGTTCCTTCAGAAATTTCTTTGGAAGTTCTTCCATTAATTCCTCTGGAAGTTCCTACAGGAATTTCTCTGAAAGTTCCTCCGAGATTTCCTCCGGAAGTTCCTCCAGGAATTCCTCCGGGAATTCCTCCGGAAGTTCCTCCGGGAATTCCTCCGGAAGTTCCTCCGGGAATTCCTCCGGAAGTTCCTCGAAATTCCTCCGAAGTTCCTCCGGGAATTCCTCCGGAAGTTCCTCCGGGAATTCCTCCGGAAGTTCCTCCGAATTCCTCCGGAAGTTCCTCCAGAATTCTCCGGAAGTTCCTCCGGGAATTCCTCCGGAAGTTCCTCCGAATTCCTCCGGAAGTTCCTCCAGGAATTCCTCCGGAAGTTCCTCCGGGAATTCCTCCGGAAGTTCCTCCGAATTCCTCCGAAGTTCCTCCGGGAATTCCTCCGGAAGTTCCTCCAAATTCCTCCGGAAGTTCCTCCGGGAATTCCTCCGGAAGTTCCTCAGGAATTCCTCCGGAAGTTCCTCCGAATTCCTCCGGAAGTTCCTCCGGAAATTCCTCCGGAAGTTCCTCCGGAATTCCTCCGGAAGTTCCTCCGAATTCCTCCGGAAGTTCCTCCGGGAATTCCTCCGGAAGTTCCTCGGGAATTCCTCCGGAAGTTCCTCCGGGAATTCCTCCGGAAGTTCCTCCGGGAATTCCTCCGGAAGTTCCTCCGGGAATTCCTCCGGAAGTTCCTCCGGGAATTCCTCCGGAAGTTCCTCCGGGAATTCCTCCGGAAGTTCCTCCGGGAATTCCTCCGGAAGTTCCTCCAGTCGAGTCAAGTACGAGACACTGAAGACGGCCTTACTGTTGAGGTCGAAATACGTATCTGTCAAGATACAATTAAGTGGTGGAATTCAATGGGATTGTATAAACTCGTCTTATGACAGGTGAAAACATTCCACAAAAAAGCTCAAAATAATTTTCTTATTCCTCCAGGAATTAATCCGGAAGTTCCTCCAGGAATTTCTCCGGAAGTTCCTCCAGGAATTTATCCGGAAGTTCCTCAGGAATTTATCCGGAAGTTCCTCAGGAATTTCTCCGGAAGTTCCTCCAGGAATTTCTCCGGAAGAAAAAAGAAACGAAAAAAACATTTTCGAGTTTACAAATTAAATTTATTGAATTTTAAAATAAAATTCTATCTAAAATCTATTAAAAACAATTCAATGTCTGTCAAAAGTAATCTTGTTTTGTGTTCAGCGTTAATCGGAAATTATTCAGCTTCACATTTAATTTGAATTTAATTCGGGAAATGAGGCGTAGCCCTAGAAAAAATATCTCAGTGTTTGCCCGAGCATGCTTATATAGCAAAATCAGCTCAATGCTAGTTACAGTTATGGAGCGCCATCCAATAACTTTTGCACACTCGAAATTAGATTAATGTAATATGAACTTCACTGAAAATATGTATTTCCGATAGGATGAACCAGTAAAAAAGCTCAGTACGATACCCGTTATCCTACTGGCTTAATAGCTGTTTGATAGCCTTCGGCGTGGTGAAAAATATACGGCGTCGTGAAAATTGTTTATGCGGCGCGCCGATTTATTTTTGACGGCGGCGTAAGAAAAACACCAGCAGTGGTGGCGTGGCGCGGCGGCGCACAGTTCTACCACGAAGTCGCCGGCCTCTCTGTTGTCGGTTCTTTACTCACAATTTTTCTTCTTTGATACATCTCGAGATTTAGGTGACTGCGGCACACATTATTGTTTTTTTGTTGGTGTTTTCTAATAGTTAGGTCTAATTTAATCAAAAAATCTTTTTACGTTATATTTTCAACGTCCTCATAATAAGTAACGTGAAAATAGGGTTGAAAGTAGAACGTTTGCTCTAACTCGCGTGGCACTGCCAATTTTCAAAGTTTAACATCTGAGGATGTTGTTTTTTATGTTAATCCTCACTTTTATAATTCGTTTTCCATTGTCAGTGTCCACAAAATCTTGACGTTTCATTTAAATATATGAAAGAGACACTACAGATCATATTCTCAGAATATTCAGATTTTTTTTCGATTTCGACCACTTTTGAATCCCAAGCGCAGTTGGTGGTCTCGTCGTTCATACATCGTTTACGGAACGCAAAATAAATGAGCCATAGGGCATTGTCAATTCGTCTTCTTCGTTGCCATATTATGCCATATGTTGTGTTATGTGTGGGCTGGGTGACAATAAAATAATGGAAAATCCATATCGGATTACATAAAAGGGAGCGTTCCTTCCGTGAATACGGCATTCTAGCCGCCGCCGCCGTGCTGCATATGGTTCTGCGAGTAAAAATGTTTGCCAACCTATGCGAAACCATCCACCAGGCACGGTAGCAGCGGCAAACCCCCCGAACTGCTGGCAGTTACCGTTTTGTTGGAGTCGCCGTCTGGCACGAATAGCTGGCGTCATCGTCAACTCGTCGCGCTCGGCCAGTTGCAAAAAAGCGTGCTGACTTTCCGCAAAGTATAAATGGATGGCGAAGAAATTTGAATTTTCCACTAGGTCAGGAACACGGGATCCAGGGCCGGGAGCTGAAGAAGGTTCAATTTACTGCAGTGCTGAACTGCCACTCATTAGTTTGGCAGGCAGCAATTGTGATCTGTTCAGTTTAAATCGATTATTACCATGTGATTCAATCGTTTCCTATTTGGTGCACAGAAGGGCTTGTTTTTATGAGACATGTTAAGAAAAATTAATTTCGTTTGGCTTCGCTTAGATCTTACCGATGAAATGGCTAACGTTCCAGGGAATAAAAATATAGGAATGTAAGGCCATTAGACGTTACAAATAGCGCTATGATGAACATCTGACTGGTTCATAAGTGGTAAACACTACAGCCAACCAGCATATGTTTAGTATTAGAATTGGGCATACACGCAGTTTCCAGATTCTCATACCCTTGACCTTACATTATTGTTGTATCAGAATCTACTAATTACAGATCTTATTCAAAATGGAAGAAGATATAACATCCGCTGGCTGGGTGTACACATGTGTTGTATATTGCCACAACTTTTTACTTCAGGTGAGATGCATCATTTTTGGATTATATTGTTTTCATCCTCATGGTGGCTCGCGTCTGTCAAAGCAATAATCTCCGTTAGTACGGAGTGTGTTTCGTTTTGATCCAAAATGGTGCACTTCGAGAAATTTCGACCGAGCTCGCTATTGTAAAAAATATGAATTTCTGCCTACTAAAATACGAAGGAATAGCATCGGATTTCATTTTTTGTTTTTATATTAGTTGAGGTACAACATTTAGATTCAAATAGGATAAGAAACTATCCAATTATCACTTGTCGTTTTTATTTTTTGGAACCAGCCTATTGACAAACAGTTCGATTCATTTCTCCGGAATAGCCGTTATCAGCGAAAGTACCAATTTACACTCGAGCAAGTTTTGTGCAGAAACCGAAAGAGTCGATTGCCGATCAGTGCACCACACAAGTATAATCGCCGCCCGCCATCAGCCCAAACGAAAGCAAAAATTAATGCATAAAGTGCTCTAATTATAAACTGCATCGAGTGTTTTCTGTTTTGGGGGCCGTGATTCCTCCCATTCTCCTATTTCGGTTGCCGCTGGACTCGTTGCCGGTTGGCTCCTTAGCTTCGCGACGCGGGAGATTTGATCGCCGGCGATTGTCGATAGGAGGAACGCGACGCAATAGCATGGACCGTAAGCAGTTTTCAATTTATCGGGCATCAGCAGCGGCAGAAAGTGCATTTCCGATTGAAAGGTTTAGGAATTGGTAATTAGTGAAACCGTGAATGCATTTTTTGGTGTTGCTTTCAATAATCAGTTCGGCTGCTCAATAGGGCTTGGTAACTGCGACTGATTTAATGGACTTCAACCATATGAAAATACCTTTTCAAAAATTCGCTGGAATAGTGTAAAAAATGCGTGAAACATTGAAAACCCGAAGAGTAGATGTTAGGCCAATAAACAGAAAAATTAGACCTGGATAGAAACAGGATGATTCTCATAGAAATTCCACTTATATTTTAGAAACTAGCTAGTCAGGAATAACTAACAACAAATTCCCTGGGGTTGACCAACTACCAGATGAACTATTCAAATACGATGGTGAGATACTGGCTAGAGTGCTGCACTGGGTAATTACCAAGATTAGGGAATGTCGTGTGATCCATCTACAAAAAGGGCAACAAGATGGATTGTAGCAACTACTGAACAATCACATTGCTGAACGTCGTCGCCTACAAGGTACTCTTCGCAATGTTATGCAGTCGGCTAGCACTAATTGTAGGAGTTTGTGGGGCAGTTCCAAGTGGGAACTATGAGCGAACGCTGTACCACAGTCCAGGTGTTCGCCGTAAGACAAATGTTGTAGAAATGTGGCGAACTCAACGTGCCCACATATCATGCAATCATTTACTTCAAAGCCGACACAATAGATCGAGATCAGCTATGGAAGCTGATGCACAAACATGGATTTCTGGATGATCTGATACTGTTGATTTAGGCGACGATAGATCAGATGATGTGCGTAGTTCGTGTTCCTGGGGGCATTCTCGACAAGAAATGCATACCCAGGAAGAACCTCAAGAGAAGACACCCACCACGAGTTTGTATCAGTGGTGACGAAATCGAGGAGGTTAGAGAACTCGTGCAGCTAAGCAAAGACTGCTTTAATGTCTTTTTTTTTTCCTGTCGGGTACAATATCCACTGCGACCAGATATTTTATCTATTGCTTTTATGTCTTAGCTGTAACGGTGTTCGGACAATGGGGGTGGCCGAAGAATACGGCGTTTCATGAGATGCGACGCCAACAAAGATGCTGAAAAATGGATTCCACAGGTGGCTGCGGATTAATGAATTCTATCTAGTGGTGGCCAGCTTGACCAAGACGGACGGAATGGTGACGGTGCGGTCCCTTTCCGGTTCACGGATCAAAAGCCGCAACTTGGAAAATTTCCTACGAGAGCGCATGGATTGACGAAAATGGTGCCCGAGATGGTTAGGCAGTCGATTTCCAGAAGTCGGTAGAGGCGTCGGTTAGAAGTCCGTTCGCAAATATGGCAATAAGAAGCCCTCAAACAACTGTTTGACGCGTATAAGCACACATATTTTGAACACACATATTCCATAAATTACCTTATTTTTCTAGGATACTCGCACAACACTTTCTATCTAAACCTTAGCCTTACGGAATTGGCCACAGATAGGTCGTGAGGCTTTGCTAATAGTGTCCGGGCCTGTTGAACCTTCCCAAAGGCCTTCCCGATCTGAATCTTTTGCCATCATAAACCTACGAATGAAAACTGCCATCTCATTCCCTTGAAACCTATCGGATCTGAAAGGGTTGTCATCCTTGTAAACTCTCTTAAGTCCCACCCCTTGGTTTAAATGGTCGTGGAAGTTCGTGAAGAAACCTTTGAAGCTTTGGTGGTGTTCATATTTGATGAACTTGAATGTCTATTCTTTGAATGAACGTTTACGTGGATCATTCAACATATATGTCATAACTTGAATACAAGATTTAAATAATAAGAACCAGAAACAATTTAACTTAATTAATATTTATTTACATTTATTTACAGTATTATTGAATCTTGTTTTATCTAGCTGATATTATATTTATTCAGACTAAGGCCGAAGTGGCTATAGTGTGGTATATAAGAGTCTTTTCTATTCGGCTCGGTCCATGACTACACGTCGCCAACCACGTAGTCTACGGAGTGTCCGCAAGTCATCTTACACCTGATCGATCCACCTTGCCCGCTGCGCACCTCGCCTTCGTGTGCCCGTCGTATCGTTTTCGAGAACCATTTTCACCGGCTTACTGTCTGACATTCTGGCTACGTGCCCGGGCCACCGCAGCCGTCAGCGGTGTGAACGATGGATGGTTCTTCCAGCAGCTCATGTAACTCGTGGTTCATTCGCCTCCTCCACGTACCATTCGCCATCTGCACCCCACCATAGATGGTATGCAGCACTTTCTTGCGAAAACTCCAAGTGTGCTTTGGTCCTCCAGGAGCATCGTCCAGGTCTCGTGTTCGTAGAGGACTACCGGTCTAATGAGCGTTTTGTAGATTGTCAGTTTGGTACGGCGGCGAACTCTAGTTTTCCAGCCACTATGCGTCTCCGAATTTCTCTGCTGGTATCATTTTCGGCAGTCACCAGTGAGCCCAAGTACACAAATTCTTCTACCACCTTGATTTTGTCCCACCGATGCAAACTCATGTACTTCGTCTTCGACGTGTTGATGACTAGTCCGATCCGCTTAGCTTCCCTTTTCAGTCTGATGTAGGCATTATTTTATATAGCTGATGCCATCTTCAAATTGTAGAAAACCTCAACAATATATAACAACAATATCATCATTTCCAAGAAGTGATGATATTTTGTTGCAGGAAAACTCATGACGCAAAACGTGAACAAAGCACCACGCGTCGGCGAATCAGAATTCTGGTATGAAAGTGCGTGGAGACTAGGGTGTCCCAAAAAAATCAATGTTCGAAAAGTCATGGTGCTCAACCCTGAAACGAAAGATATACCTGTCTGGATAATTTTTGTAGAACAAACCGAATTTCTAAAAAATCGTTAAGAGGTCGCGCCAGATCAATTGAGCTTGAGCTTGAGCTTGATTGACTGCTCGTAGTTGCTACTCCATTATGACCAGATCAGCTGTTCTTGCACAGGGGAACCAACAGATGTTTGCTTGGGACTAGCACACATCTTCTATGTACAAGTACTGGTGATCTCATTTGTTAGGTCATACTGGCGCCTGCCACGTCAGAATGCAAGTCAATGTAGGGAAGGGGGAGGAAATGATGATGCAATCACTCGCCCACTGCAAGCCGAATATACCTCTGCACTTGCCACGAGTTCATGCGGAATTTGTTGGAATTTTCGGGTTAGGTTGGAGAGGCAGAGGTCCGTCTTGGTTAACGAGCTGCCAATGCGATAGATAGGAGAAGATAACTGATGGAATTTCTAATTGGATGTAGGAAACGAGCTTTTCAATTCATTTCCAATTCTAGCAGATTACTGTTAGAATACTCAAGTTGAAGGTATAGGAATAGTAATGGAAACGGTATGGAAGTCCATTTCCAGTTCTAGCGATTGCTAGAACATGAGAAATAAAGAGAAAGATACAAAGTAGGAGAATGGAACGGACCTGGGATTGCACCCACGACCTCCTGCATATGATGCAGAAGCAGTAGCCTTATGACTACCATGCCCTCTTCGAAACAAGAGAGATCACGCACTGAACTGATTAATTTTATTACCGGCCGCGCAATGCAGAACACAATAATTCGTCCGACCACGCGATCGTTCTGCTGACCGAAACATGAGAGATCACGCACTGAACTGATGAATTTGATTACCGGCCGCGCAATGCAGAACACAATAATTCGTCCGACCACGCGATCGTTCTGCTGGCCGAAACATGAGAGATCACGCACTGAACTGATTAATTTGATTACCGGCCGCGCAATGCAGAACACAATAATTCGTCCGACCACGCGATCGTTCTGCTGACCGAAACATGAGAGATCACGCACTGAACTGATGAATTTGATTACCGGCCGCGCAATGCAGAACACAATAATTCGTCCGACCACGCGATCGTTCTGCTGACCGAAACAAGAGAGATCACGCACTGAACTGATTAATTTTATTACCGGCCGCGTAATGCAGAACACAATAATTCGTCCGACCACGCGATCGTTCTGCTGACCGAAACAAGAGAGATCACGCACTGAACTGATGAATTTGATTACCGGCCGCACAATGCAGAACACAATAATTCGTCCGACCACGAGATCGTTCTGCTGACCGAAACATGAGAGATCACGCACTGAACTGATTAATTTTATTACCGGCCGCGTAATGCAGAACACAATAATTCGTCCGACCACGCGATCGTTCTGCTGACCGAAACATGAGAGATCACGCACTGAACTGATGAATTTGATTACCGGCCGCGCAATGCAGAACACAATAATTCGTCCGACTACGCGATCGTTCTGCTGACCGAAACATGAGAGATCACGCACTGAACTGATGAATTTGATTACCGGCCGCGCAATGCAGAACACAATAATTCGTCCGACCACGAGATCGTTCTGCTGACCGAAACATGAGAGATCACGCACTGAACTGATGAATTTGATTACCGGCCGCGCAATGCAGAACACAATAATTCGTCCGACCACGCGATCGTTCTGCAGGCCGAAACATGAGAGATCACGCACTGAACTGATTAATTTTATTACCGGCCGCGCAATGCAGAACACAATAATTCGTCCGACCACGCGATCGTTCTGCTGGCCGAAACATGAGAGATCACGCACTGAACTGATTAATTTTATTACCGGCCGCGCAATGCAGAACACAATAATTCGTCCGACCACGCGATCGTTCTGCTGACCGAAACATGAGAGATCACGCACTGAACTGATGAATTTGATTACCGGCCGCGCAATGCAGAACACAATAATTCGTCCGACCACGCGATCGTTCTGCTGACCGAAACATGAGAGATCACGCACTGAACTGATGAATTTGATTACCGGCCGCGCAATGCAGAACACAATAATTCGTCCGACCACGAGATCGTTCTGCTGACCGAAACATGAGAGATCACGCACTGAACTGATGAATTTGATTACCGGCCGCGCAATGCAGAACACAATAATTCGTCCGACCACGCGATCGTTCTGCTGACCGAAACAAGAGAGATCACGCACTGAACTGATTAATTTTATTACCGGCCGCGTAATGCAGAACACAATAATTCGTCCGACCACGCGATCGTTCTGCTGACCGAAACATGAGAGATCACGCACTGAACTGATGAATTTGATTACCGGCCGCGCAATGCAGAACACAATAATTCGTCCGACCACGAGATCGTTCTGCTGACCGAAACATGAGAGATCACGCACTGAACTGATTAATTTTATTACCGGCCGCGTAATGCAGAACACAATAATTTGTCCGACCACGCGATCGTTCTGCTGACCGAAACAAGAGAGATCACGCACTGAACTGATGAATTTGATTACCGGCCGCACAATGCAGAACACAATAATTCGTCCGACCACGAGATCGTTCTGCTGACCGAAACATGAGAGATCACGCACTGAACTGATTAATTTTATTTTATTACCGGCCGCGTAATGCAGAACACAATAATTCGTCCGACCACGCGTGTGTTTTGCTGACCGCGCCAAAAGATATCACGCACTGAACTGATGAATTTGATTACCGGCCGCACAATGCAGAACACAATAATTCGTCCGACCACGAGATCGTTCTGCTGACCGAAACATGAGAGATCACGCACTGAACTGATTAATTTTATTTTATTACCGGCCGCGTAATGCAGAACACAATAATTCGTCCGACCACGCGATCGTTCTGCTGACCGAAACAAGAGAGATCACGCACTGAACTGATGAATTTGATTACCGGCCGCACAATGCAGAACACAATAATTCGTCCGACCACGAGATCGTTCTGCTGACCGAAACATGAGAGATCACGCACTGAACTGATTAATTTTATTACCGGCCGCGCAATGCAGAACACAATAATTCGTCCGACCACGCGATCGTTCTGCTGACCGAAACAAGAGAGATCACGCACTGAACTGATTAATTTTATTTTATTACCGGCCGCGTAATGCAGAACACAATAATTCGTCCGACCACGCGATCGTTCTGCTGACCGAAACAAGAGAGATCACGCACTGAACTGATGAATTTGATTACCGGCCGCGCAATGCAGAACACAATAATTCGTCCGACCACGAGATCGTTCTGCTGACCGAAACATGAGAGATCACGCACTGAACTGATGAATTTGATTACCGGCCGCGCAATGCAGAACACAATAATTCGTCCGACCACGCGATCGTTCTGCTGACCGGAAACAAGAGAGATCACGCACTGAACTGATTAATTTTATTACCGGCCGCGTAATGCAGAACACAATAATTCGTCCGACCACGCGATCGTTCTGCTGACCGAAACATGAGAGATCACGCACTGAACTGATGAATTTGATTACCGGCCGCGCAATGCAGAACACAATAATTCGTCCGACCACGAGATCGTTCTGCTGACCGAAACATGAGAGATCACGCACTGAACTGATTAATTTTATTTTATTACCGGCCGCGTAATGCAGAACACAATAATTCGTCCGACCACGCGATCGTTCTGCTGACCGAAACAAGAGAGATCACGCACTGAACTGATGAATTTGATTACCGGCCGCACAATGCAGAACACAATAATTCGTCCGACCACGAGATCGTTCTGCTGACCGAAACATGAGAGATCACGCACTGAACTGATGAATTTGATTACCGGCCGCGCAATGCAGAACACAATAATTCGTCCGACCACGCGATCGTTCTGCTGACCGAAACATGAGAGATCACGCACTGAACTGATGAATTTGATTACCGGCCGCGCAATGCAGAACACAATAATTCGTCCGACCACGAGATCGTTCTGCTGACCGAAACATGAGAGATCACGCACTGAACTGATGAATTTGATTACCGGCCGCGCAATGCAGAACACAATAATTCGTCCGACCACGAGATCGTTCTGCTGACCGAAACATGAGAGATCACGCACTGAACTGATTAATTTTATTACCGGCCGCGTAATGCAGAACACAATAATTTGTCCGACCACGCGATCGTTCTGCTGACCGAAACAAGAGAGATCACGCACTGAACTGATGAATTTGATTACCGGCCGCACAATGCAGAACACAATAATTCGTCCGACCACGAGATCGTTCTGCTGACCGAAACATGAGAGATCACGCACTGAACTGATTAATTTTATTTTATTACCGGCCGCGTAATGCAGAACACAATAATTCGTCCGACCACGCGATCGTTCTGCTGACCGAAACAAGAGAGATCACGCACTGAACTGATGAATTTGATTACCGGCCGCACAATGCAGAACACAATAATTCGTCCGACCACGAGATCGTTCTGCTGACCGAAACATGAGAGATCACGCACTGAACTGATTAATTTTATTTTATTACCGGCCGCGTAATGCAGAACACAATAATTCGTCCGACCACGCGATCGTTCTGCTGACCGAAACAAGAGAGATCACGCACTGAACTGATGAATTTGATTACCGGCCGCACAATGCAGAACACAATAATTCGTCCGACCACGAGATCGTTCTGCTGACCGAAACATGAGAGATCACGCACTGAACTGATTAATTTTATTTTATTACCGGCCGCGTAATGCAGAACACAATAATTCGTCCGACCACGCGATCGTTCTGCTGACCGAAACAAGAGAGATCACGCACTGAACTGATGAATTTGATTACCGGCCGCACAATGCAGAACACAATAATTCGTCCGACCACGAGATCGTTCTGCTGGACCGAAACATGAGAGATCACGCACTGAACTGATTAATTTTATTTTATTACCGGCCGCGTAATGCAGAACACAATAATTCGTCCGACCACGCGATCGTTCTGCTGACCGAAACAAGAGAGATCACGCACTGAACTGATGAATTTGATTACCGGCCGCACAATGCAGAACACAATAATTCGTCCGACCACGCGATCGTTCTGCTGACCGAAACAAGAGAGATCACGCACTGAACTGATGAATTTGATTACCGGCCGCACAATGCAGAACACAATAATTCGTCCGACCACGAGATCGTTCTGCTGACCGAAACATGAGAGATCACGCACTGAACTGATTAATTTTATTACCGGCCGCGTAATGCAGAACACAATAATTTGTCCGACCACGCGATCGTTCTGCTGACCGAAACAAGAGAGATCACGCACTGAACTGATGAATTTGATTACCGGCCGCACAATGCAGAACACAATAATTCGTCCGACCACGAGATCGTTCTGCTGACCGAAACATGAGAGATCACGCACTGAACTGATTAATTTTATTACCGGCCGCGTAATGCAGAACACAATAATTCGTCCGACCACGCGATCGTTCTGCTGACCGAAACAAGAGAGATCACGCACTGAACTGATGAATTTGATTACCGGCCGCGTAATGCAGAACACAATAATTCGTCCGACCACGCGATCGTTCTGCTGACCGAAACAAGAGAGATCACGCACTGAACTGATGAATTTGATTACCGGCCGCACAATGCAGAACACAATAATTCGTCCTACCACGAGATCGTTCTGCTGACCGAAACATGAGAGATCACGCACTGAACTGATTAATTTTATTACCGGCCGCGTAATGCAGAACACAATAATTTGTCCGACCACGCGATCGTCTTGCTGACCGAAACAAGAGAGATCACGCACTGAACTGATGAATTTGATTACCGGCCGCACAATGCAGAACACAATAATTCGTCCGACCACGAGATCGTTCTGCTGACCGAAACATGAGAGATCACGCACTGAACTGATTAATTTTATTTTATTACCGGCCGCGTAATGCAGAACACAATAATTCGTCCGACCACGCGATCGTTCTGCTGACCGAAACAAGAGAGATCACGCACTGAACTGATGAATTTGATTACCGGCCGCACAATGCAGAACACAATAATTCGTCCGACCACGCGATCGTTCTGCTGACCGGAAACAAGAGAGATCACGCACTGAACTGATGAATTTGATTAGCGGCCGCACAATGCAGAACACAATAATTCGTCCGACCACGCGATCGTTCTGCTGACCGAAACAAGAGATCACGCACTGAACTGATGAATTTGATTACCGGCCGCACAATGCAGAACACAATAATTCGTCCGACCACGAGATCGTTCTGCTGACCGAAACATGAGAGATCACGCACTGAACTGATTAATTTTATTTTATTACCGGCCGCGTAATGCAGAACACAATAATTCGTCCGACCACGCGATCGTTCTGCTGACCGAAACAAGAGAGATCACGCACTGAACTGATGAATTTGATTACCGGCCGCACAATGCAGAACACAATAATTCGTCCGACCACGCGATCGTTCTGCTGACCGAAACAAGAGAGATCACGCACTGAACTGATGAATTTGATTACCGGCCGCGTAATGCAGAACACAATAATTCGTCCGACCACGCGATCGTTCTGCTGACCGAAACAAGAGAGATCACGCACTGAACTGATGAATTTGATTACCGGCCGCGTAATGCAGAACACAATAATTCGTCCGACCACGCGATCGTTCTGCTGACCGAAACATGAGAGATCACGCAATGAACTGATTACTTTTATTTTATTACCGGCCGCGCAATGCAGAACACAATAATTCGTCCGACCACGCGATCGTTCTGCTGACCGAAACAAGAGATCACGCACTGAACTGATGAATTTGATTACCGGCCGCACAATGCAGAACACAATAATTCGTCCGACCACGAGATCGTTCTGCTGACCGAAACATGAGAGATCACGCACTGAACTGATTAATTTTATTACCGGCCGCGTAATGCAGAACACAATAATTCGTCCGACCACGCGATCGTTCTGCTGACCGAAACAAGAGAGATCACGCACTGAACTGATGAATTTGATTACCGGCCGCGTAATGCAGAACACAATAATTCGTCCGACCACGCGATCGTTCTGCTGACCGAAACATGAGAGATCACGCACTGAACTGATTAATTTTATTTTATTACCGGCCGCGCAATGCAGAACACAATAATTCGTCCGACCACGCGATCGTTCTGCTGACCGAAACAAGAGAGATCACGCACTGAACTGATGAATTTGATTACCGGCCGCGTAATCCGTTAAGAGGTCGCGCCAGATCAATTTTTGAAAAATGAGCCTTTTTTAGGTAAAAAATCAAATATTGGGTCCTTTCACATTTTTTTTTCAGGGTCACCCATTCGTTTTATATTTTTTTTATTCTTCTGTGGATCTTCGCCTATATTCTCCATGAATTAGTTTTTGGTATGCGTTTTTACAGTCTGCAGAACTTTTTAAATATCGAAAAATACACATTTTTTGACGAATTTTCGAAGTTACTTCATCCTAATACAAAAATATTTTTTCTCGTTCGAAATAACTTACATACCACAAAGAGCTATTTATAACGAGTATTTTCATAAAAAGATATCCAAGAAATGTTGTTCTGGGGCTGAGATATTTCAGTTTTAGTAAATAGTCAAAAAGCGTACAAATTCGATACTTTTTCTTTACATGTTATAATTTCATCAAGATTGCACCAATATTTTAATTTAAATTAAAAACAATTCAAAAGCAAATAAATGGGAATGTTTTCTAGGTAACATAGCTTTTCTTTCCGATGGAGTTGGTTACCTGAATTACAGGATTTGGTCGGAGTATATGGATGGAGCCAGTTATAAAATGATATCACACCCAACAGTTAATATGTAGCAATATACAAGTAAACAGGTTATCTCTTTATTAGTTTTGATTAAATCATAGAATGCTTTTTACGGCATACAAAAAAACTATAGAACTAAGCGTGAGATTACACATTTCAATCACAGTAGCCCTTGATTAATTGAAAAACATTGGCACTCATCCGGTATCAACAAGCGAACAAATGTCAAATATTTCATTCACTTTATTCATGGATTTGGTACCTTTCCGATGTATTTTTTTTTTTTTTGTAATAAGCAGCGGGGGACTTAAGGCACCACATATTAAGGTTGAGAATTGTATATTTAGGTCTTATGTATAATTAGTGAAAGAAACCCTTTTATAGATCCCTTAACAAATATCAGCACAATGACTTTATACAGTTAATAATGGCTCGTGACAGGTCAATTGTAACAGGCTTGTTGTCTGCTAGAGGTTTAAGAATAAGAATATTCGCAGTGAGGTGGGGGCCGGAGGCAGCTGGATAGGGCAAACGAGGTTTATTTCAATGCGTCCAGCGTAGTGAACCCAGCCTGACACTACCTGGCTATCGTCTCGCACAGGAGCTCGGATGCAAATTTCCTTTCTCTTAGAAAAATACTAATCATCATCATTGATTTCATCATCATCATTCGTTAGGGCCCTCCTTAGCCGTGCGGTAAGACGCGCGGCTACAAAGCAAGACCATGCTGAGGGTGGCTGGGTTCGATTCCCGGTGCCGGTCTAGACAATTTTCGGATTGGAAATTGTCTCGACTTCCCTGGGCATAAAAGTATCATCGTGTTAGCCTCATGATATACGAATGCAGAAATGGTAACTTGGCTTAGAAAACTCTCAGTTAATAACTGTGGAAGTGCTTAATGAACACTAAGCTGCGAGGCGCAATGTCCCAGTGGGGGATGTAATGCCAACGAAGAAGAGATCATTGATTTGTTATTTTTTTGTGGCTTCATTCCTAGAAAATAAAATTATGTTATTACATAAAAAAACAAAATCCATCAGAAAGGCACCAAATCCTTCGATAACGTAAAAGAAATATTTGGCATTTGTTTGTTTGTTGATACCGGATGAGTGCCAATGTTTTTCAATAAATCAAGGCCTACTATGATTGATATATGTAAATATTTTCTACCTCTTGAATGCAAAAAGGTAATCACTCGGCCGCCATTATCGAGCGCAAAATACAGGTGAACGTTCTTTGTGGGCTTCGTGGCCGTGTAGTTAGCGACGTCAATCGAACACGGTGTTCCTGTCTTCAGAAAAAAAAACTTCTCCCCATAGAAAAGGGGGGGAGGTGCTCATATAAATGCAACACAAATTTTCAGATAACTCGAGAACTAATCAATGCATATCAAAGAATATTGTGGCTGAGTTTTAAAAAAAGGTCAATAAAACCCCCCTGACAATAATAGAACAAAACCTGCCAAAGCCGTCATTTCCCCTGAATAAAATTCCTTTTGATCATCTTACAATGTTTTACTTACAAATTTTCTCACCAAAATACACAATCCTGAGGGGTGCCCCGTGGAATTCGACAAATTTTTTTCCTCCCCACACTAAGCAGGGCCAGTCTACTGTGCATGAACATGTTTTGTACAGGAATTCGACAGTACAAGTCATCTTAGAATTTGAGGAGACTTGATACTCAGCCACCCTCATCATGGTCTTGCTTTGTAGCCGCGCATCTTACCGCATGGATAAGAAGGGTCCCTGTACTATCCTGAAAATACTGATTTTCAACTATTTATTACTGATAATTGGTATAAAGTTTGGAAATAGGTAAACTAACAAATCTCGTACAAGCATAGTAAGCACAGACATCAAAATCAACTTGCTGGTTTGAATCCTCCTTTAGAAAAAGATGTGGAAGCAGCTTCGAAGGACACAGCAGCACGAGGGAACTGGTAACAGTCTCAACGGAAAACCATGGCATCGGTGGTGGTCGAAGAGATGGGCTGTGGCAGATAAAAAGGTTTAGCCTAGTATTGCCGCTCTTTTTCACCCCGTCAAAATGGTTCTGGAAATTTAATTTGCAGTCCAAGGTGTCCCCGAAGGTTTTCATTTTTTTGCAGGTGGCAATTGGGCAGCCATTGATAGTGATGTGTTTGGTAGGTGGACGATGTGTTCTAAAGCATTTGTCCACCGCTATGTCAAAACCGACAGCATTAGCTCAACGTATTAACAAACTCTTCAACATAAAAATGAACAACATGCATGTTGCAAAATGGCGCATACGTCACTTTCTCAGATTACGACAGTGCTGTCGGTCATCAAGTTTTTGGTTGGCGTTGAGGTAGTCAATTATTTCATTTTATTTTTCTATTTTTTTTTATTTTTTTTATTTTTTTTTACTAATACCAAGTATAGTAGAAATGAAACCTTTAAAGTTCCTGCAGGTGAACCTCCATCATGCAAAAGGAGCTTCTGCTGTTATGAGTAGGGGATTCAAAAAGAAGGAATTTGGCGTGGCACTAATTCAAGAGCCATTGTCTAATAAAGGGAAAATACATGGTATAGACATACAGAACTGTAAGTTGTTTTATGACGAAAAACAAAGTTCGCCAAGAACTGCTATTTTAGTCGATAAAACATTGAAATGTTACCCCATTACAAGCTTTTTAAAACGGGACGTGGCTGCGATCATGGTTGAGGTGCCAACCACCAATGGAAAAGCTGAGGTTGCTGTAGCTTCGGCCTATTTTCCGGGTGATGATCCTGAGGCCCCTCCTCTTGAAGTCGAATCATTTATCCAATACTGCAGAGAGAATAACAAGTCATTCATCATTGGCTGTGATGCTAATGAATATCTCTCATCCAATAATATTGATATTTGCAATAGGGGACATGATCCAACATTTTCTAATGCAATTAGACAAGAGGTCTTAGATCTGACACTGTGCAACGGTGCGATTTAAGAAAGAATTGCAAACTGGCATGTCTCCAAGGAAACATCATTGTCAGATCATAGACATATTGTGTTTGAATGGAGCTGGGGAAAACGATCATCAACTTCATTTAGAAACGCTAGAAAAACGAACTGGGAACAATATGAGCAATATTTAAATTTAGACCCATTTACAAAAGGTGGAAAGATTGATTTAGTTCAAGAATTGGAATATTTTTCCCAAAAGGTAAATGATAAGATTTTGAATGCTTTCTACAACAGTTGTCCTACGAAACAGTTGTCCTCTAACAGGGACGTTCCGTGGTGGTACTCAAAATTGGAGAAACTGCGGAAGACTTCTCGTAAACTTTTTAATAAAGCAAAAAAAACCTCGAATTGGACTCCGTATAGAAGTGCACTTACTGACTACAATAACGAAATAAA
The DNA here is from genome assembly GCF_024139115.2 of Armigeres subalbatus. Lineage (NCBI taxonomy): Eukaryota > Metazoa > Arthropoda > Insecta > Diptera > Culicidae > Armigeres > Armigeres subalbatus. Next base: position 17,376,816 of record NC_085141.1, read on the forward strand.
AAACTTTTAATAAACTTTTTAATAAAGCAAAAAGAACCTCGAATTGGACTCCGTATAGAAGTGCACTTACTGACTACAATAACGAAATAACCAAAAGAAGATCTTGGGTTCGTGTGAAAGTATTAGCAATACTCCAGAAGTCGCGAGACTTCAGAGGACACTTGCAAAAGATCATACTAATAAACTAGGGAGTCTGGAAAAAAAAGGATGGATTTTCCACACAAACTTCTGGTGAACCATAAAGTTGATTATGGAAACGTTTGAAAGCCAAAGATGTTCAGCAAGAACAACTAAAATGTCTGATGATGCGAAAAATGTTGCACAAGCCTTGGCTGACGATATCTTTACGAAAACCAGGGTAGAGAATGCAGTGAGATCTTTTGAGCCTTATAAATCTGCCGGACCGGACGGAATAATTCCAGCAATGCTTCAAAACGGAGAATCAGTGCTGACTCCGCCGTTAATTGAGATTTTCAAGGCAAGTCTTAGACTCAGTTATATTCCATCTTCATGGAGGAAAGTAAAAGTTATTTTCATACCAAAAGTAGGAAGCGAGATAAGACGCATCCTAAATCATTCAGGCCCATTAGTCTTTCATCAGCTCTGTTGAAAACTATGGAAAAGGTGTTGAGTGGTTATATCAACTTAAATTACATGATTAAACATCCACTGTCTAAGTTCCAGTTTGCTTACCAGTCCGGTAAGTCAACAATTACGGCACTTCATTCAGTGGTATCTAAAGTGGAAAAAGCGCTTTCGGTAAAAGAAATAGCACTTTGTTCTTTCTTGGATATTGAAGGAGCTTTCGATAACGCTTCTTATTCGTCAATGGATCGTGCCATGAAGAAAAGAAACTTCGACACGAACATTATCAAATGGATTCACACCATGCTTGCAAAAAGAGAAATCTTTTCAGAGCTGGGAAGTTCGTCTCTTACAGTATGGGCAACCAAAGGTTGCCCTCAAGGAGGGATCCTCTCACCACTAATGTTGTCCTTAGTTGTAGACGATCTTCTAGGAAGCTTAGAAGAAAAAGGTTTCGAGGTTGTAGGCTTTGCTGACGATATTGTCATCACAGTGAGGGGGAAATTCGACAATATCATTTCTGAAAGAATGCAATGGGCTCTAAATTTTACCCAATTGTGGTGTATTCAGGAAGGCCTTAGCATTAATCCGTCAAAAATTGTAATTGTACCATTCACTAGGAAAAGGAAACTTGATCTAAAAGCTCTAAAGCTTGGAGGACTAGAAATTCAGCTTAGTGAACAGGTCAAATACCTGGGAGCCATTCTGGACTCTAAACTAAACCGGAATGCTCATATTGAGTGTGCGATCGGAAAGGCAACTAGTGCCTTCTGGATATGCTCTAAAACATTTGAAAGAAAATGGGGCTTAAGATTAAAAATGATAAAGTGGATTTATACTTCCATTATTCGTCCAAAACTGACATATCCCAAGCAGCACAAACTTGCTTCACTACTGAACATTTCACTGTGTTGCAACTATTCGGAAAGAGACAATATTTGCGTATGTGCCATCAAATATAACTCTCTTGCAATCTAAAAAGCGCAAGAGGTGGAGCCTACGGAAACATCCTTCGATTGCAGTAAAATTGCAATAATGTGGAAAAAAAACTACAGCGGAAAAAATAAAATAAAAATATAAAACTGGATTCGATTGATGGATCTTGTGATTGATAGTCCTTCACTCTACACACCAAAAAAATATTAATGTTAAAGATGACGTGATCGAAAAAACTGACACAATTACGCAAGACGTAATATGAATTGAGATGTATCTTTCAGTCAATTTGGATGCACACAAAAGTTTCAGTCCAATCGCCACAATTTCAATGAAAAACAAACTGAAATTTACATCCATCGAACCCAAAGCACAGCAACCGGTGCGATGGACGTATGAAATGACAGCACACGCACCTAACACCCAAGCAGCCGACGGGTTGATGCAATGAACCAGAGATGCATCTGAACACGAGAACGCGTGTTCGTGTTCAAAAAGTTCTAAACACTGTACACTATTCAAGAGCACTGACTTAACTTAGCAACTTGTATCTTAGGAAAACAAACTTAAGCGACGGCATGCTACTCATTTTCGGCTAGTAATGGAACACGTGGGCATCTAATGGATAGTAATCAAGCATGCTCGTATGTTTTTGCATTGTTCCAAATCTAAGGAATCTTAGTTACCATGATCGTTTTGCTTGCGTACCAACCCAGTGCACACTGAACTGTGTTCAGAGTTCAAAACTTAGAACACCAAGGCGCGCTCATGTTCTGTTCAGGATGCATCTCTGCAATGAACATAGCATACGCGGAAGAATGTATTGTCGGCGTAGCACCAAGTTAGAATTCGGATGTCGGGACTTCCGAACCGAACTTTCTTCCGTAGTTTTATTTGTCAAACTAATTGATGCGTTGTTTAGCGCATCTTTAGGCGAATCCAGCGCACTACTTCCGAAGTTGGGAAAGTTGCCTGTATCTGGAGAAAAATCCAACTTCTGTATAAAAAGCGGTATAAATTTAATCCGGATAGACAATAGAACTTGTTTCACTTTGATCACTGCTTCCTCATGAAGCGGTGATGGCTGGGTGCCCAAGTAACATTTCAAGTTTTATTCAGCTCTAAGAATGGTTTTCAAGATCAATTTATAAGATCTAACAATAAAACCGAATAATACACGGCAACCTTATGATGACCACTATAAGACTAAGATATTGCCAAGTGGCCCTCTCCAGATGACCACTACAAGCCTATTATAAGAGCATTTAGAAACCCTTTTTAAACCACTCTCAAAAAAGGGAACTTGGCTGCGGCAGCTGTCAAAATGTTGCTTTGATTCAGTACCATTGAAAAGGAGTGCGCTTCCGATTTTATGGGCAAAGCTGGTGAAAAAATAAGGTTGAACACCACGCGCCGACAATATAACGCAGTTCAGGGAAACAAATAGAAAATATTTTTTACCGCTACATCTAGGATGTCCACCAAATCGATAACTACTTTTGCTCAAATTAATAATAAATAAAATTATTGATCAGAAAAAGTATGGAAAGTGGTGAAAATTTCACTGACTGCGAAATGCTCATCCATTTTCAATATGGCCATCATGGAATTTGATCAGAAAAATTTTGCTAAAATTAAACACCGTCATAAACTCTTCGCAATACAAACATTCTTAAGGAGGTAATGAATTTGTCCACATTATGACCAAAAATTGGAGCTATATTCGAGCGTTGAAAATTGGATTTATTACGCTCTTCATCACAATCATAGATCTCTTCAAATGGTCAATAGGCATTTGATGATTGAAGCTTTTTTCAACAGATTTATGAGAGGTTTATTGATAGCAATAAGAGCGCCAATAAAACTGAGCAATTAGCTTGGTGATTGCTATCATTAGTCCGCAATAAGAATTAAATAAATCCAAGAAGCATGGAAGTTGTTACTTGGGTGGTAACGTGAGTGGCGCTCACGCGGCGAACCAATGTTTGATTCTCGTCTGGTACTTTATCATTTTTGTTTCAATAATACAGCCGTGTAAATTTAAAAGTGAACCTAGTTTCACATTTATCATGACACAGTTTCGCATCAATAATGATGCTCGTGGGTGTCGGTCTCGAAGCATCTAAAATTAGATGGCTTTTTCGGAGTGTGTGGTATAGGTACCACAGCACCATTCAACACTTCGAAGGGACTGTATATAAACCATAAAAACCATAAGATCATGAAGTTTTGTATTCGGGTTTTTTGTTACTTGATTGCACCATCACCGGAAAAAATGTGAGTTGTCAAAACGTTGAACGATGCTGATTAAACATGCGATTAAACATGAAGACGCACTCAACTTATCTGCAACTTAATTTAAACAAACAAATAAATTTTGAAAGACGCATTGAAGTTACATGGTAAAAAATATGCAACTTGATTATTTTGTTTCGTGTTTGCAACATAAAGTGCAGTATTCTTTAGTTGTTTGTTTCCAAATGTCAAACACGTACTGCATTGCAATGCAATGTGGAGACTGGATGAAACCTGTGGAGAACTATGACATTCCTTATAACATACGTGAGGTTCGGGGGTGGTGTTCGGGACGGCTCCATAAAATTCTTCACAGATGGCTCAAAAATAGGAACAAAAACGGGAGCAGGAATCTTTGGCCCTGGGATATCGATCTCAGTGGCAATGGGAAACTATCCAACGGTGTTCCAAGCGGAGATTTTTGCTATAATGAAATGTGCTAATATCTGTGTAGAGAAGAAATATAGATATGCAAATATTTGTATCTTCACAAATAGTCAAGCGACACTCAAAGCGTTGAGTAGCTTTGAATGTACATCAAAACTTGTCTGGGACTGCATTCTTTCATTGTGAAAAGTGTGCCAAGAGAATTCCGTAAATCTGTACTGGGTTCCAGGACACTGTGGCATTGAAGGTAATGAAAAGGCAGACGAGCTTGCAAAACGAGGTTCAAACACACAGTTTATTGGCCCAGAACCTTTCTGCGGTATATCATACTGTACTATAAAAATGGAATTGAAATCCTGGGAAGCACAATGGTTGATGACCAACTGGTTGGTTGCCGAAAAGTGTGCTCAATCAAAGAGATTTATAATTCCCAATGTTAAAGTAACCGCAAAGCTCAGCAAGAGAGCTCTTTGCACCTTCACTTACCTAATAACCGGACACTGCTCGAGCAGATATCACTTGAAAAATTTTGGCCAGATTCAGAATAATATCTGTCGTTTCTGTAACATGGAACGTGAAACCTCAGAACATCTGCTTTGCAGTTGTGATGCATTGTACAAGGGTAGATCTAAATTTCTGAATAGTGGCTTTATGCAACCAGGAGAAATTTGGACTGCAAATCCTGGAAAGGTAGTGAGTTTTATTAACTCAATTATGCCGGATTGGGGAAAGGACGCGTCATAGGTTATTTACTTGACAAATGGTACAAGATGCGAATACATAGTTAAGAGTAATCAAGGGTATACCACAAAAGTTCAACTCAATGGACGCAGTGGTTCTACGCCTCAACAAAAAAAAATTCAATTAATCGTCTGTGCAGCTGGTCAGCAAGATGGAAGGGTACCCTTAAGGAACACTTCCTATAGCACCAGAATTTTTGATCAAAACAACCAGGGTTTATTTCCATGATTCCGGCATAGTTTCCGATATCCACTCGGCGTGTTGATAGCGGTCAGTAGAACCGGTTTCCCGATTGGGCCCAAGTGCCGTAGCATGGGATAGCCGGTATCGTCTAGACCAGAAGCGCGTCCTTTAACTTTTGCCAGTGAAAACTTTAATTCGTCGAGTGTGAAATGATCATTAAATGGTTGACCAGTATCCGGGGGCACGATGAATGAGTTAATAGCACACGGTGTGTCTGTGGGGAAATATTATTTTTCAAAAATCAGTATCTCTGAAACACCCACAACGTGAATGAATATTCTCTCCTTTTTCATATAGTGGGTAAACTAAAATGTTTTATCGGGTGATCTAGAACAATTTTTATTTTTTCACTATTTTTGGTGCAAACTCCATAGAAATCTCAAATGATAGCCGATTTAACCTCGAATCATCGTGTTAGCCTCATGATATGCAAATGCAAAAATAGTAAACTTGGTTTAGAAACCTTGAGTTAAATACTGTGGAAGTGCTAAAAAAACACAGTGCTTAAGAGCCAGTTCGCGAGAAGCGCGACCCCCTTTCCAAGAGAGGTTGCAACGATGTTCTCCGATTTGGATGAAATTTTCAGGGTTTGTTCATATATGTAAGAGAAGGCATTTTGCAAATTTTCAGATTTTTTCATTGAGGGAAGTGGGGTAAAACGGCCCTTCAAAATTATTGTTCAAAAATCGCCAAAACCAAAAAATGCAATAACTTTGGCAATGAGTGACCGATTTTGTTAAAATTTTGCACGTTTTTTCTACTCGATTAGTACTTTATACCAAGTGGTTAATAGGGTTATAAAGTTGTTTACTTTAGGAGAAAATTGACTTTTTCGATAAAAAATGGTCGTTTTTCCAAAGGGAATATTTTTCACCAACAGATCTAGGATAAAAAACTAAACCCGTAAGGCAATTAAAGAACTAAAGAGCTTTCATCTCATATATAATTCAGAAGCGCCGACTCAAGAATTTCTTAGAAAATCGCAATTTTCTGCAACACTGTTTATTCTTAAGAAAGCTCGACCCTACTTATGTTGATGTTTTCCGATCTGGTGAAAACTGTCCAAACTTTTTTGTCTCAGTTGAAATTCAAAATCAGAATTTTCTATTAGGGGAGTGTAGGGTAAAATAGTCCTTTAAAAATAAATGTCAAAAAATACATCATTTTTTATGTGAGTTCTAGCAGAAAATACATAAGTTTAAAAAAACTGTTTCTTCTTCCTTTCAATTCATCTATATTTTTCGTCTCAATAGATACGTATATCCTTCGCTGGTCTATATTCGATAGCAAACTATTTGCAGAACAATTTTCAACAGAAGTAAAATAGGACCAAAATAAGTGCCTTAAACAGTAGCACGTCTTTTGCAAACTGAAACAAAAATGAACGAATTCGGCGAACGTGCTTGTTGATATTTTTTTTGAATAAGCTACTATTAATGTGGGTACCGGTAGTGATGTTGCTTTTACATCTATGCGAACAAAAAACAATTATTCTTAACGATAAATGAGCAATTTCAGTAAATTGGGTAAAAATAGCCTTGTAAAATAAAATGTCAAAATTCATAAATTTTTATGTGTGAGCTCAAGCAGAATATATATCAAACTTATTGAAACTTATTTCAGTGCGCCGACTTAAGAATAATCAATCAAATTATGAACTTCTGCATATTGCACTTTTTGTTTACAAGACAGTTTGTTAGAATCGCAACTCCATTTTATCGATGTTTCAGCATCTGGCTGAAACTCACAAGGTTTATTTCTATATGTAGATTAAACTATTTGGCAAAATATTGGGATGGGGAGAGAGGGGTAAAATAGATCTCCAAATATAAATAATGTTACGAAACAAGATAATCGTAACCACACTTCTTAGATTTGATTATTCCGACCCAACTGGCAACTGATCTAGTGATTTTGCTAGTTAGCTTCGAAATTCTTCCAAGCTTAGTGTTTTTATGGTTTTCTATCTGTCTACAATTAAATCCTTCACAATTTCTCAATCTCAAAAAATAACGTGAACTAGTCAACTAGTTATGTCATCTCTATAATATTCCGGCGGAGGTATTGTAAACTTTGCGCCGTCTTAAACTCCCGTTCAAAATTATTGTTCCACCAAAATATATTCCCACCAGTTCCTCCATGGTGACGTCTTAATTGCAAGAACGATGCATGGTTTAAGAACGACGTAAAGCAAAATCCAATGCTTTAGCTAGTTTCCATCCATTCGGAAGAACATTTGTTTTGGTACTTTGTTTGTTACATTGGTACTTCAACACGATAGTCTATTCCTCGGTGAAAAAAGCAATAGATAGATTTCTCAAAAAGTATTGCAATCTGTTACTACCCAAGTACTACTTCTTAGCAAACCACACCTTATGGTTGGTTGGAAATATGTTCATATATGGTTAGCAAAGATTTCAAGAGAAAAAGGCTGATATTTAAGGCATCCTTTTTACAATCAACTACACAGTTATGTGAGGTACTCAAGCACTTTCAGGTGGTGTAAATTAAGCTGAGAATAAAACAGTTTTGCTTGGTAATCTTTTAATTAATTGATTAAGCGATCTACAATTTACATACTTTATCTATGAGTGTAGAAACGTGTATCCTAAAATTTGAAGTATTTTCATGAGGGGTGTGTTTTCAAATCGTCAGACAATTGATACTCTATCCTATTCAATAGTATACACATTACCTTGTTTCGCTCTCCTTGTAAAAAATCAGCTCGTTGTAGGAAAAAAAAGGTTTCTCCCGTATTGTGCAAAATGAATGAAACTTTGTTAAACTTTGGAGTGTTTTTTACACAGTTGTGTAAACATAGAATCGAGGGTATTCCATTACCTATGAGATAAAATTGTCCAACTCATGAAAATATATACACCCGATTAGAACTGGTATAGTCCATTCAGTCAAACATTGTGTTTAGATTGTATCTCTGTAATATTAGCTAGCAGTTTGAAAGTTAGTAATTCAAAATATATGAATGGTACACGGTTTGACGTTTTTGCACAATAAACTTGCAGAATTTGGTTTAAATTGATAATGATGGAGGATGAAAGAGAGTTATGAATACCACACTGCCGTAATCTGTAAAAGTGACGTAACAGCCATTTTACAACATGCATGTTTTCCATTTTTCTGTTAAAGAGCTCGATGAGTAGTACTCGTTAACACCATTTTTGCAAAATGGCATATACGTCACTTTTTCATATTACGGCAGCACACAATCGTTACAAGCTACAAAAACAAGCCTATGGTAACCTGATGCAAGTAGGTACAAAGAAAAATATAATCTGAGAAGCAGCTCCACCAACAAGCTATGTTTAAACGTTACGAAATTACTCATTTGCCGTTAGAAATAATAGTTTTTTTTTTCGCATAGCTGTAAAAGCAACATCAGTACCGGTACCCATCCATTCAAAAAAATACCAACAAGCACTTTCGTCGAATCCGTTCATTTTTGTTTCAGTTTGCGAAAGACGTGCTAATGTTTAAGGCACTTATTTTGGTCCTATTTTACTTCTGTTCAAAATTGTTCTGCAAATAGTTTGCTATCTAATATAGATCAGCGAAGGATATACGTATCTATTGAGACGAAAAATATAGATGAATTGAAAGGAAGAAGAAACAGTTTTTTAAAACTTATGTATTTTCTGTTAGAACTCACATAAAAAAATGATGTATTTTTTTACATTTATTTTTAAAGGACTATTTTACCCTACACTCCCCTAATGAAAAATTCTGATTTTTAGTTTTAGTTTGGACAGTTTTCCCCAGATCGGAAAACATCATCATAAGTAAGGTCGAAATTTGTTCAAACTTTCTTTTGAATAAACAGTGTTGCAGAAAATTGCGATTTTCTTAGAAATTCTTGAGTTGGCGCTTCTACATTATATATGGGATGAAAGCTCTTTAGTTCCTTAATTGCCTTACGGGTTTAGTTTTTTATCCTAGATCTGTTGGTGAAAAATATTCCCTTTGGAAAAACGACCATTTTTTATCGAAAAAGTCAATTTTCTCCTAAAGTAAACAACTTTATAACCCTATTAACCACTTGGTTTAAAGTACTAATTGAGTAGAAAAAACGTGCAAAATTTAAACAAAATCGGTCACTCATTGCCAAAGTTATTGCATTTTTTTGGTTTTGGCGATTTTTGAACAATAATTTTTGAAGGGTCGTTTTACCCCACTTCCCCTCAATGAAAAAATCTGAAAATTCGCAATTCTCTTACATATATGAACAAACCCTAAAAATTTCATCCAAATCGGAGAATATCGATTCAAGAGGGGGTCGCGCTTCTCGCGAACTGGCTCTTAATAAAAAACGAAGCTGCGAGACGGCAATGTTCCAGTGGGGGATGTGATGCCAATAAGAAGCAGAAAAAGAAGAGAATGTCACAAAATATCATCCCTACTCATAATATTGACCAACAACATCAACGGTGATATTAAGTACGACTAATAAACTTCAAATATACTGGAAAGCTTATCGAATGCTAGAATTCTGGACATTTCTTCAGAGGAACCAGGCTGTGGAAATATAAGGAGAGAAAATATCCATCACCATATATATCTAAATATTCATCAGTGACCTTTTTTTTGTAAAATCATGAAGTTCTACACGTCGCAAAACTATGTTTCCGGAAGGAAGAAAACTCCCTCGGATATATTCCGAGAAATTTATTGAACAATTTCATAGGCCCACTTTAAGTTTTTAATAAGATGGGGGTTGAGGACGTTGGTGTTATTTTTCTACTAGGATCATGTCCTGTCCAACATATCTGTGCATTTTCAAGGGATGTGCTTTCGTGACCGCTCGTCATTCAGCATAGTTCCTTAAAGCAGGCGCGTTTTATACGTTTGATAGCAACATGTTTTAACTTTAGGATAAATGCTACGCAATCGTGTTATTCCACCAATACACCGGTAGACGTTATTCATCCTGAGTATGGACCAACCCTCTGAAAGGATGTTAAACGCTAAACCAAATTTCTCCGTGATCGCTGTAAGCGTAACGCTGGACGATCATCCCTACCACAAAATCTTACGTTGATGTATGACTGCACACAACCATCGTTGGTTCTGCACATTTATTATCGCTTATACTTTCTAGCAAGATGCGATCCTTTGAGTTGGTGGGGTGACTGTAACGAACCTTAATTTCTAGACAAACTGCTGCAGCTGCTGTATATCTGCCGTGTAGTGGTTCAGTAAATGCTCCGGCCTCTCTAAAGGCCTACTCGCCGCCGGTGGAATGTATATCGTATGCAATATTGACGTCACTCAAACATCATAGAGTAGCCTGTCAGGTGTGGGCTTTATGGCCTTAACATAACCGGCAGAGCTTACTACTATCAGGTCCCCTTTTTTTTTTTTTTTTTTTTACAAGGGAGAATGCATTTACACACTAACCCAGTAGTATTTATCACAATAGATCTAACAAATGGTCGAAGTGATTAAAATACCCAACAGGAAAAAAAAACCCAGTACACGTGCATTGTAGTTGCCAAACTACCACACGGAAGTGTACTGGAGTGTCGGACTCGACCATACCGGTAATACCGACTAAACTCCCTTGGGCTCCACCATCGTTTCCCCAGGAACTACCTCGCAGTACTACTTCTGGGGATGGCAGTACTAAGCGTACTCGCTCATTATCGCTAACACAGGCACTCGTCCCACGCGAGACTGACTTGGGTGCTCGCACACCATTCACTCCATTTGAGTCTTACTTGGATGCTCTCCCGGGCGCTCCGCTGCCATGCCTCGAGGTGTCAATAGCGGTAACTGCCTGGGCCTACAGATATTACGCTACGACACTCCTGCCTCAGCACGAGCAGATCAATCACACCACTGCCGAAGCAGACCACACGCTACCCTGCCGAAGCAGCGGACACTCCCCATGCACCACATGTGCACAACTGTAGGTGTGTGGGTACAACCCACTGCTACCCTGCCGCCGAAGCAGCTTCTCCAAAGACCATTCGCTCCATGTGACCCTTTTTCGGGTGCTCACTCTAACACTCCACTGCAATGCCTGGAGTTGTCGATGGGTACCTCGACTCCTACCTCAGCATGTGCAGTCCATACTCAGACTTCTGCTGCGCTTCGAGGTGACAATAGCGGCGACACGCTATGACACTCCTGCCTCAGCACAACCAGATCACTCACTCCCTGCCGAAGCAGCTCACGCGCTACCCTACCGAAGTAAGTGTCCCTACCAACTCACTCTAACACTCCACTGCCATGCTTCGAGGTGTCGATAGCGGTATGTAGGGACCAATCAACGATACTACGCTACGACACTCCTACCTTAGCATGTGCAGTCCATACTCAGACTTCTGCTGCGCTTCGATCACAGATCACTCACTCCCTGCCGAAGCAGCTCACGCGCTACCCTACCGGAGTAGGGACATTCCCCATGCCAATTGGCACTCCCTGGGCTTGTGCTTTTGAAGCGGCACATAGTCGCTTTGATAGAGTCTGATTACAGGCACTTGTGGTTTTTGGGAGGGATTTTAGCAGAGCCCACTGCTAAATCCCACCACGCCCTAGGCAGTTCTCCCTGACTCGCAGACAGCTGGGGAGGGGTCGTCAAGCCCTTGGACATGGTCCATGCTGTCCCTGCTGTCCCTGCTGCCCCCTATCAGGTCCCTTGCTAGCATATGTATGACTTATGACCGAGGGCGATACTCTTGCAGAATGCCTGAAGCAGTTGATGTATTCTCATAGGACATATCTTCCATTCTACTTTAAAATTGGCCTTAGCCAGTACCTTCTTGGCTTTGCCAGAAGTACCAGTATCTGCATAAGTTTTCTCGAGGATCACCCTTTCGCTTTAAGTGAGATAAATTTATTTTTAAATTTTGCAGTTTTTCATACTTATATGGCCGGTTTTCACATTTTGCAAAACCAAAAACGACCAGCTTATGGCCTCCACTTCCTTATGTCTAGAATTTTAGGTTTTGTGAAGAAGCATCTCCAGGTTTAAAGGGTTAAGTGCCAACCAGATATTCAAATTTATCCCGAGCAAATTAGCCTCATTTTTCACCACTGTTCCAGTGTTAGTGGCAAATGCATGAAACTGCAGCAGCTGTTCATATATTCTACCCCGAATCCCACCTCATCCTCATCCTCCGACAACACATGCAACGAAGCAAATCGTGCAAATTGGAGCTGATGTTCAAGTGATTTGTCAGTCGTCGTTGTTTAATTTTTCTGCCATCTCCATTCGAGGAAAGAGAAAAAAACACTAAAAGTCGAAGGAGGAAGCGCTGGTGCTGGGTGGCGGATGAAAGGACCACAAAGAGCATCTTCGAACAGCTGGTGGTGGTGTTATGTTATACGTCCGCCTGTGGTGAGCACGAGAGAAGAGCGGTTCGGAGAAAACCAAAAGGAAAACAACAACAATGTCGCCGCTGCCGCCGTCGTCATCCGCTATTTATATCTATCTACGAATTCTGTGCAGGGCCAACATGGAAATGGGGTTATCTTCTGGCAGCGACTATGGCCTTTTTGACATTTGGGCTCGCTCAGCCGAATTCGGCACAGATGATGATGGTGCACTAAATTGAGAGAAAAACAACTGTGACCCTTGCTGGAGAGGCTCTGAAGAGAAAGAGAGCAATCAGTTTTTCCGGATCGAAGAAAATCCGATTTTCCGGCGACGAATCATATGGTGGTAGGACTGGTTGCATATGCGCAGGAGTGCCCATTTGAGAAAGGATATTTTTGTGTGGAAATCGCTATGGGAGTGTTGGTGACGGGAGACAGCCACAAATCGTTATGGAAAGAATGGGAACTTAGTTCACTGGCCAACTGTTTTAGTTCCACACTAGGTCTTTGGAATGTTAAAGTTCTCTGGGGAGTAACGGATTTGGATGTAGTAAACTAGCAGGACAACCGAGTGCATAGTTTTGAAAATTTGTTCGATTTGACGGAATTGATTATATAATCATTAATTCTTTAATTCATTAATCATGATTAATGGAATGTTTTCTTCTTCTTGATGACATGACAGCCGCCACTGGGATATTGCCGCCTCGTAGCTTATATATCTCGATATCTCAGCAGTGCTGTATCTCGATATCTCTCCCTATGTCGATGTTTCCTCGGCCCCTCCAATCTACATACATTTTGGCTTTCTACATCTCAATAACCTCCGTATCTCTTTATCTCTATGTGTTCTGATAATTTTGTCCAGGATTCACTCTGCTCATGTCGATATGTTCAAATTTTAAAGCTACTAGACCATCTTTAGACAATAACAAACACATCAACAAAAAGAAATGACATTTGTTTTGATTTCGTTTTTCAAAGTAACGAGCTTTTTTGGCAAGGATGTTATCGATCATTTAGTAATTTGCGTTCAATCATTTAGTAGTTTGTGTCAATAACTCATTCCAGGAGCTCAATTTCAAAATGTGTTGTATAGTGGACTTCTAGTGCGAAGGTTTTTCTACAATTTTGCCTAATGGTTCGTTGTTAGGATTTGACTAATAACGGAGTTATAGCGCTAGTTGCAGTAACTTAAACTAAATGATTGGAATTATGTTATCGGCGTTGAAGCCATTTTTATGTTTGCGTGATTGTATGTTCATAGAAGTAAAGATAATAATATATAGTTAATACGATAATCTAAGTTCTTACGATACCTGAAAGTCCCCGTAAGTGTTTTTCAGGCAAAAATGGGTCTCCCAGGGAAAACGATAATAAGATAAGCCTAACAGCATATGGAGACGCATGGTACATTGTGTAGAAGATAGCGATTTACCATCTTTAATAAGAGTAAAATTTACAGATTCAGAAGTACTTCATAACGAAAATCAGCTCAGCATGCCCATTAAAGTCCCTAGAGACCTTGTTTATAATATGCATTTCAAACTAGACTAGACAGATATTCAAGGTTCTCCAAATTGTTCTGGAGTTTAGGTCAATCCGCCCACCAGGTCATCCACCCCTGGTATCAAAACGAAATCAGTCCAACATACCCATACGAATCCCTAGAGCCCTTTCATATAAAATGTATTTCAAATTAGATCAATGCAGATGTTCTAGGTACTCAAAATTGTTTTGGAGTTTAGGTCAATCGGCCTACGAAGTCAACCAACCCTGGTATCAAACTGAATTCAACCCAGCATGCCCATACAAGTCCCTAGAGCCCTTGCGTATGATATGCATTTCAAATTAGATCAATGCAGATGTTCTAGGTTCTCCAAATTGTTCTGGAGTTTAGGTCAATCCGCCCACCAGGTCAACCACCCCTAGTATCAAACCGAAATCAAACCAGCATGCCCGTACGAGTCCCAAGATCCTTTGCGTATAATATGCATTTCAAATTTATTCAATGCAGATGTTCTAGGTTCCCCAAACTGTTCTAGAGTTTGGTTCAATCGGTCTACGAGGTCAACCACATCCGGTATCAAACCGAATTCCACCCAGCATGCCCATATGAGTTCCTAGAGCCCTCGCGTATAATATGCATTTCAAATCAGTTCAATGCAGATGTTCTAGGTTCCCCAAATTGTTCTGGAGTTTAGTTTAATTAGTCAACCAGATCAATCACCCCTGGTATCAAACCGAAATCCACTAAGCATGACCATACAAGCCCCTAGAGCTCTTGCGTATTATATGCAGTTCGAAGTAGATTGATGCAAACGTTCCTGGTTTTCCAAATTATCAAGTGCGAGTGAATAATTTGCAATTTCGGAGACATTATTCATCTCATTTTGTTATGACTCTCTATGAGATTGGTTACCAAGCGTTCGTAATCATATACTAGGTAGTTTCCTAGAAACTTCTTCTTATTTATGATATTTAGGAGCTCTTCGTCTTTAAACATGGTTCCTATCTGCGGTCAGTTGTTATTTAGAAAAAGCAAATTATTTTTTCAGATAAATCAATGGCTGTCGAGAACCTTGAACATCGGCATTTAAATAATTCGAAATGCATTTGCGTTTATTTTGAGACTTCTGGCTTGATTTCGGATCGATACCAGGGATTGTTGATCTGGTGGACCAATTAACCTACACTCGAGATCAAATTGGAGAATCCAGAACATCTGCATTGGACTATTTTAAAATGCATTTTAAACACAAGGGCTCTAGGGACTTGTATGGGCATGGTGGAATGATTTCAGTTTGATACCAGGGAAGGACGACCTGGTAGACCTGAACATCTTCATTGAACTAATTTCAAATGCATATTATACGCGAGAGCTCTAGAAGCTCGTATGGGTATGCTTGATTGATTCCATTTTGATACCAGAGGTGGTGGACTTTATTGACCAATTGAACCAAACTCCAGAACTATTCAAAGATCCTAGAACATCTGGGCTCTTGGGACTTTTATTGGCGTGCCGGGTTGACTTCGGTTTGATACCAAGAGTGGTTGATCTGGTACAGCAATGTAACTGAACTCTAGAACATTTTGGAGAACCTAGAACATCTGAATTGATATAATTTGAAATGCATATAATACGCAAGGGCTCTGGGAACTTGTTTGAGCATGCTTGAATGATTCCGTTTTGATACCAGAAGTGGTTGACCTGGATGACCAAATGAACAAATCTCCAGAACAATTTGGAAACCTAGGTTTATCTGCATTTGACTAATTTGAAATGCATATAGTACGCAAGGGCTCTAGGGACTTGTATGGACATGCTGGACTGATTTCGGTTGATACCAAGGTTGGTTGACCTGGTAGGCCGATTGTACTCAACTCCAAAACAATTTGGAGAACCTGGAACATCTGCATTGAACAAGTTTGAAATGCATATTATACGCAAGGTCTCTAGGGACTTTAATGGACATGCTGGGCTGATTTTCATTATGAAGTTCTTCTGAATCTGTAAATTTTACTCTCATTGAAGATGGTAAATCGCTATCTTCTACATTCTGTATGGCAGCATTCCTGCATCCCCAGAAACATAGCAAACTACAGGAAGCTAGATGAGATGTATAAGACAATCGTGAAAGGTGAGTTTTGCTTAGAAGGCGCCCGGGAACCTGCTGTTTGAAATCATGATCTCATGATTTAATACAAGTTGCCATACAAATGCTTGCATATTGTGCATTTTATTTAATTAAACGGAATAGGTGTAATTTTCATTAAAAGTTCAGTCACATGACGAATCATTGCACAAATGTGCCATGCGTCTCTATATGCTGTTAGGCTTATATACTGCTGAACATTTTTCAATATCGCTATCCATCGTTTTCCCTGGGAGGCCCATTTTTTGCCTGAAAAACAGTTGTGTAAGAACTTATATTATCGTATTAACTTAGTATTTTAACTTCTATGAACATGCAATCATGCAAACATAAGAATGACTTCAACGCCGTTAAAGCGACGAACCATCCCCAATTTTGTGACCAAATAATATCGGAATTTTCTAAATTAATCCACTAACGCCAGTCACCAGTCGATTTTAGAGGTCGAAAACTACGAATGCAACACATGAGCGTCGCGAATACAAATGTCGACCAAACCCCCTAAATTTTCGGAAGACCATTCCTCCTTATTTCCATGGACCATTATGCACTGCTTCACTTAGAGTCCCTCGCTGGCACTCGGACAATGATCAGCCGTCCCTAACAAGGACAACAGACGCTGCTGTGCTCGCTCCTTACATGGAAAACAGACGCTCAGTAAGATTTACACCTCTGGAGAGGAGCAAACCCCCTTCCCAATCAGCATACGACCATAGTTCCCACCGGGGTTGGTTACCCGATCTTCCCTAAGGTTGCTAGTATCCCGACCAGTCCCACGAGGAGATAGAGATAGGAGCTGCTGGGTAAAAGGCTAAGTACCGCGGGTCTATTTTATTCCTTCAGGTGCGCGATGCACCAACGCTTTTCCCAGCATTTGGAGTGGTAAAATTATCAATTCTAAAATTTATTCTTTGATATATAAAACTCTTTGCTACTTTTAGAAATAGAATTCGATTATACCTATGAACCAAATTTGTTGCTACCTAAATTCACAATTGTTCCTACCTAAAAGTATTGGAAGACTGATTTTGTAAGTGCAAAAAAACTAAAAATGTAAACAAGAAAGTTACTAAATATAAAATATTTCTAGCTTGAAGCTTGACACACCTTAACCACATTTGTGCAAGCTGTTAAGAATCGGTTGGAATCCGAAAGAAATTCGTTAATAGGAACAGTTTCTTCAAGAAAATCGTACCGATGGCATCAGCAACAACACCACCGTCAGGAGAGAGTAGAGTGGTGCAATGTGTTTGCTGTGGGGGATGGTGGCATCTGTCGTGTGCAGGCGTCACTCACTCGGTGGAAGATCGCACATGGAACTGCAGTAAATGCATCTCCTCCATCGATACTTCCGGATCAGTACATTCCGTTGCTACCAGCTCCAGTTCCCGATCATCAACCGCATCGAAACAAGCCCAGTTAGGTCTAGAGAAAAGCTTCCTGGAGAAAAAGTATGCCTTGATGGAAGCTGCCTTGGAAGAAGGGGGTGACGAAGATCGTGTTAGTGTCAAAAGTCGCTCTAGCAATGCGAAAAAGACTCAATAGTGGGTAAATACAATTCTAGGAACTTTTTTCAAATAGGCCTAACTGTATTTGACCTTGAAATTTGAATCGACTCATACTCTGTCTATTCACCAAATTTCGTTCAACTGTCGTTACTACCGGATAGTCCGCAATCTATTCTTTCTGTTGAGTACATTAGTTGACCAAAATAGTTCGAATTAAGAGCACAATCGCCGTTCCGAAAATCAAGGTCAGAATCAATTACGCCCATTTGAAAAAAGTTCCTAGAATTGATAAGGAAAAGAAGGCCGCAGTAGCTCCTCCACTCCATGCGAACGATCCTGCTACTGATATACAAAATGGGAAAGGTGCCATCCCAAAGCAACCCAGGAGACCACTGTTTGAAGAATCCACTCCCAAAACCGTCCAATAAGGGGAGACCACATCATGGCAAGTTAGTAAGGCCAATACGAGGCCAATACCGGCACCACCCTCTATTGCACTTTGCTCGCGCTAACGTACCTAGAATACCAATGGTGAAAAACCACGTACATCGCGAAGCGGAGCCGTCGCTCTACTTCAGAATCATTCCGGTTACAATTTGTGGAGGTGGAAACAGCATTGCAACCTTTACTTTCTTAGACGATGGGTCGCAACTAACTCTAGTTGAAGAAGGGCTGGTGCGTCAGCTGGGCGTAGAAGGTATGGAGTCACCATGGTGTCTCAATTGGAAGGGGAATATGGCGCGGACTGAGAATGGTTCTCAAACAGTAAGGTTATCAATAGTTGCGGAAAATCAACGTCACTTCCCGTTGAACGAGGTGCGTACAGTGAAGGCGCTCAGAATCCCGGCTGGTCGGCTGGCTAACAAGTATACGCATTTGCGCCGAATTCCAATAAGCAGCTATTCAGAAGCGGAACCACGATGGCTGGTAGAAGTTGATAACCTTCGATTGACTGTCCCATTGAAACCCAAGGAAGGTCGAGTGAACGAACCCATAGCGGTGAAAACACGTTTAGGATGTTGCATCTACGGCGGACGAGCCCGGTCAACAGAAGCATCACTGAACTACCATTCCTGCGAGTGTTCATCGGATCATAAGATACACGATTTGGTGAAAGGCTTTTTTGATGCAGAAACTGTTGGTACGTCGACCGGGTCATCTTTAATGTCGAGGACGACAGGAGAGCTAGCAACTTGCTAGAAACCACGGCAAGAAGGATTTGCTCCAGATTGGAGATCGGGCTCCTGTGGCGGTTCGATAAGTTCAAGTTACCTGACAGCTACGGAATGGCCATGAAGCGGTTGGAATGCCTGGAACGACACATGGCTAGACAACCAGATTTAAAATCCAATGTAGTGAAGCAAATCGATGAATACTTTTTACACAAGAAGAATTGAGAGAGATTAATATCAACAAGAACTTCACCAACTGAACGACAAGTTCTCAAGTGCCTCATGAGCTTCTACGACCCTCTAGGACTGTTGACTATATTCACAGTTCAGGGTAAGGTTATACTTCAAAGTATCTGGCGCAGCAGTATTCAATGGGACCACCAAATCAACGCAAACATCCAACACCGCTGGCAAGCATGGATAGAATTGCTGAAAGTAATTCAACAGTTACGTATAACACGATGCTACTTCCTGCGAGCTACATCCCAACACTACTACCGTGTGCAGCTTCATATATTTGTTGACGCAAGCGAAGAGGCGTATGCAGCGGTCGCCTATTTCAGAATAGTAAATCAACGAAAGCAAGTGGATTGTTTTCTTGTGGCTGCCAAAACTAAGGTGGCTCCTATTTAACCAATATCTGTCCCTCGTCTGGAGCTTCAAGCAGCCGTGTTAGGTGTGTGTCTGATGCAAATGGTCGTTGATGGTCATTCCATGCAGATACATCGAAGAGTGTTTTGGTCAGACTGCAGTACGGTGCTAGCCTGGAATTACTCCGATAACCGAAGGTACAAACAGTTTGTAGCGGTGCGTGTCGGCGAGATATTGACTGAAACAAATGCGGGGGAATGGAGATATGTACCATCAAAGAAGAACAATAGCTCCATGCTTTAAAGAAGATAACTCAGAAGTTCGTGCTGTTTATATTCATCAGGAGCTATCCATGCCGAAGCTGGTACTCAATATGGAGAGATTCTCTAACTGGAATCGGCTACTACGGACTACAACATACTTATATCGATTTCTAAATCGGACTCGCAAAAGAGATATTGCAAAACCATATCTGTTTCAATAGGAATTAGTGGGAGCTTGGCAATATTTGATCAAAGCCACACAATGGGAGGTTTACCCAGATGAGCTTGCAGTCTTAAGGCACAAGCTGCACGTGCTCAGTTCAGTGGACAAATACAGCAGCCTGTATCAACTATCACCAATGATTGATGAACTGGGAATCCTTCGAGTTGACAGCAGAATACAAGCGGCGGAAAATGTAAGCAACAACACAAGAATACCTTTTATTCTACCCAGAGAACATAAACTGACCCATCTGATCATCGACTCCATCCATTCGTCAACGAGATAAGGCAACAATACCATATCTCAAATCTACGTACTGCTGTCAAAAGGATTGTCAGAAAACGCCAGTTCTGCAAAGTTAAGTGAGCACAGCCGCGAATACCCCGAATGGCTCCATTACCTTAGGCTCGTCTAGCTTCATTCATAAGACCATTCAGCTACATAGGGTTGGACTTGTTTGGTCCACTTTTCGTCAAAGTAGGCAGAAGCATTGTCAAAAGGTGGATTGCCTTATTCACCTGCTTGACAGTTCGGGCCGTGCATGTGGAAGTAGTGTACAGTAGAGACATTCACCAACCCAACAACCAAGTGGGTATTTATTCCTCCCAGTGCCCCACACATGGGCGGATCGTGGGAGCGAATGGTCCGTTCCGTTAAATCGGCCATGGAAGCAGCTAAGGGGAGACGGAGATTGGACGACGAAGGTCTGCTAACGTCAGCGAAAGAAGCTGAAAGTATGGTCAATTCGAGACCATTAACCTACCTCCCTCTGGACTCTGAGGAGGCAAAGGCTCTTACGCCGAATCATTTTATACTAGGCAGTTCAAGCGGTGTACGAAAACCAGCGGCACGCCCAGCGAATGAAGCTGCCGCTTTACGGAGTACCTGGGGACAGACAACAAGTTTTTGAAGGGCAGGATGACCGTATTCGGCAAGCGTTGGTTCAAACTAATGGGGGTATTATTCGCAGACCAGTCTCAAGGTTAGCTATATTGGATGTGGCGCCGGATGGTAAAACTGGATCCCGGATATCCATTTGAAAAAAAAAATATATGTAGGTGTGATCCACTTTACTCTGCAATCACTAACGGCATGCGAAAAAATGTCAACTCAAAAATGAGTGCTTCTGTCAAAAATCACCGTTCTATGATATGCCACTAAATAATAACAGGCGTTTTGGTCATCCACTCGGTGCTTTACCGCTAAACAGCAACATATGTCATCGATCGATGCTTCGCAGCCACCAGCCCGACGACCACACCTGATGCTGATTGATTTCGTAGTCACCGCTACTGGCGCCATCGTTGCTGCGCTGCTGTTTCCGCTTTCCGCGATGACCTGAGGATTGAATCCAAACTCGCGAGTTAATCGATTTTGATGTCTGTGCTTGCGATGCACAAACGTGATACGGTTGGATACCCATTTCTAAGCTATTTAATAATTGTTGATGATAAATAATTGAAAATCAATTATTTTTAGAAAGATATAGGCTTTAACTGTTTCTTGATCGAACGGTCAAATATTGAAAAAAAAAACATCTAGAAACGGGTGAGATATTAACGTTCAAAAAAGTCTATAATTATTTTCGTAACGCTCCTCGATTTTCTTAAGGTGGTTATACAACAAAGCCACAAATCGGCCATCTTGGAAACCACGTGCTTTTTCTAGTGATTTTTTCAAGAGCACGGATTGAGAGAACCATAACGCCCACGGGGTTGAAACATCCGTAGATGGTTTGCTTACTCATGCTAAACAATCGACTTTAATTTCAGCATTGTACGAAAATTATTACGCTAGATTTGATCTTTTGATAATAGGAGTATAAAACCTTGTGGTGAATTTCAAATTCAGTACATGGCTTGATTGTATAATCACCTTAAACGCAAAGTGTACTCCGGTATGAAAAACAATGACGCCGTCCTACGTCAAAAAACTTCTGACCTTCCTGTTTGTTTCACATTTCGATATTTTTTGTCCCATCAATACCGACTCATATAAAGCTTAGTTTATGCTCTTGCTATGGAACAATCATGCACCCAACGGACCCCAGCTGGTTCCGCTTGCAAGGAAAAGTTGATTTTTTTTTCTTCGGCATTCTCCACTTCTCTCCGGTGCCGCAGCAATGCATTGGAGCGACTACAATGCATTGGGTCCCTCTCCCTCTCATTCTTCTAGGCAATTCCACGGGAACGTTTTTTCGGAACCATATGATTCGATTACTCATTGCACACTACACAAATTGATGAAATTTCATACGGCCTGCGCGGCCGGAAGAGACCCGAAACCAATGCGATCAATGCGAACAAGCGAAGAGGAGATTTGCAAATTTTTTGTATCGCCTTTTGGTCGTTATTTTTTTTTTTGCTTTATCCATTTTGCAAAAACGCAATCGCAGTGCACCTGCCACTTCCGACCAACTCTTCCCCCGTTCATTCAGACTCGAAATTGCAATCAAATTGCTTGCCGCCTCGGCTTAATGGATGACAACGTTCGTTCGCAGGCTTGTAAGAGTGGATTTGCTTGAATGATCCAACCGCAGCTCCATCACATCGTGAGGGGGTATTTGAGTGTTTTAGCTGGTAAAAATGCGATTGAAGACGAATTTTTTGAAAAAATTGATTAGAGTGACTCTAGTGGAGGGTTAACGATACCACGATGAATGATAGGATGAAGTATTCAAGCCTATAAAATTAATCAAACATTCCTCCGTGAATTCCGGGCTTCGTCGATCCGTTGGTCACTCGGAAGAAGCATCAAAGTCAATCCAATACAGGCATGGCTAACTTTGTTGCAAAAGGAAAAGCAGCCTATCTAATCTGTGGTATAAAAGTAGATCAGTGTTTTTCAAATTTAATTTATTTTTGGTAGGTATAGACTTCTTTTGGAATGTAGTCTGTGGAATAGATAATTTAAAACGAAGTCTATTCTAAAAGCGTTCAGATTTATATCTATTGAAATTAGTTTAAAAGTCGTCTTAATTGTGAATATTCTACATTTTGAACAAAGTCCTAAGTTATGAAAAACGAGCGGTTGGAACCCTAAATTATTTTTCAATGTTATGTGTCATTAAACTCTACCGGGTACAAATAATTTGATACATCATTCATAAATATGTAGTGATTACGTTTTCATTAGTTCCCATTTTCTGTGGCTGTTGTTACAACATTTTCCAATATGAATTGAGAAACTCTTATCGAAGCCAGAGCGTCACAGTAGCAGCAAGCACGGCGCTGGTGACTTTGAAAGAGATTGCTGATGGAGCGCGCTTTACTTGTCTTCATTAGCGGCGGATGCCGAGCGTGGTGGCACGCGACTTTTTCGATGCGGCTTCGAGAGATGATTGTTTCAATTAACTGCATTTTGGGGAGGTACCATATTCTGCTCTATATCGCTTAGTGGTAGGTATTTTGGAGGTTTTTGGCCGTGCCGTTCATTAGATTGAATAATTACAATGGGGCTTCGATGCACGGCTGGTTCGCCATTAGTACTAACTACATTTAAATTGGTAACGGAGCGTGCCACTTTTACCGCCGCCGCCGGCGTGCAAACCGCAGCGACGACGGATGGTCGCGTTATGCCTCTGTCCAGACTAAAAACAAGAGAAAGGATGAGGACGACCGTCAATTGAGCTAGTTAGCTTTTGATGGCGTTTTTTTTGCGGGCGGATCGTTAAATTTTTAGCAACCACAATTAGTTATGGACTGCATATGTTTTAGGTTCCATTAATGGAAGAACAAATCTTAACTGCAATGTACAGTCCTTGGTATTCTTCCTCCCTCTTTTGCGGAATTTTTCATTATTTGAATCTCACTCACTCACTCACTTACTCACTCATGTATCCTATATGTACCCCTAGGGAGTGATGGGCAAAATGGTTCAATAAAGAGAGCAGCTCTGAGCCAAGCGTTTACTTGAATGAGCCAACTCATTTGAACAACGTTGACTCATTACAAAGTATTTTTTGCGAAAAAAGCATAAAAACCGAATATTTTATGATGTTCAAGTGTTTGTTTACAAATCCAAATTCGTCCAGTCAAAAGTTCGTCTAAATCTTTGTACATTAAGAATCAGTAAACTGTGAGGTATAAGCTGTTTGCTCTCCGATTTCACCCAAGTAAATTTTTTTTCTTCATATTATAACATCGCAACCCTCATCCTCGACAAGTGAGTTTCAGTGAAATTCTTATCACCTTCGATAATTGCATTAATCGATGATTCATTTGAAATTTGAATCTAGAATCTTGTTAAGCTACGCTACGTCAAATCTCTGACTGCCGCAATTTTCAGTTTTTTAATTATCTTCAAATCTCCTTATCAAGCCTGCAAGCAGTTCATAACAAGTTTCTTGATGATTTCCGGCATAGGGGAAGAGGCCCCAAAACGCCCCCCCGAGGCAAAACGCCTTTTGTGGTTTCCGTCATATTTACCGCCGTTTAGATGGCCGTAACAAAACTAGATCTAAAGTTATGTAGGTTAGGCGAAAAAAGTTTCAAAATAGTGTATGGGAAGGTCGGAAAAACCGAAAATTTCCACATTTTGAAAAAACATCTAACATTTTGGCGAGGCAAAACGCCCTAGTGGCAATAACCTACAATGTACTTGCGTCTCCACGCACTATCCATACCAGAATGCTGATTCGCCGACGCGTGGTGCTTTGTTCCCTAGGAGCTGCCAGCTAAAAGGCGTTTTGCCTCATGAGTTTTCCGGCAACAGAATATCACCACTTTTTTGAAATGTGAATATTATCAATATGATTGAGAATTTCGACAATTTTTGAATGGCATCAACTAGCTTTCTTGTTTAATTGGTGCATAACGTTAAAATACCCATGAATAACGTTACAAATAAGACAATAAAGCAGTGTTTGCTTAGCTAGGGCATATTGCCCCCCTTCCCCTAAATGTAGCATCACACCACGGGAATCTTGGCCTTGGATTTTCTTCCAATATTTTCAAAACGGCAGGATGGAGGCTTTTGATATGGGTCCGACACACAGAAATCCTGGCCTGTATTTTAACATGGGAGTCATAACTGTTCCGGAAAATATAATCCTTTACGTACAAAAAAGCATTAAAGCATTGTCTCTAATTTAGCGCATGCAAAAATTACCAATCTCACTGGCACGTGAATATTTTCGAGGTACAGTTACAGATGTCAAACAATCAGATCATGGATCCCAAATGTGAGGGAATAGATGCTCTTAAATAAATGGACAGTTAAGTTAGCCACCCATGTATTCAAAATGGGCAGGAATGCTGGTTACGAAAAAAAAATCTATAAACGAGATTCTCAAGGTGTGAGGCTTTCTTGAACACCAAAATTGAACGACCGAATGAGGGAATCAGTTATCGTTATTTTTTAGCCTTTGATTCATTTAAACAGCGACCATTTATCTGAGAGCCGTGGCTCTTACTCACGAACCGGCTCAAATGAACGGCTCGTGAGCTTTCTCCCATCTCTACCCCTAAGTCTTACAGGCGTTAAACAACACAGAGTTCACGTTGAAGTTGAATATTCGAAATTTAGTGCGTTAACTAAACTGTATGTATTTCGCAAAAGCAGCCCTAATCTTCTTGATCCGCGCTTCTATGTTGATCTTGGTTCCAACGTCCGACACTAACTGACTGCCAAGATATTGAAAGTTTTCGACCTTCTCTACTGCTTGCCCGGCTACCGTAAAGTTGGAGGGGTTGTTCGTGTTGACATCCAACGATTTGGTCTTGTCTTGGTGATGGTCCCACCGTAGAGGAGCGTTCGGCCAGGTCGTTCAGCTTACTCTGCATATCAGAGCACCTAGGCGCCAGTAGAGCAATCTCATGAGCAAAATCGAAGTCGGTCATCTGACCTCTATAGTAATTGGTACACGGTCAATCGCAACCACCATGATCTCGTCGATTACGATTAGGAACAATCGCGGATATAAAATACATCCTTGGCTCACTCCAGCGACTACCTGATTGGGGTCAGTCAAGGCTCCGTTATGCAGGACTCTGCACGCAAAAGCTTCGTACTGCGCTTCGATGAGACCAACGGTTTTGTCCGGAACTCCTTTGCGTCTAAGGGTGCCCCACAGATTTTCGTGGTTAAGACGATAGAAAGCTTTTTTGTAGTCAATGAATACCAGATAGAGGGACTCATGGAATACGTCGGCTTGCTCCAGGATGATACGGAGCGCGACAATATGGACAACATGATCTTCCGAGGCGGAATTCTGCCTGCTGCCGTCAGAGAGCCATGTCTAATTTCTCCTGTATTTGATTTATTATAACTTTGCACAGAACATTGAGAACAATGCACAGTAACATGATGCCACGTCAAGTATCGCACACAGTCAGATTCCATTTCTTTGGGGTATTCACTAAGACGCCCTACATTAGAGTGGCCCAGCCTAGTATGGGGAGAAAAAAAAGTTGTCGGATTCTACGGGGCACCCTCCAGGATTTTACCTTTAGGTAAGAAAATCATTCTCTGAAAATTTCAGCCTGATCGGTTATTGCATAAGCTGGCGCAATTGATTTGAAGTTAATATGGGGGTTTCAGCCGAAATATATGGGAAAATACACCTCTGTTACTATTTCGTACAGGAAATTGGATGGAAGAGCCCGATTGAGCCCAGATTTGCAGGAAATGAAGTTAACATGCCCATGAACAATTCGACATAAAATTCTACTATGATTAAATAAACTTTAAATCAGTTTTTGGCTGATTTATTTGGAGTTGGGTTGAGCACTTTGAAATTCATTAATTGCCATGAAAACATACGCATGCAATCAAAGGTGCCTTCGATGCGTGATTTCGCGCGCACTGAAACATAAGTAACTGCACACGCGCCACAACACATATCGCAGCTACCTTCGATTACATGCGCTTGTTTTCAAGGCAATTAATGAATTTCAAAGTGCTCAACCAAACTCCAAATGAATCAGCTTTAAATTAGTTTTTTAAGTTTATTTAATCATAGTAGAATTTTATGTCGAATTGTTCATGGGCATGTTAACTTCATTTCCTGCAAATCTGGGCTCAATCGGGCTCTTCCATCCAATTTCCTGTACGAAATAGTAACAGAGGTGTATTTTCCCATATATTTCGGCTGAAACCCCCATATTAACTTCAAATCAATTGCGCCAGCTTGTAACGGAGAGGTCTAGGGATTTTTAAAACCGTTCTTGGTTTTCCGGTCGACTGACTCCACTTAAGCGCCAAGCAAGGCGACCTAGATCCCTTGCTTGTGAAGCAGCAAGTTAAGTTACCCGGTGAGACTCAGGGCGGGTCCTTCAAAAATAACCCTGAAAACATCAAGAACGGACCGATCAAATCACCCGCAACTTCTTATACTTAATAAGATGAAATTCTGTAAATTAATTAATATCAATCACTCTTCTCTCTGTTGTAAGACAATTCAGATTCAGTATTCGTTTGAAAATTATATTTCGCCTTCTCCTAGCTTCATACTTGCATGCAAGTTCTGTTTGCCTCTTTTCCAAAGGTAAGACTGGGTTCTCCGCAGCCCCTGACTCAGTCGGCATATAGCAAAAACAACGGCCTGACTGTTTTTTTCTAACTTCGGTTCTATTAACAAGTATGCGTATCTTATACACTAGATCTGACCTTGTTTACGTGGTTTCGGCTCGAGCTCAGGTGCGATGTTCAGCGACGGTGGTAGTGGTGTAAGATGTTGACGACGACGGTGGTTGTGATGATTGACTCGGTGTTGACGACGTTTAGGTATTCGTGAGGCACTACACGACTATCTTCGGTGACGATGCTGTCAGTGGTGCCGGTCTTGGCTACGACGGTGCTGTCCCACGCTATTCGAGCAGTTGTAGCTTTGCACGAATAGGTGACTTACTCGAGGCCAACAAGATGGAAAGATGACTGGCAATTGGCTTCCAGTGACGATTTCCGGGAGTTGTGAATCTTCTCCCTGGCCCGTAGGTGCTTCGGTAGTTCACTGGCCGGACGACGAGACATACGCCTACAAGCCGCCAAGCTTCGGGATCCACCCCGAGGAGCCGTAGCGTTCGGATCCTCTAGCAACCTACACTCCGGTTCTTGGGACCGGCAGGAACCCCTTCGCGTGAAGGATGTCAGTTCCTTCACGAAAGAAAAGAAAACATAATGGCGTACACGCGTCAATTAACACCTCACTAAACCGTAATCATCACCACAACCCATTTTCTTCTTATAAGCCTTACCTGAGCCTCGAGCAGCCACGTCTCAAACTTGCGGATTTACAAAAATAGTTTCTCTCGCAAACGACTGTAATACAAGTTAAAACTTAGCACCATTCTCATAGCTAATTTACCTTACTTACTTTGGAAATGCTTGTTTCCATGCACTTGGGCCTTAATACTTTCTATTTCACAATCTTAATTTTCCGATACTAAAAAGAACATATAGCAGTTACTTTAAGCGCATAATCACCGTTAATTAGCTAATTAACTCACTAGAGTAATGTTGAACGCCTGCCTGCACTTAATTTGAAATACTTTCACTTCAAAGAACTACGTCCTCTTCATTTGCCGTTCAACTCGGAATAGAGCTATTGATTGGATTTGCTATTCTTTACTGTTTTTACAAATCTTAATATAAAAGATTTGATCCAAAATGTCTTGTCATCCCAACCGCCTTTTTATTCAACGGCGAGTGACTTAAAAGTTGCTCGTGATAAGATATGCATCTACTTATATACATTGACAACTAGAGGCGCTACCGATACGAAAGAGATATTCAAAACTTATTGCTTCCGTTTTGCAAGACGATGTGAATCGACTTTTCATGACGAAAAGTGAGTCAATCTACCTGTATTTAATAAGATACGGTTTAACTCTTGTAACCATGTTACAAGCTTATGCAATAACCGATCAGGCTGAAATTTTCAGAGAATGATTTTCTTACCCAAAGGCAAAATCCTGGGGGGTGCCCCGTAGAATCGGACGACTTTTTGTATCCTGGGCCAGTCTACCCTACATCCAGTCCGCCGGAAAAGTCACGGTTTCCCAGATATTGCAGAATAGTTGATGCGATCGACCCCGGGAGCATTTTTGAATTTCATGCTTCGGATGGCTGCTTCAATTTCAATGATGATACAATTATGGAGCATCGGAATTTTCGCGAGTACTGCGTCGCACTCTTGGCACTCTAGCTCCAATCAGGCGTCGTGAGATACCGTAGAGGGGACGGTTTTGTACCTTTCTCCCCTTCGTCGGCCAGGGAGTCCATCCACGCTCGCTTATCCCGTCTGCAATAACCTTTAGCTTCTTTATCTAGAGCCTATTACCGTTCTCCAGAGCTTATTACGGACATCAAGAAGGCTCCACCTCCATTTTCGGCTGATGCAAATGAGGTCGATTTGATTTTCAGTTTGTCCTTCGGGAGAGACTCACGTGACTTTGTGCACTGGTCGATGGAGAAAGAGCGATCCTCCAATCACCATATCATGATTGTCACAGAGCTCTACCCATGACGACATTCAGTTCACTGTAGAAATTCTCCTTGTCCTGTAACTCGGCAACATCGATAAGCGCATTACATAGTTTATCGTGAGGTTCCTTACCCGTGTTCTGAAGAGTAGCCATCGAGCAATTCAGTTAGTCGTTGTTACACGTTGCGCTTTCGTTTCTGTTACATCAGGAATATGGCATCGTTGTATTTCTTTTCAATCGCTTATCAAGACGATTTCCAGTTTATCAAGTTTTATTCCTTTCCCGTGCGCTCATGGAGATGCAGAGGATTTCCCACTAATTTTCCTCCCCTTATCCTAATTTACTGTGAAGACGTGGTCGTCATCGTTATTAATCGTGAGTTAAAAAAAAAAAACTCCAAAGTATATACACTGAGAATAGTTTTTTGGGCCTAAGAAGGCTAATCAATTGTTGAGCTGTGCATATTTGTTGTTTCTCGGCCAATCATGACTAGCAACTACGATGTGTATAGTCAATCAAGCTAAGCTAGCCAAGCTAAGCGACCCGTGTTCTGAATCTGGCAATGATTATTCTCTCATTTATTGGTTCCCACTAAACATATGCGGTATTTCGAAAAATTTCGTTTCAGGTGGAAACGAGATTTTGCGGAATTTGAGCATGGCGTTTCGTTTCGTTTCGTTAAACTACCAAAAATTTAGCTAGAAAAAAAGTAAAAAACTAGAAAATTCCGCGGAATTTCGAAACAAATCTCAACTTATACTATACTTTATATTATCAACAATTTCGGCTGCGCCGCTGAACAAAATCATAAAGCTGCTTTCAAAATGTTATATCTAGACCAACATTTGAAAAGGCTGTAACTGCCAACATTTATTCCTTCTGACTCTTCGTTCACATATATAGCTTTATATGTAGACAAAGAATCAAAAGGAATAATTTTTGGCAGTTATGCCCTTTTCAAATGTTGGTCTAGAATATTATATAGACTTGTTTATCAACGCCTACTATATAACCTTATTCTGAGTCGACAAATACGTATATATTAAGTTTTTTTTCCCAATAAAACATTACACCCTACTCCTTTATTTATGTACTATAACTATATTCGTCACAAAACAGATATTTGACTTCGAAAAAATGATATCATAATTGCGTACTTTATGTAAAAGCAATTCAATAAAAATTCCGCGGATAAAATTAAAATTTCGTTTCGTTTCGTAAAATTTCGAATTTAATGGACATTGATTTCAAATCGTTTTGAAATATTTAAAGTAAATCTATGTTTCGTTTCGTTTCGTGTCGAATTAACATAGACATTTTAAATTTCGCTTAGTTTCGTTATGAAAACGCGTGCTATCGCAAACCCTTAGTTCCGACTATACTTGGGCGCTAAGCAGGAAGCCAACTCCTCGTCTTAATATATCATTAATCTTAGGTTATGAAATGATTATCATTTTTCACTGATTGATAAGTGTTTATTATAGGAGCCTATCACTTAGAATATTACAGACAAAAGTTTTCAATTCCTGCCAAAAAAGTATTTTCAAAATTTGGTGGAGATATTTGCTAGTAGTGGTTAAAGTGTCATTTCGAGTGTCGTAGTAGTGGTAAAAGTGTCATAATACGAATTTGTTAACAAAGTTTTTCAAAAGATTTTTTTATAACAAGTTATTCAAAGTTTCAAGCATTAGAGTTATGTATATGAAAATCGCTCTCTCTCTCTAACACACCCTCTGAAATACCCTGACACTATCTGACGCTCCATATGAGTCTAACTTGGGTGCTCACCCTGCCACCAGATCCACGCTCTAGCATACCAATTTGCCCTCGCCAACCTATCCGGGGCCCGTTCGGGGGGTTAAGAGCTCCCTTTAGTCTTGGTCATCATTATCCTGTAGGCATCACTCCACGGAGTCACGTTGGCTCCTTCCATAGGTTGTCGGAACACGCTCCCTTGCTGCTCTTGATGGCCTTTTTAAAGGCCATTTTCGCAGCTTCACGGCGGTCCGCTCTTTCATCCTCTGTGCGGGCACGTTGCATCCTTCGCCTATCCTTGAGGCAGGTTGATCGAAGAAACGCAATCACGTCACTCCACCAGTGTACCGGACGTCTGCCTTTTCTCGGCATGGCCATGCATGGTGGCGAAGGTATTGGTTCTCCACCCACGGACCTGACAGAGATCCCTAGACCTCGGATGTTGCACGCGATAGTTGATCTTAAAGCGAATTGCTAGATGATCACCATGGGTGTAACCCTCATCCATCCTCCAGTCCAAGTCAGAGGCCAGACCAGGACTGATAAACGTTACGACAATCCATGACTTCGACCCCGTTCCTTCTGAACGTGCTAGCGGATCTTACGCACATATTACCACTAGGCTAAGGAGGGCACCAAGATGAATACACAGCTAGGTGTTGCAATGTGCTCAGTTTGTGGAAGAGAAGAAGGCGGGGGTGAAAAATTCATTTTCAGTGCAAAACGACAACAAACCGGCTGGCTCTCCCATACTAAAATCCAAGATGGCTGAATCGTGAATTTGGCAGATTGGAACACCTAGTGGTGTATTCATCTTGGAGGGCACCTTCGTTTTAATAGACACAAATATTTTTTTGAAAATTTTTAAATTGGAATGCCCGCTCTTTATAAGAAAGGTGAATTATTCAACTTCCTATCAGTTCAAAATATGCACATTGCCATTATAACTGAAACATGTTTAGAACCTGGACTATTCATCAAAAGAGATCAAAATTATTTTATTTACCGAAATGATCGTCTTAACAGCGCCTGTGGAGGAGTCACCATTGTCATTAATAGACTATCAAACATAAATTATATTCTTCGTTTGAAACCAAAGTTTTCGAAACCTTGGGAGTTTCTGTTGAAACAAATTTTGGACAATTCTCTTTTATTGCAGCCTACTTGCCTTTTCAATGCAATGGGCAGCAATGGGATTTGTTGAGAGCTGATCTTTAAATTCCAACTCGCAACAAATCCAAATTTTTCATAATTGGTGACTTCAATGCCAAACGCCGTTCATGGAATAATGCTCAAAGCAATTCCAATGGTAAAATTTTATTTGAAGATTGTTCTGCGGGATATTATACTATTCAATATCCCAATGGACCAACTTGTTTTTCTGCCAGTCGAAATCCTTCAACAATTGATTTAATTTTAACGGATTCAAGTCAGCTGTGTGGCCAATTGGTAACTCATGCTGACTTTGACTCTGATAACCTTCCTGTGACGTTTGAAATCTCACAGGAAGTCATTAACAATCCAATCAGCCCTACTTTTAATTATCATAGAGCTGATTGGGATTTATATAAAACGTATATCGATAGGAATTTTGATGTTGATATTCCTCTCGATACCAAAAGCGATATTGATAATGCTCTCGTATCTTTGACAAATTTAATTGTCGAAGCCAGAGGCATTGCAATTCCTAAATGTGAAATTAAATTCTACTCCATTATTATTGACGACGATCTTTACCTACTGGTCCGTCTTAAAAAAGTGAGGCGAAGGCAATAGCAAGAACTCGCGATCCCGCGTTGAAAATAATTTGACGAGATTCACAAAATGAAATTAAGAAACATTTCGCTATTCTGAGACATACCAACTTTGAGAATAATGTCTCGAAGTTGGATCCCAGCTCGAAACCCTTTTGGAAATTAACGAATATTCTTTAAAAAAAAAAACTCAAAAGCCAATTCCAGCGCTTAAAGAGGGAAATAAAATTTTATTAGCAAATGGCGAAAAGGCTTAAAAACTTGTTCAGCAGTTCAAGAGTGCCCATAATTTTAGTCTGGGTCTCACTAGTCCAATTGAGGATCAGGTTACACGGAGCTTCGAAGACATTCTCAACCAAGATTATGTTTTTGACCCTTCGTTGGGAACTAATTTGGATGAAGTGAGATCTATTACTAAAAAAATTAAAAACGTGAGGGGTGATGATGGTATTTTCTACATACTTATCTAAAAAATTTCCTGAGAGCTCTTTATCCTTTTTAGTTAATTAATTTAACAAATGTTTTCAATGGACATACTTCCCATATGAATGGAAAAAACGCCAAAGTTGTTCCAATTTTGAAGCCAGATAAAAATCCAGCTGAGGCTTCTAGTTATCGCCCAATCAGTTTGCTTTCTTCAATAAGCAAACTGTTTGAAAAGATTATTTTAAATAGAATGATGGTTCATATTAATGACAATTCTATTTTTGCTTATGAGCAATGGCTTTCGCCATGGGCATTCAACCACTCATCAGTCATTAAGAGTTACGAATTTAATTCGACAAATCTGAAGGATATTCGACTGGAGTTGCTCTTCTTGATATAGAGAAAGCATTTGACAGTGTTTGGCATGAAGGTTTGATTGTAAAATTGATGAATTTTAATTTTCCTCTGTACATTATTAAACTGATCCAAAATTATTTATCAGATCGCTCACTGCAGGTAGACTGTCAGAATTCTAAATCTGATGAATTACCTGTTAGAGCTGGTGTTCCCCAAGGCAGTATACTGGGGCCCATATTATATAATATTTTTAGTTCTGACTTACCTGATTTACCACCAGGGTGTCAAAAATATTTTTGTTTGCAGATGACACGGGCCTCTCAGCTAAAGGGCGAACCCTTCGTGTCATTTGTACACAGTTAAAAATTCTGGAAATTACACGCCATGGAAATATTTAAACGTTTATTTTTGTGTTCAATAGCCTCTAATTTTACATCCAACTTTTTCTTGTATACAATATTGAATACACACTCCATAGTAACGACGACCTGTAATTTTAAAAAGTGATGGAAAAATGAGTCGAATTGAACGGAGCCTTTTTGTTACATCATATATGCTGTAACATTTTCATACTGTGTAGAAGATTGCAAAAAAGTTTGGATATTTTCTCCACTTACTTACAAAAATGGAAAATTTCCCCGAATGCTTCCAAAACTCAGCTTATAATTTTCCCACATAAGAGCCGAGAGCTTCTTATTTGAAATCTTCTAGCAGACATATTGTCACTATGAATGGGTCTAGCGAAGCTAAATATTTAAGACTTCTGCTATATCAAAATT
This sequence comes from Armigeres subalbatus, assembly GCF_024139115.2. Taxonomy (NCBI): domain Eukaryota; kingdom Metazoa; phylum Arthropoda; class Insecta; order Diptera; family Culicidae; genus Armigeres; species Armigeres subalbatus. The sequence continues at coordinate 17,411,247 of NC_085141.1, forward strand.
AACTTTTAAAAATCACATTGAAGGCATTCAAGCCAAATGTAAGTCGAGTCAAGTACGAGACACTGAAGACGGCCTTACTGTTGAGGTCGAAATACGTATCTGTCAAGATACAATTTAGTGGTGGAATTCAATGGCATTGTATAAACTCTTCTTATGACAGGTGAAAACATTCCACTAAAAAGCTCAAAATAATTTTCTTATCAAAATGTTGTATGCTGTGCCAATATGGACTAGTTGCTACAATACCAGAAATAAGACACTTCAGAGGATTCAAAATACAATTTTGAAAATGATTTTGAAGTTTCCTCCGTGGTATAGGACCAATGATCTCCATAGAATTTCTAATATTGAGACATGACAACAAATGTTTGGACAATAATAATAATAATAATAATAGTAATTTCAGGTGGGAGCTCAGGTGAAATACCCTGGGCGTCCATGAAAAACCACCATTTCAAGTAGGTGGGAGCTGAAGGCCCAATTCCTAAGCACCAATGAAAAACCACCCTCGGGCGAGCACTGGCGCTTGAACCTAGCTATTTAGCACTGTAAAGAATTAAATAACTTTACAGAACCCGTAGCTTCCGGGAATGAAAGCACACCCAAATATGGAGTTACGCTCCAGGAGGGAGCCCCTACTGGAGCTGGTCCTGGAACGGGGGACAGAGCGAGCGGCCAGCGGCTAGAGGAAGGAGAGGTGCAACAGCGACCCTCTAGTCATCGGGCTCAGCCCGTGCCGACAAGGCAAAACAGAAACGGCAGCAGAAGAAATCACCAAGGCAATGCTGCACCTGCTGATGTTGCTGTGATTGATCGACGTCAATCACTCACGTTAGCGGGCCGCCGACGGCAACGGATCATGTGGACAAGGGAGATGAATCAGTACGTGATCCGTTGCTACTACGTTTGCACCAGGATGGAGACGGATATGTCCGGCAGACCGGCGATGCTGGAGATGTTCAACGAGAGGTTCCCTCGGTTTACACTCCAGCTTGACCAGAACAAGTTGTACACACGCCAGAGAGCTATTATGTCACATAATATGCTGACTCCAGAAGACGTAGAGTACATCAAGCGGGAAGTGCAGAGGGAATCAGGAGAGGAGGAGGAAGCAAGATCGAGGACCAACAGTGGAATTGCAACGACAGCAATTGAAGGACGAACTAGCTAACCATATGGGCACAGCAGTTACACAGTTCCGTGGGACAGACCCCATGTCCCTACACCGGATACCCAAGTTGCAGTACTCCTATCGGTTGACGAGTACAGTAAGCATCCTTAACCAGGATATTTTGCCACAGTACTTGGAAACCGTGGAGAACCTTGAGGAGCGGCAATTTATCGTGTATTCGGCTGCAGTGGCTGTTGTAAGAACGTTGGGATTGCGAACGCGCCCACAAGGTGAGATTGATGGACGCTCACGCCCCAAAGCACGAAAACCCGCGTGGATGCGACGTATGGAGACCCGCATCACCACACTGCGGTCAAAGGTTGGTCGATTAACACAGTACAAGCAGGGGAATTGATCAACCAGGCTAGTTCGGAATGTTGCTGAAATTGTGAAACCCACAGAACTCCGTGATCTCACCGAGGCGAACATAACTGAGATCCTCGACACCCTTGTACAGCGGTTGAGTGCTCTTGCTAAACGACTGTGATGTTATGGAGAACGTTCGAAGAGGAAGGAGAAAAATCGAATGTTCAACATCAACGAAAGGGAGTTCTACAACCACATCCGAAATGACAATGCCGACTCTGGCGAGGGCCTTCCGGAGATTGGAGAAGTCACGCAGTTTTGGTCCAATCTATGGGAGAACCCCGTCATACATAACGGCGATGGGGTGTGGATGGCAGAAGAAGAGCAATATTGTGGTGGAATTGGAGACATGACCGCTATCAACGTGACCGCACAAGACATACGTGAGGCTACTCGGTATACCAGGAATTGGGCTGCACCAGGACCCGATTTTGTGCATAATTTCTGGTATAAAAAACTCACAACGGTCCACGGGCGGATGGCGGAATGCTTCAACACGGTACTAGATAACCCCGGGCAGCTACCGGAATTCATCACTAGGGGTGTCACTTATCTTCTGCCGAAGGATCGGAACACTTTGAACCCAGCTAAGTACAGACCAATAACGTGCCTTTCGAGTCTGTACAAAGTGCTGTCATCGGTAATAGCGAGGAGGGTGCAGAACCATTGCGACGTCAACAACCTGATGACCGAGGAACAAAAAGGTTGTCGACGTAACACACGAGGCTGTAAGGATCAGGTCATCATTGATGCAGTCGTTGTTGGGCAGGCCACCCACAAGCAAAGAAACCTGAGCATGGCGTATATCGACTATAAAAAGGCATACGACTCAGTACCTCACTCGTACCTTCTTAAGGTACTGCAGTTGTATAAGATAGACGGTAACGTCATCAGGCTAATGCAGCACGCTATGGGGATGTGGAGCACATCCCTACACATTACCGACGGAGAAAAGGTGTTACGGTCCAGGACTCTCAGCATCAGGAGGGGCATATTCCAAGGCGATGCCTTTAGTCCTCTATGGTTTTGCCTTGCCATGAACCCTCTTAGCAGAGCACTCAACCAACACAACTATGGCTATCATTTGAAGAGTGGGGAAAGGAGTACAAACATTACCCACACCTTCTTTATGGACGACTTGAAGCTGTTTGCGGAATCTGTGGAGAAGCTGCGCCAATTTCTGCGGCTTGTAACGGTATTCAGCAACGACATCCGGATGGAGTTTGGTATCGATAAATGTCGATCCATACATCTACACCGGGGTCACCTGGTGGATGCCCACAGTTTCCGCGTCAACGAACAGGAGGAGATTCGAAACATGGTTGAAGGCGAAACGTACAAGTTCCTTGGTTTCCTGCAACTGAAAGGAATTCGCCATACGACAATCAAGAAAGAGCTGCAGGAAAAGTTCTTGCATCGTGTCAACGGTATTTTGAAGAGCCTTCGGCCGGCAACAAGGTGAAGGCGATAAACACGTTTGCTGTGCCATTGTTGACATACAGTTTCGGGGTGGTGAAGTGGACCAAGACTGACTTGGAGGCGTTAGAACGAGCAGTACGAGTGGCGTTCACTAAGCATCGCATGCGCCATCCAAAATCGTCCATTGAGAGAGTCACCCTGCCACGTACAGTAGGAGGAAGAGGCGTCGCCGATATACAAACACTATGTGTTTCCCAGATCCAGCAGTTGCGAAGATACTTCGTGGAAAGCCAGAACCGCCACGAAATCTATCGCGCTGTGTGTGAAGCTGACCACGGATTCAGTGCCCTGCATCTGGCGCAGGAGGACTATCAGCTGAATTGCGACATCAAATCTGTCGACGAGATGATCGCATCGTGGAAGCAGAAGGAGTTACATGGGACGCACCCCATCAACTGGAGCTGGAATATATCGACAAAGCGGCGTCGAATACGTGGCTGGTGCGGGTGAACTCTTCTCGGAAACAGAAGGATTCATGGTAGCCATCCAGGACCGGGTAATTGCGACGAAGAACTATCGGCACTATATATTGCACGAAAACGTGGAGGACCGCTGCAGGAAGTGCAATTCAGTAGGAGAGACGATCGAACATATCGTGTCCGGGTGTTCAGCCTTAGCTGATTCAGCCTATCTCGGTCGTCATAACGAAGCAGCCAAGATTGTGCACCAACAGCTTGCTTTAAAGCACAACTTGGTTAACCAGTTTGTCGCCTACTACAAATATGTGCCTGTCCCGGTTCTGGAAAATAGTTTCGTGAAGATGTACTGGGATCGCGAGATTATAACGGATGTCCTCATTCGTGCCAATCGGCCCGATATTGTGGTCTACGACAAAAGGATTAAGCGGGTAACCCTCATCGACATTGCTGTATCGCTAGACCATAATGTCCAAACAACATTATCCAACGAGATAACGAAGTACCACGACTTGGTGGAGGAGTTGGAGCAGATGTAGCACCTGGAGGACGTGCGTACAATTCCGGTTGTTATCTCAGCAACCGGGAGAGTCCCGAAATATCTTCTGAGATCCTTAGGAGAGCTATCTTATAACCTCCATAGTATCCAGAATACAGTAGTTCTTGCAGCATCGTTAGAAGATTCCTGAACAACCACAACTTGCAGCATCGTTAGAAAATTCCTGAGCAACCACAACTACAGTCAAACCTCCACGAGTCGATGTTCTATGACTCGATATCGACTCATGGAGGCAAATTATGCCATGTTAAAAAATATTTTCTTGGTTACTGTGATGGTCCTTTGAAACAGCTTTCCAAGGATTTTCTACTCCACATCTCGATATTTCTATGAGTCGATGGTCCCTTCAATATCGACTCATGGAGGTTTGACTGTAATACATAAGGTGCAAACACTATTATAGGATATCAAGTCAAACGGCGAATGAGATCCACAGGGTTAGGTGAAAATTCCCATTTAGTCAAAATTTGACTTATGTTGTATAATCAACTTACAAAAGGAAAGCATCATAAATATAAATAAATAAATGTTTGTCTGTCTGGTAACTAGCCACAAAAAATAAAATATTAGACACTTTAATTCTTTTTTTCTATCAGATGCAGAAAACAAAATCAGTGACAACCTTAGACAACCAGACACAGCATTTGATAAAAAAAAAACACAGACAACAGACGTTGAATAACACATGAACCGTTTAAATAAAAAAAAACACTGCGCTGCTGCGTCCACAAATGAACTAGTATTGATTAAACAAACACCACCTTTAGAGCAGATAAACCGTTTGTTTGAGAAACTGCTTATGTGACATTTTTGACCAAAATGAGATTATTTATATAGGGGAAAAGACGGCTTTGGCAGGTTTTGTTATATTATTGGCAGGAGGGTTTTTGTCGACCAAATTTTATGAAATTTGGCCACAATATTCTTTGATATGCAAAGAATGTTTAGGCCAAATTTGAGCATAATCAGTAATAAAAAAAACCCTGACAAAACCTGCCAAAGCCGTCATTCCCCCTATTCTGAATCTTTGACCAAAAATATACATTGTGGAAAAAATAAGAAAAAAAATATTCGGAAATGTATGAAATGTTTGATTTGTTTGTTTACTCTGTACAGTTTACGAACTGGAAGTGCCCCAGGATGTTGAGTTTTGCCAAAAACTATTGATCTACATCGAAGAAATAAAAAGATTGGGTGTCAATTTGTTCAAAAACAATTGTGTCAATTTGTTGTCTTGGAATTGTGTAAAATGAATATATGCAGTTTCTCAAACACTTGATTCAAATATTGTAAATATATTTACTCATTCGGCATTCCATTACAAATAAATAGCATGATTCTACGTAGTTTTCTCATTGGTCAATCAATCGATATATTGCAAGATCCATTTATATTTCTGCCTTGCTGCTTGGGAAAAGGCAGAAGAGACAACCGAAAAACGAGCAGAAAATGCGGATTGCATGTTTGCGAATTTTACCGTTTTTGAGGTTAGAAACTGGATTTAAATCCCTCGGAAGACTCGGCACACGACCAACTCCAACTGAAAACACTTAGACGGGAGAGGCACTTTCATCGTTGATGTGAGCACGGAGTGGTGTTTTGTGATCGATGGCTTGATGATTGGGTTGCTGAGAGCTGGTAGTGTGCCCCTCGCCGCCGGCCGCTGCCAACCGAGACAGAACCCAACCAACACGTGCTCCCGCAGTGAATCGGCCTGCAAGGGGCATGCGCGCTCGAGGGATCCCCTTTTTCATCACGATGATGACGACGACGACGACGTCGAGAGCGCAAAAGAGAGTTGGTGAGTCATGGAGAAAGATTGCCTGATGTGTCTGACTCTGCCGAAAAGGAATCGCTGTTCGATGCTCCGGTGTCATACCGAAATCGTTTTCGCAGAAAGTGGTGACTTGGCTCCTAGACTCTGTAAACGCCGGTCGCAGTGTCTTCTCCAGTACTGAACATCAGAAAGCTATCCAAGAAAATTGAATAAAGCTAACTGATAATCCAAATCGCAGGCATCAGGGCAAACGTGAGCACGAACGCAAGGATCGCTCCAGCAGCATAAGAGCAATTAGGAAGGAAAGTTGAAAACCAATTCCAGCAGATTCCAGTTTTACAAATTATAAGATAGTTATTCAAAATTTAAATTTTCTTGTTCAAGTTTAGTACCATCATAAAAGAGAAAAACATATTTTACGGCTTCGTTTTACCCTCTGACACAAAGTGAAGTTTTAGTTCTCCAGTTCCATTTCAAGTTTTTCAAAAAAAAAGTTTCCTTCAACGATTTGTTAGCAAAAGAAAGTTACAAGTTTGAATTGGTGATTGAAGTTATACGAACGGAAAGTCCAAGAAAAGTCAAAACTTTGTTCAAGGAAAATTTAAAATTTCATTGATCTGTCTGTTCGTCGAAGGAAATCGGCCAAGACTCCCCATTGGGAAGGAAGAAGAAGTAGCAGCCGTGGAAAAGTTTCCTTCGTGGCCGCATTAGTACGGTGGAAAACTCTGTTGTGGAGAAGTGCGCAAGGAGAAAGAGAGAGGAAGAGCTATTTGTGTGTGGCCCGACTGTATCCAAGTGAGAGCGTTCTAACAGCAGCGGAAGAGAAGCAAAGGAGCAGCAAAAGGACAAAAAGGAACACTACGGAAAAGGCTGGCTGCTGAACTCCCTTTTCCGAGCCCTGTCGTGGTGGTGGCGTGAAAATTGTGCGAGAAAAGAGCATTTGGGTGGCAAGAGCAAAAGAAAATCCAGAGAGCGTAGTGAGTGGGGTTTTTCAAAATTCAAATCGAAGGCACAAGGCTAGTGTGTTAGTGAACTCTGGTTGATTTTGACAGATCCTGAAAACACTCCTCATTGCACGGGTGCGGCCATATTCAATTACACTTACACAGTGAGCACATACGCACACACAGACATTGTTCACACTAAGAGTTGGCCCCATAGTCCAAAGACGACAACGGACGGCATTTCTGTGTGAAGATTCCAATCGGTTAGCTCCGGCTGCAGAAAATTGTCCTTTTGGTCAAATCATTAGTCTATTATATCTGGGACCGAGTGTCATCTCGTCAGTGTCGGAAGCTCTTGTGAAGGCAAACTGTCAAATCTATCGGCTAGTGAAATGTCGGGGGATCAAAGTGGTCCCGTTGAGTTGAACGGCACCGGTACTGCCGGTGACGGATCAGGTGTCGATGGAATCGTCACCAATGGGGGCACCCCGGGAGGGGAAGTCACCATGAACGGTGGCGGTGGAGATGCCATCACCCCGGGAGGTGGTGGTGGCAGCGAAGCTGGAGGCCTCGGTGGTCTGAGCACCGTAGACGCTGGCTGTTCCGAGGGACCGTCCAGCATCATCGGCGTTGGGCCACCGAGTCCACTAACCGGGTGTTACTTGCTGATCATCATCGGAGAGCCACACTCGCAGGACCACAAGGATATTATCCTACAGCGGCTGGTTAAAGGTAAGTCGTTAGGTAGCCAAGTTGGAGGGGAATGATTTTTTCTTGTGACGGAGTTAGAACGTACGTGCATTGCGTCACAAATGACGAAATTGCCATCGATTGATTCGATGTCCTATTATGGTGTGGCTCTAGTTTCGCCTCCAGCGAATAGCTTTTGAGCCCACCACCGTATGCATACATATATGAATACACATGTGATAGTATTTTTAGATTACTGATTTATAATACGTTATACGCCTACCTTGAAGGCTTTTTATGCCTATAATTGTCAAATTCTTATACATAGTACGAATTTAGTATGAGAGCAAGAAATACTTCCCCACGTTTTGGAAAAATAATCTGTTTTTAATCCTATTTCCCGAAATACCCAAACAAGAGTCATTTGAAAATTTTAGTAGAAGTCTCCTGACTGAAACACACGGCCCCCATCGATTTATTGAAAAAAATATTTATCATGTTGTGAAATTCAATAGGATTGTAAAAACTAACTTGTCCTATGACAAGTGAGGATTTCCACTATAAGGGAATCAATAGAAATAATGAAAAAGATTCTGACGAAATCCAGATCTTGAATCGTTATGAAAAACAAAAATTATTAAAGATGGAGAGTAAGAGATGGTATAGAGTTTAAGGAATAATTTTTTTTTAATTTTAATACATAATAAACGGCTACTCACACTTTATTGAGGTAAAACGAGTATGTCATTTTTCCGACGTTTCGACGCGGGAATTGTGTCTTCCTCAGGGTCACCGGTCATAAGAATGACTCTGATCGAGGCTTCAATATTAATATGGTAAGCGCAACGGTGTTATAAGCGGCCAAATGCCTAATTTACCCAACACTCAATTTAATTTTTTTGAAAATCTCAATAAATATATAAAAAAGAGTTAAAACACTTCACTATTCCATTTACTTCGACTATAATCAACATGCAAAAAAAAAAAAACACTTCGAAGCAAATATCATTCTGGAAAAAAAATTGTTTTTTTGTTTTAGATTGTAGATAGAGTAGAGACCTCATCGAGATATAAATCTTTTATTCTATCTCTCCATCTATCTAATGACCTTTTGTGAGTGCAGATCAGTTTTAAGCATTTGACATTTGGCAAAACCTTTTCAAGCACAAGGCTCCCGGAATCCAAAACTAAATTCACTTGTGTTTTCAAGGGCACACTACTCAATATGTAAGGAACGCAAAACTGTCATTTTTATTGTTTCACGCATGCTGTGACGTTGTGAAAAAAGATGAAAGTTATGCGTGGCTTACATATTGTGTGGTGTGCTCTTGAATCCGGAAAGATTGTCCTTAAAAACCGAATAAGGCCGGCTCTATGCTACACGTACGTATTTAAAAATATCATACATAACATGATGGCTTTCGAAACATTCTTGACTGAAAATGTATCGAAGTCTCCATTCAAATTTTGCCCCGGATTTGTTTTGGAAATATTGTAAAATTGTATTGTTGTAAAATTCCCCGTTGAACCCAACTTATTGAGAGCAAATCGGATAAGTACCTACCTGGTTGGCTACAGCGTCGATACAAATCGGATAAGTACAAGGGCCATAATAGCGATTTTTACTATATGCTTTGTGCCTGTAGTCGGATCTGCCCAATTTTAAATAGGAAATAATGGGACAGGACTCTGCACCGAATGCAAGTTGTTGCGAGTAAATCGATTGAAAATATGTAGGTACCTAAAAATAGATAAGATCTCATAAGTCCGTGTCCAAGTAGATCATCTCAATTATTAACAACCTTTTAATTTTCGAACCGATAGAAGCAAGGATGTTAACGATCATTCAGTAATTTGCTTTCGATCATTTAGTAGTTTGTCAATAACACATTCCAGAAGCTGAATTTCAAAATGTGTTCTATGGTGGACTTCTAGTGCGAAGGTTTTTCTACAACTCTGCCTAATGGTTCGTTGTTTGAATTCCACTAGTAACGGAGTTAAAGCTATAGTTTCAGTGACTTAGACTAAATGATAACAAAATTCCAATCATTTAGTTTAAGTTACGGCAACTAGCGCTATAAATCCGTAATTAGTTGAATTCTAACAACGAACCATTAGGCAAAGTTGTAGAAAACTTTTGCACTAGAAGTCTACCATACAAGATATTTTGAAATTCAGCTTCTGGAATGAGTTATTGTCAAACTACTAAATGATCGAACGCAAATTACTGAATGATCGTTAACATTCTTGGATAGAAGTTTTTCGCACTCAGTGGATACTTCACAAAATTCCTATCCTCATTTATTTGGGAAAATTTGTAATAAAAAATCACATCTCATTGTATTTTTGATCGATTCGCTGTCGATATCCATACATAAACTTCAAATTTGTGAATTTGCGGCTATTGTGGGCTGGACTTCTACACTTATCTCTATTTTGAAAATAGTTCATAGTTCTTACGGCTTCCACCGCATGGATAACACTAGTTCACCGTCCAATGCGATTCTGTTGAGAGATATGTGGTATGGGTAAATGTTGACCAAAACTCTTTCACAGATTCTTTTAAACGCAGTTTTGCTTCTGGCTTTCCTCGGAGGAAATAAATTGAAATAAAATTTAATAAATAAAATAAACGGAAGCTTGCTAACTGTATTCGGCATCCCCGTGACAATGATCTTCGTTAAAAGATCTTTAATTGCGTCGTAGAATTTGTACCAGCCAACTTTCAGTTTAGCCTCATCCAGCATATTCTTGGCTTCAGCCAGAGGTACTTGGCATGAGGCCACTTGCATGCCCGTAAAGGGTTTCCGCAACCGAATCGTGGAGTCCTGGATCTCGATATTACGCTGATCTCTCAGCGCGTGTACTAGATCTTCGGCTTCGGTTATCTTATCCTACTTGAACCCCATCTCCCAGTACTTCCTCACTCAACTTTTTATACTCGGAACTTTTCTGAGCAGCTTCCCACTTCAAGACGAGGATCATCTCACGTTTCCACGGTCGACGGATGCAGTTGACACCCCTTCTATACCAGAAAGCCTCTCGTTGCTTACCATGGCCTTCAAGACATCGGCGTAGCTTTTATCGTCTTCACTACACTTCTGTCCGGCACCTTCTCCAACCCACCACGGGCTTCTCATTCACCTTCCACCGGCGACCTTTTGGGTGACTGATTAAAACCACTTCATCTGGCAAAAGCGTCTAAGAATTTGAAGAACGCATTGCTAGTAGGCCGCCCCCCTTGCGGCTGCTGTCGAATTCTGCTGGAGAAGTCGTCATGGTGATCTATCCATCCCTTACGGCAGCGTACTACTAGGCCCGCCACGGTTTTATGGGACGGAAGATAGTCTGGCCATTAGCACACTCGCTGTTTCCTGTCGATGTCACCCGGCATTACTAAGAAAGTAGATTGACTCAAGCAGCACCGATCTAACGAAAGTCCCTAGCAGCACCAGTTAGACAATATGGTTGCAGCAACTTGTTTGGGACTAAATCTGGTTACATGTGAGTTGCAGTTTTCTATGTGAAACATAGAATATGACCGAAGCTGGTCATAAAAAAGTTGCAGCAATCTTTGTGGGACATGTTTCCTGCTAGGGGTCTCGCTTTTATACTATTACAATACCCGCAACCGGGTTAAAAAACCTGCAGCCAGTATGTCGTAAACAGTAACTCACTGGAATTAATCCTGATGTGTCGGTTGGCACTCCTGATGGGCTTGTGCGCTTTAAGCGGCACATGGTCGCATTGATAGGTTCTGCTTGCGAACACATGCAGCTTTTTGTAGGGGTTAAGCACATCCTATGCAGGCTTCCTAACTCGCAGTGGCCATGGGGAGGGGTCGTCAAGCCTTTGCACATAGTCCCTACTGACCTACATGTACAAAATATCAATTCTATTTATGTTGACGATCTTCACCAACGGTTCTCAACCTTTTTCTTGAGAGACACCCCTTCGAATTTTCGCATTAATTAACCTTTTGTCTGTGCTCTGGGGTCAATATGACCTCAGGACACTTTGAAAGGCTGCCATTTTTTTTCAGTTTTCTACTGATTCTCCTAATTTTTGGTAGTTTGGTAAAATTCTCCGAGATCTGAGTCCGCTTGGAAAATCTTGCTCTGGGGTCATATTGACCCCAAATTGAAATCGTCATAACTTTTTTATTGTTTGGCCGTATTGGATTTTTTGGACAGTTTCCAAAGATAATTTTATCATATTTCAGGACGTTACCTAATATTGATTATAGGGTAGCGGGTACCTCGCGGGGAGGGGTTTTTGTGTGACAGTGATTTTTTATGTTTATTTTATTTTATCTGAAAATCCTACCCATTTTGAACTGCAGCTTTTCAAAAAGGTGTGTGCTTTGACATGAATCATTGATTAGTTTAGAACTTGGCCGCTAGGTGGTGGTATATATGAAATCATGAATTTAGATTAACTCAAGATATTCCTATGTATGGAATTTCCTACTTTGTAGGAGGAGATCCCCTAGCGCCGGATACCTCCCAATACCGGACACTTCTAGAACGGCACTTGCAGGGATCTCTCTATCACATTAAGTAATACAAAAGAAAGCTATTGAAAAGTCTTTTAGCTGCATGGAATATCAGATCCTCATGTTGTAAACTTTATACAAAATTTGAAATTGAGCAAAAATGTTAAAAAATTTCATGTTCCGCCTTATTTTAGAAGGATTGAATCAACAATATTATAATCAATGGAATGCATTCTGATTATGTCAAGATGGTCTATATTAGTCATATTTCAAATAGCGATCATGATTTGTTAGATGTATAATGTATCTATGGTGCAAAACCAATTCCTGTATCTGGTAGCTGTCCCCCGGGTGTGGACAGTGAGTTTTTTCATGTGATAAAATACCCATTCTTTACGCCTGTTTTGCTAAACTTACTTCAATTCAATTGTTTTTTTTCGTGCTGATGTATCAGAAAGCCACAGAAATAAGCAGAAACAAAAATTGAAGATGTCATTGAATTGGAAGGAATTTTGAGTAGGATGTAAGAAATTCAGCTGGAGAGTCAAATAAGATCTACTAACACGTGTTAATATCTATCACCCAACCAGCGAATGGCAGATTTTAATACAGTTCTGCATAAGAACCTTGCAGAAACTGTATAATAATTGGGCATATACAAAATCTGTATTATTTCAATACAATTATTGTATTGAAATAATACAGATTTGTATTAATTTAATACAATATTTGTTTAAAAAGCTTACAGAATTGTATATGCCCAGATTTTATACAATAATTGTCGGATTTGTTTTTTGGTGTACAACTTGAAGCAAGTGAAAAATATTACCATTCCAAGTGATGTCTTTACTCGTGTAATACAAACTAGAACATGTTTGAACATGATGCAATAGTGTCTGGTACTCTGGGACACTTTTCTGAACCGTGAAAATTTGCACTAAAAATCATAATCGAAATACATCGTCCAAAAACGTGCTCAATTGATCGAATATAGTTTTTATGAATCATTAATGGTCATATTTTGTGTATATGGTGTCCAAGTAAACATAACCCGGATAATTAGAGAGTTATTCGTTTATTGCCTTATGTGTCCGGCACAAATTTGAAATTTGTAAAAATAATGTTTTTAGCAAAGTTTATCTGGTGAGAGTGGACTGTCTTGTGATGGAAAAAATATTTAGGAATTTTACAATTAGGCGGCGCTAGTGTGTTTGCAATATTCTTGCATGTGTGAAATAGTGCTCTAGAGTAGGCACTTCTTCCAAGAGATGGCGCTAGTGAGTAGTTATATTTGAGTCGATTGTTTCTTGTGAAATTTGTTGAACTACGCTTCAATAGTATTTTTGACGAACATGAATGTTGTGGTAGTAGACACAAGTTTTTTTTTTATCTTTCTGTCTTGTTTCTGGTTACACGTGTAGATTCAAAGGCATTAGGATTTCTAGGATGACAAAGACCTCTCCCCGTGAGGTACCTGCCCACTAGGGTGGCTCAAAAAACACTTTTTCAAATTTTTGATCGGCCGCCCTCTTATTCGATTCTATTTGATGCCCTGATGCTCTGGACAAAATTTCAGCCAAATCAGTCAACGTTTGGGCGGTGCTAAACTCGTTGGAAGTTTATATGGAAAATGTATGCAGATACATCCAAAAACAGTGATTTGCAGTTGGAAGGCACAATTTACGATCAAGAACCATGATACTCATTCAGATCTTGGAGAATTTAATACAGAATGTTATACAGGAAACCGCGAGAAGATTAGAGTTTATTACGCAAAGATATTAGCATTTTACTGGAGTGTTGTAGGGGTGAATTTATTTCTTTTCAAAAGGTAAAAGAAACGAAATTTGCTCAAACCCCACTGCAGAGAAATGCTAATAACTAAGCCGGGCAAACTCGAATCTTCTCGCGGTTTTCTGCATAAAATTCTGTATTAAATTCTCCAAGATCTGAATGAGTATCATAGTTCTTCATCGTAAGTTGTGTAGTCCAGCTGCAATTTACTGTTTTTGGATGTTTCTGCATACATTTTTGTATATAAACTTCCAACGAGTTTAGCACTACCCAAACGTTGACCGATTTGGCTGAAATTTTGTCCAGAGCATCAGGGCATCAAATAGAACCGAATAAGACGGCGGCCCATCAAAAAAAATTGAACAAAGTTTTTCCCATACTAATTTGAGCTACCCTACTGCCCACCTTTGGTCAATCTTAGGTAACGTCCTGAAAGATGATAAAATTATCTTTGGAAACTGACAAAATTTGCCAAACAATAAAAAATTTATGACAATTTCAATTTGGGGTCAATATGACCCCAGAGCACAGACAACGTAAGTTTTTTGGAGCACAGACAGAAGGTTAAGGTACCCCCTCTTGAAAGTAGGCTTCAAAGCAGTACTCCCATTTCCATTGCTTCCCCGCTCTCGAAGAAAACATAAACAAAGAAAGGATTTTCTCCAAACCAACCAACATTCCATTTGCTATATTTTTATTTGGTCTATTGGAAATGAAAATGCCTATGTTTATGCTTCCACATGACGGTCACGAAAACTATCAGTACTGCTTCCAAGCCTCTCGAAAAAATAATTCCGAGCCCTTTGAATGGAGGCTTCCGAGCCTCTTGAAAGGCGCTTCTGAATGTCTTAAATTGCGGCCACTTAAAAGGAGTTTCGCAACACTTAACGGTCCGGAACGCGGTCCCACGCTGCTAAGTTGTTGAACATTACTGTTTGCCGACTGCGTATTGTTTCCTTGGAAAGCGATTTCAGTGCGCGGTGGTTGATGTTTTCGGATGACGTGATGATGTAGCGGGAGTTGAAGCTTTGGCATGAACTTGGCCGCTTGAATATGAAGATGGTTTCTTGGTGAGAATCTTCACTCGTTTATTCGACCCCATTATAAACTTTCTGAATTCTGGGCAACTGTTGAGTTTATTTCATCCAGTACTTAAAAAAAAGATGTGTCCCCACAAGACCTGGAGCGTTGGATAGGATCGTTTGTGTCGTCGAAATCCAACAAATCCAAATTACGTTGGAAAGATGTTTGGTCTAAGGACGGATTCACATCCACTTGCTTCTGTTGCTGGTGTTTGTCGTAGAGTGTTTTGTTGATTGTGCGTAGATTCTCCCCGTAATGACCAAGGCGTGTGTCCATGGAGTCTGTTTTTATTAACAGCTCCCGTAGTGCTTTTATAATCGTTTTTTCTCGGTCGTAAACTGCTTGATCGTAATTCAGTCGACAGGCTTCGCAGAACCGATACAGTCCAACTTGATTTGTAGGTCTTTGTCTCAATTTAATTAGTAGGTCTGTAGGTCTCTGGGTCTTATAAAACGAAGCTTCTGAGCCTCTTAAAAGTAGGCTCATGGGCCTCTTGAACAGTTCCTTCTGAGACTCTTGAAAGGAGATTTCCTAGCTTTTAGAAAAGAGCCTTCCGAGTCTCTTGAAAGTGGTCTTCCGAGCTTGTTGAACGAAGGCTTTCTACCCTCTTAAAAAAAGGCTTCCGGGGCTCAGGAAAGGAGGCTTCAGAGCCTCTTGAAAGGAGGCTTCCGAGCCTCTTGAAAGGAGGCTTCCGAGCCTCTTGAAAGGAGGCTTCCGAGCTTCTTGAAAGGAGGCTTCCGAGCCTCTTGAAAGGAGGCTTCCGAGCCTCTTGAAAGGAGGCTTCCGAGCCTCTTGAAAGGAGGCTTCCGAGCCTCTTGAAAGGAGGCTTCCGAGCCTCTTAGAAGGAGGCTTCCGAGCCTCTTGAAAGGAGGCTTCCGAGCCTCTTGAAAGGAGGCTTCGAGCCTCTTGAAAAGGAGGCTTCTGAGCTCTCTTGAAAGGAGGCTTCTGAGCCTCTTGAAAGGAGGCTTCTGAGCTCTTGAAAGGAGGCTTGAGCTCTTGAAAGGAGGCTTCTGAGCCTCTTGAAAGAGGCTTCTGAGCCTCTTGAAAGGAGGCTTCTGAGCCTCTTAAAGGAGGCTTCTGAGCCTCTTGAAAGGAGGCTCTGAGCCTCTTGAAAGGAGGCTTCCTGAGCCTCTTGAAAGGAGGCCTGAGCCTCTTGAAAGGAGGCTTGAGCATCTTGAAAGGAGGCTCTGAGCCTCTTGAAAGGAGGCTTCTGAGCCTCTTGAAAGGAGGCTTCTGAGCCTCTTGAAAGGAGGCTTCTGAGCCTCTTGAAAGGAGGCTTCTGAGCCTCTTGAAAGGAGGCTTGGAGCCTCTTGAAAGGAGGCTTCCAGGCCTCTTGAAAGGAGGCTTCTGAGCCTCTTGAAAGGAGGCTTCTGAGCTCTTGAAAGGAGGCTTCCTGAGGCCTCTTGAAAGGAGGCTTGAGCCTCTTGAAAGGAGGCTTCTGAGCCTCTTGAAAGGAGGCTTCTGAGCCTCTTGAAAGGAGGCTTCTGAGCCTCTTGAAAGGAGGCTTCTGAGCCTCTTGAAAGGAGGCTTCTGAGCCTCTTGAAAGGAGGCTTCTGAGCCTCTTGAAAGGAGGCTTCTGAGCCTCTTGAAAGGAGGCCTGAGCCTCTTGAAAGGAGGCTTCTGAGGCCTCTTGAAAGGAGGCTCTGAGCCTCTTGAAAGGAGGCTTCTGAGCCTCTTGAAAGGAGGCTTCTGAGCCTCTTGAAAGGAGGCTTCTGAGCCTCTTGAAAGGAGGCTCTGAGCCTCTTGAAAGGAGGCTTCTGAGCCTCTTGAAAGGAGGCTTCCTGAGCCTCTGAAAGGAGGCTTCTGAGCCTCCTGAAAGGAGGCCTGAGCCTCTTGAAAGGAGGCTTCCGAGCCTCTTGAAAGGAGGCCTGAGCCTCTTGAAAGGAGGCTTCTGAGCTCTTGAAAGGAGGCTTCTGAGCCTCTTGAAAGGAGGCTCTGAGCCTCTTGAAAGGAGGCTCTGAGCCTCTTGAAAGGAGGCTTCTGAGCCTCTTGAAAGGAGGCTTCTGGCCTCTTGAAAGGAGGCTTCCGGGCCTCTTGAAAGGAGGCTCTGGGCCTCTTGAAAGGAGGCTTCCGGGCCTCTTGAAAGGAGGCTTCCGGGCCTCTTGAAAGGAGGCTTCCTGGCCTCTTGAAAGGAGGCTTCCTGGCCTCTTGAAAGGAGGCTTCTGGCCTCTTGAAAGGAGGCTTCCTGGCCTCTTGAAAGGAGGCTCTGGCCTCTTGAAAGGAGGCTTCCTGGCCTCTTGAAAGGAGGCTTCTGGGCCTCTTGAAAGGAGGCTCTGGGCCTCTTGAAAGGAGGCTTCCTGGCCTCTTGAAAGGAGGCTTCCGGGCCTCTTGAAAGGAGGCCTGGGCCTCTTGAAAGGAGGCCTGGGCCTCTTGAAAGGAGGCTTCCTGAGCCTCTTGAAAGGAGGCCCTGAGCCTCTTGAAAGGAGGCTCCTGAGCCTCTTGAAAGGAGGCTCCTGAGCCTCTTGAAAGGAGGCTCCTGAGCTCTTGAAAGGAGGCTCCTGAGGCCTCTTGAAAGGAGGCTCCTGAGCCTCTTGAAAGGAGGCTCCTGAGCCTCTTGAAAGGAGGCTCCTGAGCTCTTGAAAGGAGGCTCCTGAGCCTCTTGAAAGGAGGCTCCTGAGCCTCTTGAAAGGAGGCTCCTGAGCCTCTTGAAAGGAGGCTCCTGAGCTCTTGAAAGGAGGCCTGAGCCTCTTGAAAGGAGGCTCCTGAGCCTCTTGAAAGGAGGCCCTGAGCCTCTTGAAAGGAGGCTCCTGAGGCCTCTTGAAAGGAGGCTTCCGAGCCTCTTGAAAGGAGGCTTCTGAGCCTCTTGAAAGGAGGCTTCTGAGCCTCTTGAAAGGAGGCTTCTGAGCCTCTTGAAAGGAGGCTCTGAGCCTCTTGAAAGGAGGCTGAGCCTCTTGGAAGGAGGCTTCTGAGCCTCTTGAAAGGAGGCTTCTGAGCCTCTTGAAAGGAGGCTTCTGAGCCTCTTGAAAGGAGGCTTCTGAGCCTCTTGAAAGGAGGCTTCTGAGCCTCTTGAAAGGAGGCTTCTGAGCCTCTTGAAAGGAGGCTTCTGAGCCTCTTGAAAGGAGGCTTCTGAGCCTCTTGAAAGGAGGCTTCCGAGCCTCTTGAAAGGAGGCTTCCTGAGCCTCTTGAAAGGAGGCTTCTGAGCCTCTTGAAAGGAAGCTCTGAGCCTCTTGAAAGGAGGCTTCTGAGCCTCTTGAAAGGAGGCTTCCTGAGCCTCTTGAAAGAAGGCTTCTGAGCCCCATCAAAGGAGGCTTCCGAGCCTCTTGAAAGGAGGCTTCCGAGCCTCTTGAAAGGAGGCTTCCGAGCCTCTTGAAAGGAGGCTTCCGAGCCTCTTGAAAAGAGGCTCCCGAGCCTCTTGAAAGGAGGCTTACGAGCATCACGAAAAGTGACTTGGGAGTGACTCCCCGAGTTGCTTGGGAGAAGGGTTTCGAGAAGCGCAGAAAGATGCTTCTAGTCCTCTTGTAACGAAGTTACCTAGTTTTTTTTTTCTAAAAACAAGCCTTTATGCCTCTGAAACAGAAGCTTACGAACCTTCACATTCTAGATTTCAGATCAAAAGCATATTTTGCATTAAAGACTTCTTAAATGTGCTCGTTCAACGTTTTGTCCGTTTGATCTTTTGTTCCGCAGCTCTCCATACACTGTGCTGGTTCTGGAGGGCAGCATTCAATTGGCTTTGATTTACTGATCGCCATGCATATTATGTACAAGACATGCTTTCAATACACAATTATCAAAACTTTATCAATAAATTTCGATTGGAATTGTAATACGTCCGCCATTACGCATTTTTGTCCGAGGTACCCCTTTGGGCCAGTCAGGGGTACATGTACCCCAGGTTGAGAACCGCTGATCTGTACGATCCTTTATATCCATGTTCAATGATTTCTTGACCGTAGACTCTTGGACTCTTTTGTGGCTGCCATTTTTGGATTCATCTTAAACTGCCTACATATAAGAAAATTTGAATAAACTTTTGTTTATACGTCAAGTTGTCGAAATCTTAGCATCTTATCAAAAGTTGTTTTCTTCTTAGCTCGTTTATTTGGTAGGCTCAGATCGACGGAATCTTTTGGTGTAACAAAGTATAACGCAAGTCGTCTCTCCAAAAGCATTACGTAAGTTATGAACAGATCTTAAGCGTTCTGCTTTAGGGGTTTCTTCCCCTTCTGGATATTTTCGTCGTTCGATGTCTCATGAAGCGTTCAGTCGGGGCAACCAATTAGTTGAAGAAGGTGACAATGTCATCTTCTTTCTTCGATTTTAGGTTTTTCAGGATGCTCCAGCTTTTACACATTTTCTGATATCCAGATTCATCCGGTTCAGACCATTGTCATGAGATAATCTTTTCAAAATATCTTTAAATATTTTTGATTCCGTAGATCTCACAAATCCTTAATATTGCCTAATTTCAAGACACTCTAGGTCATTCAAATGCTTCAGATTCCTAATATTTCTGCGTTATCCAGAGTCTGACAACTCAACTCAACTTTTGTTGATACTTCAGAATGCCCAGATTTCTTATTACGCACGATAATTGTTTAAATTTTCTACATTAAGGACTCTTCAGTTTATTAACAGGACACTTTCCATATTATTTTAACTATTATTATAATTAAAAATCGTTTTTTTTGTGATGATCATATCATCGGACATTCTAAAAATGAAAATTAATTATTACCGATATAATTCTTATTACAGAAAAGGAAACTCTGTAACAATTTCAATTGATAAGAGGTGAGCCAGCCTAGGGCTGAAAACCTCTCAAATGAAGACAAAAACCCAGATTAATCCACCTAGCGGCGATGATGCCTTTCTCGTGCATCGTAAAATGTACTGAAAAATCACATAGGAAAGGTCAAAAAGCACTTTAGGGGATAGATCGCATATTTTCTATCATTTTGCATGTTTTTGCATTAATTACTATGCATTCCCACCATTCTTGAAAAAATTTTTTTCGATTTTGAAATTTTTTTCCAAGGGGGACCCTTGGGAAAAACAATGATTTTTCAATAATTCCGAAATGCAATGTCTGATCAGGCCAATTTTCAATAACAAACAATGGGACCGCATTCCCTGTCGAATGCAACTTGTTGCGAGTAAATCGGGTAATGCTAAGTTCCAAAAAGTGTGTCTACAAAATTTGTACACATACACACATACACACACACACACACACATACATACATACACACAAACAGACATCACCTCAATTCGTCGAGCTGAGTCGATTGGTATATAACACTATGGGTCTCCGAGCCTTCTATCAAAAGTTTGGTTTTGGAGTGAAATTATAGCCTTTACGTATACTTAGTATACGAGAAAGGCAAAAAATCAATTTATTAGATTCTAGTAGCTCCTCACATTTATATTCCGTTCACGGATTGCCACGGTCTTAATTCTACTGTTCCTGAATATCAGCAAACCAAGAGTGTGCTTCTTTCCAAACTTGTCAATAATTTCGCAAGTTCACTGCTTTTCTGTTTTTTTAAAATAAAATTTGGTATTTGCTTATGAAGGATTATATAATAACCCATTTCTTATCAGCGTTTTAAGGTAGGATTACATTCTCCATTCTCTATTTCTTAACCAGAAATATAATCAGCTTATATTATTCATGTTATTGAAATTCATAATGCTGTTCACCCCAACATAAACAAATCACCAGTATATTAGATTCAATTCGTTTTTTCAATCAAAACTGTACAACACTGAAGCAAATCAATTTCTTTGAAATTGAATTCGCCTCGGTGTTCCGTCGGTGCCCATAAACTTCCACCATTGAACAATTTCATCGCATTAATCTCTTAAGCGGATTGCTTGTGCTGGGTGTATACACTTGGGAAAACTTGGCAAAATTTTACTCGACGCTTCCAATCCATTCTCCGATGGTGCTAATTCCTCACGTTGGACGCCTATCTACATCTCACAGTCCAATTGAAGTGTGCAAAAGTTTCACTATTTGAAAATTTACAAATAACTAACGAGACGGGAGACACTGAAGTTTCACAGATACAACTTTTGAATTTCCCAACATGTACCAAAGTTAAACACTATTCCCAAGTTGGAAGCTTATGCCTCGACCGAAGTGCGGGATTGGTAGCCGGAGCCCTTGACAACCATGTAAATGAGCTTAAACTGGAGAGACCTGTTGTCAAGAAAGGTTTCAGCCATTTGTTGGCTCATCGCAGCGGTCCACTATGGGATATTTTCACAAGCAAACTTTTCACTATAATCTTCACATCCGATAGATATAACAAATCCTCGGTAGGATATTCAACAATTAGTAAGAATGATTGGGGTGAAAAAATAATAATAATAATCTCCTATATTATAGGAAACGGTGAGCCGAGCGAACCACCTCGGTAGACGCAAATGTACTTCAGTGAAAATCTTTGTTTGCCCCTTTGGCGCCAGCAAACACTGCTCGTTATTTAATTAATTTCTCCCGCTGCTCTCATCATCCCGATAAGTTGACTTTTCGGGTGGCAGTTCCGTGAATTCCAGGTTCTTGATTCTTTGTCATGTCGTGACAGGGCGGCCATCCAAGAATGGAACAAAAACGCCATTAGGTGGGCCCGCTCTCTAATAGATTATAATTAATTACGTCATGCTCTCCGGTTCCAGTGTGACCGAGTGAGTGTCTGACGACGGCCGCTGCTAGTCGCTACTGCTGTGTTTCTTCTTTCCTCACTCTTTTATGCAAGATGTGGTACTGCGGAACAAGCTCGATGTAAGGCACACTGAGGTCAATCGACAATATCCCAGAATTTAAAAATCGTGTCCTGAAAAAAAATGTTCGTATTTTTTGTTTCTATTACTATTTTACAAATAGTCATGCAAGAAATGTGTTGGTGGTATAATTGTATAAAACACAGAGTTGTTCATTTCGCCTCCATTTGCTTTATTTCAGCTTCATTGCGGTGGAATTATGCAAATTATTATTCGATTGAAGCAGCGTGGAAGAAATATTGGTGGTTCTTAAAACTAACGAATCACATTTGGTTTGTCACGAACTTTGTAGGCACGAATGGAAATATGTAGTACGAAAACAATTATTCGATTGGTATTTATTTGGATGTTTGCTGTGAATCAACTAACAATCAACATTTTTGTCGATTTTTTTACAAATTGCTTAAACATAATTTTTAAAATTATAAATTATCAATGCAGAATATCATGGGGCATCTCGATCCTAATATGCATTGAGTTCGGAAACATGTTTCTCAAAAAAAAATACAAAGAACAACAGCGTGAATCCTTTCTTGTTTATTACTCCCATTTTTGTAATGTACCGTAAGTCAATGTTCTTGAAATAAAAAAGCATGCTCTATCCATCAGCTACAAACGAATTTGCAAAAAATTCAACTGATTGCATTGTCTACAAATTAGACCACTTGTGTCTTGGCTCGTAAACCCAAAATGTAATTCTGGGACTCGGCCCACGTGCCAACCCTTGAATAATAGCTCACACAGAACTCAGCTGGTGCCTACCCGACATCAATCCCTCCACTTTATCAGCCGTGACTGGTGCCAAGCACACCACATTCCAGCTCTGCTGCCTATCGTTCTCCTTACTTATTCACATTTCTCAGATAACGATACCAACTACCTTACCGCGATTCAAGCACGCACCACCTTGCTACCAATTTCATTAGATTTATGTACTCCAACCATCTTCGCCCAACTTCACCCACCACCACCACCCTGCGAAACCAGACGGTTCAATTCAATGTAGCCAACCAGCGACCGACCGGCAGCCGCAGCAGCGCGGTGCCATCATCCTTGGGAACCGGAAAAGTGGCCGGCCGTATGCGCGTGTGCGCCATAAGATATCGCCTTCGACGGACCAACCAGTCGGGAAGAAAGGGAACCAACTGTGGCGACGGTTGCCTGGGCAACTTTACAAAGTTACTCAATAAGTTCATGTCTTATGGTCGTGCGATCGTCTGCACTGTGTGGATATTCATGGACCCCTTTCCTAAGACAATGTTTGTGCAAATGTTTCCATACGTCAGACGCGACCGCCCACCGGAAAATCTCCAAGCCAGGTCAACGTTGGAGCACAGCACATATGAAGGTGTTAGATATTCATGATGTGACAGAATGCGATAGCAGTATGGTCTCAAAGGGAATCAAGATTAATGGCATCTTCCTTAGATTCAATTGTTGTGTAACAGCTTTCATTTTTCACTCCGTTTTTGAGCCTTTTTTCTAGCTTCGAAAACGTTTTCTACAATGCTCTTAGTGATGTCACATTAAGATAGTAGAAATATTTGTCTAATGCTCACAAATTCAAAATAAACTGTTCAAGTTTGGTTACAAGCTATGAACACTTTTGGAAAGTAAATAATAAGAACTATCAATAAAGCATGTAGTATGATAACCAAGGTAGAACTCGAGTTAAATGCCAGGCACTGGATCAAATATTTATTTAATAAAAAAAGGTTGCTCTTGAATTCGTTTGCAATATAATATTAACAGAATCGACAAATTCAATCTAATTACATATCAATGGTAATTAGATCTTTATTCCATTTTATTCAATTGGTATGAGAGGTTTCGGCTTTTCAGTGTGGATATTCTTAGAACAACCGTTTTAGATCTGCCCCACGTTTCGGCAAGTTTTTGTTGTCTTCGCAAATAGTTTAACATAAGTAATCGAACTCTCAATCTACTATATTTAATGTACGTATTATCAAAAACTGGTGTTCGTTAATGCCATTCATTATGGAATCCAACTATGATGTGCAAAATGTAGGAAATAAATAAATCCAGAATGCACAAAATCTGAACCTACCCTTGACATAAATAGAAATCTCTAACAGCCTCGGTAATCATCATACAGTAGGAAAATCAATTGCAAGCTGATAGCATTTTGATTATTTTGTAAACAATTGTTCACCAGACAAGACAAACCAACAAATCACACCATAACATATTTTTGCTTCATCTTGCTTGCTTTGTAATTATAGACCTGTGCGCTACCACGCTACCACCGCCAATAAATGTCTTACGCCCCCGCGTCGACATATGAAAATTGTTAATTCGTTTGGCACATTGAGCTTGAGCTTGAGCTTGATTGACTGCTCGTAGTTGCTACTCCATTATGACCAGATCAGCTGTTCTTGCTCAGGGAACCAACAGATGTTTGCTTGGGACTAGCACACATATTCAATGTGCAAGTACTGGTGATCTCATTTGTTAGGTCATACTGGCGCCTGCCACGTCAGAATGCAAGTCAATGTAGGGAAGGGGGAGGAAATGATGATGCAATCACTCGCCCACTGCAAGCCGAATATACCTCTGCACTTGCCTCGAGCTCATGCGGAATTTGTTGGAATTTTTGGTTTAGGTTCGAGAAGCAGAGGTCCGTCTTGGTTAACGAGCTGTCAATGTGATAAATAGGAGAAAGTAACTGATGGAATTTATAATTGGATGTAGGAAACGAGCTCTATAGTTCATTTCCAATTCTAGCAGATTACTGTTAGAATACTCCAGTTGAAGGTATAGGAATAGTAATGGAAACGGTATGGAAGTCCATTTCCAGTTCTAGCGATTGCTAGAACATGAGAAATAAAGAGAAAGATACAAAGTAGGAGAATGGAACGGACCTGGGATTGAACCCACGACCTCCTGCGTATGAGGCACAAGCAGTAGCCATATTACTACCAAGCCCGCTTGTTAATTCGTTTGGCACATTATTGAAAAACTAAAAACAGAATTATCCACCTAGCGGTGATGGTGCCTTTCTCGTGTATTATAAAATGGTCGGGGCTCAGCCAAACCGCACCAAGCGGCTTTTTGACTGACGTTATGTATTTTGCTCGCAAAATGAAAACAGAAAGTTTGTTGTTGCAATTCATGCGTACATCTGTTGTAGGACATCCTCAATTATAGCGTTGAACAATGTTCGAAGCGATTTATGATTTATTGAATCTGTTACACGAAAACTTAGGCAAAAAACTGGAAATTTTTCATTGGCGCTTGGTGTGATTTGGCAAAACCCCGACCAAATGTAAATAAGAAAAGCACATAACAAAAGTCCAAATTGCACTTTAGGGAGATAGATTCACTTATTTCCAACAATTCACATTTATTTACGCTCATTTGAATGCATTGCAGTACTTGTCATAAGACGAGTTTGTACAATCCCATTGAGTTCCACCACTTAATTGTATCTTGACAGATACGTATTTCGACCTCAACAGTAAGGCCGTCTTCAGTGTCTCGTACTTGACTCGACTTACGACTTACGGCAATGACGTTTCCTATGAAGAATGTCTGCTTTAAATAGGGTTACCTCTGGCGTACATAACCAGTTTTAAGTCTAAGTTAGGTCTCGTACAATACAGGTGAAGAAAAAGAATTCAGATGGAAACGAAACTCGCTTTTTTATAATTCCTCAATTCTTCGAGTGGGCAATTACGGACATGAAACATTAAAAACAGCCTAGGTACTTTCAGATTTTCTAGCGGAAGATGCTGCATACAATACTCGATGAGAGTCAAAAAAACATGTGGCTCATACGCATTCATCATCAAAGGAGAAAACATTCTGTATCTCATGAAATACGGCGCACTCCAGTGGGCAGGTCATCAAAAAATGTCAGAAGATAGAATTGCAAAATCAGAACAGAATAAAGCAAATATGCGAATATGCAAAATCAGAGAACAATATAGATGCCAGATGCCAAAACATAAAAAATAACACTAAAAATACTTTAAAAATGTTTAAAAAAAATTTATATCCGTGTCAAGATAGGTAAACTATATAGATACGAGAAAGGCAAACATTCTTCAAATGTGTATATGATCAAGTTTGAGGGGTAAATTACAATGATTGATCATTTGTTGGGTTATCAATTGACTTTTTGTACAGTATATCAGAGAAGAAAACAATAAAAATCACTTTTTTCAAAAAATCGCCGATGAAATATTTTAAAACACCCCGTACCTCATTTCTAATGATTTTGCCTAACTTTCTGTGAAAAAAAATCAGAGGTACATGAAACTTCGATAGTAATCCATTTTTTTACACCGTGCACCGTCCACGAGCGGCTGTAGTACGAACCGAAATGACGTGCGTTTATTTTTGTTTGTTGTTAAACAACAATTTTACATTTTAATTGTTCGGCCACAGGGCCCTTCATCTTCGGAATTTTTCATTTTTCATATAGTCTAAGTATTTATCCTACAGAATAGCCTGAGCAAGGCTTCGTTAAATTGAAAAGTCTTAGAAATAAAGTAGATATCCTAACTATTCTAGTTACAATATCGATAGCTTTTTCAAGGTCACTGTGTCGGAGATTTTCCCGCAAACGGATCATTGAGCTAGCAATGACTTCTAAGAGAGCGTTGAGAAGAAGGTTGAGAAACAGTTCTTTACCATTGAACTTTCACCAAATCATGCAGAAAAGTACGGCTTTCAAGTGTGAGCTTGGGATATCGAATGGCATCTCGAGAATCAAAGAAAACATTAAGGAAAATTGCACAAGAGAAGGAAAGAATTGGGCACGGCAAATGCTGGGTAAAGCGTACCATTGGTACTTCGCGTACCTGAAGGAATAAAATAGACCCCATCTCGCGGTCCTTAGCCTCTTACCCAGCAACTCCTATCCCTACCTCCCCGCGGTGCTGGCCAGGATACGAGCAACCTTAGGGAAGATCGGGTAACCAACCCCGGTGGGAACTATGGTCGTATGCTGACAGGGAAGGGGGGTTTGCTCCTCTCCGGAGGTGCAAATCTTATTGAGCGTCTGTTCTCCATGTCAGGATCGGCTCACAACAGCGTCTGTTCTCCATGTTAGGGGCGGCTGACCATCGTCTGAGTGCCAACGAGGGACTCTAAGTGAAACTGTGCACCATGGTCCACCGGAAATAAGGAGGAATGGTCCTCCGAAAATTTAGGGGTTTGGTGTCAGGCCCTGCAAGCCAGCCTTTAAAAATCTTAAGCAACGAACAATCAACAAGAGAGTACGGACCGGAACCATCGGCGAAGACCACTGCGACGAAAAGGGACTAGCGATTGGAAACTCGGTTCGTGGAACTGCAAATCTCTCAACTTCATCGGGAGCACACGCATACTCGCCGATGTGCTCAAGGACCGTGGATTCGGCATCGTAGCGCTGCAGGAGGTTTGTTGGAAGGGATCAATGGTGCGAACGTTTAGAGGTAATCATACCATCTACCAGAGCTGCGGCAACACACACGAGCTGGGAACAGCTTTCATAGTGATGGGCGATATGCAAAGGCGCGTGATCGGGTGGTGGCCGATCAATGAAAGAATGTGCAGGTTGAGGATCAAAGGCCGGTTCTTCAACTTCAGCATAATCAACGTCCATAGCCCACACTCCGGAAGCACTGATGATGATAAGGACGCATTCTACGCGCAGCTGGAACGTGAGTACGACAGCTGCCCAAGCCACGACGTCAAAATCATCATAGGAGACTTGAACGCTCAGGTTGGCCAAGAGGAGGAGTTTAGACCGACTATTGGGAAGTTCAGCGCTCACCGGCTGACGAACGAAAACGGCCTACGACTAATTGATTTCGCCGCCTCCAAGAATATGGCCATTCGCAGCACCTACTTCCAACACAGCCTCCCGTATCGGTACACCTGGAGATCACCACTGCAGACAGAATCACAAATCGACCACGTTCTGATTGATGGACGGCACTTCTCCGACATTATCGACGTCAGGACATATCGTGGCGCTAACATCGACTCTGACCACTATCTGGTAATGGTTAAACTGCGCCCAAAACTATCCGTCATCAACAATGTTCGGTACCGACGACCGCCGCGGTACGACCTAGAGCGACTGAAGCAACCTGATGTCGCCACTGCATACGCGCAGCATCTCGAGGCAGCGTTGCCGGAAGAGGGTGAGCTCGATGGGGCCCCTCTTGAGGACTGCTGGAATACAGTCAAAGCAGCCATTAACGACGCAGCGGAGAACAACGTCGGGTATATGGGTCGAAGTCGACGGAACGATTGGTTCGACGAAGAGTGCAGACAGATTCTGGAGGAGAAGGACGCAGCGCGGGCGGTCGCGCTGCAGCAAGGTACCCGGCAGAACGTGGAACGTTATAGACGGAAGCGGAGACAGCAGACCCGCCTTTTTCAGGAGAAGAAACGCCGCCTGGAAGAAGCGGAGTGCGAGGAGATGGAACAGCTGTGCCGTTCTCAAGATACACGCAAGTTCTATCAGAAGCTCAACGCATCCCGCAAAGGCTTCGTGCCGCGAGCCGAAATGTGCCGGGATAAGGATGGGAGCATATTGACGGACGAACGTGTGGTGATCGAAAGGTGGAAGCAGCACTACGAGGAACATCTGAATGGCGCTGAGAGTACAGGCAGTGAAAGTCAAAGCAGCGGAGGAGATGACTACGTCAGTTCAGCGGACGATGGAAGCCAACCAGCCCCCACCTTGAGGGAAGTTAAGGATGCCATTCAACAGCTAAAGACCAATAAAGCAGCTGGTAAGGATGGTATCGGAGCTGAGCTCATCAAGATGGGCCCGGAAAAGCTGGCCACTTGCCTGCACAAACTGATAGTCAGAATCTGGGAAACCGAACAGCTACCGGAGGAGTGGAAGGGGTTATAT
This sequence comes from Armigeres subalbatus, assembly GCF_024139115.2. Classification (NCBI taxonomy): domain Eukaryota; kingdom Metazoa; phylum Arthropoda; class Insecta; order Diptera; family Culicidae; genus Armigeres; species Armigeres subalbatus. Next base: position 17,439,627 of record NC_085141.1, read on the forward strand.
GCCCCATCTACAAGAAAGGCGACAAACTGGAGTGTGAGAACTTTCGAGCAATCACCATCCTTAATGCCGCCTACAAAGTGATATCCCAGATCATCTTCCGTCGTCTGTCACCATTAGTGAACGAGTTCGTGGGAAGTTATCAAGCCGGCTTCGTTGACGGCCGCTCGACAACGGACCAGATCTTTACTGTACGGCAAATCCTTCAAAAATTCCGTGAATACCAGGTCCCAACGCACCATCTGTTCGTAGATTTCAAGGCGGCATACGACAGTATAGACCGCGTAGAGCTATGGAAAATTATGGACGAGAACAGCTTCCCTGCGAAGCTTACCAGACTGATCAAAGCAACGGTGGATGGTGTGCAAAACTGTGTGAAGATTTCGGGCGAACACTCCAGTTCGTTCGAATCGCGCCGGGGACTAAGACAAGGTGATGGACTTTCGTGCCTGTTGTTCAACATTGCGCTAGAAGGTGTCATGCGAAGAGCCGGGTGTATCAGCCGGGGTACGATTTTCAACAGATCCAGTCAATTTATTTGCTTCGCGGATGACATGGACATTGTCGGTCGAACATTTGCAAAGGTGGCAGAACTGTACACCCGCCTGAAACGTGAAGCAACAAAAGTTGGACTGGTGGTGAATGCGTCAAAGACAAAGTACATGCTTGTGGGCGGAACCGAGCGCGACAGGGCCCGCCTGGGAAGCAGTGTTACGATAGACGGGGATACCTTCGAGGTGGTCGAGGAATTCGTCTACCTCGGATCCTTGCTAACGGCTGACAACAACGTTAGTCGTGAAATACGAAGGCGCATCATCTGTGGAAGTCGGGCCTACTACGGGCTCCAGAAGAAACTGCGGTCGAAAAAGATTCGCCACCGCACCAAATGTGTCATGTACAAGACGTTAATAAGACCGGTAGTCCTCTACGGACATGAGACATGGACAATGCTCGAGGAGGACTTGCAAGCACTCGGAGTATTAGAGAGACGGGTGCTTAGGACCATCTTTGGCGGTGTGCAAGAAGACGGTGTGTGGCGGCGAAGAATGAACCATGAGCTCGCCCAACTCTACGGCGAACCCAGTATCCAGAAGGTAGCTAAAGCCGGAAGGGTACGATGGGCAGGACATGTTGCATGAATGCCGGACAGCAACCCTGCAAAGATGGTGTTCGCTTCCGATCCGGCAGGTACGAGACGGCGTGGAGCGCAGCGAGCGAGATGGGCAGACCAGGTGCAGAACGACTTGGCGAGCGTGGGGCGTATCCGAGGATGGAGAGATGCAGCCTCGAACCGTGTATTGTGGCGTCAAATTGTTGATTCAGTGTTATCTGTTTAGATGTTAACTAAATAAATGAAATGAAATGAAGGAAATAATTGGGCAAACTGCGTGCATGTTATTTCGTTTCCGGTAACAACGAAGACAAAGTACGAGCTTTTGCCCATCTCCGCCCATCACACATCAAGCATGAACTTGTTAATACGATTTCAAGTTGCTCGATAATAAAGCGCTAGAATTGTAGGTGACCCAAGCATTGGTAAGACATCAACAAATGGCATAAGATTCACTAGAAGAGCCTGTCCCGCGCTTTTGGACACTACCAAATCACAATGATATTGAAATGCTAATATCTTCCAAACTTGGGCGAAAGTATCCGTTAGCATACAGCAGGCATAAAGATGTTTTATATACAAGTGAGTTTGAAAGCGGGCGTAGGGCAATTTTGGAGACGATACAAATCTCACGACGGTTGATCAAAGGGCTCATTAGTTTCAACAAAACGTTACAGTTCGTCTCCATCTTGTCAACCTGTTGACGGAAAATAAGCTTGCCGTCGAGGGTCAAGTCAAGGTAGTCGGCCTCATTGGCCCATTCCACAGTCGTCCCATTGAGGACGTCCCCAGGCGGAACATGTCTGGAGGATTAAGAGTGGAGGAAATGATGACCTGGGTCTTCGCAGCGTTGATACAGATCTTCTAGCTGGTGAGGTGTTACCGCTCACGCCTCGTAGTCGACGTTGGCGTCCACGCACCTTTGGAACCGGCCCCAGTCGACTTGATGATAGTTTCGCCGGGACAGCTGATGCCGATTAACCGAGGAACCCACTTCCGCCACCACCGGATAGTGATCCTAGGTGAGCTTCAGGTAGACGACTGGCTGCGAGATGTGGTCGTTCATGTTGGTGATGTACAAGTCGATTGCCGAATGGATGCCGGACCGACTCAGACGATTCGATTGCCGTTGCCGCGGCTGTTGCCCCAGGCTTGATGTTTGTTGAAACTGTTACCAGCCCCTTCATACTGCAATTATCGATTCAGAGCCGTAGCGTGGGTACCCGGCGCACTTGGCGAAATATTTTTTTTAGGTGCCCCTTTCTTACTAATGAAAAAATGCAATATTTTACATTAACTCAACATTTTGAATCTTACCTAAACAGTAAAATTAAAAAGTTTGGTGGATTGAAGATGCTTCCAGTAGCAAGCAGTATTCGGCTGTACTTTTGAAAGTTTGTGACATTTTTTTCAGCATTAGCAAAGTATTTAAATATATGTAAGTATGGAATCTATACAATTGCTTAAACTTTTTCACTCATGATTCTTTTCAGCTTGTACTGCCCACAACGGCTATTTTTTTCCACTCTGAACTTTCCAGTTAAAAATTGTACTTCATTTTATTGCCTTGATCAAGAATTTGACTCCTTCATGGACAACTTTCTCAAAGATCCCATGTGTTTGGAAGCCTCGAACTATTCTAACAATCAAAAACAAAATCTGTAAAAGTGCTGCACGTATGAACCTTATTGGTTTGATATTGCTTCAAAATCGGACGAATGTTTGGCCAAGCTTAAAAAACAGCGCTTTTTCTATTTATATTTTTATTTTGTTTTAAACAGTCGCCTCTCCTTATTGGCCTACAAACAATATATGCCTGTAATCGCATATTTGTTCTATCTTCGCTGGGTTTCTTATTCATATGGGACAGATAAGGGTTCTTTGGGAAAGTTGTCCTTGAATAAATTTTAGAATCGATTGAGTGAGTAATTTTTTTGAAGGGAAATGTCAATGAATCACATACAGTGGTTGGTTTTCTACCCGCCGCTACTAGCTTCAGGCACCAACGTATATGTGACAATAGCCAGCATAAGAACCACCTGAAGTTTGTATGGCGAAAGACATCTAACGCGTGTTTTTTCACCAGTAGGAACTTTTCACGAAAAAATATTTGGTGTCAGATATGTAAGAAGGTGTCCGCTACTACGCCTACTAAATATTTTTTTGATTAATGTTCTTATTTTCGAGATATTAAACTTTAGATGCCTTTCGCCATGCTGATTTCCGAAAGTTAACTCCTAGTGTGCCGCTGTAAGCATGCTCAAAGTAGGCGATTCATTGAAGGAACCAACGAACTTGAACCTACTCGCAACGTTGTAAAAAGTACAATAGCGTTGAAAAAGCACGCTTGTCGTTCACAAAGGCGGCGTGACTGTGTGAGTGTTTCAGGACCATGCGAGTTCTGGAAGGTTATAGTACATCACCGGAAAGAGGGATTTAAAAATCGTGGAAAATTGTATTCAAATTTTAGATGGTTGAGTCCAAAAATCCAACTCTGAAATGGATCGGTCGAAGGTGGAAATGAATCGCCTGCTTTGAGCGTACTTACAGCGGCACACTAGGAGTTAACTTTCTGAAATCAGTATGGCGAAAGGCATCTAAGGTTCGATTTCTCAAAATTAAGCATCTTCATCGAAAAAATATTTGGCAGGCGTAGTAGCAGACACCTTCCTACATAACCGGTACCAAATAGTTTTTCATGAAAAGTTTCTATTTTCGAGAAAACCCGCGTTAGATGTCTTTCATCATACAAATTTCTGGCGGTTAACTCATGCCGGCTATTTTGCGCATATACTATAGCGCCTGGATGTGGCAGCGGCGAGTAGAAACTCAGCCACTGCCAATAATTCATTACTATCGGATCTATTCAAATCAAGGAAAACCCAACTTTAGAATAGGTCTGTCAGTTTGATGGCACTGTTGTACTTCGTTGGATAAATCCAATTCGACATTGAAGTGGCCGGAATCGCCATTGGAAGCAGGATGGCTACGTGGCGAAATGAGGCGATGAATGTTTGTATTGCGAAAAAAATGTGCCAATCTATGAGATCTTTGAGAAAGGATAACCAAAGTAGTCATTTTAGCAAGGTACATTATTACTATCACTAACCATCGTATATTCAACAGCTTCGTCTTTTTACTCATTGAACTCGTACCTTTTCTTTTATGGTTTATGGCTGGAATCGGAAATGCCACCGTGTTTTTATGAATAAAACGAGCAAATTTATATTAAATATGCCTACCCCTATTCCAGTTTAAATCATTAGAGCAAAGTGCCCTACGGAATCTGGTCAACTGACTAGCGACAGTAATAGTCTTCAAAAACAAAAACAATCCGATCCACAATTTTTAAATAACTTTTCAAATATGAGATTTTTAGTTTTTTTTGGCCTTTTTTTAAGTTGTTCTGGAACTTTTCTTACCATAGATCTTTGGATTTTGTAGCTAGTTTGCTATTAATTTGGCTTGTGACTAAAAAACGATCTTTAACTCATGCCTCACTACGTCAAAAATCTAAAACAAAATATTCAAAAAACAAAAGCATTAAAATAATTGACAATACGCTACGCGATATGTCAAAAAAGAAAAAGTAGAATCACGAAAAAAAATCCACAGTGAGATATGGGATGCAATTCTCTAAATAATTTTAAAAATTTCAAAATGATATGTATTTGAAAATAACATTGTACACACATTTATTTGGTTGTTCCTGATAATAAATGTTTTTCTCGAATTGATCCCGGAATATGTACTACTTTTGATGTTTATTGAATTTCTAATCTCGTGCAATAAACCATTTTCAAAAAAAAAATCAGCTCGTAATTTTCAAAATTATTTTGAATTCCGTTGACAATACCTTGCCGTGGTAAATTTTTGTGATTCTTTTTTTTCTTTGATGGTTATCCTAGCCCATTCAACATCCACAAATTGTGTAACGCTTAAGGTCACTCCTGACGGAATCCAAGTTTCAAAGTGCTCGCGTTTTCGGAGGCACACCACTCGATACGGAGGCGGTGCACAACTGTCATTTTTGTTGATTTAGCTTTGCTGCGTCGCAGCATGCTTGAAAAAATAAAAATGACAGTTGTGCGTTGCTTCCGTATCGAGTGGTATGCCCCCGAAAACTCGAGCACTTTGAAACCTGGATTCCGTCAGGAGTGACCTTAAAGGAGCGAGAGGGATAAGTAAAGTGTTACGCTGCAGGCAATGTTCTGTTTACGCTTCCATACCAACGCGATTATACCGCTTAGCGACAGTGATTCTGTCGCCGTTGGTATGGAAGCGACCCAACGATAGAATCGCGGAGACTAGCTGGGCCCTCCTTAGCCGTGGGGTAAGATACGCGGCTAGAAAGCAAGACCATGCTGGGGGTGGCTGATTTCGATTCCCGGTGCTAGTCTAGACAATTTTCGGATTGGGCATTAGTATCATCGTGTTATTCCCTGGGCATAGAAGTATCATCGTGTTAGCCTCATGATATACAAATGCAGAAATGGTAACTTGGCTTGCAGTTAATAACTGTGGAAGTGCTCAATGAACACTATGCTGCGAGGCGGATGTAATGCCAATGAAGAAGCTGCCGCCGTCGCGGCGATGAAATCGCTATGGTCTGGGGAAGCCTTAAAAGTTTTTTTGTCGCCAGATGGTGTTACAAAACCTTTTTATACAGTGGGAACTTGCTCATTGGGGTGCGGCTTATTTTTAGAATGTATCCGAAACCTGGAATTCGTGTGCTCAAACGCTTTTTTATAGCAAAAAAAGAGTAGCCTCAGAATTTCAGGCCAAAATATTGGGGTTTAGAGGTCGACCAAAGGCCATTAAGGTGATTTTATGACCATCAAGTTTAGCCTTTCATAAAAGTAATCATAATTTCGGCATTTTTTTATCCGATTGACAATCTATTGCAATTAATCTCTTCAATATTAAATTTATGAAAACTTTGTGGAATATCATATTCCTGATTTCAGCTCCAAATGTTGTTAATATGCAGATTTTGATAAAAAAAAATTTTTTTAAGGAAAATTTGTTTTAAAACGCTCTAACTTTGCCAAATATCAGCCGAATCCGGATATTTTTATATTCAATCAAATAGATTTGTATTTGTATTCAATTCAGGGCTGACAATAGTCATCGTCATAGCACGAAATGCCACAGTAGCGACGAGGTGCAGTGTCTTCATTGCTACTCCACACATCGTTAATGACGCGCACGACGTTAGCTTTCGCCGTGTAACCAAATCGTCATGACGACATCGAAGAACGAAGTTATTCTTCAAACGGCAGCTGCCATGCGAAGATTTGTATTAATCCTTTATAATAATGAGTTTGAAGTGACGTATGAAAGCGTTATGAATGTTATCAATACATTTATGTTACCAAAGTTCCAAAGTACTATTTGTTTATTTGAGACGCCATTATGTTTTTAACCAGTCGGTCTATAATGACGTACAATCAATTGTGTGAAGAAGTGACGACGAAAATCGTCATAACTTTTGGTTGCGCGACTATCGTCGTGGTACGCATGCGGCCCGAAGAAAACGAATAGGTGTTGCGTCGTGCAATGTTATAACGAAGACTAATTTTTTTCGCTTTCTTCATACGACGAGAATGACTATTGTCAGCCCTGATTCTATTTTTTTCTTAGAACAAACTGAGTTTCTTAAACCATTGTTAGACCAATCTTAGACCAAATACTGCAAAACAATGTTTCCATCGAACAAGGAAGTCACATAGTAGGCCATAATTTTTATTATTTTTATAGAATATAATAGTTCCTTTTCATATGGAACTATACCGTAGTCGTATAGAACTGATTAAGTACAGTAAATTAGCAGAAAACTGGATCATCCGTAAGAATTTTTATTATGCTTCACTGTATTGAAGTTTTAACAATGTTATATGATATAATGAAATGTTGTCTACAATGATGAATATAGCACGAGTGAAATTTTGAAACGAGTTAATTGTAATTATAAATAATTTTATTAAATTAATTTTAAAAATTAAACTATTTTTCTGAAAAATCTTTTGGAGTAAATCTACTTACCATTTGAATGAAAATCAACAAATAGCCTTTATAGGAAGTCTTTATTTCATAAAGGTCGAAAGCTCGCAATTTAAAGCGATAGCCGAACTATGATAGAAACGGTTTACATTCCACATTATACCATAATCATAATGGTATTGAATTATAATCACGCTGTAGTCTGATTTTCTTTATACATGTTTGGAAGAATGATTTTAATATTATATTGATTATGTTGCGATTCGCTTCGCAACTTGCGAAGATCGTAAACCTCATCGGTTTAGATTAATGCAAGAGTTTTAATAGGTAACGGTTTCAGTGTTAATAGGTAACGGTTTCAATCATATCCACATTATTTTTGTAGCTGTGCGAAGAACGTTAAATAATTATGCTGGAAGGCTCGATTTACTATATATTTATGGTAAATCCGGGACAGTAGATTCATAATATGTAGTTGTAACTTAATCAAAAATGTTTACTGAACTGCTATGTAGTTCGTCAATGTTTTGATCATATTTTTTTCCAAGTTCGTTTATTTGGTAGGCTCAGGCGTGTATAACACTTTACGGAGCCATATTTCTTTGTGATATATACAATCAATGTCATTTTTTTCAGTTAGTAAGAGAGGGATAGGAGCCAGCGTACTCATGGTGACTCGAGGTTAGTTTACAATATTAAAGGATGGACGAGGCTTAGGATTCGGAATCAAGGAATTTCGGCTGCTCATCCGGGTATAATGTTTTGATCATAGTGACTACGGTTTTAATAGACCGGACTGTATGAGCAACGGTTTGTTAAGAATGTTCTCCGTTTGAAAAAGTAATTTTGAAAAAAAAAATCGACATATATTTTATAGGAAAAATTGTATCAATATAAGATTGATTGTGGTACGTAGAACGTTAATAATGAGTAATCCTCATTTAATAATGTAAATGTAATATGCTGAAACATGTAGAACTTGAAAGTCTAAAAAACCACAAATCTCATGTAATGCACCTTTAAATCTTCATGGAATTGGCTTAAAATTGTCCGCGAGATTTCTTTCAAGCTGCCCGCCCATTAAAATGGAGGGGTGACACTTTGAATCTGGAATACTTGAAAATGGTAAGCAGGTCCTCTAATTTTCAAATGAAGAACGGTAAATTATTATGCGGGTAAGCTCTCATTCTAAACAGCTTTTCATTATGGCATATCATTGTTAATACGTCAAAACAATAAAACATAATGAAATTCTTACAGGTAATGCAGTTTTCTAGTAAATTTACTATGCTAAAACAGTTTCATAGGACAACGGTAAAATTTAATATGAAAATAAACTATAAAATTAAAAATGTGCTATAAAAATAATAAAATTATGGCCTACTATGGGGCGTCTTTGTTCAATAGAAACATTGGTTTGCAGTATTTGGTCTGAAACATTGCCTAACAATGTTTAAGAAGCTCAGTTTGTCCTAAGAAAAATTGGAATATAATTTCTCTTTGATTTCATATTAAAATATCCGGATTCGGCTGATATTTGACAAATTTTCTTTAAATAAGAAGAAATTTTTATTAAAATCTGCATATTACCATCATTTGGAGCTGATTTCGAGAAATATGATGTTCCACAAAGTTTTTATAAATTTAATACTGAAGAGATTAGTTACAGTAGATTGTAAATCGGATGAAAATTGCCAAAGTTATGATAATTTTTATGAAAGTCTAAACTTGATGGTCAAAAAATCACCTTAAAGACCTTTGCGCGACCTCTAAACTTCAATATTTTGGCCTGAAATTCTGAGGCTACTCTTTTTTTGCCATAAAAAAGCGTTTAGGCACACGAATTCCAGCTTTCGGAAACATCCGAAAAATAAGCCGCACCCTATTGCTCATTGACTCCTATGATACACCGAATGGAATATAAGTTCGGATACCAGTAAAAAGATGTACTAAAATGTACCTCGTGTACAAGAAAGCCTCGCAGAAAATTATTGACGGCTTAAAGTATTACTCACTTCGCGTATGGCTGGAACTCTGCTCCTGCTAAACCGCATCAAACGCCTTTTTGACTGCGGTCCAGTGACACATTGCACAATGGTCCCAGAGTCGAATCTAGCAAGACAAAAATGTTTGCGCCAAAACTATTAGTTTTAGATATATAGTGTCTTTGGGAAAAAAATTCATATTTTTTGACGATTTTTTTTCCATGTAGTGAAATTAGGGTGGTACCTATATTTCAGAAGTTCATAATATCAACTTTTTAATTTTTCGGTAAAGACTTGTGCAATGTTCCACAAAGTTGTAGAGCAATTAATTTTGAGCAACTTTGCCCAAGAAACCATTTTTCTATCACTTATGGTTCGCAAGTTATGAGCTTTTTAATAAATACGTTAGGGCGGTCCCTAAAAATCGGTATTCTTCACATAACTTTTCATACATTCATTTCTCGCATAAACTTTGTTCCGAGCACTTTTAGGACTTTTGAAGACGCACATTTTTTTTTAAAGAACCATGGATCTATCTCTTATAATCGAAAAAAGTTATTCGAGTTTTTGTATGAAAAACATGTTTTTTTTATATGCGTATATTTCAAAATGGAGCAAACCGATTTTCAATCTATTGGTTCTATTCGAAAGCTCGCACTTTTCTGCGTTTATGGTGGAAAAACTGAGAGAGCGTTTTTTGTTTAAAGCGTTTTATTTCATTTTGATGTTTTTAATCGAAAAACGGCTATAACTTGATAAATAAACGAGATAGGTCCATGGGTCTTCAACAAAAAGATGTGCCTTTAGAAGTTCTGAATGTGGTCCATACAAAGTATCGCTCAAAAATAAATACATGAAAATATATTTAAAAAAAACGGATCAGGATTAGATCAAAGTAGGCTGGTCGACAGAGCGTATGATTTTTGTTGACGTTATTGTGCCTTGCAACAAAAATTACAACTTTCGTGATAATTTTCCAAAGCTCTCATAGAAAAAAAAATTATCCGCAGTACAAATAGCACGTGCTATCCAAGCATTCACACCGCTAGGATGCACCACGAGGCGGCCAAATGTGAAGATTTGATTTTAACGTAATAGTAATAAAAACATTTCAGTAGCTAACCACTGGTCATCTTCGTTTTCTCCCACTGGCGATACCGAAAAAAATCTAATCAAATCAAGATAGGCTTGTAACAAAGGCTATACTTCAAAAGTGACGTATTTTTAACGCTACATATCCAACAGAAAACCAAGCTACTGTCATTAATATGCATAGTAGCCTGATTTTCTGTTTGATGTTTAACATGGCACACAAAAGACATGGCAGTCTCAACGCGTATGTAAACATTCAGTATGAATGAACCGAGAAAATGCGCTCTCTAGTTCAGCCTACTTTGATCGATCTAACGTTTATTTCCTTACGTAAACCGTTTTTTTTAAATATATTTTTATGTATTGATTTTTGAGGGATACTTTGTATGGACCACATTTAGAACTTCTAAAGACACATCTTTTTGTTGAAGACCCATGGACCTATTCCGTTTATTTATCAAGTTATAGCCGTTTTTCGATTACAAACATATTTTTTTCAAAATGAAATAAAACGCTTTAAACAAAAAACGCTCTCTCAGTTTTCCCACCATAAACGCAGAAAAGTGTGAGCTTTCGAATAGAACCAATAGATTGGAAATCGGTTTGCTCCATTTTGAAATATACGCATATGAATAAAACATGTTTTTCATACAAAAACTCGAATAACTTTTTTGTTATAAGAGATAGATCCATGGTTCTTTAAAAAAAATGTGCGTCTTCAAAAGTCCTAAAAGTGCTCGGAACAAAGTTTATGCGAGAAATGAATGTATAAAAAGTTATGTGAAGAATACCGATTTTTAGGGACCGCCCTAACGTATTTATTAAAAAGCTCATAACTTGTGAATCATAAGTGATAGAAAAATGGTTTCTTCGGCAAAGTTGCTCAAAATTAATTGCTCTACAACTTTGTGGAACATTGCACAAGTCTTTACCGAAAAATTAAAAAGTTGATATTATGAACTTCTGAAATATAGGTACCACCCCAATTTCACTACATGGAAAAAAAATCGTCAAAAAATATGAAATTTTTTTCGCAAAGACACTATATATCTAAAACTTATAGTTTTGGCGCAAACATTTTTGTCTTGCTAGATTCGACTCTGGGACCATTGTGCATTGATACATTTATATCTATGAATGCTAGAATTTATCCTATTTTATCCTCAGTGGCTGAGTTCAGAAAAATTGGACACATTCGATTTATTGAAACGGTATTTACTATTTATCTTTTGTTTGGATAATTATAGTACTTTGACCAAACCTCTCATAAAAAAGTTCTAAACCTCATGTTAGAAGTAGGGGAACAGACGGCTTTGGCAGGTTTTGTTCTATTATTGGCAGGGGGGTTTTTGTCGACCGAATTTTATGAAATTTGGCCACAATATTCTTTGATTTGCGAAGAATGTTTAGGCCAAATTTGAGCAAAATCAGTCATAAAAAACCCCCCTGCCAATAATAGAACAAAACCTGCCAAAGCCGTCATTCCCCCTACTTGAAAAAAAATCATCCCTTTTGTGAAAACCACGGCCAACTTCATCTCGTACCGTTCTGGGTGCAATCTAATCGATAAGTCATCGTCCGGCCGTTTCGCATTGCTACATGCAGGTCATGCACTTAGATATTTTCCTCTCGTCGCTTCACACCCTCCAGGTATTTCCCTCATCCTTCTCCACCATTATTCGGGGAAATAACGAGAGAAAATTGGCCTGCCGGTTGCTGAGCTGGTAAACCGCCCGGTGGCACCGGTGTGTCTGGCCAAGTTTTGAAGCCATTATCATCAAAATAGAAACCGAGTAGCAATGCATTAAAATCCTTACCAAGCGAGCGTAGGAAACCACTACTGAGAGAAGAAGTGAGATCAAAAATATAGCAGTGGCAGGAGCAACCGACGCTGTCGGGTTTTGCATCAAGGAAAAAAAAAATTATTCATCCACCCAGTGGTGTGTTACTGTATTTCTCGAATTTGCCCTGGACGTGAACATGTATGGATATAGCAAAATACGATATAACCGAGAATATTTCTTCTTTCAATTGAGCTTGTTGCACGTGACTTCCTTCCACAGAAATGAAACGAACACTTATATGAAAATTGATCTCGTAGATACTCGTTCTTGGAGTGAAAATATAGCCTTTCGGCACACTACTGGTGCGGATGAGGAAAGCAGGGCATTCTAGCTGTTCCCGCAAGCACAGGCCATTGTTTCTGCCTGCAAAAAAAGCTAGAAGCGTTGCAATGTGATTTTTATGTCGGAAAAACACAGGAAAACGCAAACAAGGAAATGAATAAAACCTGAGGCCTAAGTGTCGCCAGACGCGCAATGCGGCAAGAGCGAGGAACTACTTGACAGAGGTTTTCAATACAGTTCTCTGCCAAATCATTAGCTGTTAGTTCTTCTGTAGAATAAATATTCTCGGGAGATCTACAACTATGAATAATGTAACAAAAAGCCGTACGATAATATGTTTAAAACTTTTTCTTTGACTATACATTGCTTTTTAATTTTCGTTGTAGAATTTTTATGAAAATATTATTCATTGTCATCGATAAGGCGGGTCCATTTTACGGCTTTTGACGATTAAGAACCTCGACAGCAGTATATTGTGATAGAAGCTACGTGACGGAAGAAACTTTCTACGGAACAAATCCAAAGACAGCCAAGAGTATTTCAATTTACAAAATTAAATCACTTCAGAAAACTGTGCCACAATGATGATGCAAAAACTTTCCCCGTGGCTGGTGCTTGTTTGAACAGAATTTTCAACTACGGTTGGCAATTGTTCTCCCATGCATGGCTTGAGTTGGCTTTTTTTGTGAGAAAAAAATATGCAAATTATGGTTACGTCTGCTAAAAGTATTTGTATGTAATAATAATTAAAATCCGCCGGGAGAACCCAAACTTTGGGACATATCCTACACATAGTTTTTTTTATAATAATTAGTTATAATCGTGGCGCCTCGAAAAAAAAAGATCATTTTAAAAAGAACTTCGTTTGCTACCGGACGTGGCCCATATGATGATGGCACGTCCTGATTCCCACGGACAAAGCTGCGGAAACAAGCCTCGTGTAACCCATTAGAGCAGTGAGATTTCCACGCTCTCGACTGAGTCGAGACAGGCAGCTGTTTAAACAATGATAATCCGGCAGTATTTAGTGGCGAAAAGTATGCGGCATAAAAACCGCCCCGAAGAGATTGAAAAAGGGAGAATGTTGTGCAGGATTCGCACAGAGGGGAAAGTGAGTCAGTAACGGTGTATAATGGGTTTATTTAAAACACGACGCTATTTGAGCTAAAAGTGAAGTTCCTCTGAATTCGGAAACAAATATTTTGGCGGCTCAGTGCCGTCTCAGAATTAAAAACATCGCCGGGCATAACAGCCTTTTCAAACGGAAATGCCTTTTTTGTGATAATTATAAGAAAGCCAACCCATCGATCCATCTTAAGGACATGTTGGATAAACCTTAAAGCTTGAACATCGATTATACTTCAAAGTCGAAAAGAATAATTGAATAACAAATGTACTACATTTAGCAGCATAAGGTCTTTATGTCGATCCAAAATTCCTTGAAACAAATTTTAATAAAACGTGAGGCTGGAGGGCCAATTTTGTTTAATCCAAAGATGACCACATCTCGTTCCACTTCGCGTTTTTTGAAGGAATCAACGCAATTCATATTTTTATATTTTACGTTTATTGCGATGTAGCAAAACTGAAATAAAAAGTTATCTGGTTTTTCGCAGTAGATATGTTTTCTTTTCATAGCTTTTCTTGGTATAAAGAGCAAAAGGTTCTACCTAAATATCTACTTTTGGATGTGAATTAGATTCATAAGGGCATGTCACTGAATATTTTGCAGTAAATTGTAGATAGAAATTTCTTATGATTGTAAAACAGGATTCAGATGTATCTGGCAACATTGGATAGTTGACTAAATGGTGTAAATTTGTTGAAAATTTCCATTTCTGCGCAAATTCGTCACGCAACCTGGGGGTTCTAAATCCCCTTCATCTATTTTCTCTACCGTCTAAGACGAATTAAGTACTCTCCATTTACTAGTTAATTTTCTCTATTTTAAGCATCTTTTCAAAAATTCTCGAACATTTTACCACCTCATTAAGTTATCTTATTGGTAATGCGATAAACCCCGCAATTGCGTATCAATCATGCTCATTCATATTCTCTTTCTTACATGCTGTCAGGTGTAGCCCACAGTATCGAAGTATGTTTGTTTACCTGCCGATGATTGCTACAACGATTTAAATTGATAGCGTATGGCTATTGCTTCTAAGTATAGTAGCGTTCGGCTTTGTCCTGCACACCCAGAGGACAATATGTGGTGCATCGACGTCAGGTTCCAAACGAGGCAGTGATTTTTTTTGCATATTTCATAAATATTCTATATTCCAGGGAGTCGAACGGGAATATGCCAGAGAATCCGACGGAAACATTCAGGATTCCAATGAGAATTCTCTAGAGATTCTGAATAGGAACCCTTAAGAAGTTTCGATGGAAATGTTCCAGGAAGTCCGAAAAGAATGTTCCAGGGACTCGGACTGGAATGTTCCAGAGATTCTGTCGGAAATCCTCCACAAATTCCAACATGAATGTTCCAGGGGTATCATAGGCAATGTTCGAGGAATGTAGAAGCAATTCGTCGATGTATTCTGAAACAAATCGTAAAGTAATTCCGAAGCAAATCTCCGAATGATTCCGAAACAAATCCTCGGACAACTCGGGAGGCATTCCGAAGCAAATCAAGGAAAGATTTTGAAGCAAATCCTCCATGTATTATAAACGGTATACCCCACAGATGCCCAAGGATACCCCTCAACGATTCCAAAAGGATTCCAGTGTGAATTCTTCTGGATTCCGGTTGGAATAGTTTGATGATTCCGAAAGGAATTCTTAAGAGATTATTATTATCAAACAAAAGTGGACAAATGAAATACAGGTATGTTCCGTTTTTATCAACATGGTTCGTGAGTTTCAGTTGACAAAATCGGAACAGTGATAAAATCACGAGACGAGCCAGCCTCGGGCTGAAAGTCTCGATAATAAAGACAAAAAAAAAAAAAAAAAAAAAGTGATAAAATCGGAATAATTTTCATTGACGATTTTTTTTTAGCTAAAATTTTAGTTAAAATGATGTGTTGCTGGGAAAATAGTTAATTTTCAGGTTCCAACATTTTTAAATGCTAAGGGACTATCCATAAACCACATGAACATGCTAGTGGAAGGGCAAGGGTCAGTGAAAAGAGACCAAAGTAAATATACATAGGAAATATTAATCATTGATTGACTGGTTGAGGTTGGGGCAAGTAAGGTGTGCATCAAGGGAACGTCCATAAAGTATGTCACGCAAAAATCAACCGTTTTCAATCCCTTTTTCTTTCATTGTCGCGCTTTTTGTAATTATTAAAAATATATATGAGAAGTCACATTTTAAAAAACCCTCTCCCTCCCACTGAAAGCGTGACGTAATTTATGGACGATCCGTTGATATTTACATAACAGTAAATTTGACAATATTTGATCTCTAAACCTTTTCGGCACGGATGGATCGGATCATTTATGCCCAGCGTTTTAGGTTGGTTGTGAAGAATCCCAGAAGAGAGCTAGGTCCCCAGTTTCTTTAGCAAAAATGTTCATCATGTAGACGGCTACCCAGGAAAAATATTAGAGGTCAAGTTTGGCTATGTATACCCTGAAGACCCAGATATCCAAAACCTTTGGAAGATTAAGCTTCTGACAGCGTACAGATGAATCTGAAATTTTTGGATCAATTTTCAGGCATATGAGATACCCAAGGTTTTCTCGATTTTAGCCCATGGTGTCTATCAGATCAACCAAGGCTTATGCAATGTGTTCATCATCGGCATTAACCCAATCCAGTCCAATAGGCACATGCGCATCATGCAAATCCAATTTATTCGAATACGGGATGTTTAAGGTAATCCAAAACGTTCTCAAGTTCAACTCAAAGTATCTACCGAACAACCAAGGCTTTTTGCAATGTTCTCAACATCAATATGTATCCAACTTGGTTCAATACGCATATGCGCACCATGCAAATCTAATTTTCTTAAATTTGAAATGCTTAAGGTACTTCAAAATATTCTCGAGTTCAGCTCAAGCGATCAGGCTATCAGGCAGATAAATCAATCAAGGCTTTTGCGATGTTCTCATCTTCGGCATATACTCAATATATTTAATAGGAATAATGTAAACGTTTTCGAGTTCAATTCAAAGTATTTACAACACACTTAATTTTTGACTATACCCTGAATTACCGGAAGCTCAACAATTTATTCAACTTTTACCGAGATTCACACGCCGAACCCAAGCAAACATGCTTTTCGCCGAGATATCTGTCAAAGTTGCTGAAAACCAGCAAATAATTTGCCGAAACCCAGCTAACAAACCTCATTTTTGACGAGATATCAGTTTTTTATTTTGCAGGGCACACGGCTGTGCGGATTTTGCCGAGCTGCAGAAATAAAAACTGAGAGTGCAGATCTGTCATGACTTTTGCAATAATGTCCGCATCGTCAGTATGTATCAAATCCAGTTAAAATGGATAGGATCCTAATTTCCATGACCAAAGATGTCCAAGGGGTCTCCAGCCAGCCTCGCAAGCATGAACGTAGGATTGTCAGATCCGGTCCGGTCTATGATGTTTTCAGGTGGGAAACACTCTAGATTCCCTCAATAAATTTATGTCCTATCACATAGACATTTTTGGACATATGTCTCAGCGTAGGATATTTTGTTTGTAGGCATATTTCTTGATACATTCGAGGACATGTACTCGAGAAAGGTTTGGACGGCCTAGAACATCAGAAAAAAATATTCCAAAGTTTTTTTTTTTTTTCAGATACATCAGAACGCCAGAAAACAATGTAATCCTTCACCTTGAAGTGATAAAGTGCAAACAAACCCGCATCTAGTCACTTTTATTTCGAAGAGAAGAAGTTGGTGAAGAGAATCCTCTCTTTTTAGTTACGGCCTTATCACCGCTTGTGCTTGAAATATTATAAATGCAACATTTGGCTAACAGCTAACCTAAGTTATTTTATTTTAAAAGCTAAATCTTTAAAAAAAATTATTGAATTTCCTTGTTGATAAAAACGGAATAATTTTGTTGACGAAATCGGAGCGTGATAAAATCGGAGCGTGATAAAATCGGAGCGTGACAAAATCGGAACGTGATAAAATCGGAACATATCTATATCATGGATTTTATGGGCCTGAATGTATACTTTTCAGAATACGATTGAAATATTTGCTAATATTTGCTACTAGCTGCAGTAGAATGCTCAGAAAAATATCACTTTTTCACGAAAAAAAATGCTTATAATATGCTTGAAAATGGAGCTATCAACCATCTTATGTACCCAAAAGATGCGTGAAGTTCTGCTAAGACAGTTTTCGAAAATATTTTGAATTGATGAAAGTGGAAAGTAAAAACTATTTTTTTCGGGACCACCCTATTTAAATTTAGTAAATTTGTCATAAAACATTACCTATATGTGATAAAATAAATGTTTATTCCGCAAAAATGCTTAGAATTAAATTCTCTACAATTTTGTAGAACAATATGATCTCCTAGATCAGCGGTTCTCAACCTTTTTCACGAGTGGTACCCCTTTAAGCCTTTGCGTAGTTTGAGGTACCCCCCAGTTTTTTTTATGGATTTGTAAACTTTTATGGCTTCTATAAAACCGACTTCCGACGAAACTTCAAGGATTTGATTTATGTATCTTCCGCTGCAAGACCACGATGACGGCCATTCGATTCATGATCAGGTTTAGAAATATTTCTTACCGCCCCTGGGCAAAAGAGTTTTAACTTGTTCGCCTCAAGATAATATGAATGTAAAAATAAATGGCTTCGGAACAGCGCTGTTAATAACTTGTTCCTTAGGAACTCTAAGCTTCTACGCGGAAATGCATCAGAAGAAATGTATGCTAACAAAAAAAAATAAAAAATAACTTCCATAAAATTCTCGGAGACGAGCCAGCCTCGGGCTGAAAGTCTCCTTAAAAAAGACACAAAAAAAAGCTTCCATAATACTGAGAATATTTCGAACATCTGATTTTTTTTATTAGTTCCAGAAAATATGAATCACGAACGAAAGTTGGAATTCCTAACAGAATTCCAGGTGTACTCAGTATTCTTTTCTAAAAAGCTGGATTTATTCTTCTCCAAAATATGACAAAGGTCTTCTTCTTCTTCTTCTTCTTCTTCTTCATTGGCATTACATTCCCACACTGGGACATAGCCGCCTCGCAGCTTAGTGTTCATTAAGCACTTCCACAGTTATTAACTGCGAGGTTTCTAAGCCAGGATACCATTTCTGCATTCGTATATCATGAGGCTAACACGATGATACTTTTATGCCCAGGGTAGTCGAGACAATTTCCAATCCGAAAATTGCCTAGACCGGCACCGGGAATCGAACCCAGCCACCCTCAGCATGGTCTTGCTTTGTAGCCGCGCATCTTACCGCACGGCCAAGGAGGGCCCCTGTGACAAAGGTGTTTGGACCTATTAAAAATGAAGAATCTTAGTATTTTAACTAAGAAACTGAGATTATAACACTGCGACGTTCATTCTAGGCCTTCCACAGCACAGTGGAAATATGAAATGCTACAAAGCAGATCATGCTGAAGGTGTCTGGGTTCGAGACGATATCTTGTATGGGCTATTCATGTTTCATGTCTAGAGAAGTCAAGTACGTATAACGATTGTTTATTGTTTTTCATTTACAAACCGATATGGCTGAAAAGTAGATACTACTACTGGCTGATACTGGACCTACAATATGAGAGATAGGGTTCGGAAAACGTTGGATCATGCCTTCTTTCTAATGATGATGTAGCAACAATAAATCACAATAATATACCACAAGGTGTGGTTCTTTTTGAACCCGGGATTATAATGCGGTATTCTAATTATGTAATATTTTTTTTTGATGTTTGACTTTTATCTTCTGCTTTAGTTATTCTGTACGGAACGTAATAAGATGACAAACCTCATAGTGAATGGCTTCTATATGAACTCGGGAGCTAATGTTGACCTTTTTAAAACCGTCTTCTTTGTGACAAAATGTGTCTCAGGTTACGATGTTTCGATTTCAAAGAAAGCTCGCGTTGCACGTCTCTTTAAATGTCTTAGTACTTATGCTTCTACTTGTTCAACTATCCGTACCTAATAACTATGTCAATTGAAACCAATTTTAGATTTTTATTCACTCAATTTAATGATTTTTTTTCAAAAGGGTATAATTCGTTTTCACCTTGAGTTTTGGTGCGGCGGTTCTGCTCATTATTCAAACTAAAGTAGACGTTCGATAACTGCAAGTCATTTAACTGCAATGCTTTTTAACTGCAATTCGATAGTTGCAACAGTATTGCAGTTATCGGACCGCTAAACTTCAAACTGATGTCAAACTCAATGACAGCTGCATTGCGCTGCATATTTAGATGCCCTTTTAATGCATCTGCATCTGATGTCGATTAACAACTGTTTGACGTCTGAAATGCGTTGCAGTTTTCGAACGGCATTCGTTAACTGAAAAGTAAACATTTTGCAGTTATCGAACGGCTACTGTATTTCGAAGGCTATGTATGGGGTATACATGGCATGAAATGTTAAAAAACAAAAACCAAAGGCATAAAAACCGTTTGAAGAATAAAATACATACGTACATATTGAGCACTCAACACCAAGCATTTAGAAAACGAATAGAACATTTATAGAACACAGCAGATCAATGGAGAATTTTTTGCTATTCGAAAGGCTGTCTCCATACCAGGGCGGTGAACCGACACTCCACAACTAATGCTTCCAGCCAGCTGACTACCGTCGCTAACCGCATAACCACGAAACCCGCTCTGTTATGACTTAAAGTAAGGTATAACGTCGGGGGTCTCTGCGCTTAACACAAAACATAGACTCCGTTCTATTAGGTAGTCACGTCAAGTGAATGGAATAGGCTGAATAAACAGAGCATTAGTTGTTTCCAATTTCAAAGAATGTTTCCTATTCAAAGAATGTTTCTTAAATTAATATGTTTTGCGATTTTAATGCAAAATCCGCCATTATGCATTTTTGTCTCAGGTACCCCCAGAGACCAGCGGTACATGTACCCCAGGTTGAGAACCGCTGTACTAGATCAAAAGATTAAAAATATACATTTTCAAAAAAAATTACAAGAGGGTCACCCTAATGGCAACTTACACCAAAAACAGATCTTTTCTTGTAGATCATTTCTTCTGAAAACGTCAAAACTCTAGCACTGATGGTTTCCGAGTTATAGATTTATGTCGTGAAATTTGACGAATCCGACCATTGTGCAACGCTTCGTAAAACTCTTCGGTATCTCCTCGGGAAATACTTCAAAAATTCCTTGAAAAACTCTACGAAATATCTTTGTAGAACTCTTTGATATTTTCTCTGGAAACGTTTCGAAATTTCCTTTTGAAAGTTAGTTAGTTATGGGTCCTGTACACCTCCGGTGGTGTGGGCCCTCCTTAGCCGTGCGGTAAGACGCACGGCTTCAAAGCAAGACCATGCTGAGGGTGGCTAGGTTCGATTCCCGGTGCCGGTCTAGGCAATTTTCCGATTAGAAATTGTCTCGACTTCCCTGGGCATGAACGAACCATCGTGTTAGTCGCATGATATACGAATGCAAGAAATGGTAACTTGGTTAAGAAACCTCGCAGTTAATAACTGTGGAAGTGCTTAATGAACACTAAGCTGCGAGGCAGCTCTGTCCCAGTGTGGGGATGTAATGCCAATAAGAAGAAGAAGAACACCTCCGGTGGTGCAAAGGGTTGACTTGAAAGATCTCTATCGTGAGCGATGTCCGGCTCAGGCATACTGCGGCCTAATCCCTGATGCTTTCTAGATCGTCGAAATATGGCGTTCGTTGATCCAATGTTTAAAGATCTTCATCGCGCAACAATGGAAGACAACTGAGCGAGGCAAATCACATGGTAACCTAACAATGAGTGTTGTTACCACACGCTGTTAGAAAAATCTTCTCAGACATTAGAAAAATTAAGTCCGCTATGAGAATGGAACTCTGATACACTGCATGGGAGGCTCTGATACTTTCTTCCTCCATTCCAGCCAATTGGAAGCAGAGTGAATAAAGCAGAACACCTGATTTGATTTGGTTTTATTCTAGGAGATCAAACGTAACACAAATGCTCCAGTCGTAGCTTCCCTGGATACTATACCAAGTTTGGCTTGGCGAACTCTGTTGCTCGTTGTTTGGTATTCATCTGAGCGTCACGTCACAATATAACATGTTTTCCCTCGTTTAATAGATAAAAAAAACTTCTTTTATTTCTTTATTGAGGCTTCCTTTGGAAAACTTTGTCGATTATTCTCGGAAAAATCTTCAGAAATTCATCGGAAAACTTTTTAGATTTTCTGGGAAAACACTTCGAAACTTTCTCGGAAAACTCTTCAAAGTTTCCTCGGGAAACTCTTCCGAAATTTCGCGGGAAATGCTTCGAAATTTCCTCGGCAGACTCTTCGCAACATCCTCAGAAAACTCTCGGAGAATTTCTCGGGATTTTTTTCCAAATTTAATCCTTTGGGAATTCTTCTGATTTTTCCCGAGAAACTATTCAAAAATCCTCGGAAAACTATTCAAAATGTCCTTAGAAAACATGGATTTTCCTCGTGAAACTCGTAAAAATAATTCCTCGAAAAAATCTACGAAGTTATTTTAGAAAACTCTTCGGAGTTTTCTCGGAAAATTCTTCGGAACATCATTAGAAAACTTTTCAGAAATTCCTCGGCAATTTTTTGAAGTTTTGCTATTTTTTTCAGTTTTTTTTTTCGAGAAACTCTTACAAAATTCCTTGGAAAACTTTTCAAAATTTCTTTGGAGAACTTTTTGGTATTTTCTCTGGAAACGTTTCGAAACTTTCTTGGAAAACTTTCCTGATTTTCCTCAGAAAACTCTTCAGAAATTTCTCGGAGAACTTTTGATATTTACTCGGAACACTCATCCAAATTTCTTTTCGTTTTCAGTTTTTCCTAAAAAAAACTTTTCGGAAGTTTTTCCGAAATTCTTCTAAACTCTCGAATTTTTGGAGAAACTCTTCGGAATTTTCTTGAAATTTCTACGGAAAATTCCTTGAGACATCATCGGAAAAATCTTAAGACTTTCCTCTGGAAACGTTATTTTCCTAGACATGTTTGATATGTATCCCAGAACAGTGTGAAAGGCTTACCCAGTAAACACAAAATCGTATATGATGCAACATATGACACTAAGTGGAGGCGATATACGTACATGTTGCATGGGGAAGTAGGGGAAGAGGTTCGGTTGTGGGCACTGTTTGGTTATGGGCACCACTACGCATCTTTTGACAGATAACAAATGCTGCCATTCTGACAACCGTCATGATGTTTTGTGCCCAATATCAAACCAAATAGACATCTCTACTTTGAACTACGAACAAATTAAAACAATTTACAAGAAAAACAATAGGAAAGTTTTATTACCCTTTTCAACGTGTCATAAATTAAAGTGAAAATTTAAAAAAATAGTTCCAATGCGTATTTATACAGTAAATTTAATGTATTTTGAGGATCAATAACGATTGCCATCAAAATTTGAGAGAGAAATTTGTTTTCTTCACATTCCAAAAAAGCTGTGAAATTCGGTTGTAGGCAGGCACCCTCATTCTATTGATAGATCAATCAATATTGCTTTAGTTGTCCCCTAACTTATTTTCAATGGCATTTTTAACCATTTTTTATAATTATTTAGACATAATTGATAGAAATAATGACTATAATTTATATTTTTATTTATTGGGTATGTCTAGTTATTGTACTCAAACTTTTTGGAACTAAGCGCGATGATCGATTTACTAGCAACAAGTTGCATTCGACGGGGAATCCTGTCCTATTGCTTTCTGTTGAAAATTGGTCAAATCGGACAATGGGATCAAAATTTATGGCCAAAATACCATTTTCTATAATGAACGAGAAAAACACCTAGGATTTTTTTAAGAGTTTTTTAATGCAATAAACGTAAATCAATGGAAAAAATGAAATCCATTTACCTAAAGTTCAATTTTAACCTTTTCTTATGTGATTGTTTTCAATATCCTCCCTAATGTGCGAGAAAGGCATGATCACTGCTAGGGGCATTGATTTGAGTTCTTTAGTGCCTTCTGGCTATTAGAATAAACAAATTATTACTTTTCTTTAAATTTTTTTCAAATCCCGAACATGACTCATATTCCGAACACTGGCGTTGTGCGATAGATCAACGGAAAAAAAATCGTTCTGAAAGGGTTGAGTATGTTCACAGACCCGTACCACCTACGAATTTGTGCGAATTGCTAAATGCTAACGCTAATATTTATTGTAAGTTATTGTAGTTAGTGCTTTAACTATGAGTCTAATGAAATTTAAACTTTTTGACAAAGGTGAAGGAAAAACACAAAATACCCTTTTCAAAATTTAACTTGTGCAATGATTTGTTAACAAAAGAGGCAAATTCTTTCTGATTTATGGTTATGTTATAACCTTGGTGCCTACGATATGTCTTAGCTGCTTCATAATATTCTTCATAGCTGCCAACTATGTACTTTTTACTTAAAGGATTGTCTGTCAGTAGGAACCTTGTTCTCTGTTGAACACACAATTTCGTGATTTTTATTATTTCTACTTTGCTGCCAATCGTGGCCAATTTATTATCATTTTTTAGTCCTACTGCAAATCCATTATCCAAATATATGCGCTAAATGCGTTCCACATTTCGACAATATCATATTGTATTTCAAATTTCCCCACGCTATTTAAATCTAAGCCCCAATTATAATGATCGATCCCGTGTGGGATTGTATTCTTCTGCTACGCAACCTGCCACAATATTGGCACCGTTCGACAATACCGGCAGAATAAAATGCAAATGTCATCCAACCCAGTTCCCGGGGCTGCTCAAGCGTGTGCTGCTGGTCTTACGTAAATTTCTGGCAAACATATTGCAACTAATCTGCATAACGCCTTTCGCGTTCGGTGCTGTTGCTAACAGCCAACAACAACGGTGGGACCCGTTCAATTCATTTCGGGATAAGCAGCTCTGTTCCTAGGGTAGGGTGCTTCAGCTAGAAGAGGTAAACAATCCTACTTTATCCTTATTTTTCGTTGCCCTTCTCAAGCGTCAGCTGAAAACCAGTCAGTTAGTGCAGGTGGAAATGGATTAAATGTTCATTTGTACTTTTAGAAATCATTCTAGTATTTACAAGTTTAGTAAGTTTTTCAGTCGTATTTTTTACATTATTTTTGCTTAGTTTATTAAATTTGACAATTATTAGAAACTGAAAATCAACCATTTTGGCAAAAAAAAATAGATTGACATACATAAGAGAAGTTAAATACATGGAATCAGTATGAAACATCATATTATACCATTCTCCCCTACCGGAAAAAAGCTTGCATTTCTATTGCGCCCGGCAGTGCTGTGCTGATGGAAAATGAAGAAGCTGATGCGGTTGTATCACGTGAAAACTGCATCACCACCACCACCACTTACACAATATAATCCCCAGAGTTGGCTTAACCATCTAACCGTGCAGCACGGTAACGGCAAAAAAGTCTACAATAACCCGGCACCCCGGTACCTACCGTGACATACGGAATTGTGGAAAAAGTGAAAATAATCGGTCAATTTCTCATTAGGCTATGCGACTTCGCGCGTGTAGTGTATCAGGTGACATGCAAAGTCCCTTTTTTGTCTTGCTATAAACAATGTTCATTAGCAGTGCAGATTACATCACACAGGATGGAAAATATCGGCATTGCGTACAATCGATTAAAGATAAAAGAAAATTTCATATACATATGTGGCTTAAGCTATCAGTACACTGTTTGTCGTAATGACAAAATATATTTGTCCAGTCATCCTGATATCCATGTCTATTTATTTATTACAAATATTTGTCATTATGACAAACAGTGGGCTACGATATCATGGATAATGGAATTTGGCTATGATTCATTAAAAGTAGGTCGTTACACTCGGGTACGCTCTGGATGATACATCTATGCGAATGCACTGAGGTCTCCCATGATAACTATACTAGATCGTTACATCAAATAGAAGGAAATTTCGGCTCATTTGCTCGGCATCAGCCATATCGGGAAAAACGAAAAACGAAAAACAAAATTTAGAAGTCGTTTGTTGTAAGCATCAAATATCATATGATTTGATTTATGTTTTGGTCGAACAACTTGTTTGAAGAAATCTCAGCGTGCAAATTTATGACAAATGTTCATCTTCTGATTTTTATGAATTTAACGATAAATCGCACATTGACAATTATATTACTCAAACTTCCAGGGAAAAAAGAGGAATAATAATATAGTAAATTAGCAATCCTTTGTCATAAATTCAGGAATTTTGTAGAACCACAACTTTTGGGGGAAACAGTATTTGTATGCACTTAAAAGCTTGAAAATCACTTTAACATGGACAAAACGTGGACGGAACGAATCACAATGTTCACAAGACTTGTAGAGCACACCAAAAGCTTCCGTATAGACGTTGTTGCGATAGTTTTCGACGTTTACATCACTTGATAGATTTTTTCCGAGATTGAAAATAGCCCAAAAACACTAAATCGACTTGAGCCACGTCGAAATTTTATCCGAATTAGCTAAAAAATTTGACAGGAGACTTATTTTAGCATAAGAATTGTGATTCTGGGCTGACCGGTTGAATTTTTGATACTTTTTGAAAAAATGAAGAGGTCTATTCTATATGCTACCTTACAAACTAACTCAAACTACATAACTTCATAACGATAATTTGTTGAACGTTACACATATGCAATCGCACAAAAGTTGCTTTCTATGGTCGGATAGTAACCATCAAAATTGAGAATTAAGGTAAAAACTGAACTCAGAGCTCATAAACAAAATTCTTAATCCAAATGTATATGCATACAGAAATACTACGTACATTCCGGACCGAAAATCGAATTTGTCAAACGGAAACTCTCACAAAACGTAAAATGCATTCTATTCTCAAATCATAATTATAACAAAGCTATTTTTAGGGAAATTTTAACCGTTCCTGCAAATACACAAGTTAAAATTACGGACATTCGTTTCTTATTCGTTGTACAAGCAACAGGCACAGACTCGATTGTGCTAATTATCGAGGTATAACTCACTCCTCAACAGCGCCTACAAGTTAATCTCCCGAATACTGTTCAGCAGACTGCGGCCGTATGCGGAGACCTTTGTCGGCGAATATCAAAGCGATTTTCGAGAAGGACGATCAACAATAGACCAGATGTTTACTCTGTGACAAATCCTTGATAAATTACGGGAATACAACTTGCGGACTCATCATTTGTCTGTAGTTTTCAAGGCATCGTACGACTTAGTGAAACGGAACGCGCATGGACATGGCTGTCCGGCAAAGCTTATTATGCTGATTCGTGCGACGCTGGGTGGATCAAAATCAAGCGTCAGAAAATCTAGTGAGACAGCCGATTCGTTCGTCATCGACATCATTGATGTAGGTCGCAGAGTAATGGAAAAGGCTTTCGCACCTTTTAAACGTTAATTATTATTTATTCAGACTAAGGCCGAACTGGCCTGTGTGGTATATAAGAGTCTTCTCCATTCGGCTCGGTCCATGGCTACACGTCGCCAACCACGCAGTCCACGGAGGGTCCGCAAGTCATCTTCCACCTGATCGATCCACCTCGCCCGCTGCGCACCTCGCCTTCTTGTGCCCGTCGGATCGTTGTCGAGAACCATTTTCACCGGGTTACTGTCCGACATTCTGGCTACGTGCCCGGCCCACCGCAGTCGTCCGATTTTCGTGGTGTGAACGATGGATGGTTCTCCCAACAGCTGCTGCCACTCGTGGTTCATTCGCCTCCTCCACGTACCGTCCGCCATCTGCACCCCACCATAGATGGTACGCAACACTTTCCTTTCGAAAACTCCAAGTGCGCGTTGGTCCTTCACGAGCATCGTCCAGGTCTCGTGTCCGTAGAGGACTACCGGTCTAATGAGCGTTTTGTAGATTGTCAGTTTGGTACGGCGGCGAACTCTATTCGATCGGAGCGTCTTGCGGAATCCAAAGTACGTACGATTCCCAGCCACTATGCGTCTCCGAATTTCTCTGCTGGTGTCATTTTCGGCAGTCACCAGTGAGCCCAAGTACACAAATTCTTCTACCACCTCGATTTCGTCACCACCGATAGAAACTCGCGGTGGGTGGCTCACATTGTCTTCTCTTGAACCTCTTCGTATCATGTACTTCGTCTTCGACATGTTGATGGCTAGTCCGATCCGCTTAGCTTCCCTCTTCAGTCTGATGTAGGCTTCCTCCATCTTCTCAAAGTTATGTGCCATAAATATCTATGTCGTCGGCGAAGCCAAATAGCTGAACGAACTTATCGAAAATTGTACCACTCGTGTTAATCCTTGCTCTTCGTATTACCACTCCAAAGTGACGTTGAATAGTAGACACGAAAGACCATCACCTTGCCGTAACCTTTTGCGCGTTTCGAAGGGACTCGAGAATGCCCCTGAAACTCGAACTACGCACATCACCCGATCCATCGTCGCTTTGATCATTCGTGTCAGTTTATCCGGAAATCCGTGTTCGTGCATTGGCTGCCATAGCTGGTATCGATCGAATGTATCGTTTGCGGCTTTGAAGTCGATGAATAGATGATGTGTGGGCACGTTGTATTCGCGGCATTTCTGCAGTACTTGGCGAATGGCCAATACCTGGTCCGTGGTGCGGTGGGGCGTTCACCCCTAAAACCCGCCTGGTACTGCCCCACGAGCTCCTTTGCAATTGGTGCTAGTCGACGTCATAAAATTTGGGAGAGTGCCTTATAGGCGGCGTTCAGCAATGTGATTGCGCGGTAGTTGCTACAATCCAGCTTATCACCCTTTTTGTATATGGGACACACGACACCTTCCATCCACTCCTGCGGCAAAACTTCCTCCTCCCAAATTTTGGTAATGACCCAGTGCAGCGCTCTAGCCAGTGCCTCCCACCGCGTTTAAACAGCTCTCCTGGTAGTTGGTCAACCCCTGAGGCTTTGTTGTTCTTCAGCCGGCAAATTCCTCCTGGATTTCAAGGAAATTCGGAGCCGGTAAAATTATGTCCTGCGCTCGTTCTCCCATGTCCATCACCATACCGCCATCTTCGTCTGCCACATCGCCATTCGTAATGCTGCCACCACCTTTGGATCACCTCACGCTCGTTCGTAAGAAGGTTCCCGTTTATGTCCTTACACTTATCAGGCTGTGGCACGTGACCCTTACGTGAACGGTTCAACTTCTCATAGAAATTTCGTGTGTTATTAGCGCGGAACAGTTGCTCCGAAGTGCTCCGTGGGCGTTCGTGATGTCGGAGAAGAATTTACCGTCGATTAGAACGTGGTCGATTTGGTTTTCCGTTTCTAGGTTA
The DNA here is from genome assembly GCF_024139115.2 of Armigeres subalbatus. Lineage (NCBI taxonomy): Eukaryota > Metazoa > Arthropoda > Insecta > Diptera > Culicidae > Armigeres > Armigeres subalbatus. The sequence goes on from NC_085141.1 coordinate 17,468,301, forward strand.
GATGATCTCCATGTGGCCTTGTGGATATTTTTGCGGGGGAAGAAGGTGCTTCGGACTACGACAAAAACTTACCGATATGCTAATTATTGAACTCGCCTTTTGCCAAAGACGATGCTGCCAACAACTGTCCGTCGTTTTCCTGCCTCTTCCTCTCCAGATGTTAACTATTCGGGCGATCTTGGCCGTTGATCTAAGCTCTCCTACAACCAGGTGTGACCTTTCCACCAGAATTGGTTTTCACGGATGCCTTCCGGCGTAATTCCTATGGAAATAATGTCTGCTGGGATTTGAAATCCTGAAGGTGTGTGGCATTCCGTGATTGATTGAATTTTCAATTGGAAACAAATGTAGCCCAGCTTGAGGATTGTTCATGCTCGTCACGTATGGTCTTTGACGTAGTGATAAGAGCTCCCAGAAGTCTAGGTGATCGAATAGAGTTGCGATCACACACAAATTCTTTAGCGGAGGAAATGCGAACTGGAACCGGAGAATATTCGAAAAAAGGAATCCAAGTCAACTCCAAGGTTTTTATCGAAGGAGCTGAATTCAAGTTGATCCCATCCAAAGTGCGAATCACCAAATTTTCTTCAGGAATTGCCAGCAGGGCTATTGGACAGATCGATGCCCATTTGCATAGTTGAAAACCTTCTTCTGACATCTGCGTTTCTGTTTCTGTTTCCACATCGTTCGCGTCCGTAATGACGGCATCCATGTAGGTGTCTTCCATCGATACGTGATGAAAGCATCCTTCCTCATCCAGAGCGTGATGTATCAGCGTCCTGGCAGCCAAAAAAGGCGCGGTATTCGTTCCGTACGTTATCGTATTCGGCTCATATGTACCGACAACATCTGTTGGATAATTTCACACAACATCATCGCAGGCGTCCCCCAGGAAAGTATCCTCGGGCCCCTGCTTTTCAATCTGTTCACCTCCGACATGCCAGAACCTCCAGAAGGCGGCATTCTGTCTCTGTTCGCAGATGACACCTCCATCGTCTACAACGGTAGAGTGATCAGAGCGCTAGTGGCAAAACTCCAACGAGGCTTGGATGCGCTGACAGAGTACCTCACTAGCTAGAAGATCTGTATCAACGCGGCGAAGACCCAGGTCATCAATTTCCCCCACTCCAAATCCCCTAAACATGTTCCGCCTGGGGACTGTAAAATCATCCTCAATGACACGACTGTGGAATGGACTAATGAGGCCGACTACCTTGGCTTGACCCTCGACAGCAAGCTTATTTTCAGGCAACAGGTTGATAAAACGGTGACAAAGTGTAACGTTTTGTTGAAACTACTGTACCCTTTAATTAACCGCCGGTCGTCATTGTCCCTGAAAAATAAGCTTGCTGTCTACAAGCAAATCATCCTCCCTGTGATCGAATATGGCATGCCGGTCTGGGAGAGCTGAGCTAAAACCCACCACCTCAAACTTCAACGGGTCCAAAACAAATTCCTAAGGATGATCCTCAACACCCCTCCCAGGACAAGAACATCCGAGGTCCACCGTCTGGCCGGAATAAAAACCTTACATGAACGCTTTGGTGAGTGTAAAGAAAAGTTTTGGGTCCGTTGCTTGCATTCGGATCAGGCTCGAATTAGGGCGCTAGTTCCAATCTAGGTTATCAAATTTTTATTGTAAATATTAGAGTACATAGGGACACGGCTGGTATTTTCGTCTGTTCGTCATAGTCTCGAAAATCAATAAAAGAGATGCTTTTTTGTAAAACTCATATGTACCAAATCGTAAGCTCAGGAGAAACGTTCTGCTATAGTGGAGTTCTAGCAAATGTACGTTGCTTTCGTTGGTTTTAGCCCCTATGACGATGGACAGAAATACCTGCCGTGTCCCTAGTAGTTAGGATATCAAATTTTAAAAACACACTAGCGCCTCTTAAAGGCCGTCATCATATATTATATCTTAAAACTTAAATAACAATATAAGCAAAAAAAATCAAATTGAAGTTGGAGGGCCAAGCCGGCCGAGCACTGTACATGTGAAAAATAATTGTAGAACAGAAAATGATTAAATAAAGAAGAATTTTACTACTATTACTCGCCAGAGGTTCCATTGTAGTGGGCGGTCTTCGAGTCGTACGAGGATTCGGCAGAACATTTTCTCCACATCTGGCACCAGCATGACCTGGTTCATCCGACACCGTAGAATTATGGATGAAAGATCATGATTACAAAATAAGTTAGTGAGAAAGAGAGAGCCTGACCAATATACCTCTCCCTCACACTTTTGCCTCAACATAAATGCGCAAACCACTATGACTGAGGCAAGAGACTCGGCCTCAGCGTGTGTTTGGTTCGCTCTCAAACTGTTTTGTTCGAGAGTGGAAGCATTCTTCACCAGGCGTCGTGAAAATTGTTTCATCAGAATGCTTGGTGTCGAATCGTATGTCCTCACCGTAGTTGTAAACCATTAGGATAAGACGGTATAATGCGCCCACCTTGCCAGAACGCCCCCCTTTGATTTCTAGATTATACCATCATACTAAGGACTGTTCAGTTTATTGAGAGGACACTTCTACATAACGATATTTAACAGACATGTTGGTCAATTTCGATGGAGTTTGCTCTATCGTATATTATAATACACTGTCAATCAACTGTAATTTTTGATACGAGATAAAACAGTTTATATCCAACAAAATGGCGCCTATTGTCAAAGCTTCCCGAATTTCGCGTAAACATAAGCTTCTCAACAGATTTTTTTATAAGCAGAATTGACAGTGTGTAAGAAAATTGTAAATCGGCATGTCAACAAAATCATCAAGAAGATCGGAAAGAAACACACTGTCAATTATTTGTCTATATCTAGAAACAGTAGAGCCTGTTTTTTTTCTTCCTAAGTAATGGAGGGGGAATCTGCTCAACAGACATCCTGGGTTGTCCAGGAAGTGCGGGGTTAGCGACCACCTCCGACAACAAACAAGGAAGGCAGGACTACATCCCCGACCCGCTAAACCGTTTCCATTGCCGCCAAGCCCATAGTCCCTTCGCTACAACCAGAAAGTAATGCTTCAAAGGGGGGCCAGTGCACGACGCACCCTCGTGCCACGGCCTATGTCCTCGGAAGGTGGGAAGGGTCGACTTCGCGCCTGCTTCCATCTGCACGACTGGTATCAAGAATGATGATGCTGCGTGCACCCCAAATTGACCTCTCTGCGATAGGGTCTGTTCGCCAACACACAGAGGGGCTTGTCGACGCGGTGCCTACACCTACCCCAGCATTGACGAGGACACCTTTCCGTCCTCGGGCTCGGAACCCGCCCGGTTGACTGACGCCGCGGAAGCGACGATACCATGTTGTTCTTCGCGCGGCCACTTGTTCGATAAAAGGATCGAGTTCGACCACAGGGCATGACCACCGGTATGACCCATGAAGCCGACTCCGAACCCTTGGACCACCTCTTGTTTGCGCCTGAACTAGCCATCCTTGAGTCCACGCGCCACCTTCTGTGTAGCTCCGAGACTATTTGGACGATAGCCGATAAAACGGCGTTCCAGCCAACTTCATCTTTACACATCCTTCGTACTAGGTGGTCCGGGGTAGTGTCCAGACCACATGTTGTCGCTTCTTTTTGCTAACATGCGTGTTCACTGATGAAAAAATCACAAAAATATTAAACAAATCAAATTTCTTTTCATTGCTTTGTGGGAGCTATAAGATGAAGTACTGAACCGTTCCCCTGCATAATGAAAATAATAGCAAAATACAAAAAGTTACAGTTTTGAAAGATTCTGAGGCGACGCTAGCATATTGTCCGCAAAACTTGCACTCAGAACACTCAGTTGGGCAACAAAATAACTCTTTCAGTGGTTAATATGATATAAAATTGCTTCCATATCCAAAACTGTAACGTTTTTCAAAAATATGTTCCACTGGTCAAACTTTAATGGACTTATGTTGGGTTGTTAATGTCAAGTACATAGGGGTTTGTAATCTTTTTACTGTGGAATACATAAAATAATAATGAAGGGCTATGAAATGTCTTTGGTTAAGGCACTTTTTGAAATCCATTTTTTCACGACTTTTCTAGACTAACATTTGAAAAAGACATAAAAGCCAAAATTCATTCCTTCTGATTCTTCGTCCACTATATATGTAGATGAAGAATCAGAAGGAATAGATTTTGGCTGTTAGGCCCTTTTCAAATATTGGCCTAGTTTTCAAAAAAAACTTTATTACGTTTTCTCAGTAATATTTTTATATGACTACTCACAGGCAATGCATTTGCGACTTTTTGGACTACCAAATAACACAAAGTTTGCATAAATTGCGTTGAAAAGTAAAAAGTTATCATAGGTATTGCCTTAGGGGGGAGGGGGCATATTATACCGTCTTATCCTACTTGCACCGCTTTTCTTCTGGTGAATGGTCCTTGCCTGGCTATATCTTCTCGCAGGACCAGCAGGAGCTATCAAGGCGTTCAAGCTAGTTGGATGCTGTTCCCTCAGCGAAATCTTGTTCCTGTTTCAAAAAAGTCGAAGGAGCACTCGATGCCAAGTATAGAGTATTCGGCTCGAAGAATGAAAGATTTTCCAACTTAATTCCACGAAACATCCGTGTTTATAATTGGTGTTGGCAGATTTACCGTGACCTTTGGAAGAACCAGGAATGCAGGAATGTAAGATCACGAGAACAGTCCGAAACTCCATAATGGAGTACCGCTTGAATCTTTTGCCGAGCATTGATCGCCGTCTGAATGCGTATAATGCGTCCTTATTATCATCAATGCTTCCGGTATGTGAGCTATGAACGTTGATTATGCTAAAGTCGGAGAACCGCCGATTCCTCATCCTGTACGTTCTCTCATTGATCAGCCACCTCCCGATCGCGCTTCTCTGCATATCGCCCAATCGCTATAAAAGCTGCTCCTCTCGTGTGTGCGAATCTAGTAGAAAATATGATTACCTCTAAATGTTCCTATGACTCGAATTTATTGTTGAAGGCGCAAATTCAATATTTATTTTGTTCTCTCAAAAAACAGCAACGCTATCAGTTCAATCAAAGTTAATTGCCTATTTCCGGGGATTAAACCACCCGACTTGGACGTTAATTTACAATGTTATGGAAACTCATATGTGAATATGTACGTTATGTGGAAGATATTGATTTGAAAAATGTATTGGAGGTAACCACTTTCCCTTCGATGGGACTCGAACCCATGACCCTACAGTACGCTAGACTGGTGCTTTAACCAACTAAGCTACGAAGGACCTCCGTCGGCCTTCGCAACCTAGCGGCTACTGAACGAGCTCGAGATTCCCAAATTGGACGCATAGTCAAATCACTCGCAATCCATTTCTCAAGCCAATACTTCCACATGTGTATTGTACACGTCCACATTAGAGGAGCGTGAGTATTTAGAATGTCTGGCGGCTATACACATTCTTCATCAGCAACGGTACTGATCAAGTGAGGTTGTGTAAGCATTTGCCAGTCGGTCGTCAAGCTCAGACCCGACCGCATTGCGTAGGCAAGAGCACGCAACTCAGGTTCAGTTCAATCAAAGTTAATTGCCTATTTCCGGGGATTAAACCACCCGACTTGGACGTTAATTTACAATGTTATGGAAACTCATATGTGAATATGTACGTTATGTGGAAGATATTGATTTGAAAAATGTATTGGAGGTAACCACTTTCCCTTCGATGGGACTCGAACCCATGACCCTACAGTACGCTAGACTGGTGCTTTAACCAACTAAGCTACGAAGGACCTCCGTCGGCCACATGTGGAAGTATTGGCTTGAGAAATGGATTGCGAGTGATTTGACTATGCGTCCAATTTGGGAATCTCGAGCTCGTTCAGTAGCCGCTAGGTTGCGAAGGCCGACGGAGGTCCTTCGTAGCTTAGTTGGTTAAAGCACCAGTCTAGCGTACTGTAGGGTCATGGGTTCGAGTCCCATCGAAGGGAAAGTGGTTACCTCCAATACATTTTTCAAATCAATATCTTCCACATAACGTACATATTCACATATGAGTTTCCATAGCAACGCTATATTTTTTCAAAGAAGTCGCGCACAAACATTGCATTGAAACAGCAAACCCATGTTCAAAGTGCTACACTTTATGCAAACAATATCCTTCTTCTTGACCCCAACAATATCCACATCCGTTGCCATTCTGAAAATCACACCCCTATTCCGTCGTCGTGGTCGCTCCATGACACAGATCCGGAAGGGCTAAAAATAAACGAAAATATTCTTTTCCCTTCTCCGGTTGCATTTACTGCAACTGAGAGAAGAACACTTTTCAACAGCATTTTATTTTTATTTTTTCCATTTCACACTTCCTCGGCTAGGCAGGACATTCTGGAGCGAAGTATGCAATATCTGCTACTGATGTTACCGGGCCAGTAACGGAGAAAAGTGCTTCTATATCGGGGTGGAAAAGCCATTAGCGCCGACGGTTCCAGTTGCAGCTCCTTCTGGATGAATAGAACGGCGGTGGTCGGCCCGGTAGGTGTAGGGAGATCGTTTGAAAAACTGACAAAGAAAAATGTGGCAAACCCACCCGCAGGGCTGCGATACTACTGCATTTTATTTCCTCCTTGTTTCAGTTCAGTGCACGATTGCCGGTTGATGGTTTGTCATGACTTGCGTGATGTAGCAACGAAAAATGGGCGTTTTGTGTACACGATGTACATACTTACCACAAACGACAAGATAGCCGCTATTTAGGTTACGATAATAATCAAAGAGTTGGCATCGTTCCCGGTATCGATTGCAGGAATGATATTTCAGGCATAATTTTTGGGTTTTAGCTGCACATGTTGGTATCGATTGATCGTTGCTATACAACATGTCAAAAGACATATTGAGTAACTCGATTAAAACATTTCTAGAAATGATAGAGCTGCTGTTTCGTAATGCATGCAGCTAAAGTTTTGTGCACTCATATACAAATGTTACTAATTTTGCAAGGTTTTAATTCAAGAAATATAAGTAAGTATTGTGGGTATCATGTAGGCATTGCATCAAAACTGTAAGATTTCAAAACAACGATTGTATGAAAATCATCCGAATTTGTATATGCCAAAATTTTATACAGATTTTGATAGGTTTCGTAATGAGAGAGAAATGGCATAAAAAGCAAATACTTTATTCTTAGGCTGATACAAATATTCAAAAACTATTTTGTCCCCCCCCCCCCTTCGGATTTTTTTTGCCAAAAAATAATATTTTGAGAGGGCAACAAAATAAAATTTGGATTATTTTGAGGATTTTCCAAAGAATTCTTTAACAAATCCAAGGAGTTTTTTGATATTATCCAAACCACCATTCCCCCCCCCCTTTGACCTTTCGGAGACCAATAGGACACAATGTTAATTAAATATTTGTAACGCCCTTATTGAAGATTTTTAATTCCCTTTCGTGCTAAGACCTAAATAAATAATCAACGCGGAAACAATTTATTAACCCAGACTTCATGAATATTATTCAATATTTTATGAATTGCTACCACGGAACGGAAGTGATGAACTTTGTACCCACTTAAAAATAACTATAATAAAGATAAAAAAAAAATACGACGGAACGAATACAACCGTACATATTTTGGTAACATTGTTTGGGAAAAAATGGTATGAGAACTGATCTCAATTGGACGTTCAAGACGAGCAATCGAATTGTATAAATTTAGACATTGTTCGATAGATGGGAATTTTAAAAGCAATTCAACAACGATTTACCCTCAAATAAAGCTCATACTTCTTATCACCTTTAACCCACATACAAGGTTAAAGATGTCGTGTTCTTCTTGCTGTTCCCACGGTGCCCATTTAACGTTAAATTTCGCGTGTTAACATCACATTTTTGCAGTCAGTTACACCATCCTACAATATCGTTGAGTGTCATTTTCATGTCTCATGTCGTCATCCACCAGCGAGCCTCTTCTAGAAATGAAGGCGAACTTTTGACGTCGGATCGCACTCATATCCTACACTTGCTTCGAATAAAACAAAAGCCCCCGAAAGTTTAAGCACCGTTGCCATCATCCATTAGCACCAGGCGATGCAGGACTAAAACCGTCGTCATCTTTTTTCGACGGTTCCTTGAAGAAGGTCGTTCTTGGATTCGGTGGCACTCTTGAAAAAACGAGCCTTCTCTCTGGAGGCCAGAACTCGCTCGTCCGTGCTCCATCCGGCCACACGGCGACGACGAGCTTGCGCAATGGTACATGCCCGCATAGAACGTCCCACGGTGGTGGCGGCGATGTTGCTGACGTTGGTTTTGTTGTTGTTGTTGTTGGCCACTGCTCCAAATAGCTCTTCCGTAGCGTTGACGATGGAGCGGTTCAGACGAACGGAAACCGCCGCCACCCGGCCGGCATAGGAGTTTCCCCCCAGGCAGGAACAAGAAATTGCGACTTACGAAAGGCCCTTATACTGCCGGGGAAAGCACATAAAACAGGATTTTTGGCTAACGTTGCAATTTCATAATAAATCATACGGGTATAGGACTGTTTTGTTGTCTATGGACGGTGACTCCCGTGTGGAGTGAAACGGATAGCGCTTCACCCAATGAAAGGAACCGAAAGTAGGACTAAAATTAGACGTTTTTGGTATGCCACCGCCATGACGATGGAGGCTAATTTTGAATAATGGAATGCTTGCAGATTTTCCGCATGACTGAGTTCATATTATTTCCGATTTTCACATTAGCTTTTTAGATGCCTATTTTTGTTTGATGGATTGTTTTTTTTAATACTTCTAGATCCGTGTTTATTTCAAACGTTATCATACTTGAAAAAGAAACGCACACAAAACACTTCAATGATAAAGTAAATTGTATTGCATACGATTTGACTACTAATCGAATTGTAGAAAACAAGCAAGTTTGTTAGTTAATGATCGTGACACAAAGTAAATTTATTTGGAAAAGAAATTGATTTTATAAAGTAAAGACATGCAGCAGATTGAGTACATGAATGTCTCGTCTTGCTTTTTCGAAATTGGGTTTAGGGTATTTAAATCAACTAAATTTAAATAGATCAAGCACATAATAATTCAACTATCTTAGGACAATTTAGTACAATTCCACTACTTTGTAACCTTTACAGATACGTATTTCGACTTCATCAGTAAGGTCATCTGCTGTGTCACATACTTGACTCGACATAATAATTGGTCACGGTTGTGCTAATCTGCACCAAGCGTCAATGAAAAATCACACAATTTTACTTACAAATTTACGTAAAGAAGTTTTATTTATCCAAGGACCGTATCGAAAAATCCTCATTTCAGTAATAGAGAAAAACAGAGGTTGAGGTTGAGACTTTTTGTAATATAAGGGCATAAATAGATGGATATGAATAATTTATCGCGTATTAAACACGATAAATTATTACGAGCAAAGTATCGTAGGACAGTCAAAAACCCGCTTGGTGCGGTTTAGCAGAACCCCGGCCAATTGATCATAAACAATTTGTATGTTCTCCGCCGGAATCCTGTTTCTGGACTAAAATAGTTGATATTCCAAATACGTGATGAACTTATATTCATACAATAAAAAATCGCAAAAATAAAGTATAAAAAAATTATGTTCCAAATCGTGGTCCAAAAATATGTACTCCGATAATAAACACAAGAAATATATTTCATGTTCGATAATGCACTGAAGATTTATTTTTTGTTCAAGAAACTACACTTTAATAGACACTGAAAAAAATATTGCAGTTTACGAATAAAATTTGAAATATTTTATTTTGGGCCATCCGAAGTTTAGAGGAAAGAAAGGTGGTTAGGATTGGATTTGTCATACAACAAGATTGTATTATTGTATTTCATTCTTCAGTTACACATCACATCAGTGGCGTAGCCACGGAGGGGTCTGGGTCATTTGGCATAAAGTCATTTGGCATAACGCCATTTGGCATAACGCCATTTGGCATAAGGTCATTTGGCATAAAGGCCGTTTGGCATAATGGTCATTGGGCATAACGGTCATTTGGCATAATTTAGAAATACAAGAGAAGAGTGGGTCATTTGGCATAACGGACATTTGGCATAATTTTTAACTGTGAAAGCGAAGGGGATATTTCATGTAATGTTTAACGTAGATTTAGTAGGTCGAGGCTGTTTTCCGATAAATTTAGACTGATGGTAAACATTTTCCGGAAGAATGAAATAACAAAACGGAAGAATTGCTCTCGAGGAAGGGATCACATCCATCATTGACTTATTCCGGCCACATGCCTACTTTTAAAGTAGGGATTACATCCACCATTGCTTGAATCCGGGCATGCGCTTTGAGAACGGATCAAATTCACCATTGCCTCAATTCGAGCAAGCGCCTAACTTTGAAAACTCAAGCAATCCACTTGTTGTAGACGAGTTACTAAAACCAATCAAGTCACATATGAGTAACTGCAAACAAATCAATCTGAATTGTGCTACTCGGGGAAGAGATCACATCTACCATTGATTTATTCCAGGTAAGCACCTACTTATAAAGAAGGAGTCACATCCACCATTTGCCATAATCCGGGCAGGGCCTACTTTTAAAGAAGGGATCACATCTACCATTGCTACAATTCGGGCCACACACCTACTTTTAAAGAAGGTATTACATCTACCATTTCTTCAATTCGGGCAAGCGCCTACTAAGAGAACGAATCAAACCCTCCATTGCCATAATCCATGCAAGCGCCTATTTTTAAAGAAGGGATCACATCCACCATTGCCTCAATCCGGGCATGCGCCTTCTTTTAAAGAAGGAATCACATCCACCATTGTCATAATCCACGTCAGCGCCTGCTTTTAAAGAAGGGATCACATCCTCCATTGCCATAATCCATGCAAGCGTTTACTTTTAAAGAAGGTATCACATCCACCATGGCCTTAATCCGAGCATGCGCCTACTTTTAAAGAAGGGAGGTGGTTTTGGACATAAATCCTCCCCCCAAAGACAAAATTTTCAGAACACATTTTTTTTCGAAAAAAAAAATGTTCGGAAAACCCTCCCCAGACCAATTTTCTGGCTACGCCACTGCATCACATAGACGTATTTTGACCTCATTTATTAGGTCAAAATATGTAGCGATAAAGTTTTTAAACAATTGGTGGAATTGGATAGGAAATTTACTCATATTAGGACAAATAAAAACATACCACTGAACAAGTTCTAAATATATTTTTATTTCTTCAGTTTTACAAACGGCCTTTTCTAGTTTTCATGAATGTAGACTTGTTAATTTATGCAGGGGGCATCAATTCAAATTAAAGCACATCTATATTTCAATCGAATGAATAGTAATAATATCTTTTTTTTATTTTACAGGTACGTCAAACATCTTTAATACTAAATAGTGTGAAGTAAGTAGAGCAGCATTATCATTCAATTAATGAAGTCCACATTTTATTAGGGTAAATGATATATTTTGGACATGTACATATTTTGGACAAGCCTGAGCTTCTTCGATCAATTTTAGATAATGTGTAGGAAAATTTTTATCGAAAGTATGATCATTGCATACTATTACCTCAACCCTAGCGGCTCCTGATGAGAATTCACAAATCAACTATTATTTATCGTTAAAATTAACTAAAATGTAAAGCTTTCTACCAAAGTGCCTGCTGGACGCCAGTATGCAGGAGAACATGCATTATAGGACCCTTCGTAACATGCACCTGAAACACGTTTAAATTGGTTCAAACGGCAATCTTGAGGCAACCTGCGGCCAAAGTTTAATTGTAATTGAGATACTAACATATTCCAATCGCTTAACATGTACTTGAGACGGATGAAAAAGGAGTGACCAAAATGAAGTTATGTTTTTATGCATCAGACATTTATTGGTCACCCCATGTACACAGTACATGGATGAACCATTAATTGCCAACTTTCAGGCTGTATCGCTGATATCGATAAGATTGCGAAAGAATGTTAATTTCTGGTTTAATCTATGTCAGTTAAGCAAATAAATACATTTAAATGAATGTGGATACGTGTAGGTAAGTCATACCATTGAGGTCTGTAGGTGGCCATTTTTAAATTAGGAGAAAATGACTCTGTCCAAAATATATGCATTTACCATGTCGAAATTATATAGGGGAAGTGGGGGTAGCACGCCCATAGGGGTTAAAACGCGCCACCCCTGAATAAGGTTAAATAGGGGAAGTGGGGGTAGCACGCCCATAGGGGTTAAAACGCGCCACCCCTGAATAAGGTTAAATATCCCCATTTTGATTATTTTCAATAGTCTATACGATAAAGCAATGAAAAATATTGCCATTGGATACATATATTTCATGATTTTTCTGTAGTTAAACATGAAAAACTCGAAAAAACGATTTTTGCGTGTTTTGATGCAATTCTAGCTCGGTGGAATTTAGTCTTTCTGTCGCTGTTATGCATTGATAAATTAATAATTGAGCCATGAGCCATGCTGCTTACTCGTGTTCTTTATGTTCCACACGAAATCGTCGTCAAAAATGGTTTTAAAAAGATTTTATGGGCCTTCAAACTTCTGAGGTCGGTGTGGGGCATTACGCCCATGCTCATTTCGTATGACCGAAACAGCTGAAACATTCGGTTAATTGCCTTAATGTAGGCAATTAAAATGAAAATCAGTACGATAAGCACATGCGCGTTTTAACCCATCCACTGGCGCATCTCACCCCGCATGGTTTCAAAATCATTTTTTTTTCGGGTGCTTTTTAAAAATCAAATTTTCGGTGCAATAAAATGGACAATTAGATCAATGTTATCGGTAGTCAGTCGCAGATATGCTGTTCTTCAGTATGCGCTGATGAAAACTGGCTGAAATGGTGGTTTTCATTGATAAAAATGGCATTTTCCTTAACGTGGGCGTCCTACCCCCAGTTCCCCTATTTGATGTCCATAAAGAAAATATTTCAGTTCGCAGTATATTACAGTTTACACCTAGTAAAAGTAATTTACTCAAAAATTGGGCAATGGACACAAGACTAATCATAGGTTATGTATTTGGATGAACCTAGTGATTTTCAATTGTTTTATACTATTCAATCTTGATATATTTTCTAATGAATGTCCTTTGCTTGTCCAAGATACATCATTTACCCTAGGTACCAAAGTTCAGTCTTTGTTTGTTATCACAAACATAGTTCCTAATAAGGAAAACATACATTTGTTATTATGTTGCAACAGTTACCTAACAATATATTGAATGAAATATTGGTTCATACAATGAGTTGTATACACTTTTTTTTACAATGACGAAAAGCGAAATTAAATTTATAATTTTTTTTTTATTTTTACGTGTTACATAAGAAATGTTATCCAAACCCTACGTTTATTAAAGTTCTATAAAAATGCTTAAACGTCCCAAAAAAACTCAAAGGTGCAGCCCAATCGGGTTGTACGCAAAGGTGACGCAGGACTACGTAGCTATTCGAAATTGATGGAATTTGCCATAATCATTTGTGTCGTTTTATTAACATTGACCAAACTGCTCGGAGGTCAACTGAATCAAGAAGTTGAATAGTTGTTCCCAGTTGGATGGACTTTGAGTCTCTAACCGTGGAATTAACATGACTCATCGGCCGCTAAAGCCACTCTACTGGCTTTCAGTCTTGGACATCACAATCCTTACTTTGCCACGTACGCTTACATCGCGGGCGAAAAACCAAACGTTGCGAATATATTTGTGTTTGGTTTCACGCCACTTCTGATTCTGCTTATTTCTCCTTTATTTCAGCCATTTTTCAGGATGGTGTCTACCAAAAAGGTCTTTATACAAAAAAGAAGGTTGATCCGACAATCCGATATGAACTTTCTTCAAAGTGCAAAACTCCTTCGTAACTAGCAAATTTGATAGCGCGGCAAAGGGCGATGATGCAATTAATATGAACGGATGGAATCACTAACAGCAACCAAGCTACCACGCTAAACATGATGCCACCGATTTCCATTTTCGCAATTAACTCTTTCTCTCTTTCCATAAAATGCTGGTCCTGAGAAGAACCAATTTTCTTTTCCCAATGCGTCTTTGCAATAACTAACTGCATCCAAACGCTTGTTAGCACCTAGCGTTGAAATTTTCCAATCGCCACTCGATGATTTTTCGTTAACCCTCCACCATTTGGAATAAATTTTCAGCATTACCACTGCTACTCACGCCTTCGTGCTACTTTGTCCGGCGCTGCATCAAATTTGGTCGAACCACTCATTTCGCTCTTTCCGTGGAATCCTGATTCAAATAGCTCGCGCGCGCCGGAAAGGAGCTTTCTTGTATTCCATAAATTAAGCTTGTTAGCCCCGTCCCTTTGGGTTCTGTATGGGTGTAAATATAATGTGCACTCATAACAATTAAGGTCACTCCTGACGGAATCCAAGATTAAAAGTGCTCGCGTTTTCGGGGGCACACCACTCGTTACGGAAGCAACGCACAACTGTCATTTTTATTATTTCACGCATGCTGCGACGCAGCAAAGCTAAATCAACAAAAATGACAGTAGTGCGCCGCCTCTTAATTGAGTGGTGTGCCCCCGAAAACGCGAGCACTTTTAATCTTGGATTCCGTTAGGAGTGACCTTAATGAAGGGGCGGGGCTAATGGAATTTCTTCATTAGATATAAGAAAGCTGCTTTCCGGAGCGCGCGAGCCATTTTGATCGGGATTCCGCAGCAGACAACGGACCATTCGGAAAATGACAAATTCTAAGAATCCTATGAAATTTTCTCGCTAGATTCTGAATTTGGTTATGAGATCCCAAGCAGCACACATGGCCAAATTCAGTCACAATTAAGTTGCTGCAACCAAATTCGCTTGACTTGTGCTACTCGGGATGTTGGTTATCTAAGATGCGTATTGTTGCGAGGAATAACAACAGAAATTTTACTCAAGACGAAGATTCTTCATATTACAAAACATTATCTCTTGGCATCTGTCTGTCCGAGCGACGTTCACCGATGGGTGGTTGCTGTAGATAGTTTCCACTGAGGTGGCGTCTGTATTGAATTTATACAAAAGCATTTATACATTTTATACAAAAGAAGGTTGATCCGATTATCCGAAATAAGCTTTCTTCAAAGTACAAAACTCAATCGTAAATAGCGAATTTGATAGCGCGTCGGAAGGAGGTGATGCAGTAAATTTAAATGGATGGAATCACTAACAGCAACCAAGCTTCCACGCCAAACCCGATACCACCGAAACAGTCCATTTTCGCAATTAACTCTTTCTTTTCATAAAATGTTGGTCCTGAGAAGAACCAATTTTCTTTTCCCAATGCGCCTTTCCAATAACTAACTGCATCCAATCACTTATTGCAACCTTGCGTTGCAACTGTCCGACCAGCACTTGATGATTTTCGCTAAGCCTCCAAAAGTTGAAATAAATTTTCAGCATTTTCCACACTGCCACCCACTCCTTCGTGCTGCTGTGTCCGCTCCGCTGCATCGAATGTCGAACCGCTTTGTGTGGAATCCCGATCTAGATGGCTCGCGCTCGCCGGACAGCTGCTTTCTTGTATTTAATAAATTGGGCCCGTTAGCCCCGCCCCTTTGTGATCTGCATGGATGTAAATATAATGTACACTCATAACGATTAATGAAAGGGTGGAGCTAATGGAATTACTTCATTAGATATAAGAAAGCTGCTTTTCGGCGCGCGCGAGCCATTTCGATCGGGATTCCGCAGATAACGGCCCGTTCGGAGAATGACAAATTCTAAGAATCCTATGAAATTTTCTCGCTAGATTCTGAATTTGGTTATGAGATGTTGTTTATCCCGGTGCCACCGGAACAGTTCATTTTCGCAATTAACTCTTTCTCCCAATGCTCCTTTCCAACTAACTGACACCACAATTTGTTATAAATTTTCAGCATCGTGCTAGTTTTATGGTCAACCCTTTCTTCATATGACATGCTGGTTCGTTGAGGTTGAATAATCTTCAGCAACACATCGAGCACCACCACCAATGCGATGGATTTCCGTTGAAAATGTTACCAGCGCCTCCATGATGCTGTGTCTGCTCCGCTGCGATCGCTTTGATGCGTCCGCTCTGCATGAAATCTTGTTCAAACTGAGGATTAGATCCAAACCCGCAAGTGATTGATTTTTGATGTCTGTGCTAGTGATGCATCTACGTGATTGGTTAGTTTACCTATTTCTAAACTTTTTATCAATTATCGATAATAAATAGTTGAAAAATATTATTTTCATATAAATACAAAGAAGCGTTGACTCTTTCTTGATCGAATGGTCCAAAAAAAATTGAAAATCCATCGAGAAACGGCTGAGATATTAAAGTTTGAAGTCTATCATATTTTCGTGACGGTCCCGATTTTCGCAATCGTAAAGTGTATCCCAATATAGAAAAGACAGACGTAGTCCTACGTCAAAAGTCATTAGAAAATATGAATCTAATGTAAATAAAACGTTTGTCACTGACACATGAAGGCTTCTACTTTTGAAGTGGTTCACATTTACTCATTAAAAACTACGAAAACATGATAAAATAATGAAAAAAATCAACTACTCCTGACTCGAAATCCGTCCACTGTGGACGGATTTCAAATCAAAGGATTAAAATCCGTACAGCTATTTTTTAACTAAATATTTAAAATGAAGCAGTTTGATTGACTAAACTACCACTGTAAATAGTTCGACACGCACCTTGAGAAGCGATCCTTTCGATTTGTATTCCGCTTATCTTATGTAATGATTCACAATTAGCAATTGAAACACAGCTACTTTTGGTGCAATTATGCTCTCACTGAAAACAAAATGGCCACAAAAATTCCGCGTTTGGTGGGTGGCGATTTGCTTTTGATTTTTGTTGTTTTAATTTCAAAGCCTTCTTTCCATCTCTATGCTCTAAAAGCTTACTGCCAAGTATCTGAACAGGATGAGATAAATTATTTCTACATTAATTACCTTTAACCTTCTTTAATTTTTTGATGTCTCATGAGGTGGACGGATTTCGGTGCTGTACGGATTTCGGTCCCGCAGGTATAACCTTTTGCATTAAAATTAAAAATTCGATTTTGATATTTTCCTGTACTTCCCTTAGGAAATTTTTGTGTTTCAAAAAAGTCAAACTTTGACCGCTTTGGTCGAACCATTAACAAAGACCGATTGAGTTGAAATTTTGCATGCGAACTTTTTTTGAGGGGATGAAACTTTTGAGCACTAGCCGTTATTGAAATTCGATGGAAAATTTTTTCCCATACGTTCCATTGGCACCCTAGTGTCTGACCGAACCACAAAAATGTTATGTCCAAAATTTCATATTTGCAAATTTGTGAATTACAATTTTCCAAATCGGCGGAATCAATATAATTTCTTTGCTAGTAGTAGGGTTATTAGTTTAGCTCAGCGGTTCTCAACAAAGCGTAAATGTACCCCTGGGGGTGCTTTGCTGGTCTCTGGAGGTGCCTAAAACAAAAATGCGTAATGGTGGAAGTTGCTTAATTAATCCAAAAAAAAATATTTTGAGAACATTTCATCAAATAGGCGGTTTCTGTGTTGGACTTAATGTAGCATTAAAAAAAACACAATGAGCAAAAGGAAAGAAAACCACCGGCGGGACTTCCTGTAACAAACCAATTTTGACATACTAGTACCAGTTTTCTTTAACACGAGTTTATGGTTTACCATTGAGGACAAAATTAGATTGAGATCGTAGTAGTCAGCGGCATCGGGTGGATCATTTTTTGCGCAGCGCTGTCCTTTTTTGGCAAAAATTTTGTGAATTTTCAATGTGATTATTGTGTAGTGAACGGAAGAGTCGAAATTGGTACCTACGAGATGTGTGTTATGAGTTGAAATCTATCCGCTGAGCACCATTCCAGTGCTAATGCAGCAATTTAACTGCATGTGCGCCAGAAGCTCTCAGATGCAACCAAGTTTCGCCCGACACACGCTTTGTTTCTGAGTACCCAAGCGAGGAAAATCGGAGGAAGCGTGTCTCAACGATAATCCACCTGGTCGAGGGAGTAGCCATTACCATCGCAGTCTGCTATCCGGTTATCCGGTGGCGTTGTTTAGGCATCGGCACTTGCCCAATCCTGAAGTTGCGCGACAGCTGTTACTCCTTAATCGTGAAGTGTCTTGCCTCTGGATATGGACTAATTTGGTGAGATTGTTTCAAAATGTATTTTATTATGTTTCTATTAACTAAAACTAAATACGCGCTGGATATAAAAACTCAAAGGTGCAGCCCAATCGGGTTGAACGCAAAAGTGACGTTGAACTACGTAGCTGTATGTAATGTACAGGTTTTCAACTATTATGTGCGATTGGACTAAAGCAAGCGTTTATCATATGCTCCTGAGATTGATTTGAAAAAGAAGATAAAAATATTTTTTTCAAATAATCGAGGATGAACAACACACGCAAAAAAAAGCGTTCCCGAATTCGTGAACTAGCAAAAATACACCGTGATTTAATTCATGGATTCGGGAGCACCAGTCACGTTTTCCAGAACGTTCCAGAAAACGTGACTTTAGTTAGTTCGTGAATTCATGAACGCTTTTTTGGCGTGCACTCTCAAGCGTTCACATATCCAAATTATCAATTGATAAAAACTCGCTAGAGAGTAAGAATCGTTCGATAATTGTATCTCGATTCGAAGCATTGGTAAATGCTACTTTTAAACTTAAACGGGATCGGCAATCAAACTCAGTCTCCTTCACCATGGTCTTGCATTAAAAGACATTGGAAACATCAGACATCTTTGTTTTTAATCGTTTCCTTGAAAGTGTTGATAATTTCACTTTGGATTCGGAACGCATTAAATCTAAACAACTTGAAGTCAACTCACTTTGGTATGAAAATTAATGTAAGAACAAGTCGAAGTGCCTAAATTCTCCTACCTACGTGAATTCATTGGCAGTCCGATTTAAAAAAAATATCAAATTGAAAATCGATTATACTCTCTTTTACATGTTGGAGGCTGAAAGAAGCTGAAGAAGGAGGAAACTAATATACCTTATGTAGAGCACCGTTGATCTAGTTTTCCATTAGTGTACAATAGGGCAGTTCACATTTCAAAAATGTTCGAAAATTCCAACTCCCATATGTCTATTAGCATCATTTTGATAATATGGGAGTCCTTGCAAAATTTCAGGCAATTCAGTGGCCATTTAGGGGTGGCGCGAAGTCAATTTATGTTTATATGGAAATTTGAATAGGAAAAACTTAAAATTTATTCAAATTCTCCTACAACTCTTAAATTGTTATGAATTCAAATAAACATCCCCAACCTCCATTTTTGGAATCTATTTGAGCTCAACCAGTGGGTAACTCATTAATTTTGATTTATATTTCCACTGCTACGTTGAGGCTAATTATACCATTTTAGCCATTTATCCTATATTCACACTGTCAATAGAGCCGTTCAATCCACTCATTAGTAATGTGTTATCCGGAGGTCTCATTTATATAGATTCCAAAAAGGGAGGTTGGGGATGTTTTTTTTTTAATTCATCACGATTTGATAGCTGTAGGGAGACTTGAATAAATTTTATGTTGGCTAAATGGCCACAGAATTGCCTGAAATTTTGCCAGGACTCCTATATTATCAAAATGATGCTAATAGACATACGGGAGTTGGAATTTGCGAACATTTTTGAAATTTGAACTGCCCTAGTGTACAAATGTCGGTATAAGATCAACTAGGGCCAAAGGGCCTCTCTCTTCCCCTATGGTTTTTTTTTCTAAAGTCGCAACTGGTCCGGCTGTCCCCCATGGATTATTTCTTGGAATTGTTGCTTTTCTTCAGTTTTGATAGGCTCTTTTTGTGAACATGCGAGCTCACTACTAGGTAAAATCTAAAAAATACGTAAAAAATTAAATTTCTCCCCATTGTTTTGTACAGATTTAATAGCATTAAAATGGAAGCTATGGGAAGAAGAACCGGAATAGTAACAATACGACAATACGAATTTAAATTATCGTGATAACCATTTTAGGTGTGCTCCAAATACGCTATAAATAAACTTCAACCCCATTCTCTACAGCCCTATTCTCACGAGATATTATTCTACTGCAGAAGTGCGTCACATTTCGTGGAAAACCAAAAGTTTATGAGAGTGTCACCAAGAAAACGAAGTAGAACGCTCTCGGGGCGCCAATGAGGTATTAAATGAACCATATCTCTGTTTGTTGCCATCTTCATACTGCTATGTCTCAATAGATTTGTTAGCATCCACTTTGCTCAACCATTATGAGATGACGTCTGCGGTTCGCCAAAAGAAGAAAAAACACCGAAAATAAATTAGAACATTTTGCCTCACAATCTGTGAGAGCGTTTTTTGGGCAGCCCATCGGTCAAGTTGGGTGGTGTTAGACAAGCGGCCGGATGCCTCTATTCAAGGATTATGAGGCTGACTGTAACACTAATTTTGTTTGGGAAGGGCAAACTATGTCCGTTGACACTACAGGTTGCGGTTTATGCGAATGACTATTTTTCCTGAGCTGGCTCCATACCGCACCCTGCTGAGTCTTATTTTTTTTACCAGCCCGTGCTAGTTTCGATGCGTGATTCTAATTAAAAGACGGTTTGCTGATTGTGAGGCTTAGAAAACAAGCGGAAAAGGGGTTTTTGAGTCAGCAAGAGTCCTTCATGAGAAGGGTGCTCTGTCGTTACAGTGCCAGCTTTTTTTTAAACAGGGGTAGGAATTCTCAACCATTTCTCTGGTTAATCAAAGAAAATGAAATAAATTTTGGTAGCGTACATTAGCTGATCCAGTTGATTCAATACTTTATTGATTTTATTTTCATTTTGTTATGGTTCATTCCGTTCATTTCGAGGAACCAAACTGTGAACTGTTATTTCTTTGCGTGATTAACATACAGTTTTCCAAACACGCAACTTTACAAATAGCCGATAGGTTAGAGAAGCCACTATGTAGCAACACGAGAGGATAGAATATGAGCCAGCCTACCAGAGGACGAAGCGTCTTTTTTCAAGGGTGTTCTCGAGTCAATATGAATAGCCAGACCGCCAGGTTCTCATATGAAGGTTGAATGGGAATGATAAAATATGAACAGACACGTACCACGGACTTCGCGGCGGTCCTATGTTATGTACGTAGAGGTACTGTCGGTGTCGCTCAAGTGCGGCTTGTTAATTTTTATGGCATTGTTGATAAAATTGCTTCATTTGTGCTGTTGAAGTCATACTACAATGTGAGCAGCATGAAGCATGTTATGCTCATTTCGTGTCCTAGCAGATGATGAAAACTTTGTGATTTTTGTTCTACCGATGTGGACTACATAGAAGTTGTTGATGTTATCAATTTGAAATCTGAATTTCTATCTACATTGTTTTCATCATGCAGGCAGAATAAACTTTGCTTAAGTATTGCGAGTATTGATGCGAGGTGAGTTGAATGAAAACATATTTGCATGTACATTTAACACTGCACTATGGTCCAGGATACAGATTTACGCGGAAAGATGAATTTTACGCCAAAACTATATTTTTTAGAAAAAACTGTTGTTCTACAAAATTGTTCGAAATAGTAAGGCCATCATTATGGTTCTACCAAAAAATAGGGTGGCCCATCATATAAAAAAAAATAATTTTTTTTTTATTTCTCAGAATATTGACATGTTATGTTCTACAAAGTTGTAGCGCAGTTAATTCCAATCAATTTTGCTAAAAAAACTTTTTCTGTAGCTCTTAAGTTGGCTGATTTAGAGCAATTTTACCTAATTGAATTAGGGTGTACCTCAAAAAAACAGTATTTTTGATCTAATTTTTTTGTTTCAGATTTCTCGAAAAAGTCGTCTTCAGGTGACTTTTAGAGCTCAAAAAAATACAACTTTTAATGGGTAAATATGCACAATATATTTTTCCGATCAAAAGTTATAATCATTTTTCCGTCAAAATTACATTTTTTTTTCATAAGTTGATATCTCCGGTTAGGGCAGACCAAAAAAATATGTTCACACGGCATCTAAAAGAGAAATTAATATTCTTCATTATGTCAAAAAATTGGGGATATGTTATTTTTTTATCTCAAGTTTTACCAATTTTACTAAAATCATGTTTTTTCAAATAAATTGATATAACTCGACAACGGAAGAAGATACAGACGATATTCTTATAGCAAAACACGCGTTCTGAAAAGCCCCAAAAGTCTTCAGAAGGTGACATCCGTGAAAAATAAAAAATGAAATGAGCAGATCATAAATCTTGTTTTTTGAGGGACACCCTTATCCTGGTAATTAAAATTATTCTAAACAAGTGAGCTTAAGAGCTACATAAAAAGTTTATATAGCAAAGTTGATTGGAAAAAGCTGTGCTACAACTTTGTAGAACATTTTACGTCAATATTCCGCAAAATAAAAACAATAAAAATTTTACATTTTTATAAAATGGCCCACCCTATTTTTCGGTAACTCTATAATAAGGGCCCAAATATTCAGAACAACTTTGTAGAATAAATTTTGTTTCTTAAAAGTATGCTTTAGACCGAAAATGCATCTTTTCTCGTAAATCTTGCAATACGATGATAATGATAAAACTTATAAAAAGTATTAGAGCTGTAGATTTTTTACTTTTCATTTCTCACGAATGTCATCTTCTGAAGACTTTTGGGCCTTTTCAAAACGCGTGTTTTGCTATAAGAATATCGTCTGTATCTTTTTCCGTTGTCGAGTTATATTAATTTATTTAAAAAACATAATTTTAGTAAAATTGGTAAAACTTGAGATAAAAAAATAACGTATCCCCAATTTTTTGACATAATAAAGAATATTAATTTATCTTTCAAATGCCGTATAAACATATTTTTTTGGTCTGCCCTAACCGGAGATATCAACTTATAAAAAAAATGTAATTTTGACAGAAAAACGATTATAACTTTTGATCGGAAAAAGATATTGTGCATATTTACCCATCAAAAGATGCATTTTTTCGAGCTCTAAAAGTCACCTGAAGACGACTTTTTCGAGAAATCTAAAACAAAAAAATTAGATCAAAAATACTGTTTTTTTGAGGTACACCCTAATCCAATTAGGTAAAATTGCTCTACATCAGCCAACTTAAGAGCTACAGAAAAAGTTTTTTTTAGCAAAATTGATTGGAATAAGCTACGCTACAACTTTGTAGAACATAACATGTCAATATTCCAAGAAATAAAAAAAATATATTCTAATTTTTTTTATATGATGGGCCACCCTATTTTTTGGTAAAACCATAATGATGGCCTTACTATTTCGAACAATTTTGTAGAACAACAGTTTTTTCTAAAAAATATAGTTTTGGCGTAAAATTCATCTTTCCGCGTAAATCTGTATCCTGGACCATAGTGCACTGATTGTTATAACTGAGAAGATAGTATCAAACTAGCTTTAATTTTCCTTTGCTGGATAGGACTGGATAAGATAGTCGATAAGACATTGACATTCATTTGAAGGAATACTGGTACATAGGCGGAAATATCAAATTCATGAACGAAACCAAAAATCCTTCTTCGCAGAATCCTGCATTCTTGACGAGCAGCATATTTTTCTTTCAATCATGTGGTTTCGTCAGTGCACCAAACACCAAACAAGGTTCATATTTACTGCATTGAACATCCGAAAAATCCAACAAAAAGTGTTTATCATCTATCCGTACGGGCCCCGAAGGCATGCAACAATCACAAATGATTTCGAGGAAAACTGGGGTGATGATCAGTTGCAGACAGCATTTTGTCTTTTTTTTTCACAACTAATAAAAAGCTGCTTAAATTAAAATGAGAAACTTAAAAAAATTATAGGTACATCACAAACATTTTGAATGCCTAAAAGAAAAATTTCCCTGTGGGTGCATGTCGCCCCAACCTCCCCTTGGAACGAAAAGGGCAATTCGAAGTCAATTAAATTGCTGCAGCCGTCTTGGCGGATGGCTTTTTTCACATAAAAAAAATCCAAATGTTCAACTGCAGGCAGTCGGAAAACCTAACGATCCATGGAAGGGTTGTTCACAGGAAATTTATTTCCATTCCTCTGTGGGGGTCAAATATGAAACACTGTTGGCGTGAGTGATTTTCCCTCATTACTCACATTTTTGGAATGGTTCACTTCAATGTGATTGAAAACTTTCGAGCTGCGGCGGATCATTCAAAAGCAGACTCGAAATTTGAAACAAAATGTTTAAGGATGTCTCGTTTCACCTTCAAAGGAAAGCCGTTCCGGCTATGCTAGCAGGAGTGATGTTCCTCTATATGCCACAGAAACAGCCCCAAAACTTAGCGAGAAACCACGGACCATTAACAGTAACTTACCAACAAATGAGCTTCATTTAAAATTCAAAACGTATTTTTAGGTTCTTACATCAAAGTTATACGCTGCTTCCTTCTTTTCAGTTCTGCACACCTTCGCCGCACTCCCTCTCTGCATAATAATTATGATTATAGAACACCGACGGTGTCGTTTTTGTTCCGTTTGGTAATTCAGACACGAAAAAATGAAAAACAGACCGCATCGTGCTTTCGTGCTGTGCGGTTCTTTCTCTTTGCGGAAGGAAGTTTTTAATACTACCCGAAGCTATTTTAATTTCAACGGTGCTTCTTAGCGCTATTTCTACCCACTGATCCCGTTACGATCTTTGCAAGGACCCGTGCCTTCGTTTTACGTTGGACCCGTTTGCGGAAGTAAAATTCCGACAAGCGGTGGTAATCCTGCAGGGACACCGTTCTGGGAAAAAACCTCTAAGAAGGTCACGTCTCCACGCTCAGCAATGAGTATTAATAAAAACAAGAGGAAGGGGAGTCTCTGAATTCTCCACTTCCTTCAAAGAAACAAGGTTTCAAGACCGTCCTGCCCAAGCGCGGAAAAAATAGAAGGAAGCTGGAGACTTCAGATATTCCTTCTAAATCTAACGTTGACATTATTTCTTCTCCCATCGAACTGAGCAATCAGTTCGATTTGATTAATAACGAATTTGAGGAAATCGAATCTACCTCTAGCCCAGGTGATTCGATTCATGCGAAGAAACAACGGATTCCGCCAATTGTGGTATCTGTTGCCGAGTTTTCTGGCTTTCGGAATGAAATCTTGAGTAACCTTCGGGGATCAAGGTTTCATTTCAGATTGCTAGGAAGGGTGACTGCCGCGTTTTGCCGGGATCCTTTGACGATCGCAAACGTCTTCTCCAGTATTTAACTGAGAAGCGCCATAAATTCTTCACATACGACGACAAAACTGAGCGATTGTTCAAAGTCGTCTTGAAAGGTCTGCCCAGTGATGACAAATCACTGGATGAGATTAAAATTGAAATTTCAGAATTACTTGGATTTTCACCAGTCCAAGTAATTAAGATGAAAAAGAAATCCCACTCTGGTACTTCCCAAAGGGGCATTTCTCAAGAATTTTATTTAGTTCATTTTAACAAAAGTGAACTAAATAATATGAAAAGTTTGGAAAAGGCCTGTATTATGTCCCATGTCCGTGTTACATGGGAACATTTCCGCAGGTCTGGGGAAATTTCCAAAATCCCACTCAGTGCCGTAAGTGCCAAAAGTGGGGTCACGGAACCAAACATTGCCACATGGATGCTAAATGCATGATTTGTGGTGGAACCTCTCACGCCAAGGACGCTTGTCCTGTGAGAGAAGATTCCAATAAATTTAAGTGTGCAAATTGTGGGGTAATCATAAATCCAATTTCTGGGAATGCCCTTCACGCAAAAAGTTTTGAATTCCGTATAAAATTGATGACGGAAATTCCAATCGGATCCCAGATTCGACGGGTAGAAATTTTTCAAACGCTCAAATTTCGAAACCAGTTACCGGTCGAGCAATTCATACCCAGCACAATTCACAAACAAATTTTGCCGCTCGTCAACGGGTAGCAAGCACTTCAGTAAATTCCAATTTTCGAATGTACCTACGTATGCAAACATCGCTGCTGGTAGACAAAATTTCTCTTCTCAAAATGAGGTTTATACCCATGTCCCAACGGGAAATAATGGTCATGTTGCCGATTCAGGTAGCATGACTGCTTCCGATTTTGATTTTTAACTGAACAATTGCATCACATGATTGATGCAATGTTCAAAGCAAATACCATTCCTGAAGCTGTTCAGGTTGGTATAAAGTACACACAAAAATTGTTATCGGACTCCGTTTCAATGGATCCAAATAATTGTGTGAAAGTTCTAAATTGGAATGCCCGCTCTCTAAAGGGTAAGGAAGATGAATTATTCAACTTCCTAACAGTTCATAATGTGCATATTGCCATTATAACAGAAACCTATTTAAAACCAGGACTCTCCATTAAAAGAGATCCAAATTATTTTATCTACAGAAATGATCGTCTTGACAGCGCCTGTGGTGGGGTCGCCATTGTCATCAATAGACGTATCAAACATAAATTATTTTCTTCATTCAAAACCAAAGTTTTTGAAACCTTGGGAGTTTCTGTTGAAACAAATTTTGGAAAATTTTCCTTCATTGCAGCTTACTTGCCTTTTCAATGCAATGGGCAGCAAAAGAATTTGTTGAAAGCTGATCTTCAAATTCTGACTCGCAACAAATCAAAATTCTTCGTAATTGGTGACTTCAATGCCAAACACCGTTCATGGAATAATGCTCAAAGCAATTCCAATGGTAAAATTTTATTTGAAGATTGTTCTGCGGGATATTATACTATTCAATATCCCAATGGACCAACTTGTTTTTCTTCCAGTCGAAATCCTTCTACAATTGATTTAGTTTTAACGGATTCAAGTCAGCTGTGTGGCCAATTGGTAACTCATGCTGACTTTGACTCTGATCACCTTCCTGTGACATTTGAAATCTCACAAGAAGCCATTTATAATCCAATCAGCTCTACTTTTAATTATCATAGAGCTGATTGGGATTTATATAAAACGTATATCGATAGGAATTTTGATGTTGATATTCCTCTCGATACCAAAAGTGATATTGATAATGCTCTCGTATCTTTGACAAATTTAATTGTCGAAGCCAGAGGCATTGCAATTCCTAAATGTGAAATTAAATTCAACTCCATTATTATTGACGACGATCTTCAGCTACTGATCCGTCTTAAAATGTGAGGCGAAGGCAATACAAAAGAACTCGCGCTCCTACTTTAAAAGTTATTTGGCGAGATTTGAAAAATGAAATTAAAAAACGTTTCGCTATTCTGAGAAATACCAACTTTGAGAATAATGTCTCGAAGTTGGATCCCAGTTCGAAACCCTTTTGGAAATTAACGAAAATTCTTAAAAAACCTCAAAAGCCAATTCCAGCGCTTAAAGAGGGAAATAAAATTTTATTAACAAATGGCGAAAAGGCTCAAAAACTTGCTCATCAGTTCGAGAGTGCCCATAATTTTAGTCTAGGTCTCACTAGTCCAATTGAGGATCAGGTTACACGAAGCTTCGAAGACATTCTCAACCAAGATAATGTTTTTGACCCTTCGTTGGGAACTAATTTGGATGAAGTGAGATCTATTACTAGAAAATTTAAAAATATGAAAGCCCCGGGTGATGATGGTATTTTCTACATACTTATCAAAAACTTCCTGAGAGCTCTTTATCCTTTTTGGTTAATTTATTTAACAAATGTTTTCAATTGGCATACTTCCCAGATAAATGGAAAAACGCCAAAGTTGTTCCAGTTTTGAAGCCGGACAAAAATCCAGCTGAGGCTTCTAGTTATCGCCCAATCAGTTTGCTTTCTTCAATAAGCAAACTGTTTGAAAAGATTATTTTAAATAGAATGATGGTTCATATTAATGACAATTCTATTTTTGCTGATGAGCAATTTGGTTTTCGCCATGGGCATTCAACCACTCATCAGTTATTAAGAGTCACGAACTTAATTCGGCTCAACAAATCTGAAGGATATTCGACTGGAGTTGCTCTTCTTGATATAGAGAAAGCATTTGATAGTGTTTGGCATGAAGGTTTGATTGTAAAATTGATGAATTTTAATTTTCCTCTGTACATTATTAAACTGATCCAAAATTATTTATCAGATCGCTCACTGCAGGTAAACTATCAGAATTCTAAATCTGATAGATTACCTGTTAGAGCTGGTGTTCCCCAAGGCAGCATACTGGGGCCCATATTGTATAACATTTTTACTTCTGACTTACCTGATTTACCACCAGGGTGTCAAAAATCTTTGTTTGCAGATGACACAGGTCTCTCAGCCAAAGGGCGAAGCCTTCGTGTCATTTGTAGTAGATTGCAAAAAAGTTTGGATATTTTCTCCACTTACTTGCAAAATGGAAAATTTCCCGAATGCTTCCAAAACTCAGCTTATAATTTTCCCACATAAGCCGAAAGCTTCTTATTTGAAACCTTCTAGCAGACATATTGTCACTATGAATGGGGTTCCAATTAATTGGTCTAGCGAAGCTAAATATTTAGGACTTCTGCTAGATAGAAAAATTAACTTTTAAAAATCACATTGAAGGCCTTCAAGCCAAATGTAACAAATATATTAAGTGTCTATATCCACTTATAAACAGAAAATCAAAACTTTGTCTTAAGAACAAACTTTTGATTTACAAACAAATTTTTAGACCAGCCATGTTGTATGCTGTGCCAATATGGACTAGTTGCTGCAATACCAGAAAGAGGGCACTTCAGAGGATTCAAAATAAAATTTTGAAAATGATTCTGAAGTTACCTCCGTGGTATAGTACCAATGAACTTCATAGAATTTCTAATATTGAGACATTGCAACAAATGTCTAATAAAATAATTTACAATTTTAGACAAAAATCGTTGCAATCTTCTATTGCAACGATTAGCTCCTTGTACCCTTAGTATAAATTAGGTTAAGTTTAGTTTAAGTAGAAAACATTGTAATTCCTACATGGTTTAATTCAACCAGAGGAAATATCGTAACTGCCAGAGGCAATTGAAATGTATTAATAATATCTAAAAGCGTAACATAGCAAATAAGGATGATAGTGTTAAGAAAACACGGAACACCTAGTCTAAGAGATAAATGCATGTATTAGATAATTAGCAAATAAAATTAGTTAAAAAAAAAAAAAAAAAAAAAAAAAAAAAAAAAAAAAAAAAAAAAAAAAAAAAATGAAAAACGTTGCACCAGTCACGCACACAGTTGTTTTATATAGGTTTGATATTTTGGGGTTGGTTTTGTTTCGGGAAAATGCACCAGAATATGAGTATGTAGAAAAAGCACGTCTAGAATTAAGAATGAATTCAATGTGTTATTGTTGTGCTAAAATAAAATCGAAATTACGATTTTAGGAAAATATACTAATTGAACTGCCATAAAATGAGGGTTCTCATCAATGATTTCCGAAACATTCGGTAATCATTGTAACTATTTTTTTCATGTGTATCTGGAGCAACAAATTTTATTTTTCTTATAATCTGCTAAACTAGTGTGAAAATAACAGAACATGTATTGGAATCGTTGCTAAGCCATTCAAAGTGTTTTGGAGTACGTATACTCATTGGCGTAACTAAGGGGGCCAGGGAGGAGCTGGCCCTCCCCAGAGCTCTTTTTCCCCACAGCTTTTGACGTAAACTACGTCTAAGGGGAAGACTCGGATACCGGGTGTAAAATGAAAATTTCAAAATTGGAGGCCGTCACGAAATCATGTACGATTTGTAACGTTAATAGGTCCTTTATCTTTCAATGGATTTTAAAGATTTATATATCTATCGATTCCCAAACTCTCCACCAATTTACCAGTAGTATTGAAACTTTTGATTATCAACGCTAAACTATTGAAAATTTTAGTTCTTTCATACATCGTGCATTCCCTATACAGCGCGTTCCAATCCTTGGTAATTGCCTACTTTTAGGGTATTACCAATTATTGAACTGAGGTGCATGAATCGGGTGGCCCAGCTGCTAGACAGTGGGGTCCCTACTCCCTCACAGAGTGGGAGATGCTGCTAAAGATGGGTAGTAGTGTCGGTGGGATGGTTCCTTCTCTTCTATATAGAACGGAATAATTGGTTCAGTGTACTATATGTACTATATATGGTCAGGGTTGCCACATATACAGATTATTCTGTATTTTACAGATTTTTGGAGTAGAGCGGTGACCAAGAATCTGTATATACAGATATACAGATTTTTAGCAAAATTACAGATTGTACAGATTTTTTGAAGAGTACAGTACTGAAAATTATTTAAATAATTTACTATTAGTAAAGACCTGTTTTCAATAAGATTTGAGGCTTGTAAAATTATATTCTACGCCAAACTGATCTGATTAAAGGTCATTCTCAAATTAGCAAAATTTTAAATTAAAACCCAGATTAATCCACCTAGTGGTGATGGTGCCTTTCTCGTTCGTTCAAAAGGTTTGGAAAAATCTCAAATAACACTAATATGTGGATTGGATTGGATTGGTCATATTTGTTTATATGCATAAGAAAAATTCTCGCCAAACGCAATTTGTTGCAAACAAATCGGATGAGCATAAGAGAAAAAAATTTTAGTAGTTTTAAAATTAGTATTTTCGCCATAACATTTGACCCAATTGTACGATCCGGCCAAGTTTCTATAGGAAACAATGGGACAAGATTCTGCGTCGAATGCAATCTGTTGCGAGCGACCTGAGAAGCACACATATTGCACATCAATCACAGTAACTTATATATGACCGGATTCAATCACAATATGGTTACTGCAACCAGATTTGTTGAAATTGTGTTGCTTGGGGAATAGATGAAGTATAAGTGCTAAGAAAGTGAGCTAGACTTTTTTGAACTCTTTTTCACAATAAATAGTAATTTGACCATAACATCTAAGCCCATAGTCCAATCTGGCTAATTTTCAATAGGAAAATATGAGACATTCTGCGTCGAATGCAAATGCGAGCAAATCGGTTGAGGAAAAGTGCCTGAAAAATGAGTGACATTTTTTTAGCGATTTTTTCATAAAAAAATGGAATAATTTTCGATCCCATAGTGCGATATGGCCAATTTTCAATAGGAAACAACGGGACAGGATTCTACGTCGAATGCAACTTGTTGTGAGCAAATCGATTGAGGATAAGTGCCCGGAAAATGAGTGACATTTTATACGCGATTTTTTCGTATGAATTTGTATTTTGGCCATAACTTTCGATCCCATAGTTCGATCTGGCCAATTTCAAATAGGAAGCAATGGGACAGGATTCTGCATCGAATGCAACTTGTTGCGAGCAAATCGGTTGAGGATAAGTTCCCGAAAAATGAGTGACATTTTATACGCGATTTTTTCGTATGACTTTGTATTTTGGCCATAACTTCTGATCCCATAGTCCCATCCTGACCAATTTCAAATAGGAAACAATGAGACAGGATTCTGCGTCGAATACAACTTGTTGCGAGCAAATCGGTTGAGGATAAGTGCCCGAAAAATGAGTGACATTTTTTACGCGATTTTTTCGTATGAATTTGTATTTTGATTATAACTTCTGATCCCATAGTCCGATCTGACCAATTTAAAATAGGAAACAATGAGACAGGATTCTGCATCGAATGCAACTTGTTGCGAGCAAATCGGTTGAGGATAAGTGCCCGAAAACTGAATGACATGTTCTACGCGATTTTTTCGTATGAATTTGTATTTTGGCCATAACTTCTGATCCCATAGTTCGATCTGGCCAATTTCAAATAGGAAACAATAAGACAGGATTTTTCATCGAAGGCAACTTGTTGCGAGCAAATCGGTTGAGAATAATTTCCCGAAAAATGAGTGACATTTTTTACGCGATTTTTTCGTATGAATTTGTATTTTGGCCATAACTTCTGATCCCATAGTTCGATCTGGCCAATTTCAGATAGGAAACAATGAGACAGGATTCTGCATCGAATGCAACTTGTTGCGAGCAAATCGGTTGCGAATAAGTTTCCAAAAAATGAGTGACATTTTTTACGCGATTTTTTCGTATGAATTTGTATTTTGGCCATAACTTCGGATCCCATAGTCCGATCTGACCAAGTTCAAATAGGAAACAATGGGACAGGATTCTGCATCGAATGCAACTTGTTGCGAGCAAATCGGTTGAGGATAAATGCCCGAAAAATGAGTGACATTTTTTACGCGATTTTTTCGTATGAATTTGTATTTTGGCCATAACTTCGGATCCCATAGTCCGATCTGACCAATTTCAAATAGGAAACAATGGGACAGGATTCTGCATCGAATGCAACTTGTTGCGAGCAAATCGGTTGAGGATAAATGCCCGAAAAATGAGTGACATTTTTTACGCGATTTTTTCGTATGAATTTGTATTTTGGCCATAACTTCTGATCCCATAGTTCGATCTGGCCAATTTCAAATAGGAAACAATGGGACAGGATTCTGCGTCGAATGCAACTTGTTGCGAGCAAATCGGTTGAGGATAAGTGCCCGAAAAATGAGTGACACTTTTTGAGTAGTTTTGCGCACACACACACACACACATACACACACACATACACACACACACACACACAGACATCACCTCGATTCGTCGAACTGAGTTGATTGGTATATAACACTATGGGTCTCCGGGCCTTCTATAAAAAGTTTGTTTTTGGAGCGATCATATAGCCTTTACCGTATACTTAGTATACGAGAAAGGCAAAAATGGAATAATTTTCGATCCCATAGTGCGATATGGCCAATTTTCAATAGGAAACAACGGGACAGGATTCTACGTCGAATGCAACTTGTTGTGAGCAAATCGATTGAGGATAAGTGCCCGGAAAATGAGTGACATTTTATACGCGATTTTTTCGTATGAATTTGTATTTTGGCCATAACTTTCGATCCCATAGTTCGATCTGGCCAATTTCAAATAGGAAGCAATGGGACAGGATTCTGCATCGAATGCAACTTGTTGCGAGCAAATCGGTTGAGGATAAGTTCCCGAAAAATGAGTGACATTTTATACGCGATTTTTTCAATGACTTTGTATTTTGGCCATAACTTCTGATCCCATAGTCCCATCCTGACCAATTTCAAATAGGAAACAATGAGACAGGATTCTGCGTCGAATACAACTTGTTGCGAGCAAATCGGTTGAGGATAAGTGCCCGAAAAATGAGTGACATTTTTTACGCGATTTTTTCGTATGAATTTGTATTTTGATTATAACTTCTGATCCCATAGTCCGATCTGACCAATTTAAAATAGGAAACAATGAGACAGGATTCTGCATCGAATGCAACTTGTTGCGAGCAAATCGGTTGAGGATAAGTGCCCGAAAACTGAATGACATGTTCTACGCGATTTTTTCGTATGAATTTGTATTTTGGCCATAACTTCTGATCCCATAGTTCGATCTGGCCAATTTCAAATAGGAAACAATAAGACAGGATTTTTCATCGAAGGCAACTTGTTGCGAGCAAATCGGTTGAGAATAATTTCCCGAAAAATGAGTGACATTTTTTACGCGATTTTTCGTATGAATTTGTATTTTGGCCATAACTTCTGATCCCATAGTTCGATCTGGCCAATTTCAGATAGGAAACAATGAGACAGGATTCTGCATCGAATGCAACTTGTTGCGAGCAAATCGGTTGCGAACAAGTTTCCAAAAAATGAGTGACATTTTTTACGCGATTTTCATGTATGAATTTGTATTTTGGCCATAACTTCGGATCCCATAGTCCGATCTGACCAAGTTCAAATAGGAAACAATGGGACAGGATTCTGCATCGAATGCAACTTGTTGCGAGCAAATCGGTTGAGGATAAATGCCCGAAAAATGAGTGACATTTTTTACGCGATTTTTTCGTATGAATTTGTATTTTGGCCATAACTTCGGATCCCATAGTCCGATCTGACCAATTTCAAATAAGAAACAATGGGACAGGATTCTGCATCGAATGCAACTTGTTGCGAGCAAATCGGTTGAGGATAAATGCCCGAAAAATGAGTGACATTTTTTACGCGATTTTTTCGTATGAATTTGTATTTTGGCCATAACTTCTGATCCCATAGTTCGATCTGGCCAATTTCAAATAGGAAACAATGGGACAGGATTCTGCGTCGAATGCAACTTGTTGCGAGCAAATCGGTTGAGGATAAGTGCCCGAAAAATGAGTGACACTTTTTGAGTAGTTTTGCGCACACACACACACACACACACACACACACACACACACACACACACACACACAGACATCACCTCGATTCGTCGAACTGAGTTGATTGGTATATAACACTATGGGTCTCCGGGCCTTCTATAAAAAGTTTGTTTTTGGAGCGATCATATAGCCTTTACCGTATACTTAGTATACGAGAAAGGCAAAAAACAGAACATGTTGGCTTTTGCAGGCTTAATTTTTGCCTTTCTCGTATACTAAGTATTTGCTCGCAACAAGTTGCATTCGACGCAGAATTCTGTCCCATTGTTTCCTATTTGAAATTGGCCCGATCAGACTATGGGATCGAGAGTTATGGCCAAAATACAAATTCATTTGAAAAAATCGCGTAAAAAATGTCACTCATTTTTCGGGCACTTATCCTCAACCGATTTGCTCGCAACAAGTTGCATTCGACGCAGAATCCTGTCCCATTGTTTCCTATTTGAAATTGGCCAGATCGGACTATGGGATCGAAAATTATGGCCAAAATACAAAATCATACGAAAAAATCGCGTAAAAAATGTCACTCATTTTTCGGGCACTTATTCTCAACCGATTTGATCGCAACAAGTTGCATTCGACGCGAAATCCTGTCCCATTGTTTCCTATTTGAAATTGGCCAGATCGGACTATGGGATCGAAAGTTATGGCCAAAATACAAATTCATACAAAAAAATCGCGTAAAAAATGTCACTCATTTTCGGACACTTACCCTCAACCGATTTGCTCGCAACAAGTTGCATTCGACGCAGAATCCTATCCCATTATTTCCTATTTGAAATTGGCCCGATCGGACTATGGGATCAAAAGTTATGGCCAAAACACAAAATCATACGAAAAAGCGTAAAAAATGTCACTCATTTTTCGGCACTTGTCCTCAACCGATTTGCTCGCAACAAGTTGCATTCGACGCAGAATCCTGTCCCATTGTTTCCTATTTGAAATTGGCCAGATCGGACTATGGGATCAAAAGTTATGGCCAAAATACAAATTCATACAAAAAAATCGCGTAAAAAATGTCACTCATTTTCGGACACTTATCCTCAACTGATTTGCTCGCAACAAGTTGCATTCGACGCAGAATCCTGTCTCATTATTTCCTATTTGAAATTGGCCAGATCGGACTATGGGATCGAGAGTTATGGCCAAAATACAAATTCATACGAAAATATTGCGTAAGAAATGTCACTCATTTTTCAGGCACTTATTCTCAACCGATTTGCTCGCAACAAATTGCATTCGACGCAAAATCCTTTCCCATTGTTTCCTATTAAAAATTGGACAGGTCGGACTATGGGATTGGAAGTTATGACCAAAATACCTTTTTTCATAAAAATCACAAAAAATGTGACCTATTTTTCGGACACCTAACCTTAATCGATTCACACGAAACAAGTTGCATTCGACGCAGAATCCTGTCCCATTGTTTCCTATTGAAAATTGGCTAGATCGAACTATGGGATCGGAAGTTATGGCCGAAACACCATTTTAGCCTTTTTATACGAAAAGGCTGTATGTTCGCTCCAAAACCAAACTTTTACAGAAGGCCTGGAGACCCATAGTGTTATATACCAATCGATTCAGCTCGACGAACTGAGATGATGTCTCTGTCTCTCCCACTTCATACGGGAGTTTGGCAGAAAGACGGTCATGAGATTTATATCATAACAAATATTGCCCTCCGCTCGCGTGATGGGAATGACATTTTCGTTTTCTTTTTGTGTAGTCGAAGCTTCAGTTCAACTAACATCCAAAAGTGATATCCTTAAAATATATGACTGGGTGAAATAAAACAGGGTTATGTACGTCAAAAAGATTGGAAAAGCAAACAAAAATGTCGAAATTCTTGTTAGCATATTGTAGATCAAGCTGAAAACCGAACCGAGGTCCCGCGAAATCGCATTTTCTCGCATTTCCGGATGTTGCAACTGCATCGCGAGTAGTGCGCAACTGTGCCATAGTCGGGCACCACTCGCGATGCAGTTGCGACATCCGGAAATGGGACAAAATATGATTTTCGGTTTTCAACTGGATCTACAATATCTTTGCCATAAATAATCTGATTTTCATAGAACGGACAAAGAAATTTGTCTTTTTTACTCCTAGCCACTAGCTCATCTTTTTTCAAGCACACACATTTTACGAAGGTCGAGAAAGGCACCATCACCGCTAGGTGGATTAATCTGGGTTTTTTATTAGCAGTTCATGCAAATCACCGATTTTGAAACCAGATTATGCTCCGTAAAATGTTCAGAGTATATCTCGGAAAAAGCCTAAGCAATAATGAAACGGATTCTGATCTAGCCTTGAAACAATTTGTTTAGTGGGTTCAGTGTGACTGAGCAATGTGGTTGGTCCAATAAAGTTATTGCATACATGGCTACAATAATCAAAGACGGATTCTCGACAGATTTTATTTACAAATTATCAAATTAACATCTTTTTCAAAACAATGTTTGTTCATAAACCATTTTGATTGGATTTATATGGATACAGATTTTCAATACAGAATTTTTGACTTGAGATACAGATATGAAGATTTCTTGAAGCAAAAATACAGATTTAAATGTGGCAACCCTGTATATGGTTTTACGCAGTTCACGTCGAGCGGTCGTGTCTTGTATACAACCCCAAATTTTTAATTACCACCTTTCTTCGATTTTTTGTGATTTTTTTCATGGCGTGACTCATATTTTCATTAACGCTCAAGGTCTTAATTGGCTAAACCCACCCGTGTAAAAAAAGAACTGGGTGTAGTAAATTTTCATGTATCACAAAAATATTTCCTCATTCTTTATTGCATAATATGTCTTCTATGATCAAATTTTCGGCAATGTATTGAACTTCTCGTTGCAAAGTCTAAGTAATATAGATTTTTCAGTTTTTTTATGCCAATCAATTTTATTGCTATCAATTGTGTTTCCAAAGCGTGTTAACATTTCTGTTTTGTTCAAAAATAATATTGTTTGCAAAAATATACATTCCTGTTCTGACTTCCTTGGAACATTTTTTGACCAATATTTATCGAACAATAATTGAGACTGTCTACATCGAACCAGCGAATGACAGATTTTAATACAGTTTCGCATAAGAATCTCACAGAAGCTGTACAACATTTTGGCATATACATTTTCGAGAGATTTTATCACAACCGTTGTATTGAAATCTAACAAATTTTTATTATTTTTTTAATTCACAAAGTATTAAAACCTTGCAGAAATGTATATGTCATGATTTTATACAAAGTTTCTTGGGTGTACGCATATTTTCAGTGCCCATTCTTGTACGATCCCAAATCCGGTCAGTGAGAGCTCACACGATAATTATTTTGTAAACCTTTTAAAATACAGATTATAAATTAGAGTCAATAGGATATTATTTGAGTATGCCGCAAAACAGATGATTAAATTCTCATCAGCTTTTTGCCTTTCTCGTATACTAAGTATACGGTAAAGGCTATATAATCGCTCCAAAAACAAACTTTTTATAGAAGGCCCGGAGACCCATAGTGTTATATACCGATCGACTCAGCTCGACGAATTGAGGTGATGTCTGTGTGTATGTGTGTGTGTGTGTGTGTGTGTGTGTGTGTGTGTGTGTGTATGTGTGTTCGTCTGTGCGCACCCACCCAAAAAAAATGTCACTCATTTTTCAGGTACTTATCCTTAACCGATTTACTCGCAACAAGTTGCATTCGACGCAGGACACTCTGCCATTGTTTCCTATTGAAAATTGGTCAGATCGGACTATGGGCTCGGAAGCTATGGCCAAAATATCACTTTTATTACAGAAAAAAATGTCACTCATTTTTCAGGCACATATCCTTAGTCGATTTACTCGCAACAAATTGCATTCGACGCAAGATACTCTACCATTGCTTCCTATTGAAAATTGGGCAGATCGGACTATGGGCTCAAGAGTAATGGCCAAAATACTTTTTTTTATAATGCACGAGAAAGGCATCATTACCGCTAGGTGGATTAATCAGGGTTTTTAGTAGAATGTACACACCCTACAAGTCAAGAAGATTAGTTTTCGCTGTTCAACAAAACTCGGTCTCTAGTAACTTAACAGATATGCACGTTCCAGTCTTACTGTTGAGATCGAAGAACGTAGATCTGAGAAGATATTAAGTTGTGGACTATGTGATCCAATCTGCGATTTAGGCGTAACTTATTTTGTAAACAAGCATTGTTTTGTGGATTCTGTTGGCGTGATGGACCACGGCTAAGGCAAGATCCACACTACTTGCAATGCAGTTGCGACCTCAAATGGGAGAAAATTCTATTCTCGCCAGGGCTTAGTGTTCCACTTGGTATCATGTTTACTCAAAAAATCTCATTAAAATCCCTGATTTTCATGTTTCTTTCATACAATACTTCAATAAATGTTGGTCATAATTTTGAAGTATTGATAAGCCTTTCCGGCATTTGTTTATTTTGGCCTGTTCTTCAAACGGACAAAAATTGCCATGGTATCGAGGCAACTGTTTTTAAATGCATTTTTCATCAGTATTCGTAGATTTATAATAACAACATTTTTTGTTAACGTATGCATGTTTACTAGAGCTGTATTGTTGTTTTATACAGTTAGGTAATATATTGAATTAGAGCGTTAAAAAATGCTTGTTTTGTCAAGGTGGCAAAATATAGCACATCTACCCTACCGCCTTCGCAACCTACCGATTCAATACGGATGGGTCATATATGACCCAAGACGGAAATCAGCTGTCAAAAATCAGTTTTAAGAGATAGAGCCTTGCTTTCTTCAGCAAAAATGTTCAAAATTAACTGCTCCATCCAGGAAAAATATTGCACAGGTCAGGTTACGGGCACTACGACGATCTAGAGCATCCAAACTATCCTTGAGTTGTAATTTTGATGTTCTTAGGAATCAATACTATACTTTACCATATTCTTGTTGAATAATTAAAATTGAAATGCTTAATGATAAAATTCTGCGCCTGCCCAGCGGTATAACAGATCGTTTTCAATATCTACGATACTCCAAACCGTCCTTGAATTCAGATCTTAATATTCAAATCGATCAACAAGAAGATCTACGATGTCCTCACTATTTTTATGTGTTAGAATAGCTCCACAGTTCCTCGTAACACCATTACAGACACATTACAGACTTCACTCGACATCTAAGACTCTCCAAACTGTCCTTGAGTATAGATCTTAATATTCAAATCGATTAACATGAAGATCTTTGATGTCCTTACTAGTTTCATGAGTTGGAATAGCCCAAGGTCCCGAGTAGCACAATTTAGACTGATTTGGTTGCAACAACTTATATATGACTAGATTTGGACGTACTTAAGTAACAACAACTTGTTTATGACAAGTGTGCTGCTAGGGGTTCCTCGTAACACCATTACAGACACACTACAGTATTCCTTAAATATCTACGTAACTCCAAACTGTTATTGAGTAGAGATCTTAATATTCAAAATGATCAACACGAAGATCTTCGATGTCCTTACTAGTTTTATGAGTTGGAATATCTCCAAGGTACCTCGTAACACCATTACAGACACACACCAGATTCGATCAATATCTACGACACTCCAAACTATCCTTGAGTACAAATTTTAATATTCAAATCGATCAACATAAAGATCTTTGATGTCCACACTAGTTTTATGAGTTGGAATAGCTCCAAGGTACCTCGTAACACCATTACAGACACACCACAGAATTCGATCAATATTTACGACACTCCAAACTATCCTTGAGTACAGATCATAATATTCAAATTGATTAACATGAAGATCTTTGATGTCCTTACTAGTTTTATGAGTTGGAATAGCTCCAAGGTATCTCGTAACACCATTTTAGACACATTACAGAATTCGTTGAGTTTCTACGATACTCCAAACTGTCTTTAAGCTCAGAACCTAATATTCAAATGGATTGACAAGACGATCTTGTATGTCCTTACTATTTTTATGAGTTAGAATAGCTCCACGGTACCACATAACACCATTACAGACACACTATATACTTTGCTCGACATCTACGACTCTCCAAACTATCCTGGAGTACAGATCTTAATATTCAAATCGATCAACATGAAGATCCTCGATGTCCCTACTAGTTTTATGAGTTGAAATAGCTCCACGGGACTTCAAAACACCATTACAGACACTACAGAATTCGTTCAATATCTACGAGACTCTAACCTGTCCTTGAGTACACATCCTAATATTCAAAAATATCAACATTAAAATCTTTGATGTCTCAACTATTTTTATGAGTCGAAATAGCTCACCAACTAACATACAAGCTCGAGAACCTATTAATCACTCTGTTGGTCTTGTAGACTTCCAATACCTGAACTCATGAATGATTTGGAGTACCGCAGGAACTCTGAGAATGTTGTGATTTGTGTATACTGGTGTAATGATGTCCCATGGAGCTTCACCAAGTAACACACAAGCTCGGAAACCTATGAATCACTCTGTCGGTCTAGAAGATCTCCAATATCTGAACTCAATAATGGTTTGGAGTACCGTAGCTATTCTGGGAATGTTTAATTTCTTATATACTGCTGTAATGATGCCCCGTGGGGCTTCTCCAACTAACACACAAGCTCGGGAACCTATTAATCACTCTGTTGGTCTTGTAGACCTCCAATATCTAAACTCAAGAATGACTTGGAGTACTGCAGGAGCTCTGAGAATGTTGTGATTTATGTATACTGGTGCAATGATGTTCCGTGGGGTTGCTCCAACTATCCCACAAGATCAAGACCCTATAAATCACACTGGTGGTGTTGTAGACCTTCGATATCTGAACTCAATAATGGTTTGGAGTACCGTAGCTATTCTGGGAATGTTTAACTGATGTAATGATGTTCCGTGAGGCTTCTCCAACTAACACACGAGCTCGGGAACCTTTCGAATTACTCTGTTGATGTTGTACACCTCTAAGATTTGAACTTAAGAATGGTTTGGGGTTCCGTAGCTATTCTGGGAATATTGATTTTTTTGAAAACTGATGTAATGATGTCCCATGGGGTTTCTACAATTAACACACAAGCTTAGGAACCTATCAATCACTCGGTTGGTCTTGAAGACCTCCAAGATCTGAACTTAAGAAAAGTTTGGAGTATCGTTGATGTTCTGGTAACACTGCGATTTGATAAAAATAGTTTAATTAAGTCTCAAGTACCATTTCCAACTTCATATTAGGATTGAGACCCCGTAAAACGCTTTGTTGTTTATGTAGATCATCAAGTTCTGTACTCAAGAAGGGTTTGGAAGCCCTAAAAGATCTAAAAACAGTATTTTCCCCCATATTTCTACTTTTTTATGGTTTGCATCCGTTTTTGAAGCAGTATGTCCAAAATTTATGTTGAAACACGACGAAAAAAAATCCGTGTTGAATCGGTTAAAGTGCCCTAAAAATCGTAATATCATACATTTATCATGAAATTAGGAAGAAAGTGCGGTCCTTTTAATTAAACGTTTTTGAAACATTCCGTATATCATATAAACATAAATAAAGAGATTCAAAAACTGCAAAGCTGATTTTGAAAACTTTGTCATCATAAAAAATACAGTGAAATACACTGAAACCAGATACGATTAAAGGACATCGCGAATAATAATCTTCAGTCTACACCACGCATTCTTCTATAGTTGATACAATGAATATGGAAATGTTTAACGTTGGTTCAATCACACCATTAATAGAAATCATTTTAATTTTCGGCATATTGAGTGATATTAACCACAAGGCAAATGAGCAGTTGAGGCATAAAAAAACCCTTGACAGCAGATACGTGCAGTGCTCTATATCGCCTTGAAAATAATCTCTCATCAGCTGAGACCGTGTCCCCTCTAGACCGGGACTCTAGTTACGCCTATGCGTATACTAGAGAGTATATCCATCTAACCAGAATACCTAAAATTATTGCCCTTTGAATATGTCTAGAAATTTCCCGGCTCGACGACGAAATTTTGATAACGAAAGACACAACTATTTAGGCCACCCCACGACGATTAATATTTAGTTATATATTACCTACCTAATCAAATGGAATCTGAACCCAAATTTTTATGAAAATCGACCCAAAGTAAATGTAATTTTAGTATAAATAGAGTGTAGCTGCTGTGAAGTAAATATAACGTGTAATGACTCTGTAAATATGGTCCATTCAGGATCTTCCGGTACGGAATCCGGCCTGCTGCCGCCAGAGAGTCGCATCTATCTTCTGAATCCGTGATAACTTTGCATAGAACTGGCGTTCCAGCTGGTCAGTTGCGTCGGTCAACAACTGATCATTTGCGTCTTTCACAGACATCGTTGCATTCATCTTCGCCCCGCTTAAGCGTCGTGAGATATCGTAGAGGATGCGAATGTCCCCAGTTCCTGCGGCTCTCTCTCCTTCGTCGGCCAGAGAGTCTGCCCACGCTCGCTAGTCCCGTCGACATGAGCGTTTTACTTTCTTCTCAAGAGCCGAGTATCGTTGACGGGCTAAAACTTTGGCTCCTCTGGTTTTTGATCGCTCTATCGCGGCTTTGGCTTCACTTCGCTCCTCTAACTTCTTTCAGGTCTCATCGGTGATCCATTGTTTTCTCTGGGTGCGCAGTTCGCCCAGATTGTTCTCGCTGGTGGCGATGAAGGCATTCTTGATGGCGGTCCATTGGTCTTCCACGCTGCCACCTTCCGGAATATCTGCAGCACGCGTCTCCAGTTCTTCAACGAAGGACCTTTTCACCGTGGCATCTTCCAGTCGGCGTGTGTTGAACCGTCGTCCAACTCTTTGCTCCTGCCGACGAATCCGCCCAATGCCCAAGCGTATTTCGGCACTACTCCGTTACCATTTTCGGCTGATGCAGATGTGGTCGATTTGATTATCTGTAAAGCCGTCACGGGAGACCCACGTGACCTTGTGAATCGTTCGATGAGGGAAGAGCGATCCCCCGATCACCATGTAATTATTCACACAAAATATTTTAAGCTCTTTTTAGTAGAATGTATTCAACCGTCTAAGACGAGCTTAGTACTTTCCATCTAATTCCTCTACGTTTTGTTATCTTTGCAGATACATATTTCGACCTCAACTGTGAGGCCATCTTCAGTGTCTCGTACTTGACTCGACTTAGTCGAAAGTCGAGTCAAGTACGAGACACTGAAGACAGCCTCA
The DNA here is from genome assembly GCF_024139115.2 of Armigeres subalbatus. NCBI lineage: Eukaryota > Metazoa > Arthropoda > Insecta > Diptera > Culicidae > Armigeres > Armigeres subalbatus. Next base: position 17,511,471 of record NC_085141.1, read on the forward strand.
CAGTTGAGGTCGAAATACGTATCTGCAAAGATAACAAAACGTAATGGAATTAAATAGAAAGTACTAAACTCGTCTCGGATGACTTGATTACCACAGATTTCTGCAAACAGCTCTCCGTTTTTGCTCATTTCCCCAAGACCATGGATGGGACGCGCTCATGGTTCGAGTTGTCGGATTGCAGATCGACAGCATCGGTTAACGCATAACATTGGATTATAGTAAGGTTTCGAGTCCGTGTTCTAAATCTGGCTACGATTATCCTTTCACTTATAGGTTCCCACTTCATAAGCGCAGATTGTGCTTGGGCGCTTAGTAGGAAGCCAACTCCGCAATGTCGGAGAGCGTGTTCACGGCGTTCTGTGTTCTCCAAAGTTCGGCTTATCCGCGGACAATGTGCCTAATACAGCGGCTGCGGTGCTTCCAATGCACGATGGGCCACGCCGGACAACGATGATCAGTGTTCACGTATACAAAACAAAATTCGTATCGTACAAAGATTATCTTACGAGATGAGCCGACCAAGGACCGAAAGTCTCGTAATGAAGATAAATAATAAGTAAGATTATCTTAATTGAAGTTAACAGAAGAGAAGAATCTTTTGGGCAAAATTTTCCCCAAGACGATCAAAATGGTTAATCAGCGTTTAGACGAAATCATCGAAATACTCCTTGATTCCAACAAAGAAACGAGAAAATATTCTGTGTTTGGATCAGTATTTATTGAACTGTATAAGAAGAAATACCCGAAAATCTATATGCGAAGCTATTTTTAAATTCATATGTAAAAAATATTAGCTTCGATACTATCGAGTGGGAACGATGAGTGGAACTTCATACTACAGTGACCTCTCCCTTATTCTATATTGAAGGGACCATCAAGTAAGGAGGTATCGAGATAAGGAACATATTTATTAGAGTGGGGCGCAGTTGTATGGAAAAACGCAAACTTCGTCCAATCAAGTGAGATCAAAGTTTTTCTGAATGGTTTTGGGAACCCAATCAACTGTGCAAAATATGGGCTCGATTGGTTGCGACCTCGCATGCCGCATCGCGTTTTAAATTTACATGGAGATTAGTATGGGAAAACGTACTTTTTTACATTTTTGCTATTAGCGGCTTCAATCTATCATCAATCACGTGCCTCAATACGTTAGCATATAGTCTGGAAGATGCCGAAAGACTTTGCCGAAGAAGGTACATAGCTGGAAGATCTACAAAAAATGTTATTACGTTTCGAAAATTGATTGTTCAAACCATATGCAAGAAATCAATGTTTCTGCCAGCACTACCGGACGACCTATGGTTATCGAAGGGCAAAACCCATCTTCCTTCTTGTCGAATTTTTTTCTTTGTGAAATGATTCCGGATAGCTCCCATTAGCTCTAAAGCCCTATAAGATCAATTATTTTGAAATAACACTCAGTTAAATTATTGGTCTACGTAGTTCGGCAGTGCTGGCAGAATGAACCTTTTTTTGCATATGGTTTGAACACTCAATCTTCGAAGCGTTATAACTTTTTTCGTGGACGTTCCAGCAACGTGCCTTCTTCGGCAAAGTTTTTCGGCATCCTTTGGGTTATACTTTAACGCAGTGTGCCATTTGGCTTACGATGAACTGAAACGTCTAGAAGTAAAAATGCAAAAATATACGTTTTCCCATACTAATTTCCATACAAACTTCAAACGCGATGCGGAAAGCGAGGAAGCAACCAATCGGTCCCAAATTCTGCACAGTTGTTCAGAACCCAGAATGGATTCGAAAAACCATTGATTTGAAAAAAAATGACCATGACCCCCCACTCTAATATTTATATTTGACTGAATGCCGTATGGCCGAGCAGTTATTTTTTTTACTTGTTGATTGAAGCGCGAAGAGTGATGTTGGAAGCGAATAGTGAACACCGAGAACTGAAAAGTACAGAGTAGTGATAAGCGATAACTGAGAAACGGAAGTGAGTATTGAGTATTGAGATGTGTGCAGTAACGTCTGAATAGTGGAAATTAAAAAATGAGAAGTGAGAAGTGAGAAGTGAGTACTGAGAAGTGAGAATTGAAAAGCGATATGTTATAGTTGCGAAGTGAGAAGTAGGATGTGAGTAGTGAGAAAACCTGAAGCAAGGTGTTAGAAATGAGAGATGATAATTGAGAAGTGAGAAGCGAGAAAGTGAGTAGTGAGAATTAAGTGGAGAGATGTAATACAGAAAGAAGAGAGAAGACAGAAGAAGGTAGAAGAAAAAAGAAAATAAGAAAGAGAAAGAATCTTGTTTCTCGCTTCTCGTTCGTCCGCACTTTTCACTGCTTACTACTCCCTTCTCACAACTCACTTCTCACTCCTCATTTCTCACTTCTCACTACTTACTTTGTACTTCTCTCTTTGTAGATCTCGCTTCTCACCTCACTCTTTCCACTTCTCACTTCGCATATCTCACTTCTGTCTTCAAATTTCTCAGTTCTCACTTTTCATTTCTCACTTCTCATTTGTAACTTTTTATGTCTTACACACGGTGTGTTTGTCCGAAGAGGCTTATTTTCAAAAAATCAGTAGGTGCATTAAAATGTTATCGGGGGTCATGTTCTAGGGGGGGTCATTTTTCCATACATTTTTGGAGGGGTTTGTACCAGAAAATGTGAAAAAAATAAAAATTGTTCTAGATCCCCCGATAGAACATTTTAGTTTACCCACTATATGAAAGAGGAGAGCATATACTTTCACGTGATGGGTGTTTCAGAGATACTGATTTTTGAAAAATAATATTTCCCCATAGACACACCGTGCTTACTTCAGGCTTCTAATTTCGCTCTTATCACTTTTCACTTCTCTTCACTTCATTTATTTTCACTTTTCAATTATCATTACTCACTTCGCACTTCGAACTTCTCACTTCTATCTTCTCACTTCTCATTACTTACTTCCCACTACTCACTTCTCACTTGTTCTCTGCACTTTCAGTTCCCTCTTCTAACTTTGAACTTCTCACTTCTCGTCTCTCACTTCTAACTTCTTATTTCTCACTTCTCACTTCCAACTTTAAACTTCTCACTTCTAATTTCTCACCTCAAACTTCTTATTTCTCACTTATCATTTCTCACTTCTCGGCTCCCACTTCTCGCTTATCTCTTTTCACTTCTGACTATTATTGTGCCTGCAACTGGTTCTGACAACATTGAGTTAGCGAGGTTAAAATGCATTTGCAAATACTTCGACTTGGAGAATATCGAGTAAGGTTCGAAAATATCGACTTACGGAGGGACCGCAGTATACTTCCCAAGTAACACCGAAAACATCTTTTTTTGCGGAGGTTTAAAATGCTTGTTGTATGATGGTTAGAAAGCTGAATTACAAAACATAACATGTTCGATGTAAGTTGTGAAAAGGTTTTTGTTAAACATACTGCATTTAATCATAGAAGATGTTTTGTATTACATTCTCATGACTTGCTGATAACATTTCATAGCATTTGTTTACAAATGAATTTTTAAATTTTATGTTTTTGATATCAATCAATGGCGCATGAATTTAGGAGAAGTAAAATAAAAAGTTCCACGATGAGTCGTGAGTGGCATATGAAGCATCGTCATGAATTTCAAATGCTATGTACCTATGTTTAGTATATTTTATTTTATCAAAATGGAATTCATAGCTAAATTTATCCATCCATTTTTTCATCCAATCTTGTAAATATTATTTTGGCATTAAATATTTGTCAACAACTTTTTTGTATTCAATTTGACATATCATATTATGTTGACAAAATGTTATTGAATACTCACTTCCAACTTAACTTTACAGGGTGTTCAATAAGTTCGAATACAAATGTTTGCTCATTGTGTTTGTAAGCCCAATGTACATATTCTGTATTATTATTGGTGACAGCGTTAGCGGTCTATATATGCTATCGGATGTGTGTGGTGTTGACATTCTGTCACTTGTTGTTTGTTTATCACGCGCGTTGAAAATGGATTGGGGCATAATAAATAACCGTTTTTGAATGCCAAAATCATTGCGGCGTAGTACAAAACTGAGGTTTTGGGGACGATTGATGCCCCCAGTGGCCCGGTGCTAAGACGGAGTTGAGCCCTACGTGTTCCAATAGGATGATAACCCTTTATACACGGAAATTGCGATTTTAGCCTAATATGGGGACAATTTCATCGACTTTTTGGACAAAACATTGCGACTTCCCAGCTTCCCGGATTTGAACCCTCTTAACATTTTTGTTTGGTCCTTTATGATGTTAAAGCTGTACGAATACAAGGTAAGTAACTTGGACCAGTTCAAGACGTTATTCTCAAAATCTGGAACGAAATGCTCATGCAGATCGAGCGTGCCGCGTGCGAAGGGTTTTAGAAACGTTTAAAGCTCGTGAAGAAGTACAAAATAGAGGTCATTCCAAAAGAAATGTTACAAACGTTTCTTATAAACAATACTTCCAATGGAATGCAACTGGGAAAAGAAATAATTTAATCTAAATTTTAAAGCATTTTTTGAAAGTGTATTCGAACTTATTAAACACCCTGTAGTTTTGTGAATGTATTACGATTTCTTTCGTGCGACTGAAAGATGTTGAAAATTTCAACAATTTTTGCGCTGTTTCGGTCGTGTGAAGGTAATGAAACAAGTTTATATACCAAAACATAAACAACCTATATGTTTGAAAGATGAATTTTTTACTCTCATTCAACAAACTGTGTTACTTGGGTTGATTCAAGGAACTTTGAATTTCATCGAGTAGGAGAAAATATCGAGTTACAAAACGAAGCGAAGCCTGAAAATGGCGATTGAGTAGTAACGGTAGTTAGGACTAGGAGAAACGATCATTAGTTGTAGTGCCGTTCAATTAAATTTCAACTACATATTTCTAAGCGAAGCAAGGCCATCTAAAATAAATTGATAGATTTCAGTTAGTAAGTCGAAAATGTCTAAATGTCACTCTATACCAAAACGCAGTACACAACAAAGCACAGTCAACCGCACAGTACTGATTTGAATATATTTAAAAAACATTTGGCCTCTTTCTTCTGAGAATAGGTACTCCATCAAAAAACTTTTTTTTAATTATCCAGCTTGAAAAATTTTACGATTACGAATTGATTGCGACTAAGTTTATTTAATCACACTGGGGTAAAATGCGCAATAGTGGACCCCCTAGTAGCGGAATTTTGCTCTTCCTGTCATAAGGAGTAGAAATTTTCATCAATTCTGCTTGATATCTAATAACAAGTTTTGCATCTCCTCTTCATGATACATACATAAAACACTCAAACACACGACGTTATTCGTTGAAATTTACATTTCAAAGTCTGACTGAATTCGCCCTATAGTAGACCCCCGGGGGGTTCATGATAGTCCATGCTTTCCTATAGTCGACACTTCATTTGACTTTTATATTTCGTTTCGGGAGGTTCTTTTTCCCTATTATGGACCCCCAAAATATTCCTTAAATTGACACTTTAGTGTTTATTTTTTAAAGAATTCTGGCATGATTTTTGAAAACGTCGTAAGTGCAAATGAGAGTCTCTCTTTCATTACGTGTTCTATTGCTAATATCTAGGCTAGTTTTAAATTTGTTGCAATATTTTCACCTCAGCACACTAGACAAAGCTATTTTCTTCGGATCTGTGCTGGAAAACCCAATGTAAATGTTAGTATGGCTTTGTAATGATCGAAAGACAATTACAATTATTGTAAAAAATCATCTTATTTTACCTTCCATACCACTTCCAATGCATGTAATGAAATCATAGGACTGTAAAGTAGATTCTCCCGATGGAATTTCATAACAAAATGTTTACATTGTGCTGTAACAATGCAAAAATGGCTGGAGGGTCTTGAGAGTAGAATTCTTTTATATGTTGAATGTAAATAATCAATGCATGGTCTTGAGCAGTTTTATTTTTCCCTTTCATATATCTAGTACAAAATTTCTGCGAATCTTAGGTTACATCAAATTGGATAATACTCCTCTAGAAGAATCACTCCCAATCAGAAAGGTGTCTTAGCATAATAAACTCTTTTTTCCACGATTTTTGTCTTTTCCAAGCGACACGAATAACTAATAAACGAATCACATATTGATCTAAGCATGAATCATTTCTCTCTTTTCTACCCACCATCAAACATTCTGATCTGAGGCATGGTCCACCGCAAAAATACCATCAGTTCAATATCCAGCCAATGTCGTATTCTCCGGAGGTATAAAATTTCTTGGCATTCGCATCGTTCACTGTTTGTTGATTCACCCCTCAATCTCCAGCCCAGTACACCTTTCCTCGGTCAGCTTGTTCTGGGTAGTGGCGGCGCCCACGGCCGTCTGATGAAACGAGTCCTGCCTGCTTCCCATTATCTATCATCCGATTACGCAATTTCCATGCTTGGAGACAGACACCGCCGCAGAACCATTGCTGAGCGTCCGACGTCGTCGTCGTCGTCGTCGCAATATAAAAAATAGAGTTGACCTCAATTGTGTGCTCTTAGCTTCGCCGGAGCATTCCCGTCTGCTGAAGCATCTCTACCTCACCACCACCTCCGGTTGGCAATTTTGTGTGACACTTTCAACGCTGCGAACTTTTCCGTCCGGTTAATTCTCCCAAGCAAACGGGCGTCGAACTGGGCGTATTTGACAGCCCATTAGCAAGTGAACACCACAGGGACTGGGAAACTGTTTGACCGACCGGCTATCGTTTTGGAGTTTCCACATTGCGTGGAAGCTATTTGCAGAACCCCTTCCGGAAATGTGATATTTACAGAAGCAAGATTGCAGATGAGTTGTCAGAATATGAAGGTGTTATATTTTTTTGGCATATTGTGTACCCGCATCGTGTTAGACTGTTTTGTTTTTTTTTTTGCAAAGGGAATGATCAGCAAATATTTACGTATCAACAAATTTTACCCCTATGTAGTATGGGCTGATATATCTACGATGACATAGAATACAATCTACCACATACTTAATCATTTTTTGTCAGTCCAGCCATCAGAGGCCTTGTATGTCATGTGAATATAATAAATTACTAACCCAATTATCTTGATCTGTTTCATATTTCGTATATGCTATTTCGGTTTACATGCCCCAATTAATTATTACACGCCCACACTTTCCGTTCGTTAACATTATGAATATTACGTGATCAATATACGACAATTTATATAATCGATCGCCTCTCACTAATATTATATTGATGCAAGACGTGTCACACTAATTTCGATTAATGCTGATGAATTTTCTGAGTAGTAAGACTTTAGTCACCTGAGTCGTTTTAATCCAGTCCAGATGACCGAATGCTGCAATTTAAATTATTATCGCAACTGGTATCAGCCACATTATGAAAATTAATATTAAGTGTAAAACTGGTATAATACAATACAACCTCATGTAGATAAAGCCGGGATTTCTTGACCCTACTAAATCGCGAATCTTCTTCTAGCTGTCCGATTGATCTTGCTCGATGCGTTCCTTGTCTTCTTGCACTTACATACCTGACCCGATTGAGAAGAATTTGTCACCCGTGCACCATTCTCTCATTGTCCGCCACATTAAACCAATCAGGCGTTCTTCGTAATGTTGGCTGCCGTCAACTTTGGACCACCTCGCACTGGCACTGAGAAGATTTCCGGTTCTGTTCGCACACAAGTCAGCATATGGCACATGCTCCATGCGTGAGCCGTTTAATTTTCCATAAAAAAAAACTTTCGTATGTCATAAGCGCGGTACAGCTGCTTTATTGCTTCGCGTTCTCGATTTTCCCGCGGGTGCTTTTGTCTAACCGTAAGATCGAATTAATCTGTTCTGCTTCTGTTCTCGTTTCTGATCTTTTATGTTATGGCTAATATAATTTTATTCATCATCCACAGAACCAATTTGATAGACGTTTAAATGCTTCGTTGAAACTTGGATGTTTTCTCTATTATATGATCCATTTCAAATTAATATTGTTATTGCGTGTTACTTTGGATTAAAATGACATTCAAAATTTATTCGCTTCCCAATTATTATTATTTTTCATTTTCGTAGCAAACTGTGGTCATTGCTGATGCGGTGGTAAACGATCAACAGCGTCCAGAACAATCCAATTCAATCAGGCTCCGGTGACCCATTTTAAGCCCATATATCATCGTGGACCAAATAATCAAGTAGTCAGTAGTATTGTGTGGGTGTAAGCGCATCGGACAAAATTGATATCGAAATATTTCCAAGCGTCATTGATTGCTGGCGAAATAATGAATATTTTTTCCATTCATTTTGCATCACCGGGATGGAGAGGGATAGCAGAGATTCCATTTCAGCACAAATTTAATGCCGGTCGGATTATTGCGCGATGTTTGGTTGAACTTTCCGGTCTAACGCCCACACTGTTCGATTATTCATCGCCCGCAATATGAAATCGTAAGTAGGGTTGTCGCAGATATTTTCGCCCCTGAGAGCAGGAGTCTAATCAGAAGATGTCATCTGAGCCAACAGTCTAATTTATATTGAAAGTCTGGATTATAATAACGTTTGTTGTTGCAAGGGGATTCCAAGGCTTGACCACAATCAAACTTACGACAACCCTAATCAAACGCGCTATTATAACTCCATCGTTTTATTTGGAATCCGATAGAGCACCAAATACCAATGGAAAAATCTGTTTCAAGCTTCTGAGTCCGATCTCATGCTTTGTTGTTTGCTTTTTTTTTAATTTTGCTATTGACAGAATTTGCAATGAATAAATTGCAGTATCTTATAAAAAGTTGTATTACAATTGATTGAAATGATTTATGTGTGCAATAACTCATATATAGTTATCACTTTTTAATGCTTTACATCTCAAGTACAGGAGTACTTTGCGTTATCCGATTCTACCAAAACAGAAAAAGAAACCACCCCATTGTATGATAATGGTTCTTCTTGAAGATTTATCAATAACTTTCAAATTTATATTTCAAAAATAACACTTCCAACTATAAAATGATGTGATCTTCGCTTTTATAAAACGTGTCATTTAATATATATAAGCAGATTTTGGCAATCTCTTCCTCTAAATGGTCCATGGAAGCTCCATGGTTTTATTTAAACATTAATTTCAATCAAGAATATAGCTGATCTTAAAGTATTTCCTAAGTAGACAGAATTCTGTTCAGATTTTTTTCGAAAGCTCCAACGTTAGCTTTACATGACGGAGACGAGCCTGCCTAGGGCTGAAAGTCTCCTTAATAAAGATACAAAAAAAGCTTTACACGTAATATATGCTACAAAAGTTTGGAAAAATTACCATAGTTTCATTCTGAATTACTCTTATTGTTTAGAATTTTTTTAAATACTTAAAAACTGGAACTATTTAAAATTCAACCTAAAAAGTTTACTAAAGAACTAACTAAGAATACAGGGTGCGTCGGGAAAAAAAATGCGAAAATTGATTCTATTTCTTTTAAAACCCATTTGAACTGCTCCAAGCAATAATCTCAACATTTTCGTGTTCAGTTATCATTATAAGATCTTTTCAAACAAATTTACTGAATATGTGCTTTATTTTTATTAATAATATTCTCAACACGACGCCGAAGTCAGAACACGTCTTTCGAACCTAGTCCTCGGACATCGACTACCACGTGCATGCTATAGCTGACGTTAGGGTCTTCACACAAGGGAAAAATGGTTTGCAGACTCGTGCTTCAACATACGCCCCAATCGTATAACCCAACGGATCAAGATCCAGACTGCTAGGGGGCCACATATCTTTCGACCAAAATATCATGTTGTTCTTCAGCCATTGTTGGGTCGATTGGTCGTGTGACATGGGGGCTCCATCATGCTGTAGGAGAACGTTTTGATCCTCGGAGAATTTGGCCTTCCCCCAGGGAAGCACTTGGCCCTTACAAATACCGATAAACAATTCGGTATTGATTTTCACCCCAACATCAATGAAAACAGGCGGCAGTTTCAAACCATTGGACGCCCCCAAGCCAAACATCATTACACCAGCTGAATTGGTTTGGAATTTTACCTTCGGACATTCGGTGAAATAAATCGATCCGTGGGGCCGTTGGGGTTAGCATCGGCTGAAAATCCGATTTTCCCTTAGCAACAAAGAAAGCGATCTTTTTGAACTAGTCACTCGTAGTTCCTATATCCGGTCCGTAATCAAGTGGCGTTTCACTGTTGGTTTCACTCAAGCTTTGCAATGTACATGCAAGTCTTCTTTGATGGTTTTCGCATCGATTTTACAAAAAATTTGACTTCCTTGGCCAGTTTTGTGATGGAATCTTTCGCGAGCAATCTTTCCACGAGCCGATTTGATCACGTTTGGCATACGTGCAAAGCACGGACGTCCACGTCCCGGCTTCCGCTGCTTAGACCTATCATACAGAGACATTTTAAGGCGTTAAAATGTGACCAAAAGACATCCTACCACCACATTAATCTTATTCGACGTCTTCTGGGCGAGTAACTAACTGGTAATCACTTCTTTTGGGTACATTTTAACAAATTGGAAATACAACAATTACCATTTCTCGGTGCGGCATTTGAAAGTAAACATAAACAAATATACTTTCAACAGAAATTAGTCACTAGCTACTCGAATTAACCCAATAATCAAGTTTACACATTTTCGAATTATTTTCTGCCGCACCCTGGAAATCGCATAAATAAAAGAAATAATGCACGGCAGGTGCGCGAATCTACATGAAGATGGCAGCATCTTGACGGCCGAACGGGGCAAACAGCAGTACGAGCAACAATTAAATGGCATTGTGAGCACAGTCAGTGAGGTTCAAGGCCTGCTTGAAGGCGAATACGTCAGTTCACCTTGAGGGAAGTAAAGGATACCATCTAACAGCTCAAGAACAATAAGGCAGCTGATAATGATGGCATCGGAGCTGCACTAATCAGGATGAGCCCGAAAAAGCTGCAAAGGCTACTTGTGTACACAGACTGAAAGTCAGAATCCGGGAAACAGAACAGCTACCGGAGGAATGAAAAGAGGCCCCTTCTCCACTTACAAGAAAGGCGACAAGCTGTGTGAGAACTTGCGAACGATCGCCATCCTGAAAATGCCGTAAAAATGTGATATCAGATCATCTTCCGCCCCTACGTAAGGTGTGGCCGAACCAGCCCCATTTCCGTACCCGATTTTCGGTTACTGTCGGCCCCTGTTGACTGCGATGGAGCTCGTTATTTGAGCTTCAGTTGTGAGCCTATGTCGATCTTGGTACCGCCATCTGGCTACTAAGATATTGGGGGCTTTGTACATTCTCCACTGATTGACCGCCTAGAGCAAAGGCAAATCATGGACGGTACGAGCTTTTCCGATAAACTTACAAGACTGATAAAATCAACAATTAAAAGTATGGGTGTACGACAAGATGATAGACTTTTGATCAATATTGCGTTAGAAATTGTCACGCGGAATGCAACAGCCAAGGTGCAATTTACAACAGATCCGTTCAGCTTGTTTATTTTGTGGATGATATGGACATTATCGGCCGAACGTTTAGAAAGTTGACACATTTGTATACCTGTCTGAAATGAATGGCAACAAAAGTTAGGCTGGTGGTGAGTGCGACGAAGACAAAGAACACGCTAGTGAGGGGTTCTTAGCAAGACAGAGCCCGGTTGGATCCTCGTTAACGACTGATAATAATGTTAGTCATGGAACATAATACGTTAGGAACATAACATAAGAGTGGTAAAATTAATTAATATTTTGTTATTTTGCAAAAATCTTCACGCAGTGTTTGCTTGCAGAAGATACAGTCGAAGAACGATGGTGTTCACTGCTTTGGCGGTTGTGATCAAATCCTTCATGTGAAATGCTCTGATACCAAGTCATGAATGCAGGAAAAATATGATGTATCTGTCCGATATTCAGAAAAATTGTAACAGTCTGATGATGCAGATCAACAAGCATTATAATGCCGTGAATACTCTTCAGTCTAGTTCAGGCCCTGCCTTGAAGGACCAACAAAACAATTTTGAAAAAGAGGTAACGTCAAGAATCGAAAAAGCAATAAAAATGTCTCTGCACCCAACCGGCTGTTGTTAGATTTTCTAACAATTTTGTATAAGAATCTAACAAAACCTGTATAAGAACTGGGCATATGCGAAATTGTTAGATTCTTATGCGAAAAATGTAAGCTATCAAACAAATATTGTTAGAAAAGCTTACAAAATTAGATTCTTATACAATACTTGTATAAGAATTTAACATTTTCGCATATGCCCACTTTTTATACAGGTTTTGGTAGATTCTTATACAGAATTGTTAGAAAATTCAACATCCGCTGGTTGGGTGTGAGCTCTACCAATACAACCACTTTTGTGCTGTCTGATTCCTCGAAGACCTCGGAAACTAGCATTTCCTACGCAGCCACACTTTCCAGCAGCTTAAATGACAAACTTGATCCAGCCGACATTCGTGCTGAGCCAGACGGCTTACTTCGATCGGATAAGAGGCGTAATTTACAGGCCCATCAAAGCTCCCCTGTCGTAATCGTAATCCTGGAGGGCCTATTTGTAGAAAGCTTGCGACCGAAACAGTGAATAAATCCCCTGTTCCAAAATCAAGAGCTGTTACTAGAATGGAACAATCTGTCTCTTTCAAAATAACCAAAATAACCCAGCAAGCTGATGACATGAAAAAAGAAATTTGCAATCAGTTGGATCCTATTGAGTTTTCGGTCAAACAAGTGTATTGTGAGGATAATGGTGAAGTCGTTGTGCGTTGTGATTCAAAAGAAAAAGCTATCTTCTCAGCTTCTAACTGCCACCGAAACTTTGTCTGATGTGTATGCGGTTAATATTCTGAAGCCCCTGAAACCTAGAGTCAAAATCATCGGTCTACCTGAAGAGGTCACGGCGGAGGAAATTGTTAGCAAATTGAAGAAACAAAATGACATTCCAGAACCAAGCGAAATAACAGTCACACGTCTACTCAAGAGAAAACAATTAAATCGTCTAAAGCTGTTGCCTGTTGAAACTGCGGCGTGTCAACATCGGATGGGAGCGTTGTTTTGTCGTTATTAAATTGAATTTCAATACCAAATGCATAACCAGTTATTATTCGTTTGGTATTGAAATACCTAATGCCTCAAGTATTCTGCATATAAGTTTTTGGTATTATTTTTTAGTATTTTACCTCTTATGCAAGGCTAAATCATACCAATTTCTGTTATCGAGGTCGTCGCTCTTGCTCGGGGTAAATCAATGAATGGTATATACTCAGCCGAAGCAAAAAACGATACTGCATCCCGTCTCAGTGATCCTTCCGTGTTACAGATGTTAGTAATCAACCAGTCCCCAGGTGCTGACACACCTATTGAGCTCGAGCTCAATATGCTCTGCCGAAGTTAGAAGTGATACTGCTCCTTGTCTGAGTGAACTTTCCACGTTAAGGATGTTTCCAAATAACCATTCCCCAATGCTGAGCAATGCTGTCATTGCGTCTCCGTGAGATAAAAATTATAGCGCCGCGAGCTCGTCAAAGAGAAGAGGAGGTGTTCTCATGGCTGTTGCAGATTGTTTTCCTTCAAAATCTGTATAGGTGTTGTATACTTTAGTCCTGACAATGCTATAGATGTTCGGTGTATTGACAAACACATTGAATCTGTTCAATCAAAGGTAATTGCCTATTTCCGGGGATTAAACCACCCGACTTGGACGTTAATTTACAATGTTATGGAAACTCATATGTGAATATGTACGTTATGTGGAAGATATTGATTTTAAAAATGTATTGGAGGTAACCACTTTCCCTTCGATGGGACTCGAACCCATGACCCTACAGTACGCTAGACTGGTGCTTTAACCAACTAAGCTACGAAGGACCTCCGTCGGCCTTCGCAACCTAGCGGCTACTGAACGAGCTCGAGATTCCCAAATTGGACGCATAGTCAAATCACTCGCAATCCATTTATCAAGCCAATACTTCCACATGTGTATTGTACACGTCCACATTAGAGGAGCGTGAGTATTTAGAATGTCTGGCGGCTATACACGCTGATGAAGAATGTGTATAGCAGCCAGACATTCATACTCAAAATGATAAATGCAATCGATAATTGAAAGTGTTTGGAATAATAAAGTATAACCTAACGATTAATCTGTTAGTGCCATCGATGCATCGCTTCGTCCACAGGATTTCCATCTGCTAGGACGACTCGCAAGCACTCAGGGTATTTGAGAGACGTGTGCTCAACCGCACCTAGATGTAAAGGTGTGCGCCGCCGCCGCCGAAAATTTTGCATCGTTTTTGCACTGTTTAAAATTTGTCACGCCGCTGATCTATGATTTTCCCCGTCGATTCAAATTCGAGATCCGTAGAAGTTCCCTCTAGATATCTCCAACTCATCTCGTTGAAACTCCACTGAATTTTACAATGATTTCCTAGAAAAACGAAGGATAACTTTGAGTGTAAATTTTGAAGGATTACCCGTTTTTTTAACTTTATTACCGTGTTTTGGGATTAGCGATGGGAAATAGAGATTTTTAACGGAAATGGGTCATTTGACAGAAAGCCATTTGGCCAGAAGTCAAATGATGTTTGGCCAAATATGGCATTTAACCGAACAAACCATTTAGCGAAAGCCCATCTAGCCCAAAGTTATTTCGCCGAAAATGTCATTTGACTACATCATCATCATCATATACATCATACATACATCAGTCGAAAATGTCATTCGACCGAACAGCTTAATTGGCCGAAATGTTCGTTTGACAGAAAGGGCCATTTGGCCGAAAAGGACATCCGGCCTAAAGTGTCGGAGTGTTTTGCAGAAAGATCATTTTCGGGCCAAATGGCTCTTTCTGCATAACGACCAAACGGCATTTTCGGCCAAACGGCAGTTTCGGCCTAGAGGCAAACAACTTTTTTGGCCGAACTACAAGCTCTGCCGAATGTCCCTTTCGGCAGCATTCGAACAAATGGCTTTTTACCGAATGACTCGACCAAACGACAGGAAGGGCCGAAAGGTTTTTGGCCGCATAAATCATTAGACCAATCCGGCCGGAAATGTCGTTTAGCCGAAATGGATATTCAGCCGAACTAGTCGTTTGGCCGAAAAAATCCTCTGGCCAAATAGGTCATTTGACCGAAAATATCGTTTGCCGGAAAGGTTATTTAGCCGAAATGGCCGTCTGGCTGAAAGACCATTTGGACGTATGATCCATTGGGTCAAATGGCTCTTTATGTCAAACGACCATTACGACCAAACGGCGTTTTCGGCCTGTAGATTCATTCGGCCAAACAATAATTTCGCCTATACAACCTATGAAAGACAACGGCTTTTCCGACGGATTGTCGCTTTGGCCAAATTAAATTATTTATCAAACTGTTCTTCATTTTCATCCGTTTCGCCCGAAATGTCTTTCCGTCGAATGATTTTCGGCCAAACGACTCTCACCCATTTTTTGGTAATTGTCTGTGGAATTTTCGAAGAATTTCTTATGAGCAAAACAAGCTAGTAGCTAGTTCGATTCTATTGCTATACACTGGATTTTGTTTTTACACGATTTACACTTTCTTAATTTTGCACCCATCCTAAATGTTTAACGCATATTAATTACCATGTGATTTTTCTTTGAATTATTTAGGATTTTTTTAAACATGTTGCAAAGATTTTGGTGGCAAATTGAAGTCACACGATCAAAAATACGAGCGAAAAAAAATCGTGTAAAAACAAAATCCTGTGTTAATATTTTCCTATAGAAATTATGATCAATTTGTTAAGAAAATTATTTTGAGCTTTTTAGTGGAACGTCTTCACTTGTCATAAGACGAGTTTGTACAATCCCATTGAATTCCACCACTTAATTGTATCTTGACAGATACGTATTTCGACCTCAACAGTAAGGCCGTCTTCAGTGTCTCGTATTTGACTCGAGTCGAGCCAGTAGAAGTAAGCACCGTAGTAAATGTACCTAGATAAATTATTATACCTACGCATTGTATAAATAGTGTAAGCTGCGATCATTTTCTTCAAGTCGAGTCAATTGTTTGTAGAAAATCTGAAGATTTTTTCACTAATAATTTTCTTTGCGAGTTCTAAAGAGCTTCCCTTGAAAATTCCAAAGAATTCTCGAAAGTAGTTCCCGTTAAAAATTTGAAAATAATTTCCAAATGAATATTTCGGAAAAACCTATAGAATTTTGTGGGGAAGTTCCTCATACTTTTTCCGTGAAATTCTAAAGATTCTACCGTCAATGTCTAAAAAATTAGCTTTAAAAAATAAATGTAATAAAAAATTGCCATGCCGATTCAAGCCACCGCCGTCGGTTAAAATGACTTTCGGCGTGACGCTGAAAACGCCGCCGCTGCCGTCGGCCAAAATTTTGACAAACGCCTCCGCCGAGGATTTTCGTACCGGTGCACATCTCTGCCTTTTCTTCTTCTTCTTCTTCTTCTTCTGCTTCTTCTTATCATTCTTCTCCCCTTTCTCCTTCTTCTTCTCCTTCTATTGCTCTACATTCTGGCTGGAACTTGGCCTGCTTTTCAACTTAGTATTCTGTTAGCATATCCTCAGTTATTAGATGATATCCTTCCTATGCCCGCCATCTTGTGTGGCAAGTACAATGGATACACTATGCACACATCGTCCAGAATATTTTCACACCGGAATCATCCTAGATCGGACCGCGAATATAACTCGCCATATCCGAAAAGGAATTCTTATCCCTGCAAGGCCAACTGGATGCCCCTAGTTCTCAAACAGCAAGCCACTGAGATTTTTTTTTGCCTTCTTCTACAATACAACTTCCACACACCAAGAGGAAATGAGTATACCCCAAAGCCAAGGGTCAGTCCCGGCTAAAAATCCCCTATTTAGCTAGTCTAGAAAATATGTGCGTCTATTCCTCGGATAAAAGATGTGGTTGCAAAATCGACCAGTAGACAAATTTCCAAGAAGCTGAAAATAATATAAATCTTATTTATTGGCCTTGGTTACCATCTAATTGGTCTTGGATGAGGAGCAATAACTGGTCCTTTTTTCGCTTGTATAGGAAACTTGTATAGGGCCCTCCTTAGCCGTGCGGTATGACGCGCGGCTACAAAGCAAGACCATGCTGAGGGTGGCTGGGTTCGATTCCCGGTGCCGGTCTAGGCAATTTTCGGATTGGAAATTGTCTCGACTTCCCTGGGCATAAAAGTATCATCGTGTTAGCCTCATGATATACGAATGCAAAAATGGTAACCTGGCTTAGAAACCTCGCAGTTAATAACTGTGGAAGTGCTTAATGAACACTAAGCTGCGAGGCGGCTCTGTCCCAGTGTGGGGATGTAATGCCAATAAGAAGAAGATAGGAAACAAAGTCACAATCATAGCTGAAATGTAATCGAATTAATGAACAAGACGCAATGCTATTCCGCACCCAGTGACGACCAATTAGCTTCTATTTCTTTCTCTTTTTATATTCGAAGGAACATAGTTCAAAAATGTGTTGCTGAAAATGATAAATGTACGTTTGATTGAATTTCCAATTTTTTTCCCATTTTTCAATATAATTTATTATATCCATTGTTCGACTCTCATAGCGTATACATTGTTCTTGCCACACAATTTACTTATAATTATACTAAGTTGAAAAGCTGTCCGATGTCCAGGTGAAATGTAGAGTCATTGGAGAAGAAATTTAAAAACAAGAATGTGAACGGCACACCATGTTTTATTTCTCAATGGAGTTGCTTGGTACATTTTGGTATTATATTTTCACTTTCTAGTTTTGGCTAGAGAATCAATACAAAGCCAAACAGTTTTTTGCCAATTTCACAATCAATTTCCACTATGGTGACGTCAATGGCGACAAAAGGATAAAAATATCTGTGTCTCAAATGATGCCATTGGTGGGTGAAACATCAAGCTTCATTAAATGTTTGCCAGGCATCTTATGAGCACAGAAAGGAAATTGGCTCATTTTCTGAAATAGCCAACAGAATTAAGATGAACACCCTTTATTTTTTTCCCACGATCCTGCAAATTTTCTTCACACTCTACTCAATCCAAATTCAAATAGCACTAAAAAAATTGATTAATCAATAAGAAAGTACTTGAAAAAGTACAAATAGCTTGAAACAGAATACTTGTTTGCAAGTTCAAATCCGTACGGTGCTTTATCAAATAGGATCATTCTATGATAGTACTATCTACCATGTGTTAATTTGCTAATACTTCAAAAGCATTTTCTGAAAATAGCATCACTCACACCGTTTTCCGAGCCACCGTAATTTCCTCCTTTATAACTCATTGCATTGTTATGCTTCCTATTGACAAAGTCGTTAGCTTTGAACCACCATACCACCCATCCTTCAAGGGAGGGATTATTTATTTGTCGGAACGGAACCGGTTCTGAAGAAAAATAAACAATTCGCATTTTTGCGCCAAAGTACTCCGACGGCTCTCGCTTTCGGTTGCTTCTCGCTGGTGCGGGTGTATTGATAAAACTTGACTTTGGCGGGGTGAATCGGGACTGCCTTAGTTGGCTGTCTGTTTCTCTTTTCCAATATCCTATGGACTAGAACAACAGTTCCAAGAGCACCAACAGTCGGACAACATCAGGTTCATGTGCGATGTACGTACTTGTCATAAAAGGGCATGAACGGTTTGCAACTTTTATGGAGCGTGCAGCCATGCAGATAAATCGGTTACGATCGAATATGCTTGGTTTTGGTTTTCTTGTTTTATTTATTTTTGCACAGTTCTGACTTTGAAAAGATGGCTGAATTAATCGATTTATGTAACTGTGTTGTGAGTTATAATGAGGGAATTGTAAAATGATATTAAGAAGGAATTCTA
Source organism: Armigeres subalbatus (assembly GCF_024139115.2). Lineage (NCBI taxonomy): Eukaryota > Metazoa > Arthropoda > Insecta > Diptera > Culicidae > Armigeres > Armigeres subalbatus. Next base: position 17,530,233 of record NC_085141.1, read on the forward strand.
TTAACTGACTAAAGACTCAAAGTGCCTCCACAACTTGTGATCAAATTCAGGAACATTGTGGTAGAACACTGGTATATGCTTTTAGATGTATTCACAACGAGTATTATGCTCAAACAAACATCATTTCCCTGCTTTTGGTTTTACTGATTATTTTCATTCAAAGCTAGTATAATTTTCAAATGTTTCTCCTTATTTATACACAAATTATTCACGTATGTTAATCATTTTCTGCAATGAACGCAATCTCTCTTCATTCTGCAATGCTCATTCTGTTGCGTGGTTCCCGAACATAATATATCGGCTGTCAATTTCAATAAAAGAACATTAAATTGATTGACACATTTCGCCGCGCAATATCGCAGTTGTTAAAAGCTTTTGGATTGAAATTGTATTTCGGTGGTTCACAAAACAGCTGAATAATAGACACACTAGTGATCATCTGCACGAGCGATTTCAAATAATGTATGTTTCACTTCTAGCTAATTTTATTTGAAGATGCCATTTGCTATGTGAAACTTAAGCAGTTAGATGTTTTACGCGCAAAGAAATCAACTACGGTGTGTCGGTGATTGAGACTCGAGCCTACCTTTCACAGTATCGCTTATTTTGTGTCTTGCAATAAGTGTGTGACAACACAGTAGGGCTTGGTTAGGGTGACAATATGGTATCCTAAAGGAGGGCATGTCCTCCTTTTTCGATAAAAATCAGATGTCCTCCTTTTATGCTAAAATATCCTCCCAATATTTGTTTGCATGGTTGGTATTTATTAATTTCTCGGTTAACCTTAACTTTCACAGATTTTGAAGTACCACATGATTTTTTTTTTGTGATTTTTTTCATGGGGTGAACTCATGTTTCATTGTCGCTTGAGGTCAAAATCTATTGAAAACCAACAGTATAAAAAAAGAACTGGGTGTAAGTGTGTGGCACCATAGTGGCGCTTGGTAACATGAAGGCTACCGCATGTACCGAATAAACAGGAACTCATGGGCCCTTATTGGTCACTCAGCAAACCACATTCGTTTATTTCAACGACATCGCTTCATATACGCAACTGTCCCAGAATTTATTCAAACGCTGATGCACGTATGTGACCTCCATGTAGGCTTCCCGATCCCGTCTTAACGAGTCCATGAAAATCAAGGTTTCAATATTTCGTTAATCTGTTTGTACTCCTCACAAAATCTGATTCTCCTATTTTTCTTCAAGGTTTTCAATTTACTCGCTTTCCGGTTTTAAACGTGGACGTATTTGAATCGAAGATTGTAAAGTGTAACTGCGTTATCATTAACATATATCTGCTCCTTTTCTAGTGTAATCCAACTAATACGGGCAATAATTTATGTTATGTCAAATACCGTCAACTGGGGGGAAGATGATCATTTTTAAGACAAAACATGCAATAACAATGTGTGTTTACATTTTAAATCGAAACAAATATTTTCAAAACATGTACTGCTATACGTTGCAATAATAAACAACTTTAGTTTTCTGAAATGCGTTCGCATTTATTAAAATAAATTAAATTATCACACATTTTTTGAGTAATCTGGTTTGGGGTGAAGTTGATCAAGACAGCTCTACTAAAATCATTATGACCTAGTAGTCAAAATACACTAGGTTATTTGTATGAATGTTGAATTTACTACGTAAAGAAGTCTACGAAGTCAATATTTGAAACGAAAATAACGTCATTTATGACGTTTTCTTCTCTTTCTTCCACAAAATACATTTTCATGATTATAATCGAAAAACTCGGATTTCTACCTAGCGGTAACATTACTTGAACGGAGAATATTGTTGACTTCCGTTTCATAAAAAAAATGGCACTTTTGACTGACACATCAAATGATCATCTTCACCTCAATGATCATCTTCCCCCCAGTTGACGGTACCGAATACTGTAAAGAGTAAACCGCCCTCATGTTAAAAAATAAAATATACATAAACTCTTTTATAATTGTGTATTACTTATTCTTTTCTTTTCAGGTATGGTGAATGGTAACAACATCAGAAAATTACAGGAAGTTCGAAAGTAAAAGTATTAATCAAAGTATATTACAGACCATCCTTGAAACTACAGGTAAAATGACGCCAGTTAAAATAACTTGCATTTCATAAAAAACATTGATTATCCCCACTTGTGACATATGGCTATTATTGGTAATACTCTGGGTTTGACCGCCGTGGCCATACAATTTTTATAATTGTTCTGCGACCAGTCTCACGAAAAGTTAGTGAGAGGTAAAAGTGATGAAACGAAAAAGGAACTTCATAGAATAGACACGATTTTCGTTTATCTTCCAAAGCTAGCTACAGAGAAAAAAAAAATTGTGGATGAATGATGTTCCTCACCACAATCATCGAAAACAGATTCTCAATGGCCCAGAAAACGCTTGCTTTGGTGTCATCGAAATGAAAAGTCGAAAAGCTGGTCTGAAATTATTTGCGCAGTGAGAAGTGAAAATCGGGGAGTTAGAAGTAAGGAACAATATGTTTCACTTCCAAGTCATATTTCTTTGCATCTCATTTCGTTCTTCGTACTTCTCACTTTTTAGAGTGAAAAGTGAGAAATAAGAAATGAAGAGTGACGAGTGAGAAGTGAGGCGTCCCACATTTCACTTCTCATTATTCATCCCTTTTTTCAATTCTCTCTGTAAAAAGTAAGAAGGACGAAATGAGAAAAAAGGAGTAAGAAGTGACGAATGAAATGTGAAACTTGTTATTTCTCAGTTCTTATTTTTTGCTTCTCACATCTTACTCGACTATTTTCTGCAAACTTCCGTCGGATGGAGTTGCTTCATGTAACAGGACAGCAGTTCCATAGATTTGTTATGGACCAGGAACATGTGGGAATGGAACATGTAAATCAAATGGGGGGACCATTATACGTATATAAACAAACTCAACGTTGCGTATTACGGACCCGGGGGGTGGCCATAATAGGCATGCTAGCAACATCATTTTAATATGCTTCTTGTGCCCGTCTGATTGTTGTCGAGAACCATTTTCATCGGGTTATTGTCCGACATTCTGGCTACGTGCCCGGCCCACCGCAGTCGTCCGATTTTCGCGGTGTGAACGATGGATGGTTCTCCCAACAGCTGATGCAACTCGTGGTTCATTCACCTCCTCCACGTACCGTCCGCCATCTGCACCCCACCATAGATGGTACGCAGCACTTTCCTGTCAAAAACTCCGAGTGCGCGTTGGTCCTCCACGAGCATCGTCCAGGTCTCGTGTCCGTAGAGGACTACCGGTCTAATGAGCGTTTTGTAGATTGTCAGTTTGGTACGGCGGCGAACTCTACTCGATCGGAGCGTCTTGCGGAGTCCAAAGTACGTACGATTTCCAGCCACTATGCGTCTCCGAATTTCTCTGCTGGTATCATTTTCGGCAGTCACCAGTGAGCCCAAGTACAACAATTCTTCTACCGCCTCGATTTCGACACCACCGATGCCAACTCGCGGTGGGTGGCTCACATTGTCTTCTCTTGAACCTCTTCCTATCATGTACTTCGTCTTCGACGTGTACGTGACTAGTCCGATCCGCTTGGCTTCCCTCTTCAGTCTGAAGTAGGCTTCCTCCATCTTCTCAAAGTTACGTGCCATAATATCTATTTCGTCGGCGAAGCCAAATAGCTGGACGGACTTATTGAAAATTGTACCACTCGTGTTAATCCTTGCTCTTCGTATTACCGCTTCCAAAGCGATGTTGAATAGCAGACACGAAAGACCATCACCTTGCCGTAGCCCTCTGCGGGTTTCGAAGGGACTCGAGAATGCCCCTGAAACTCGAACTACGCACATCACCCGATCCATCGTCGCTTTGATCAACCGTGTCAGTTTATCCGGAAACCCGTTTTCGTGCATTAGCTGCCATAGCTGGTCCCGATCGATTGTATCATATGCGGCTTTGAAGTCGATGGATAGATGATGTGTGGGCACGTTGTATTCGCGGCATTTCTGCAGTACTTGGCGAATGGCGAACACCTGGTCCGTGGTGGAGCGTTCGCCTATAAAACCCGCCTGGTACTGCCCCACGAACTCCCTTGCAATTGGTGCTAGTCGACGGCATAAAATTTGGGAGAGTACCTTGTAGGCGACGTACAGCAATATGATTGTGCGGTAGTTGCTACAATCCAGCTAATTGCCCTTTTTGTAGATGGGACAAACGACACTTTCCATCCACTCCTGCGGCAAAGCTTCCTCCTCCCAAATCTAAGGGTAATGACCCAGTGCAGCGCTCTAGCCAGTGTCTCACCACCGTGTTTAAATTTTTTTTGTCTTTATTTTTGTGATTTTTTATTGGCTAATAAGTTCATCACATGCCGTGTTTAAATCAGGCTTGCCAAAACTCCTCGCCGAGTAGAAAATGAGCAAGAGCAAGAGTTTTTTTGAGGAGCAGAAACAAGCATCAAAACTCACAACATTGAGCATCATTAAGCCCGAGCTTATGCGTCGCAAAACAAGAGCGAGTCGATCTGTTCATCTTTTTCTTGTGGTGCGTAACTCACACTCACACTCAAAACAGCCTCCAAGGTTTTTTTTCACATACAATGCGTCGCTCCGGAGGCTCAGTGAGTGCTCTTTCGCCTGACGCCTCACTCACATGTGTTTTTATTTTGCTTTTCCTCACTCTGTTTTTCTGTTCCTCTGCTTTTTTACGCTTCCACTCAATTGTGAGAATGCGAAGGCAGCATTTTGCTGATGATGACTTTATTTGACTCTAGCGAGTGTGAGGAGTTTTGTCAAGCCTGGTTTAAATAGCTCTCCTGTTAGTTGGTCAACCCCAGGGGCTTTGTTGTTCTTCAGCCGGCCAATCTCCTCCTGGATTTCCTGGAGATCCGGAGCCGGTAGAATTATGTCCTGCGCGCGTTCCCCCAGGTCCATCACCATACCGCCATCCTCGTCTGCTACATCGCCATTCAGGTGCTCTTCGTAGTGCTGCCGCCACCTTTGGATCACCTCACGCTCGTTCGTCAGAAGGTTCCCGTTTATGTCCTTATACATATCAGGCTGTGGCACGTGGCCCTTACGTGAACGGTTCAACTTCTCATAGAACTTTCGCGTTATTAGCGCAGTACAGTTGCTCCGTCTCTTCACGATCTCGATCTTCCTGCTGACGCTTTTTCCTCCGGAAAATCGAGTTTAGTCTGTTCCGCGCCTGTTTATATCGTGCCTCGTTCGCCCTCGTGCGGTGTTGCAGCAATCTCGCCCATGCTTCATTCTTCTCTTCTACTAACTGCTCACATTCGCCGTCATACCAGTCGTTTCTCTGATCCGGGGGCACCGTGCCAAGTGCAGCGGTTGTGGTGCTACCAATGGCGGATCGAATATCTCTCCAGCCATCTTCAAGAGACGCTGCGCCTAGCTGCTCTTCCGTTGGGAGTGCCACTTCCAGCTGCTGCGCGTATTCTTGGGCTAGTCTTCCGTCTTGTAGCCGCCCAATGTTATGCCGCGGCGTCCGACTTCGACGCGTGTTGTACACCGTCGAGAGTTTTGAGCGCAGGCATACTGCAACAAGGTAGTGGTCGGATTCAATATTCGCACTGCGGTAAGTGCGGACGTTCGTGATGTCGGAGAAGAATTTACCGTCGATTAGAACGTGGTCGATTTGGTTTTCCGTTTCTTGGTTAGGTGATCTCCATGTGGCCTTGTGGATATTTTTGCGGGGAAAGAAGGTGCTTCGGACTACCATTCCGCGGGACGCTGCGAAGTTTATGCATCGTTGGCCGTTGTCATACGATACGGTGTGCAGACTATCCGGTCCGATTACCGTTCTATACATTTCCTCCCTTCCTACTTGCGCGTTCATGTCACCGATGACGATTTTGACGTCCCGTAGTGGGCATCCGTCGTATGTCTGCTCCAGCTGTGCGTAGAACGCTTCTTTCTCGTCGTCGGGTCACCCTTCGTATGAGCAGTGCACGATTATGATGCTATAGTTGAAGAAACGGCCTTTAATCCTCAGCTTGCACATCCTTGCGTTGATTGGCTGCCACCCAATCAAGCGTTGGCGCATCTTACCCAGCACTATGAAGCCGGTTCCCAGCTCGTTGGTGGTGCCACATCTTTGGTAGAAGGTAGCCGCCCGATGCCCGCTTTTCCACGCTTTCTGTCCTGTCCAGCAAATCTCCCGCAGCGCCACGACGTCGAAGTTGCGGGGATGTAAATCATCGTAGATCATCCTGTCGCAACCTGCGAAACCTAGCGACTTGCAGTTCCATGTTCCAAGCTTCCAATCGTGATCCTTTATTTTCGCCTAGGTCTGTGCCGATTATGTCGAGTCGCATTGTCTCTTTTATTGTTCGTAATGATTGGTTTTCCAGGCGGCTTATTGGGCCTGCGCAAACCTCCTGTCTCGCCGGAGGGCCGTCGTGTCAGGGCTGTTTAGCGTCCCACCTAACACCAGGACTTGGGCTTGTGCGCTTTGAGCGGCACACGGTCGCTTTGGCTGAGCCTACTTGCGGATACATGCAGCTTTTTATAGAGGTTTAACAGGGCCCACTGTCAAACACCACCACATCCTAGGCAGGCGCCACAACTCGCAGATGGCCTGGGGAGGGATCGTCAAGCCCTTGGACATAGTCATAGCTGCTCCTAAAAGTGCATGTGCAAAGTGCATCGGTCTAGAATACTTGAATCGATGTTATAAAAATCTAAAAGTCTAAATCAGTAAAAATACTATGTTTGTGTTTAATACATTTTGAGGCAAATTTTGGCCTGTGCAACATTTCAGAACGAATCAACCACCATCCCAAAACGTCAGGCCCATATATTAACTGTCAAAGGCTGAGTCAAGTGCCCTGCGGTGTTTTGCTAGTGCGATTGAATCATATTAGTAAGTACGTCAAACAAGACTGAAAATGCCGAGGAAGCATTTTTCATCTATTTTTAAATTTCAAATTAAGCAATGTTCCTTTCGAAGAAAAACTGACGCGTTCAGGATGATTAACTTCGTCGTTCCCTGAAAGAAAATCGAATATCGATTCTTCATTTTAGGACACAATTGCCCACCGTTTTCTTCTCCCACGATATTTGAACGCTTAAAATAATTGTACAATGCGAGCCGCAGTACTTCCTGTTCTGACGGCATGTTTTAAACAACTGAACATGTTTTAGCAAAATAGTGTGTGGGTGACATTTTATGTAGGGGAACTGTTCCGTTTTCCATCTCACTGAACATATATTCATCTCATCGCAAAACAAAGAAATACAGCACCAATCTCGTCGCTTCTTTTTTCTAACACGGGTGCTCACTGCTGAAAAAATCACAAAAATAATAAACAAACCAAATTCCTTTTCATTGCTTTGTTTTTATGGGATGGAAATAGGAGCTATGGGATGAAGTGCCTAACCGTTCCCCTATTTTAGTTTATTTCTTTATTTTTATTATGAAATAAGACATACGTTCTACTTTATCTATCAATGCAACCAGAAAATTCGAATGCTTTATTTAGGCTTGCTTTATTTCCCATAGTAGTTACATGGTTGTATACTATTTCGCCGAAAACCATTTCGCGGAATTTTTTCTCGCGGTACGACATTCCGCGGAATGTATCAACTCTCCGAAACACATTTCGCGGAATGCACCTTTTTTCCGAAAGACATTTCGCGGAATGTACCTTTTCACCGAAAATCATTCCGCGGAATGCCATTTGGCGGAATGCAGTTAGAATAATTATCATTCAGATATATACCGATTTCTGCTTAATTACATGAAATCTGGGCTATTTTTATTTTGGATTTAATGCAAACCGAGAATTTTTGTATTCGTAAACCCGTACTCGACCCGAACCCGACGTAATTTAATTATTTACGCCTGCACAAAAGTTTTTCCCGAAAAAATCAAACTAGATATTTCCTGGTTCTATTTAAATTGAAAAAAATGTAAGCCCAAACAACGAACTAGCCTCACAATTAACAAAACCGAATAAAATAATTTTCAGTACTTTATTTCTTAATCCGGTACCCGACGCGGACCCGATTTTTTTGTCTCACAAACCCGCACCCGACCCGAACCCGATAAGGTACTCATTTTTAAAACCTGAACCCATGGGGTGCCTTTTTTAAATTGATGCATCTGCCCGGTATAAGACGAATGCAGGGGTAACGCCTTCTTTGAATGGATGCATCTCCCTGGTGTAAGGCGAAAGGAGTAGATAATGCCTTCTTTAAAAGAACGCGTCTGCCGATATAAAGCGAAGGGAGGGGTAACGCCTTCTTCAAATGAATGCATCTGCCCGGTATAAGGCGAAAGGAGTTGATAATGCCTTCTTCAAAAGAATGCGTCTGCCCGGAAAAATGCAAAGGGAGGGGTAACGCCTTCTTTAAATGGATGCATCTGCTTGGTATAACGCGAAAGGAGTTGATAATGCCTTCTTTAAAAGAACGCGTCTGCCCGATATAAGGCGAAGACAGGGGTAACGACTAATGGATGCATCTGCTCGGTATAAGGCAAAAGGAGTTGATAATGCCTTCTCTAAAAGAATGCGTCTGTCTGGTATAAGGCTAAAGGAGGGGCAATGCCTTCTTTAAATGGATGCATCTGCCCGGTATAAGGCGAAAGGAGTTGATAATGCCTTCTTTAAATGAACGCGTCTGCCCGGTATAAGGTGAAACGAGAGGTAACGTTCTTTAAATGGATGTATCTACCCGGTTTAAGGGGCAATTGAAACTACTTCTAAATATTCTGGGTGGCGTTCCTTAGCCGTGCGGGAAGATGCATGACTGCCAAGCAAGACTATGCTGAAGGAGACTGGGTTCAACTTCTGACCCGGTCTAGGAAATTCATCGAAAATTTTTTTTGGCTTTTATAAAAGTTTCAACGTGTTAATCTCGTGTTAAACGAATGCAAAAAAATGGTAACTTGGCTTAGAAACCTCGCAGGTAATAATTGTGGGAATACTGATTGAACAAAGGCTCATATTATTAATATTCCGCGAAATGGTGTATTCCGCGAAATGGTACATTCCGCCAAAAGTAATTCGGCGTAAAGGTACAAACCGCCAAATGTCGTACCGCGAAAAGTTTCAAACCGCCAAATGTCATTCCGCGAAATGTTCAACCGCGAAACTGAATTCCGCAAAACAGTTTTCGGTGAAATGTTATACAATCTAGTAACATGCATTTATACAAAAAAGCATTTAGATATGAAGTATGTTTGTTTTACTAGTACAGGCTCTTTCTCTACCAATGTGACCAACAATTGTGTATTACCCATGATTATTTGGGGGTTGTAAGGTTCACCGGGGCAAGTTGAAATGCGGGGAAGATGGAACAAAAGCTGTAATTTAGATAGGAAATGACCGAATGTTCTGATTTTTTTTTCAACATACTACTCCCCTAAACACAGCTTCTGACTGCCATTTCCGGAAGATTACAGCTTTTTTGCCCTTTGTAGAATCCCAACCAACTATTTGACGTACCAATGAAACAGGTCTCAAAACGATGATTGGAAGAGTTTTTTCATCAAATTTTCACGGTAGGTAATCATTCAATGTTGAATAAGCATAATGATTTTGAAAAATCGATGAAAGACCTGTTTCAATTAGTGTATTTTATTTGTTTAATATTGCTCCGCATATTCAACTTATCGGGGCAAATAGAAATGCGTGGTGCGGGCAAGTTGAAACAACGATTCAAAACGTCACCCTCGCAATTAAAAGTAATATTTTTTTTCCAGAATTCAACATGGTCGGTAAATACATACATTCGAAAAACATACATTTATAAAAACATGCAAACTTCTGAAAATAAATTTAACAAATTTCCGCCCTTTCTGTCGTGAATGCAACCCTCCTACAATCTCCACTAGAATGAAAAGGGGTTATGTTTAAACTGCAGTTTTGAGATTATTACTCTTAGAAAAATGAAACATAGAGTATGTAAACATTTCGTTAACTCCACCTTTCACTTCCCCAGCTGCCTATTTCTCCAATCAAAGAGCTTATGAGAGATATGCTGGCTGGTTAATTAATGTCCATTTATAAATAAGCCACAACCTTGGCCACAACCGAATAAATCAAGTGCACAATATACAAATGAACCAAATAATGAACCATCCTGAATAGTAATCCGAGTAGTTACCAGTAGTAGGAAAATAATTTGATAAATTTGCGGCGTAGTGCCTTCTCCAGAATTTGGTCTCTAATAATACGCTTGTGATTTTGTTTCAACTGCCCTTATTCGCAAAAGAAGCGCATGTCATTTTCTCCGACTTGAATAATTTGCTGTTGAATTTTTCAAACTTGTTTTACATGGAGAAATACAAAAAAATAATAATCAAATAAATTCCCCTAATTTAAATATACAAAATATTTATAAAAAAAAGTTTTTTAAGGTTGATTATTTTTTATGTATAATCTTTGGCCCGAACAAGCAAACACCGCAAACGGTTTCAAAATATATCAAAGGGTGAATTGTTTACAGCACTTCGAATTTCAACTTTGAAAAAAACCGTTTCAACTTGGACCGGTGTACCTTATACAAGTCAAACTATCCTATTGCACACCATTCTCCATCACCCCTAAAAAGTGTATAAATGTATGAGCATTAAAGCCGCACAAATCCCACCTGAAATCACACCTCAATGGCTTCTAAACGGACCGTCCTTGGCTCAACCGGAACTCTGTCACTGACTGAATACAATCCCCAGCAGGTTGTATTTTAATCCTTCTGGGTATTGTTCAGGCATTTAACTTTTCCTCTGCAATGCTCTGTAGGAACATAAATGAACGAAGCACCATGAGCCCCTTTTGATTCTGCATAATAATATGCTGGGGTGGGACATTTATGCGCCAACTTCCGGGGTTTACCGTTTATTTATATACGCAGGTTCGTTGAAACATTATCCACACCCCAGCTTTAAAGGACAGTGCAATTTAGCAATGATGAGTCATCGCTAAAACTATATAAGTGGAACGGGTTGATTCCAAATTTTGATATGGAGTTAATTCGACTCTTTCTTATGTTTAGCACAGAATGTGGCGGATAATGCGAGCAAGAAGAAGAAATGATTTATAGTAGCAAATCAAGTGGTGGAACTGAATGGGATAGTACAAGTGAAGACAATCCATTTTAATAATTTTCTACTCACAATAACAACAAAAAGTAGCAGTACAAAACATCCTTCATCAAATAATAGCCAATCATCGCTTCTTCTTCTGTTCCCTCATGAAGTAATCACAAGCTGACAAATTTCTAAGCTAATAGTAAAGTTCGATACAAACCAACAGTTTCCCATTTATAAAATCACGTCTAACCCAATAAAAGTAATGGCAGACACTTTCGATTTGTCGATGAAAAAGCGTTTCCGAACGTGGTCGATTCCCATTATTCTTCATCAAATTCTTCACGGCCAATAACTTTTCGATATCGGACCGATGCAATAAACCTGGTCGAGCAAGTGCCGATATGCGACCCACACAGGATCGTAGCGGACTCTGGAAAGCGGCTGCAATGGCGGTAAATTGAAAGAAAATACATTAATCTCTCTCACCAACCGTCAAAGTGGGTTAGACTCGAGCTAAGGTACATGATCATAAAATGCTTATGCTTGCCGTGCGGCTTCTCTCCGGATGGATTGTGGGTCAACCAATAAACTTTTTCCTGCCTGCCATTTGTGGTTAATGTTATAAAACAATACGGTACCGGTCAATAATGTGCAAAATAAATGGCCAAAATGCGATAACAAATGATTTTGCATACCCTTCTCTATTTTTGTGCTACACTATAACATTGCATATTTGGATCCTTATCATTAATTTATTACTCAAACATGATTCTTTACGTACCCAATATTAGACCCGACTTTGAAGATAAAAAAAAACAAAAAAAATAGCCCTTGGGTGCACAGTGAACCAGTTAAGCGGATTACAGTAAATCGTTTATTCGATTGTTAATTCATGAAATTTACCAATGAATGCAACTGAATCACAGCCATGCGGTCAAACTGAATTGAAAATAGAGCGAATTAACTGAGTGAAAATAGAGTCATTTTGGTACGTGGAATCGTACCGACCATGCCCTGATTTATGGCACAGAGCCATGCTAAATTAAGTTTATTTGTTTTGCAGTCCACTAAGGCAAGATAAAATCGGAAGCGATTCAGCGCTAGTGCCCGTAGCCTACGATGGAACTCATGTTCATTGTTGTTATTGCTCGAAGTTGACAGGGTTGATTGATGCCAACGGTGATTATGCTATAGGCAAGAACGTGTTGAACATTTTGAAATGTAAATTAATTTTGATTTATGTTTTAATGTAGAAAGCCAGGCATAATAAAATGCAGGTTGACTGATACTTACAGGCTTGATAAAAACCGAATACTGTGATAATTAGATTCTTTCACTAGCCGTCGCAGATGAGCAATGATGATGGGTTACTTGTGATGTAAAATGGTTTAAAATGAGGAAGATTAAAAAACAGATTCCTTTTAGGAGAGGAATTAATTATGAGTGTAGTTAAACTGAAGCAAAAATCAAAAATTTTCTAAGTGGTAAAATTTTAATCAATTGAAATTCGAGTAGTCCATTCCAAGATGCTATTAATTCATTTCTACATCATGCACGATATTATTCATATTTTATTGATAAAATCAATATATTGATATTCTTCGTATAGAATGCTTTTTGGTGCGAATTTGTGTGAAGTGAAGCGATGCGATTGTGCATGAAAAATTTGAGTACGACACTTTTTCAAAATCGCAATTCAAAATTGCTTGATTCCCAAACGAATATTTTATAAGACCTTAAAAATTTGCAATCTTTTTTACAATATCTGTATGTACAGCTTTTAACCGCTTTTTTGTTCCCATCTTTGCTGGGTTTTCTATTAATATGGGACATATGTTGGACATTCTGGTAATATATAAGACCTTACGATTTTTGCCTTTCTCTTACACGAAGTGTATGCGTAGGCTAGAATTACTCCAAATTTTTTTTATATAGTAAGCCCATAGTGAAACGTAGCTTAGTGAAACATACTATTTTTTTTATTATTCTTTATATTTTTATTAACTTTACTCTGACCGTTTATTACCAACTCAACGAACCTCCTGCAGGTTGACGATAATTATATTTGTGAAGCACTTTCTTTTCAGACTAACAATGCCTTTCTTTTTTTTCCTAAACAGCTTAAAAGCTCTACGTGACACCTCGAGACTAAAGATAAATGACACCGAGCCAGAACAAGCATTGCTCGTTTTCATAATATCAGCATTCCACTCCATTCGACGCGCATTTCTCGTCGTTGGGGATTCACTACCCCATTGTAAAGTCCGGCGGCGGCACGGTGGGTCCCACTCCATTAGACCAAGTAGAGCAGAGATGCAGATAGCGATTTCTAGCACCCCACTAGCACACGAGATGCTGTCGGATGATGCATCGAGCACGTGCACTGGACACATTTAATCCCTCTGGCACTGTGGACCAACCAGTGATGAGACTTGGTTTGAGAGTTTGCTCCATATTCCACTTGCACTTGCTGCTGCTGATGCTGATGCTACTGCAGTGATTTGCATAACTCTCGCATCCATGGCCATAGACACTACCCTTCTTGCTGCTGCTAGGACGAATGCAGTTAGTCAGATGTTGTCCACTGGTTTTGCTGACCAACATCAAGCCGGCAACGAGCAACAAATGGCACTCTGTGGTTTGGTTCGGTTTTGTGTGGTATGCCATTTGGTACTGGCGTTTATCATGATCCGTTTGTTCATTTCACATTTAAGCTATTGATGTGTCTTCCGCAGTGCTATATACACCATCACAGCACTTAGCAACTCATTAAATCGTTCGAATATTGGCTGCACACTTAAATCATTTCACAGATTTCGGTGAATTTTGCTTCAATTCACCGAAATCTCAACAGCAGATTTTTTCGGTAATTATTTCACAAAATTTTCGGCGATTTTTCCTTTGTTCAACTGTCAAAACCACCGGAAATCTGTAAAATTATTCGTTCTGCTTCGAAATTTCACAGAAATCTGCGATTTATTTTAAGTGTGTGTAATGGAAAAAAAAATCAATAAAAACTGATCAGACCTAAAGGGATTGGCAAGGTTTCTGATTGAGACAAAAGTCGACAAAAGTTGTTCACATATAAGCATGATCATGGCATCCACCTTAATATTGCATAAACTATTCTTCAATATCTGAGACTCCCCGACTTTTCCGGCCGACTTTATTCAAGAAGATTAAAAAAGCAGGAAGTTGTGTTTGACACACGACCACAAAATGTATGAAGGATTACATAAAGTTTAAAATATTTAATTTTAAAATGGCCAATGTTCATGGCTGCACGACGCCAACCACGTTGTCTGTGGAGGGTCCGCCAATCGTCCTCTACTTGATCGATCCACCTTGCTTGCTGTGCACCATGCCTTTTTGTTCCCGTCGGATCGTTGACGAGATCCGTTTTCACTGGATTACTATCCGACATTCTGGCTACGTACCCGGCCCACCGCAGTCTTCTGAGTTTCGTGGTTTCCCAACAGCTGATGCAACTCGTGGTTCATTCGCCATCTGCACCCCACCATAGATGGTACGTAGCAATTTCCTTTCGAAAACTCTCAGGGCGCGTGGCTCCTCCACGTCCAGGTCCAGCGTCGTCCAGGTCTCATGTCCGTAGAGGACTTCCGGTCTTATAAGCGTTTTGTAGATGGTCAATTTGGTACGTTTAGTAATGTACTTTTCCAATCATCAACAACAACCAAAACACAGCCAAGTACAGGCCTCCGATTTATCGTCCAATCGGCGTCTTCGGCGAAAAAAAAATCTGAAGCATCCTACCGCCGAAGGCCCTGCTGGGACCGATACTGACGCCATAGGATGTTTTGCAGTGATCATGTGGTTGTGTTTTTTTGCTAATTTGGAGAAACTTTCCATCAATTCAACATCCTTTTCTCGGTCTTAGCATCATAAGAGCATATCTACATTGTTCGATGTCCTGTTGTTAAATACAGCGATTTGCTACAGTTTCCCACAGATTCTATGGTTTGATGTGATAAAAAATGCACATTATTTCAGAAGCAACAATCACGTAACTTTTGGTCCAAATGAGCTATCATTAAGCAAAACATAAACTTGAAGGAAAGAAATCGATCAATGCAGTTGCGTCATTATGATACTAAGCACGAGTTTTGTATGTGATGGTAGTCCTGAAAAGGAAATGATTTATTTCTTACTATGTCTGAATCTCGATTTGTGCAATTGCACAACATGTGAAATATTTAGTTTATGAAATGTATTGGAGGATAACCACTTCCTACGGTAGCATTTTATCCTACGCCCTCAGTACGCTACGAAGGACTACTGCCCCTACTAAGCTACGAAGGACCTCCGTCGTTTTACACAGCTCAGCCCCTGCTGCTTAACTTGTTTACCTCCGACAAGCCAGAACGTCCTGAAGGCGGCATTCTGTCTCTGTTCACAGATGACTCCTCTCTACAAAGGTAGAGTGATCAGAGCACTAGTGGCGAAACTCCAATGCAACCTGGACAGAGTCACCCATGACAGAGTATCTCACCACCTCGAGACGAGCCAGCCTTGGGCTGAAAGTCTCCCTAATAAAGATAAAAAAAGTACCTCACCAGCTAGCTGGAAGATCTGTATCAATGAAGCGAAGGCCCAGATCATCATCTACCCACACTCGAAATTTCCCAAACGTGTTCCGCCTGTAATCCATGTTCCGCCTGTAAAGCCTGTTCCCGTAATCCTACAAAATAACGGTGGAATGGTCCAATGAGGCTGGCTATATGGCTTGACCTCGACAGCAAACTAATTTTTAGGCAACATGATGACAAAACAAGAAAAAGTGCAATGTCTAGCGCTAACTAATATATCCGCTGATCAATCAAAGGTCGTCACTGGGAACTGAGTCACTGCCGGACTGGGAACGGAAAGTTACGTCAAAGCCCATCACCCGAAACTACAACGAGCTCAACACAAATTCCTGCGGATGATTATGAACACCTCACCCAGGACTAGTACGTCTGAGGTTCATCGTATGGCCAGGGTAAGAATATTACTAGAACCCTTTGGTGAGTGAAGAAAAAAGGAAAAACAAATCGTAAACGTTCTAATCGAAGGTAAATTCTTCTCTCACGTTACGAACGACCGCACTTACCGCAGTGCGAATATTAAATCCGACCTCTACCTCGTTGCAGTATTCCTGCGCTCGAAGCTTTTGACGGTGTATAACACGCGTCGAAGTCATTCGCCGCGGCCTAATATTGGGCTGCTACAAGACGGTATATTGCTTTCATCCTCCGTTAGAAGCGGTTGCAGAATATTTCTATGTGTGCCGAAAATACTTTGTTGTACTCCTTGCAGGAACCTATCTTTCG
This sequence comes from Armigeres subalbatus, assembly GCF_024139115.2. Classification (NCBI taxonomy): domain Eukaryota; kingdom Metazoa; phylum Arthropoda; class Insecta; order Diptera; family Culicidae; genus Armigeres; species Armigeres subalbatus. The sequence goes on from NC_085141.1 coordinate 17,546,579, forward strand.
GAACATTACTATAGAAGTACATCTCGAAATGGTATATTAAAAACACCGCGAGGATCGCATTTTCTAAAGATTCTCAACGACCATAGTATAAAGAAATCGAGAGATTTGTTAAATCGATGAATTCCATCAGATAACAGAAATGGACACAGTGTACAAAAGGGGGAGAGAATCGAAGCCTTTTTTCAAATTTAAGAATGAGAAGGCTTTCAAAGACGTGAGGGAGAACAGTACACAACATATTCTTTTTCGGTATGCCAATAGAACAACAATAGCAGTGAAGAAGAGTGAAGCAGAAGGAAATTTTCAATACGTACGAGTGTGTGATCTACCACCAGAGCTACCTGACTAAGAAATAGCAACGGTTTTAGGAAAGTATGGTAACGTCGAGAACTAACGCTGGTGTGTTAGAAGGAACCCCTTCCAGGGAAGATTGATTCAAATGAAACGAAGGTTTTGGATATCATGGATCTGGAAGAAACAGGAGACGAACATTAATAAATCGGCCCTAAAAAAACAAGAGCTTAAAGTTCAACTAATTCCAATGAACTGTTGGAAGTCTGATGAAAAGGTGTACACGCAATAGCCGGGATCAATCAGATTAAAGCTGTAGATAAGGACGAAAAGGACTGACACCGAAGCAAGGGCAGCCCTTTGCTAGTCAACTAGTCAAACTAGCCTAGTGTCGTAGTTTTTTATTTCGTTTTTTCTTCAAATTGTATGAACAAAATATTAAATGAAAGTTCGGCTCCGTTATGTGTATTGAGCCTATCAAATAGATCAAATTAAATAATTTTATAATAATTATTATAACTGATGGCCTGCGGCTCCGCAAAATGTACTAACACGACTGAGCCTTGGAAAGGAACAAATGAAAAAGGTTCACTAGTCCAAGACTGGAAGTCATTGAAAGCACTTGGCACGGTGCCCCCGGATCAGAAAAACGTCTGGTATGACGGCGAATGTATGATGGCGAATGTGGGCGAGATTGCTGCAACACCGCACCGGATCGATCGAGACACGGAACAGACAAAACTCGATTTTCCGGAGGAAAAAGCGCCAGCAAGAGGAGACCATGAAGAGACGGAGCAACTGTACCGCGCTTATAACGCACGAAAGTTTGAAGAGATGTCGAACAGCTCTCGTATTTACGTTAGCACTAGGCGGGATTTATAGGCGAACGCTCTACCCCAGATGAGGTGTTCGCCGTACCTCAGATTTCTCAGACCTGCTATTCAACATCACTTTGAAGGGGGTAATACGAAGGTCAGTGATCGACACGAGTGGTACGATTTTCAATAAGTCCGTCCAGCTATTTGGCTTCGCTGATGACATAGATATTATAGCACGTAACTTTGAGAAGATGGAGGAACCCTACATTAGACTGAAAGGTGAATCTAACCGGTTTGGACTAGTCACCAACACGTCGAAGACGAAGCACATGATAGGAAGAGGTTCAAGAGAAGACAACGCGAGCTACTCATCAAGAGTTTGTATCGGTGGTGGTCGAAGAATTTGTGTACTTGGGCTTACTGGTGACTGCCGAAAATAATACCAGCCGAGAAATTCAGAGACGGATCATGGCAGGAAATCGTACGTACTTTGAATTCCGCAAAACGCTTCGATCGAAGAGAAATCGCCACCATATCAAACTGACTATCTATAAAACGCTCATCAAACCGGTAGTCATTTATAGATACGACATGTGGACAAAGCTCGTGGATGATCAACGCGCACTTGGAGTTTTCGAGAGAAAATTGTTGCATACTATCTATGCCGGGGTGCATGGAAGACGGTACATGGAGGAGACAAATGACCCACAAATTGCAACCGCTGTTGAAAGAACCATTCATCGTTCAAACCGCTAAAATCGGAAAACTGCGATGTGCTAGGCCCGTAATCAGAATGTCGGACAATACCCCGGTAAAAATGATTTCGACAACAGTCCCGACGGGCACAAGAACGAAGTTGAATAAAGAAGATTTTTATTTACTACACAGGCCACTCCAGTCTTAGTCTGAGAAATGAATAAATAATGATTAATTATTTTAGAGCGTCTTAGGGGAAATGCTACAAGGTTAAAAGACTATTATTCTTCCATTTACTTCCACTATTAACTTTTTTATGTATCAACAAGCAGATACGCATTTCGTTTCCTACTTGGAAACTTCTTCAGTGTTTGTTATCGACAGTCGATAACAAACACTGAAGAAGTTTCCAAGTAGGAAACGAAATGCGTATCTGCTTGTTGATACATAAAAAAGTTAATAGTGGAAGTAAATGGAAAAATAAATAATGCCTAGTGAATAGCACGACAAATGAAAAACTTTGACTACAAAATTTCATTTGAAATGACAGATCATAAGAATCCTTAATTTTTTAATAGAATGGATATCAGATTCTAGACACCACTTCCTATCATTCTTTATGACTGTTTTTCATACGAATGTTGAATTCACTTTGTGAAAATCGACAACTTTCAGTTTATTTCAGTAGAGATTTCGAACGCAAGGCCACATGGAAATTACCTAATCAAGAAACGGAAAACCAAATCGACCAGGTGGCGGTAAATTCCAAATCGACGGTAAATTCTTCTACAACATCACGAACGTACGCACTTACCGCAGTGCGAATATTGAATCCGACCACTACCTCGTTGCAGTATGTCTGCGCTCAAAACTCTCGACGGTGTACAACACGCGTCGGAGTCTTCCGCCGCTGCTAAACATTGGGCGGCTACAAGACGGTAGACTAGCTCAAGACTACGCGCAGCAGCTGGAAGTGCCACTTCCAACGGATGAGCAGCTAGGCGCAGCGTCTCTTGAAAATGGCTGGAGAGATATTCGATCCGCCATTGGAAGCACCGCAACCGCTGCACTAAGCACGGTGGCCCCGGATCAGAGAAACGACTGGTATGACGGCGAATGTGAGCAGTTAGTTGAGGAGAAGAATGCAGCATGGGCGAGATTGCTGCAACACCGCACGAGGGCGAACGAGGCACGATACAAACGGGCGCGGAACAGTCAAAACTCTATTTTCCGGAGGAAAAAGCGTCAGCAGGAAGATCGAGACCGTGAAGAGACGGAGGAACTGTACCGCGCTAATAACGCACGAAAGTTCTATGAGAAGTTGAACCGTTCACGAAAGGGCCACGTGCCACAGCCCGATATGTGTAAGGACATAAACGGGAACCTGCTTACAAACGAGCGTGAGGTGATCCAAAGGTGGCGGCAGCACTACGTAGAGCACCTGAATGGCGATATGGCAGACAACATTGGCGGTATTTGACCATGGTTGCAACTACCAGGAGAGCTGTTTAAACACGGTGGTGAGGCACTGGCTAGAGCGCTGCACTGGATGATTACCAAGGTTTGGGAGGAACTATTCAAAGTATTGAAAATTTCAAATCTTCCCAAACCCAGTAAAAAAAATCAGAGCAAATCCCGTTGATACATCCCCAACACGGACATCAGTTCGATGTACGTTACGGTTCTTTTGGTCCATCGTTCCATTTCTCTATGCGTAGAAAGACCCATGTTTTGGGTGCGCGCGTCATTTTCGTTCGAGAATTCCCATCGGAGGCCGTGAACAGGGATCTCGTTTCTCGGGCGGAGAGCAAACCATGGCGTAGTTTCCAAGCGACATCAGTTGTCCGCAGCGATAGATTTTGTCCGGTTGCGATTGTCCGATTCTATTTGATTTCCAATCAAATAGATCGGTTCTTTTGAGAACAACAATTACATTGGGAAGAAAGTGACTAGTGACCGGCAAATTATTGGCGTCCAGTGAAATTTTAGCAAGATTCTGAATTTGGTTATGTGCTGCTAGTGATTTGAAAAGCGTATTATTAAGAAGATTAATAGAAAATTGACTCAAGATTAATTTCCTCTAAAGTACGAAACATAATTGCTTGGCATCAGCAGCGGAATCATTGCGTCAGTATCGGTCCGAGAGGCGGTCGTCGACAGATGGTAGCCGCAAAAAGTTTGTTCTATGTTATGAAACCTCAATCTTAGGCTGACAACTTTCTTCCCATCGCTCTCAAGCAGCTCCCTTTCTTTTGGATTATTTCTGGGTGGTGTGAACGAGCGCGCTCAACCTCCGAAGCCGTACAGCATGCCACCCTGGGGCTTCAGTGCGTAGACGACATCCATGGCGGGGATCGTTTTGCCCTTGGAGTGTTCCGTGTAGGTGACAGCGTCCCGGATAACATTTTTCAGGAACACTTTCAGCACACCGCGGGTTTCCTCGTAGATGAGCCCGGAGATAACCTTGACCCCTCCACGGCGAAACAGCCGACGGATTTCGGGTTTGGAGATGCCCCAGATGTTGTGGCGCAACACCTTCCGGTCCTTATGATGTTGGTGGACTGGTGGGTTTGCGTTTCTGGTCTATCTCTAAAACGCTAGTGCGAACTCAAATAGTGTCGAATAAATCAAATAGTAAATACAGGCATACCTCGATAGTACGTACCCTCGATAGTGCGTACCCTCGATAGTACGTACACAAAGAAAAAATATTTCCTTTTTATTTTCTGTACGATTTTAGTTAAAATTTTAATATGTTTTGATCATGGCACATGCGTGGGGTCCTTTATATGCTACGTAATCATTTTACATCTGATTTAAACACCATCGTGAGCTTATAACGAATTAAAGAAGCAGCGCTTAATAATCGTCTGACAGTCTCACGTAGCACACATCATTCTATTATTTTAAACAATTCAAGGAACATTTGAAACAGCTGATTACATTCTCTAAAAATATTATCATAATTGTATGGGTGTGGATGTATAGATAATTTTCCTAGAAATCAGAATAGCTACCCACTTAATTGAACGATTATTATGTTTATGAATTATTTTATCTATCAAGCAAGTTAGTTCCAGTTTTAGAAACCGACCCCATGTATTAATTCACCTTATAGACCAGAGAACATTATCCCGAGGAGTAAATCAAATTCATCATGGGAATAGTGTTTCTCAAAAATGAATTTGCGGCAAGATGTTTAATTCAGTTCACAGTAAGTTTAGTTCCAATCTATCCCCTTGTTGGTAACAACATTTTTCTTGAGAAACAAATTAGCAGCGTTACTAAAATGAAGATATTTTTTTGGTTGAATAGTTAATTTTATTTTATTTATTTTGTTATGTTTTTCAGTTATTTATTTGAAATAAAAATTCAGTTATTTCCCAGGAGTTCCTTAAAAAAATCATCCCTAGATTCCACTAGAAATTCAATCAGGAGTTCCTTCTAAGATTCCTCTAAGACGTCTCACTGGAATCCCAGAAGAAGTTTATCCTGTAACCGCAGTTTCTCCCAAGGGTTCTTTCATACAATTCCATACAGGATTTCACTTGATATTCAATCAAGACCTGTGCGCCGATTGAAATTATATCAGCGTGCCAAATAATGTTCAGCCAGAGCCAGCGGCGATGGCGTGGCGGCGTCATGCCGCTGGTGATTTGCGGTGACGTGAATCAATTTCGTGCATTTATGTTTCTCCAGGGCTTCCTTCGGACGTTTCTCCAAGTTCCCCCAGAAATCTCTCCAGAAGCTCCGTCAGGAATTTATCCGCAAGTTCCTCCAGGAATCCCCCGCAAGTTCCGCAAGGAATTCCTCCGCAAGTTCATTCAGGTCTTCCTCCGCAATTTATTCCAGGCCTTCCCCCAAAAGTTCCTCCAGGAATTTCTACGAAAGTTCCTTAAAAAAATTCTCCGTAAGTTTCTCCAGGAATTCCTTTGGAAGTTCCTTCAGAAGCTCCTCCGAAAGTTCTTCCAGAAGTTCCTCCAAGAATTCCTTCGGAAGGTCCTCCAGGAATTTCTCCGGAAGTTTCTCCAAGAATTCGACTAGGACTCAAAGAAATTACTTCAGAAATTTCTCCGTAAATCCTTTAAAAAATCTTTCAAAATTCCATCTTACATTGTTGCCATAGAAATCATTCAGAAATTCCCACGTAAACTCCTGGCATTCGCTCTGAGGTTACTCCACAAATTCCACCCAGATCTCTCATTAATTACGTCGAAGTCTTCCAGAAATTCCTTATGAAGCCCTTGATAGACATCTCCCACTCACGCCCTGGGAATTCCTACAAAAATTGCTACAAGAACTGTCCCGAAAAATTGTTCAAAAAATTTTTTTTTCGGGGTTTCTGTCAGAAATTCTTTGAGAAATCCGTCTGAAAATTCATCTGGAAATTTATCCAGCTATTCTTTCTGTTATTATTTCTTTTGTTATTCTTTCCCAAATTTTCTTTCAGAAGCTCCACCATGAATTCTCCCAACAATTTCAACAAGAATTTCCCCGGAAATTACTTTGAGAGTTTCTCCAGAAATCCCTTTTCCCCAGAAAATTTCTTCATGAATACCCCGGGAATTTGTTTCGGAATCCCCACAGGAATTTCTCAAGCTATTCTGCATGGAATTCCTTCAAGAACTACTCAGGGAAGTTTCTTTTCTAGGAAGAGTTTTCGAAGGAATTCTTGTGGGAGTATTCGAAGGAGGATTCGAAGGAGAGGATCCCAGATGGATCTTTTGGATTTCCTGGAGAAATTTTCAGAGGAATTCCTAGAAAAGTATCGGAAACAAATCTAGGTGAAATTCTAAAATAAGAAGTTTTATTTAAATGAAGTTCATAAGGAATTTTCAGAGGAAAATATTTTTAAATTTCCAACCAAATTTTAAATAAAGATATGAAATAATTTCAGACTTTTAGAGTGTTTAGTAGATCGCCGTCTTATAATTTAGACTTGAAAACTTTATCGACAACATCACCTCAATTAGTCGAGCTGTGTTGATCGGTATATGGGATGACTTCCATGTCATCACAGCTTCGTTTTCTTAGTGAACATACAGCCTTTTCGTTACACCTTGGTGCACGAGAAGCGTTAACACGATTCTAAAGACGAGAATACTAAAATAACATAGAACGTTTTTACATCTTCGAAATTTTAATTGTTATTTTTATACTCATCTCAGTGTTAAATACTCATAAAATTACGAATCACAATGAAGGTTCCTCCAAACCAACGCGATGCGACTGTTGCTATGGCTGGCAGTTTGTCGCTTTGGTAAGACAGAGTCGCAACGACAGTGATAGGCAATTTTAAAGCTTTTCATTCCCATAAAATCTATAGGGGAAATCCAAGGGGCAACTAACTCTAAACTTTCGACAGTATCCAAAAATACTAACAAATACTAGTGAAAAACTACGTCGTATCTACGGTAAATTGATCGAAGAGCCCTGGTTGGGAAACATAAAACACCCAGTCTATACAGTCCACCTAGTTTTAGGCAACACATGATTTCAGTTTTCCTTAAATTCTTACAAAATCACTGAACAACTATTTCTATTACTATAACTTTTTGAGCAACTTTTGGGGCCCACGTTTTGGTTTGATGGTATTAGAAACATAAAATGCGGTTTGAAAGTTTTCTAGAATCTGTGGAAGGTAGAAATCAGGTGTTTCCTATACGAGGGAGCACTGTGTTTCATCAACTAACTGACCAACGCCACAACAACCGAACTAGCTACCGTTTCATTGTTTGACGAAAATCGTGGATACTAGAAATATCACGAAATACTATTGCGAGACGATGAGTAATATTATCGCAAAGTTTAGAGTTACTTGCCCCTTGGGGAAATCCATAAAATACGTCACGTAAAAATTAAGCGATCTATCAACCACCCTCAATCATCGCTTTTTGTAGTAATATGCATAATCATGTACGATGTGTAACATATATTTAAAACACCACTCCTGCAAATTTCACGTAATTTATGGATGTTCTAAAGCATTAAAAAACAGTACATATTTTGTAGAAAAAGCCTCACATGTACAAAGACGATGATTTAGCTCAATGCTACATGTAGGCACCATTTCAAGAAACATCTGGGTCCTGTTGGTTCCTTGTGCTCTATATCAAATACAATTATGCTCAGAGTACAGAGCCTTCTATCGAAATTTTGACTTCCGGATGGTTTTATGAACGTTCTGCTATTCCTAAATAAACAAAAAGGCAAAAAAATTTGTTCGGATTTTTTTTTTTTTGCTTCGATAGTACGTACACTAAAATTACGCAGGTGTACGTACTATCGAGGTATGCCTGTAAATAAATCACGTCGGTTAGCAATCCCAACGGCAATGGCTGCTAGTGGAGCGGCGGTCTGGGCGACACACAGTGGCGGGCCCCCATACAAAAGCCGGACAAAAACTAATATGTTGCTCGAAGTTTTCACCAAAGAGTAATTTTGGGACGCTAAATTCATTTTGAGGTTAGAATTGATATCCAACATATACTATGCTACTCGAGTACTTCTAGAGACGCAAACCTTAAGGTCTGAAGCATTAACAGCGTCTTCATTCTAACATTGAAACAGTCAATTTCCAGCTTTGGAGCAGCTAAGAGCAAATCACCACACTTACCACCGGAAAGTAGACCAAAAACAGGTTTCAATACATGATACCAGATCGCTCCGAATCTTTTCCGAAAAAACTCGAAAAGTCAAATTTCCTTTTGCCATACAAATTTGTTCGGCAATTTAATCTGACAAATTAAATTTTGCAATAGAAATACCCAAATTTAGTTAAGCTCATTTAGACGATTTTTCGATAAATTCGGAAAACAACAATAAAATTGGATTTTTTGTTAGGGTTTTCAATCAAACAAATAAAACTGAACTACTTATTCTATACAAACTTCAACAAATTTGGCCTAACTACTTGAATATAACAGTAATTTTAGAAATGTATATGAACCGTTTGTTTGAGAAACTGCATATGTGACATTTTTGGCCAAAATGAGATTTTCATATATTCTGAATCATTGTCCAAAAATACGTATTGATGATAATGATGATGATGATGATACTAACATCTATTGTAGTAAGGCACCTGCCGATAGCACTGGCCATATCTGACAAACGATTTGATCATGATTATACTACTGTTTGTATTTCATCAGACTCCTGTATGAAGGGCCAAAAATGGGTGTGGTGGTTCCATAAGCAGAGACACTTATGCGAATCCACGGGATGAATAGAGAATCTCCTTCCAGAAGAAACTTCGTACATACAATATTATAATCTAGCCCTCGTTTCCCAGATTGACCCAATAGATGGGGTGAAGAGCCCGTCCTTTATCCACGAGATGTTAACAATAGGAAGTTGGCGATTCCACTTTTCCTATCCAAATCGCTTCAATCGGGTGCCCTGATGGTTTTTTTATGGTATACAATCATATAGTTTCAATATAATTTGGTAAATATATAAAATGGAATTGTCTCACCAAGTTTATATTCCATGTCCTGGACGAGAAAAGACCTTTCTTCAACACCAGCTAGTTTTAGATTTATGCCTTCAGAGATAGAAAACCAATAGCTCTACAAGAGATGTTCTGGTTTAGATAGGGGAATATGCTTCATTCTGGTTCAAAGATCGAGAAATAGACTTCTTGATTTCTGAAAAGATGAAATAAAAAGGCGGATGGCAGTATCATGAATAATGACATAATTGTTTTGATTGATATGAATATGTATTCTGAATTTTTTGCCTTTCTCGTACAACAAACTTTTTTTTTTCAAAAACATTTATTTGATAAGTACAACACAACTATATTTTGAACTGTGGTGGGCTGGTTATTCAACAAAAATTGACAATAACTCTGCAGTGATCTAATAGGTGGAAGAATACGAAGAATTTGAAATACATTTCTTCTCTAGACATAATACGAAATGACAAAATATGAAAAGTGTTTGCTTATATGTAAACCGTTTGTTTAAAAAACTGTATATGTGACATTTTTGGGCAAAATGAGATTTTATATATTCTGAATCCTCGTCCAAAAATACGTATCCTGGTAAAAAAAAACGTAAAAAAAATTTGTTCGGAAGCGTATGACTTTTTTGCGTATGTTTGAGAAACTACATATGTACACGCATTTTGAAGATTACGGAGATTATAAGTATTAATATAAGTATAAGTATAAGTTTGCTGTGGCTATCGATAGGTTTTCAGTCGTTTAAAATGTCATGAAATAAGAATTATGCCTTCCTAGATTTTGGACCTACCAAGGTATTTTGAAGAAATGAGATATTTTTCTACTAAAATTGAAGAAATTGTAAGAATGTTTTAGGTTTCAAAATTATTCAAAAATCTAATAAATTTGAACACCATAGATATTTGAGAAATTTATAATAGACTTAGGAAGTCTTCTTTGTCGTTTTGAAAAGCATTCAAGATTTAATTAAAATAAGTTTATAAAAATAATTCCTGTAACCACTTTCCGTTGGGGTGAAAGTTTGACTAGGTTTTAATAATCCTAATAGAATTTTTCCAAGATCTTAGATTTTTATCATTGGAGTTAACAAAGATATCTTTTTGTTTTATAATTCTGAAAAGGATTTTACAGATCCTAGAAGAAATTATCAAAGTTGGAAATTAAGACACAAACTTTCAAAAGATAGGTACGAGCCTGTCTCCGGCTAAATTCAAAATAAATATTGTAGGAAATTTTGAAATAAATGTCTTATGATTTTTGTTCCGATTTCGTGAATTTCAAATTTATGTTATTTTGCTAGTGGACATTCAAAAGGATCCTGAAATGAACAATTCCTTGAATAATTTAACTGATCTACTAAATGAGTTAGGTAAATTCATGTTCTACAATTTTTTATCTGATCAGTATATATCCCCCGACTTCAAGGTCTTAACAGGCTTGCCTATCTGAGGCCGAATTATATTGAATGGCGAAAACTGTATTGAAATTGTTGAAATTGTATTGAAATTGAAATTATTGAAATAACGCTTGGTGGTGATCCAGCAATGGATGAGGTTAAATGTTGAGCAACCATAGAACGATCCGCAATTTGTATTATTCTAAGTACAGCTATGAGCCAATCAAAATTGAGTAAAAAATACGTATTGTAGCAAAAAACAAGAAAAAAAATTTGTTCGGTAATTCATGAAGAATTTTTCGTTTATTTGAGAAACTACATATGTACACGCACTTTGAAGAGCAATTATCAAGTACTCGCAGTTTTCAAACTGGAAGTGCCCAAGGATGTAGAGTTTTGCCAAAAACTATTGATCTGTATCGAAAAAATCAAAAGATTCGATTCCAATTTGTTGAAAAACAGTTTTTTGTTGTTTTCTCGGAATTGTGTAAAATGAATATGTGCAGTTTCTCAAACAAATGATTCATATTTTCTATTGTCACATCCAACAAATTCCAAATTTTGAATATTGCTCGAAACCAGTGTCATAAGAAATCAATGTTTACTGCATTCCTCAATCCACCAAAACTGATTTACGTTGTTTTACGTCGGGCGGTCATGTGTTGTACATAACCCTTATGATTGTTTAAATATTTTTAAGTTCATTATTTAGTTTTCCCCGAAAATTTAATTTCACCTCAAATAATATTTCCTCGGAAATATCGTCCATCAGAAATTTTTTTTTTGGAAAATAACACATATAGGGATATAACATAACAATAGGGACCATTTACACTTATGCTTTATTCCGGGTAAGCTCTCAAATCAACTCTTGACTGCGACTAAGATGCTACTGATGCTTGCTTTTCAGGGATTGTTATGTTCGTGGCAATGGTTTTCGTGGAATTGCTTCATTCACAAAATTGGCCTATTTTTGGAGAATTGTTGTACAATTGATCTTTGGAGCTTTAAATCTCCGTAATATCTGACGTACATTATGCTTATTTTTCGTTTTGCCCATAGTACATTTGCCAATTGTTGTATGCCGAAGGTGCTTATGCCTAACGGGGTATACTCACCGTCAGTATGGAGCGCAAAGCACCGGATAGAAAATTTTCTCGATTTTATTACTTTTTTATTCGTCCCATCCGGTAACAGACGGAAATAATTGAATTTAACCGCGTAAAATCCAACCTTGATATATTTTTTTCAGCAAAATGAAATTGGATCTCGTGCGCATTATGGAAATATTGGCATCAATTGGTTGTACGAACAATTTGTTACTAGCTCGAGAATTTAGTTTTTCATCAACCATCATCATAATTAGGAATGGTTAATGACAAGGTTCTCGGATTCCAAATTTAAATTTATACTCCGTTTTCAAGGTCACACCACCTAATACGGAAGCAACGCACAATTGTCCTTGTTGATTATTTCAGCTTTGCTGCGTCGCAGCATGCGTGGAATAATAAATATGACAGTTGTGCGTTGCTTCCGTATTGAGTGGTATGCCCTTGAAAACGCGAATAAATTTTGTTTTGGATTCCGGGAGGATTTTCCTCAAACGCTTGCAAATGAGATACGCATAAGAAACATCTTCTGAATTTCTGGTTTCACTCTAGTAGTTTGATAAATTTGTTGCGTATATATTACACCGAGTCATGAAAACAACCGCTGCGTCATTAATTCTACAGTACTTGCACAAATATAATAGAAGACCGTTACTCTTTGCTGTTAGAACACTTATTCCACTGTACAGCCTTGGCAATTTTTAATCTCATTACCCTCTACCCACCGGGGAGCCAAAGCTATAATAAATTCGCTAATGCTTTGAATGAGTGGTTACGAAAAGACGACAACTGCTAACAGATCTCAAATATCCTTCAAGCGTAATGCGTAACGAGGCGAACAAAATGGAAAAGTGCTTGTAGTGGTGGTAAGCATCCTATAGCCAGTGTGGTTTATGCGCTTTTTCGTACTTTACACTTGAAGACAGTGTTTCCTAAGCCAAGGGTTGAGGCCCATTGTAGAGCAGAACAAGTCTCAAGCCTTGGAAGATTGATTAGGCTTAGATTAAGGAGGTGATGATTAACCGAATAAACTTCACATTTGCTGCCCAGGCTTATACGATCTACTCTTCTCTACTCGCGCCACATTTGCTCCAACTTTTCTGTTCACGTCATGGTAGCTATTACGATATCTTTAGTTGGACACTATGATCTAAATGTATGTATAGCTTTGTCGATGAGGGTTACTCCTTTCATCCTTTTGTGGTAAGCCATGATATTAAGCTGACTACTGGCTCGAAGGAGGGCGTTCGTTGTGATCTCGTAACTCCTGTACAGCATTACACAACTATTATCCAGGCTGATATTCGTAGTGGGGTAGAGACAACATAATCACAGAAAATGTTCCATGACAGCATTCTAAGGACTCTGCTTGGTCCTATTTCGATCTTTTTCTGTCCATGACTCTACGCCTCAACTGGAACTTAGTCTGTCTAAGTTATCATTGAATGCATGTGTGATAATAACAATTGAATGATATACCCTACAGTCGCGAATATTCCTCATCTGAATCCAATAAAACCCAAATTTGCCTGCATGGCTAACCCTATTTACCCTTTTATTATGCGTTCAAGCATCAGTGGCATCCAAACAGAACCAAAATGTGCCCTTCTTCGAATATAGGGTTCCACTTCTGCAAATTCTCTTTTTGCCAATGATGCCAATGTGATTTCCGATTGTACACGCCCGAATCAACGGCACCAGTCTGTTGTTGTGAAATACGAGCCCTGCACTCAATGGCCTAGCGGTTGCGTGCGTCTTAAGTAGCTATATCCTATTTCAAGCTTGAATGAGCCCATAACGATTGAGCTTCGTCTCGAGAATGAACAACAGAGCAGACCGGGCGCTGCTAGTTGCTCTTCAATGGCATAATTAGAGCCACTGCGAAAGAAAAGGAAAAACCCCTTTCGTTTGGCGATCGATATGTCACCGCGGCAGCGATCGGAGTAGATTGATGTATAGGTCTTCCTTCGTTCGAAATCATTCATGCGTTAAGGCTCGAGACGACACGCGCAAAACCGTCAACGATAATACCACACTGAACTGAAGGAAGGACTTTTTCTTTTGTGTAACTTTCAGAGCGTGGGTTTTCTGAATAACGAAAAACCGAAGAATGTAAATTTATCAGCGATGAATCGGCACTAGCAGTAACCTACTTACTTAATTGATTTATGCCAATTTTTTATTGTTTGCAGTTAAAATAGACTTTCTATGGGATCCAAAAAATCTAAATTAGTAAAAGTAAGTTTTTCCATTTGACGGTTGATAAAGCTTTTGAATCATTTGTCAAGACATAAATTCAAAATAAAAATGATTGGCAATTAAAAAAAAAGAACAAAAACTAATTCATCTAATGGTGATAAAGTGAGGCCTACTTGTGAGTGTCACAGCTATAGAGTAAAACCATGCTGATCTAGGAAATACTCCTGTTAACCTTGCAAGTAAAGGAGTAGGATTACCAATTCGGAGACAACGAGTTCGATTCTCGTTCTGGTTTACGATGTTTTCGGGTGAGTAACACAACACTCTTGACTCCTCGGTCATAGTGTATCCATTGTGCTTTCCGCACAATATACAAAATCAGGCAATGACAGGCAAAGGCTTTTAATTAATAACTGTGGGAGTGCCAATAGAATACTAAGTTGAAAAGCCGACAAGTTGCATTTGGAATGTAGGTAGCCAGACATGTAGAAGAAGACATCATGAAAATTATTAACTCCGATGTAGGCATTTCTGCATTCGTGTATCATGAGGCTGAGCTAATTCCCAGATAAGTAAAAAGAATCATAATATAACCTATTCTAAACCACGCTGAAAAACGTACCCAGTCACTTTTAGCATGGTCTCTTTTGTCAATAGGCTAAGGAAGGCTTTAAAAAATAAAAGAAAAAACAGCTAGAGTTTTCTAATATTCCTTTTTATATAAATTTACTAATCTATGCCTTCACTTCTTTCAAAATTAACCCTTGTGTGGCCGGCTGGGTACCCGGGTACCTTTTTGGAATTCAATTCGCGATATCTAAATGAATTTTCATAGTAGGAGGCTGAAACTCTGTCATATCCACAATAATGACGGCCAAAATCGATTGTACGGGTTAACTGAAATTTTGATTAAGGAGGGGTGGAGGGAGGGGCTCCGACATTTTTTTACCCTCTAAATGGCCGGCAGGGTACCCGGGTACCCACGAAACTAAAATGCTTATATCTTTGGCAATTGTTACCCGTTTTCAACCGTTTTGGGCTCATTCGATTCAGAATTTTGTCCTTTATCATGCTGTTTTAGGATTGGACCGGTCCGGTCCCTCGGATCACCGGGAAATCCGGATTTCTAGGGCATGTCCTGCATAGATTATACTGATCGTGGATATCGGTAAGTAATCAGCAATATGGGTATCAAACTTTTTGATATTTCATCAGCAGGTCGATTTTTATTGATTTGGGTCCATCAGACGTGCAGAATTTCAATTCCAGAACCGGTTCCTCGAGGGGTCATAGGTGGCCATGAACAATTTTCAAGGGAACATCAACAATATGGGTATCAAACTTCTTGAAATTATTTCCAGCGTGTGTTCTTGACAAGTTGACTCCGGAGTGACCATTTTGGAACAAGTTTCCCGGGTGGGGAAGGGGGGGGGAGTGTTTGGTCAAGGTTGGCCAAAAACACTGGATCCCCAACAATATGGATGTCAAAATTCTTGAAACTTCCACAGCAGACTGTTGTTTATTATCTTGGTTCCAATCCAACAGATGTGTGAAAATTTGAGTGGCCATTTCGGAACAGGTTCCCAGTGGGGCCATGAATGGTCATGAACATTTTTCAATAGAACCTCAACAATATGGGCATCAAACTTCTTGAAATTGCCTCAGCAGTTTGTTTCTGATTGTTTTAGAGCCACCAGACGTGCTGACTTTATAGTTTTCATTCCAGGACAGGTTCCCCATAGGGTCTTAAGTGGCCATAAATACTTGTCAATATAAATAAATATAAATAAAAAAAATAGAGAGCTGCAGTATTTTGTAATCCGTGTGTTGAGAGCAAAATCATTACAAGGACCACCCTTTGCCACCAGAAGGACCACCGAAAGCTCCAAAACATCCGGAGAAATTGCCGATTCTGAAAGTTTATCTTAGAAAACTGTGACTTTTTAGAATTTTAGTGTTGTAGCAATGAGCAAGAAAAATCAATACAAGGATCAATACTCATTCATCCCGGATGGCCACTAAGTGGTTTTTAGAAAGTGCTGGAACATCAGGAGAAATGACCAGGTGTAGAAGATTATATTTTGAAGTAGCAATTTTTTTATAAATCTATTGTTGGCGTAATGCCAATTCTGAAAATCCGTTCTAGAAACTATTACTTGTTGTAGCATTGTGAGAGTAAAATCATTGCATGAACAACGCATTGACCACCATTGGTCATCTGGCACTGAAGGTCCGGAACACCCATAGTAAAGACAAATTCTTGAAACCGTCCTAGAATACAGTGGTTTGTTATGAATGTGAGAGCAAAACTCCACTAAATAATCCTCCGGGAACTCCGGAACATTCTGAGAAAAGGGCCAATTTTTAAATTCATCCTTGTAAACCGTACTGTTTCACAAAACGATTTTTGCATCAAAATGAGACCAATATCATTTCAAGAACCGAACGTTGACCCGGGAGGCCACTAAGTGGTGCTCCAGAAGCTCCGGAATAGCCGAAAAGGTAATCAATTCTAGAAACTCGCCCTAGTAGCTGTTTGCGATCAAAATCAATTCGAGGATCATTTATTGACACCGTGTGGCCGTTAGGTGAGCACCTGGAAGCTTCGGAACTTTCGAAGATGTGCCAATTTTTAAGTCGTCCTAGAAAGTTGTGAGTTTTTAGAAATCGCTTGTTGAGAAATGTGAGAGCATAATTGATGCAATCTAAACGGATAGCCACAATACATCCAATAATGCTGCGACTTTCAATAAATCGTTCGTTCACTTCAAGTGATGGAATAAAATGAGATAGTATGAAATCGTCTTATGACAAGTGAAGACACTTCACTGGAAGCTCTAAACAACCTTTGACTGACGTATTGTAGAGCTCCGCAATTGTCAATTTTGGGTGATGTTCCTCCAGTTTTCATAAACGTTTAGAGTTCCCAAGTCCGATTCCACCGCGTGCAGCAGCTGGCGTGTTCGTGGCCTTCAGCGAAGTCACTGGCCTCTATCCGGATCTCTGGTTTTGCTATTCTTTCTTCCGACATTCGCACTAAGTGACCGGCCCACTGGAGTTTTCCGTATTTTATACGCTTCACAATATTTTCTTCTTTATACACCTGATACAGCTCGTGATTCATGCGTCTTTTTCATCTTTTTCTAGTTTTCCATCGAGAATTGTACGTAGCACTTTTCGCTCGAAAACATCAAAAGCTTTCCTGTCCGCCTCTTTTTACATCCTTACGAATCAGAGCAAATTTCGTTTCCAATATTCGAGGAAGCCCCTATTCGCAGCAGCAATACGTCTTTTCACTTCACAGGAAACGTTATTGTCACATGTCACATGTCATGTGTTCAAAGATAAACAAATTCTTCAACAACTTCCCCATCAAGCACTACCTCAGCACTAACACCAATAGGTCTACCTTTATCTTTACCCGCAACCATGTACTCCGTATTAGTAGAGTCGATGATTTAGCCTATCTCCTAAGCCTCCACTCCTAAGCCTCCAGCCTCCAATCTATCTTCTAAGCCTCCACTACTGCCCTGCGATCGAATGTAGTCAATGTCCTCCGCAAAGATCAGGAGCATATGCGACCATGTGATGATAGTGTCATTCTTCTGCACACCAGATCTCCTAATCACCCCCTCGAGTGCAATATCTATACATAAAAATGAATTTCTGTCTGTCTGAACCTTATAGACTCCGAAACTACTGAACCGATCAGCGTGAAAATTTGTATGCAGAGGTTTTTGGGGCCGGGAAGGTTCCTAAAATGGTTCGAGACCCCTCCCTTTTTTGGAAAGGGGGCTCCCATACAAATGAAACAGAAATTTCTGCATAACTCGAGATCTAAGCAGAGAATAAATTAATTTTAGGCGAAACGAAGTTCATTGGGTCTGCTAGTTAACAATAAATTTGAAAGCGCATCACTATGCTTCAATTTCTCCACGGTCACAAACGCGGTTGATACGTCGTCTGGAACCCGAATACTTTATTTCGAGTCATCAAGCGTTGCACGTATCATCGTAATCAGCTTCGCCGGAGAACCATGTTCAGACATTATCTGCCACAGCTAATTTATTTTCATTAAATCGTACGCCGCTTTGAAATCAATAGACAAATGGAGAGTCTGCAAGTTGCATCCCGAAATTCATAAAGGATCATCTTCAGGCTAAACATCTCATCAGTCGTTGATCGGTCTTCACGGCCAGACAGGTAGATTTTGAAACTAGAACGAAGAAACTGATAGCCAGTTTCTTCATCTATTGAGGGAGCGCATCTAGTTACAGATTTTTTTGTCACACAGATTATCAGTGGATTCAGAATGCAAGTCATTGCAGAGAAGGGGGATGAAATGATGATGCAATCACTCGCCCACTGCAAGCCGAATATACCTCTGCACTTGCCACGAGTTCGTACGGAATTTATTGGAATTTCTGGGTCAAGGTTCGAGAGGCAGAGGTCCGTCTTGGTTAACGAACTGCCAATGTTATAGATAGAAAGCAACTGATGGAATTTCTAATTGGATGTAGGAAACGAGCTCTTTAGTTAATTTCCAATTCTAGCAGATACTGCTAGAATAGTCAAGTTGAAGGTATGAGAATAGAAATGGTATGGATGTCCATTACAAAAAGATACAAAGTAGGAGAATGGAACGGACCTTGGATTGAACTCACGACCTCCCGCGTATGAGGTAGAAGCAGTAGCCTTATGACTACCAAGCCCGCTTTCTTCTGCTTCTCTTTTTACTTTGTTACAACAAAATTGTTCACGATTACGCAACTGTTGAAAACAAAATGTAAAATGTAAACATTTCTTATAAGAAATGACGATTGCTTCGGTATTTCCGGTATTTCAGGAGGACCTCTTGGTGGCCACTCGGGATCAATGAATGACATTCGCAATCTCGCGCTTAGAATCATAAGGGCGTAACTGTTTTGATCGATTTATCTTCGACGAGTTCATGGTTCTAATGAAGGATGATTGCATCTTCTACCTGAAGTAACTATAAAATCGATGAAGAGAAATCGATCAATACAGTTATGCCCCTTCTAAGCGCGAGCAACGACTCTGCTTCTATACTGCTATTACAAACAATTTTCGAAAGTTTCTAAAACGAACTGCAATAATTGACCACTGCTCTGGATGTCCCTGCACTTCTGGAGCACCATTTGGGGGCCACCAGGTAGCCCTTGCATTAATTTTGCTCTCACAACAAATGACGAATTTCAAGAATTAACCACTGCTTCGGATGATTCGGATAACTTAGTGTCCACCTGGAATCAATTAATGGGCCTGGACATTACTTTACAACGGATTGTTTATAAAAAAAAACGTGCAAATTTCTAGAACAAACTTTCGTAGTATCAGGCCATCTAGAATCGAGGAGTAGTGCATGTATTGGTTTTGATGTAACAATGTTAAAACAAACAGTTTATGAAATGTCACATCTGTCTAGAAGAATTTCTAGAATCGATCACATCTCCGAGTGTCCGGAATCTTATGGTGGGTCTCCTGCTGGTCACCCGGCGTCAATGAGTGGTCCTTGCATTGATTTTGCACTCACATTGCTAGATAAATTGATTTAAAACAAAATGCGGCTCTGAGAATGCTTATGAACATTCCTGACTCCTCAGGGAACCTATTCCGGAATTGGCAATCCGGAGTGAACTTGTTTGATGAACCCAAATAGATCAGACATAAACGCTTGAGACAATTTCGAGAAGTTTGACACCCATATTGTTGGGGCTCCAATGAGAAATGTTTTTGGTCAACCCCGGCTCCCGGGGAACCTGTTCCAGAATGGCCACTCCGGAGTCAACTTGTCTGGTGAGCCTAGGATCATGAAGGACATACGCAAGAGTTAATTTCATGAAGTTTGATACCCATATTGTTGATGTTCCCTTGAACAATGTTCATGGCCACCTATGACCCCTCGAGGAACCTGTTCTGGAATGGCCAATCGAAAGTCTGCACTTCTGATGGACCCAAATCGATAAAAATCAAT
Organism: Armigeres subalbatus; assembly: GCF_024139115.2. Taxonomy (NCBI): domain Eukaryota; kingdom Metazoa; phylum Arthropoda; class Insecta; order Diptera; family Culicidae; genus Armigeres; species Armigeres subalbatus. The sequence goes on from NC_085141.1 coordinate 17,566,551, forward strand.
CTAGTGATGAAATTTCAAGAAGTTTGATACCCATATAGCTGATTAGCTACCGAAATCCACGATCAGTTTCATTTATGCAGTACATGTTCCTGGAAATCCGGATTTTACAGGAATCGAAATGACCGGATCGGTTCATCCTGATAACATCTTTATAGAAGAGAAAATTCTGAATCGAATAAGCCCAAAATTGTTGAAATCGGTTGTAAATTTCCAGAGATATAAGCATTTTAGTTTTGTGGGTACCCGGGTACCCTGCCGGCCTGTTAAGGGTGTTTTTTTTGCCGGCCACACAACGGTTAAACGAAACAGTGTAAATAAAAACTGTTGTTTTACACAATAATTCTCCAAATTAAAAATCTGTCAAATATCAATAAACCATTTTTACTTCTTCATTCAATTTGATTTTCCTTTCGACACAATTTTAAACTTTATTCAATCACATTTTATTGGTCGTGCCATATGTCGCCAGGAAACCAACAGCCCCTTTCACCGCAATGTGAATTGGCTCAAAACCAATCTATTTTGAATTGCAAACAATACTGCAACGCCAATCGTGGTGACCGTCATCCGACTCCAACCAGTCCGCACCCGCGGTTCCGATCCATTTGACCCCATTACGGATTCGAACCCATTGCAGTAATCGGATGCGTTGCACAGGATGCACTCTTCGACGGTGATGCCCGCGTTCCATCCGGTGCAGATGTTGGACTCCCGGTAGGTACAACCCTTGACCATGGCCGTCCTGTTACCGTTGGACAGTGTGACCTTGAAGCAGCTGTACATTCCATAGGTGGTCGACTGGGCAAATAGATTGGCCATCGGTAGCATCCGTTGGTAGAGGTTGTTTACCACCTTTTCGCTGCACTCCACCAGCTCCTCGGACGTTCCACACTTCGCCACCGCACATTGGTGACAGCGGAGTGCGTTCGCTGGAATAATTGAACAGTTGGGATTATTCGTGTCTAATTCTGTATTAATGAGTTATGCTGTACACAGTAGGTTAATGGGAAAATGTTTCTTATATCGTTACAGGCTTTCTCTCATGGGACGCGACGGACTGTCACGTCGACCTTGAGGAGGAACTCCATACCATCACTTTGCAAGCTCTCGAAGGTGAAGAAGGCAAGCACGGTAAGTTTATTACAATCTTAAGAAGTCTCACAAATGTAAAATTGTTTAAAATCCGATTGATCCAAAACGGTTAATACAAAAAAAACACCCAGCAAAAAGACATATTCGGAAATTAAGATTAAAAAAACAATAATAAACAAGCTGTTTATGAATTTAAAAAATATTCTTCCATGCAAAAAATGTTACGAGATGGAGGGTGGTGGACCAAAATCACTAAATTTAGGTTACGTAGTTTGTGAAAGAACCCTTAGACAATGGCCAGCATTAAAACAACAATAGCATAATGTTGGGTACCAAATTTCTTTTTCTATGATAAATATGTGTTCCTAAAACACCAAAACACGACATCAGGGTTTTTTCTTCCGTCTTTTGACCTTGATTCAATCTCAAGAACTTTCATCATTCAAAAGCAAATTTCATTCCCACGCACATGTTATCTGGTGAAATTGAACGTGACTTCCACTCGTTTTGATATGCAAATTTAAATACCGCAAACCATAGAGGTAGTCACGCAGCAGATCTTAAGGGAGAGTGTTACAGAACGGACCGTTAGAACTTTTCCACGATTTTCTGAACTCTGTGTCTGCGTTATAAGATGTACTAAAAATATATCAACAATGTATATTAGGGTGGTTCAAAAATTCGATTTTGCTCCACAGTGCTCATCTGATTCTTCACCATGTTCTGAGTGTCCTCTGAAAATTTGAGCTCATTTGGATTAAAACTGATTTAGCACAGCCGTTTCAAGTTTGCATGCAAATAAGTATGACGAAATTATTTTTTTCATTATACTGCTAATGACGCTTCCCCATTAAGCGCAGGTTAAAAGAAAACTTACAACGCTAGAAGGAATACTCAACAGCTTTCACCCAACGAAAACCGCTTGTTGATTAATCGCCTCAATAATTAGTAATCGATTTTAAGATAGGTTGCGAATCTTTGGTCATGATCATAAAACTTCTTTGAGGGCATCACTGAAATGTGCAGTGCAACATAGTAGCCTGAATTTGTGTGTGCTATCTTTCGCGCCACGAGCCACAATGTTGCCTGTTGATGAGTTAGGCAATTAGCTCCAGAAAACCACGGTATAGATTAAATTCGATTACTAATTATTGGAACGATTAATTGAGATGCAGTTTTCACTGAGTGAAAGCTGTTGAATATTCCTTTTAGCTATGTAGGTTTTCTTTTAACATGCGCTTAATGGGGGAACGTCATTAGCAGCACAATGAAAAAATAAATTTCCCCATACTAATTTGCATGCAAACTTGAAACGGCTTGTGCTAAATCAGTTTTAATCCAAATGAGCTCAAATTTTCAGAGGACACTCAGGACATGGTAAAGAATCAGATGAGCACTGTGGAGCAAAATAAATTTTTTGAACCACCCTAATGTATATTCACATATGACGTAACGTCTAAGGCGATACGCGAATTCATTTATGTAGCATAAAACTATTGCATGACACATTCAATGGACTTTTCGCCATTTCTTAATTACTCAATATGATGACTAATCATGTGAAGAAAAAAATCTATTTAGAAGGCTTCATCACCATGAGAAGCTACAACAACAGCACTCTCGAATCCAACAAAAAATGTTTGGAGAAATGGAGAGGCATGTGATTTGATCATTGTATCATTTTTCTAGAATTAAGATACTGAGATTCGTTTTACACGCTCCTCCCTTATTTCGATTACGTTTTTGTTAGCAACCGCTTCTATGTATGATTCCATATTTGGCTCAGCTGGATGAAACTTGAGTTTACTGGCAAAAACCCTTTTTAAGATTCCAACGAACCTGTTGGCCATAGCGGTATCGAAATAGAATTCTGCTCTCAAGTTGTAGATGCAAGTTTCCTTGTGAATAAGCGTGGGCTTTGTAATTAATTTATTTCAATGCGTTAGAGGAAAAGTTCTAAAATAATCCCTTTGGCGAACGCCTTCTATCACAACTCCACCATTCTCCGTCGAATGCTTGTTTGATTAATCACCGGATTATGTGTCGTGACACTTCAAAATGATTTGAAAAATTAGTTATATTAGTAATAGACCATAAAAAATCATTCGTTTCCAACAGAGCACAGAGACAGAGCCAGTGGTCAAATTTAAATGTGTATTACGAGAGAAAAAAACAACTTCAGTTGAATATTATGACGTTCTGATGATGGGTTCTTGTACGTTGAATTAAATTAAATCGACATAATTACATCTGGATCACAGAATAAGATGCTTCAGCTGCAGCTCGGCTCGCCCCTAAATAATTTCAGAGCCTGGATCATAATCGTTTTAAAGCTAAAATGAGTAACACTGGCGAGGCCCGGTCCGGTCCCACGTCATGTATATACCTGCCATGGTAATTGGTTTATTACCCCGAGGAATATTCATTAATTTTAAAAATTAGCGCCACTCAAGAGGGTAATTGTGCCGCCATTGAATCGTAACGAATGGATGTTTGCCGAGTACCTCATTCGCAATTTAATGGATAAGTAGGCGATGCCCAAAGGAATAGCTTTTTTAATTTTCAAGCAATCCGACTGCAAAAAACGAAACCCTGCACTGAGAAGTATTTCAGCCCGAATCCTAGCCGAAAAACAAAAACAAAATGTTTAGATATTATCATATTATTTTTCGTTTTTGTACTCTTAAAGAGTAGTACTAGGGGAATGGCGAAAAAGCGATTTTTGATAACTAAATCTGGAGATATGCACATTTTGATTTTTGATATATACCACAATGGTCATTTCGTTGCCATGTGGTACATGTGCAGTTCCATCCACTAAAATCAGGTTATTTAAAAGAAAGTTTGGCAATATGGGAGTTTCCGCAACAGATTCTTAAACTATTTTGAATTTTAAGAACCGTTTAAAATGATTTTATAAATGTACATGTACCACTTTTTACTGGCAACGATTTTTAGTTTCTGTTGCATTTTGTTCCTATTAATGGTGTGGTGGTCCATGAGCATTTTGTTCCAATAAACTTGAAATTTGTCAAGAAAATTTTCATTTTTCCCACTTCTACTATGTTGTACTACCATCATCACTTATAACATGTTAGTGCAGTTGCAGGGTTGTTCTAAATCATTCTCATACGATAATGATTCGAATTATCAATTGATAACTTCTCAGGTGTGAAAAGTAGGCGGGTTGTCGTTGGCGATAACTTTTCAAATTTTGGAATCAATTGATAATAAACACGAAATTATCATCTTAATGTAAACCTTACCAAAACCAATTTAATGGCAGCAGTGAAGTTCAATGTGATGTGTGGCTTTGTGTTTTGGTTTTATGTGTAGAAAAAAGTTCAAAAAGTAACGGTAAATGCTTTAAAACGAGGTGCAATTATCGAACGAAGCTCACTCGCTAACGAGTTTTTATCAATTGATTATTTGGATATGTTATCGCGTGAGAGTGGTGTTCATCCCCGATTATTTGAAAATTTGATTTTTCCCATCCCTGGCTGGTGTTGCAGAAAATTGTAATTTGAATTTATTATTCGAAATTTTGGGAACACGTGTCTCCTGTAAAATTTACTCAATATAATATGTACGACTTTCGCTAGCATCGGTATTATTGCTAGCTTTTTTCTTCCTTTTTTACAGTACAAAGTTTTACAAAATAAAACTTTTGATTAGGTTCCAAACCCGTCCAAGCTTAGCTTAGCTTGATTGACTGTACACATCGTAGTTGCTAGTCGTGATTGGCCGAGAAACAACTAATTTGCACAGCTTACCAAATGAATAGTTTTCCTGGAATTAGAAAACCATTCTCACTGTACATGATTTGGAGTTTCAATAATTCATGATCAATAACGATGTCGGCCACGTCCTCACAGTCAATTTAGGATTAGGGGAGGAAAATTAGTCCAACACTCATTGCTACAAGGGACCGAGGAATCCTCTGCATCTCCGTGAGTGCTACGGGAAAGGGATATTTGGTTAGATGATAAGGCAATCTATAGGAAGTCCCCTTGGTAAGCGACTATTTATTTATTTATTCCAAACGATTTATTTATTCCGAACGCGCTTGATTAGCTTTATTACCAATCGTACTATGCAGAACACAATATTACTGGAGATCGTGCGATCGTTCTGCTGTTCGTAACATGAAAAAACGCGCGCTGATTAACTTTATTACTGACCGCAATATGCAGAACACAATATTTCGAAAGACTGCGTTTCCAAATTTTCTTTAAAATGTCAACAAAGAACATGTCACGCATCCTTACGCAATCGTGATTTGTTTTTATTATATAATAGTGAAGTTGGCTATTAAAAAATTCAGACAAATTATATAAATCACAAAAATTATGTTTCGCTTTCAAAGAAGAGTGAGACTTTGATTAACACACCGATCCATAAAAAGCATACGCATTTTTCAGATGTGGAAGGTTATTAAGAAATAAAGCCGTTGATTGGCATTTTGTATTTGCTCTAATTGATATAACAAAACTTTATTCAGGGACTTCAACATTATCCGATGACTTATTTATATAGTCGAAGTTAACAAACAAAGTACATCTTTCCGGAAAATTTAGTAGAGTAAAGGGGGGCAAGTTTGCGCACCGAACTGTTACCTTTGAATAACATTTGATAGGAATGCTCTGAACGTTTGAGTTAGTTAAGTATGTACCCTATCTTATTGTCTTCGAAACTTCTAAGCACATTTCTTATGTATTCTATTTGATTTTGAGAATGCGACAGTTTTATGGAGAAAATAACATGCGCACGAGACAGGTTGGCTGATTTTCCAAAATTATTGTAATTTTCGTTCCCTGTTCACTAATGATAATAGGAAAATTTTCATGAGTCATTTGGTCAAGGTTTTTACAAAAATCTATGAGTTTTGTCAAAAAAAAAACAAATCGGCGTTAGTGTTATGACGTTGGACAACGTCTTACTCGAAGGTACTGGTGTTAAATTAGAATCTAAAATTAGGGATCGTCACGAAATCATGTAAGATTTTGAACATTAACCTTTTGTCTGTGCTCTGGGGTCAATATGACCCCAGGCCACTTTTGAGTGGCTGCCATTTTTTCAGTTTTCAACCGATTCTCCTAATTTTTGGTAGTTTGGTAAAACTCGGCGAGATCTGTCTCCCAGGTGCAAATTCGCTTGAAAAATCTTGAAAATATGTGCTACATTGTACTTTTTTCAACAAACTTACGTTGTCTGTGCTCTGGGGTCAAATTAACTCCAATTTAAAATTGCTATAACTTTTTTAATGTTTGGCCAATTTTGGATTTTTGGAGCTTATTCGAAAGATAATTTAATCATCTTTCAGGACTATAGGTGGGCGGGTATATCGCGGGAGGGGTCTCGTAAAAAAGGATACAAAAACAGTGATTTTTTATGCTTATTTTACTTATATCTGAAAATCCTACTCATTTTGAACTGCACCTTTTCAAAAAGGTTATGCAGGAAGACGTGTGCTTTGACATGAGGCATTGATTAGCTTAGAGCTTGGTCGCTAGGTGGCGGTATATTTGAATTCATTATTTTAGACTACTCAAGTAATTCCGATATATGGAATTTTCCTCATTGTAAATATTCTTATCGCACAAATATGAAATTTGCAAAGATGACGTCTTTAACAAAGTTCGTCTGGGTGGGAATGGACTGTCATATGACGGAATAAATAATTAGGAAATTTACAAGAAGGCGGCGCTAGTGTACTTGCAATATTCTTGCATACACCCGATTCTTTTTTTACACGGGGGATGCGTGCCGTGTGAAAAAAATCCGTGTAAAAATAATCCGTGTTATTTCGAGAAACCGTGTAAAAATAATCCGTGTTATTTAGAGAATCCGTGCAAAAAAAATCCGTGCTATTTCGAGAAACCGTGTAAAAAAAGCCGTGCAAAAAATATCCGTGTAAAAAAAGTAACCGGGTCTTTGTTAATATGGGGGATGCGTTCCGTGTAAAAATAAATCCGTGTAAAAAAAATCCGTGTTATTTCGAGAATCCGTGTAAAAAAAAATCCGTGCTATTTCGAGAAACCGTGCAAAAAAAAGCCGTCTTATTTCAAGAATCCGTGTAAAAAAGCCGTGTAAAAAAAATCCGTGTTAAAATAATCCGTGTAAAAAAAGAATCGGGTGGATTTGAAATATTGCTTTAGCTTGAGATCCCTCATACCTACACCCAAGTTGCATTCGGCAACATTGTTCAGGATGTCCAGGACTACAAAGCGGTGCTCAATATAATGAGCACTTCTTCCAAGATGCGGCGCTAGTGAGCTGTTATATTTGAGTATATTGTTCCATGTGATATCTGATGTATTTTGGTTTGTAGCATTTTTGGCAAACATGAATGTTGTGATAGAGTTCATCAAAAGTTTTCTTTGTATTCAACTTGATCCAGCGATGCTGCAAATAATAGAATGTGTTCACAGAATATGTTTTAGGTCATCCAAGAAAACCCTGGAATTAAGGCCTTTGGGTCTATATGCGTAACCAAAGATCAGCCAATTTGCCGCCTATTTGTAAAATTCCCAATTATTACTTCCGTCACAAGACAGTCCATTCCCACTAGACGACCTTTGATCAAAACGCCGTTTTAACAAATTTTAAATTTGTGCGATAAGAATATTTACAATGAGGAGAATTCTGTATATCGGAATATCTTGAGTAGTCTTAAATAATGAATTCAAATATACCACCACCTGGCGGCCAAGTTCTAAACTTATCAACGCCTCATGCCAAAGCACACGCAATAGTCAATCTTTGGATATGACCTGAAAGATGATTAAATTATCTTTCGAAGCAGCCCCAAAAATCCAAAATCGGTCAAACAATAAAAAAGTTATAGCAATTTCAATTTGAAGTCAATTTGACCCCATAGCACAGACAACGTAAGTTTTTTTTAGAAGGACAGAAGGTTAATGGAGCCTTCATCTATCGATGGATTATCGAGATTTACATATCAATCGACTCGGGAACTCTCCAGCAATTTGTCAATTTCATTGTAACTTTTTATTATTCACGATAAACTATTGAAAATTTCATTTCTTGTCCTACCCAGTAAAAATATCAAAACCAACCAATCCCGTTCATGCATTCCCAACACGGATATCATAATGTAAGCTACAGGTCTTGTGACCCACCGATTCATTTTCTCCGGGTATAAAAAGGCCCATGATTTGCGCTCGCGCGTCATTTCTGTTCGAGGATCCACGGCGATAGCAGCAAAAACGCTCGTCGGAGGGAGACGCGTTTAGCATTAGCATTAGCATTGAGCAATTCGCACAATTTCGTAGGTGGTACAAGCCAAGAATATTGTATGAGAGTAGCAGCACTTTCATCCGTTACCACAGATATTGATTTGGGACTAATCACTATCTCTTAGATGGAAGCAATGCACTGTCCAATAGTCGAGATCTGTCCTGGCCACGTCCTTGCGAATGCTAAGGAAGGGGAAGGATGGTTAGTTGGACACCTACTTAAGAAAGATGCAGAGAACTCTTCGACCTCTCATAGGTGCCACGGGAGGTTTTGGGATTGTGTGGAAGGTTATAACAGTAGGAATCTTTTTGGTAGAACGTAAAACACTGAAAGAATCAAGATAGAAATACAAAGTAGGAAAGGGACGAGCCTGGAATTGAACCTACGACCTCCTGCTTACAAGGCAGAAGCGGTAGCCACTAGACCACCTCGCTATCATGAATGGATTCTATCGCGTTTCTGCGAAAAATCATCGAGTGGTTGACGTTGGCGTCAGTAGCAATGAAGTGAAATTTTCTCTAGATTCTTTGTTTTCTTCAAAATCATCATTTTGCATAAATGAATGTTAAGTCAAGAGAAATATTTTTCAAAGTGCACTTCATAATTGCTTGGCGAAAGCAAAAATTTTGAGTCGGAAGCAACGCAAGCACTAGTTTCCAGTCAGCTGCACTGCTAAGGAACTTTCTTCAAATAGAGACGTTCCTTGGTGCAATACCAATCATCAAAAGATGCGAAATAAAACCCGGAAACTCGTAAACCGGGCTAAACGCACACAACAGTGGGATCAATACAGATACAATACATAGATCTAAAAGGATAAACTGGAGGTACACTTGTGAAAACATTGAAAGTACTCCAGTTGCTGCTAGGGTGCAGAAAGTCCTTGCTAAAGATCACACAAATGATCTTGGTACTAAGTATTAAAAAAGATGACGAGTCAGGAGGGGAAATCTTCAGTAACAGCGCTTCACAAGCTAGTTACAAAGTTGGAAAGATCTTTTGAAGCAAAAGAAATCTCACTTGCAGCGTTCCTTGACATAGAAAGAGCATTCGATAACACATCTCACAGTTCAATGAAAAATGCTATGTTGAAACGAGGTTTCGATGTATGCATTGTTGATTGGATTGGCGAGATGTTATCAAAAAGAGAAATATCAGCCAACCTTGGACGCTCATCAATTAGTGTAAGAGTGTCCCCAAGGAGGCGTGCTATCACCTCTATTGTGGTCTTTAATCGTTGATAATCTGTTCAAACAACAGCTCGTGGATTCGAAATAGTTGGCTTCGCGGATGATATAGTTATATTGGTGAGAGGAAAATATGACTGTGTTATTTCTAACCAAATGCAAATTGCCCTAAATTTCATCACACTATGGTGTGAAAAAGAAGGATTAAACATAAATCCTTCAAAGGCCATATTGGTGGCGTTTACAAGGAGAAGAAATTATTCTTTTCCTACCTTAAAATTGAAAGGAGCAGAGAACTTTCAAACTCAGTCAATCATTTTGGAGTTAGACTTGACAGTAGGCTGAATTGGAACTTACATCTTGAGGCAGCATTGAGTAAGACTATAAATGGATTTATACGGCGATTGTCTAACCCAGAATTTCATATGCCGCATTAATATGGTGGCCAAAAACAAAAGAAAGGGTGGTTCAGAAAAAGTTGGAAAAACTTCAAAGATTTGCTACTCTTTCAATAACTGGTGCAATGAGAAGCACGCCGAATAAAGCGCTAGACGCTAGAAACGAGAAGAGTGCTTTGAAGATCAAAAGAGATTCAAACCTCTTCGAAGGTGACCTAAAAGGACATCTTAGTATTCTAAACAAAATAAATATCAACTCACTTATCACAAACAATGATGACTGGATGAGGAGAAGACACAATTTTTATCGTTGTTTTGATGTTATTAATCTTGAGCGAAGTACATAGGCAAACGGTGGACCAAATCTTCGCTCAGGATCAATTGTTTTTTACACCGATGGTTCAAAGCTGAACAATCAAGTTGGAGCAGGCGTGACTGGCCCAGGGATAAACATTTCGATTCTTATGGGCAAATGGCCAACTGTTTTCCAAGCTGAAGTTCAGGCTATTCTTGAATGCTCTAAATTATGCTTACGCAGAAATTATAGGCATTCAAATATTTGAATAATGTCTGACAGTCAAGCAGCATTGAATGCTTTGAAATCAGCAATATGTAGATCTAAACTCGTTTGGGAATGTGTTCAGTCACTCCAAACCTTGGGTAGTCGTAACAAAGTGAACCTGTATTGGGTTCCTGATCATTGTGGCATTGAAGGCAATGAACCAGCTGACATGCTGGTCAGACTTGGTTCATCTCGACAATTCATAGGTTCCGAACCATTTTGTGGTGTATCTGCATGTTCTCTTCGAATGGTACTCAAATCTTGGGAACATTCTAAAATGAAGGATATCTGGAAAAACACCTTGATTGCGAGGCAGTCAAAACGTTTCATCACACCAAACGTATTTATCACTCGTAAAATTTTAGATCTTTCAAAAAAAGATCTTAACACATACACAAGCCATATAACAGGCCATTCCGATATCACTTGAAGCTGTCAGGAAAACTTCATGATGATGTATGTCGTTTCTGCGGCATACATGTAGAAGACTCGGAACATCTGTTATGCCATTGTCCGGCAACTTTTAGAAAGAAATTACAGTTCTTCAACAAGAGGCTGATAGAACCCTCAAAAGATTGGGGAACAAGTCCCAATATGGTAGTACGATTCATCAGAACCATAATACCGCATTGGGATAACGCTGGTAGTCAAGGTAATGCAATTGCTCTAAATAGTAATGATGCGTCAACTTGACAAAGCTAGATCAAATGGGGCTTATATCACAATAGATCTAACAAATGGTCGTAGTGATTAAAATACCCAACAAGGAAAAAAAAGCGCTAGTTCTTGGGAGGCGTTGCAAATTGCTGTCCATCACATTTAGGAATGGGCGATACCGATACGATATATCGGGAATCCATGTTTTGCCTTTCTCGTATACTAAGTATACGGTAAAGGCTATATGATCGCTCCAAAAACAAACTTTTTATAGAAGGCCCGGAGACCCATAGTGTTATATACCAATCGACTCAGTTCGACGAATTGAGGTGATGTCTGTGTGTGTGTGTGTGTGTGTGTGTGTATGTGTGTGTGTGTGTGTGCGCAAAACTACTCAAAAAAATGTCACTCATTTTTTGGGCACTTACCCTCAACCGATTTGCTCGCAACAAGTTGCATTCGACGCAGAATCCTGTCCCATTGTTTCCTATTTGAAATTGGCCAGATCGGACTATGGGATCAAAAGTTATGGCCAAAATACAAATTCATACAAAAAAATCGCGTAAAAATGTCACTCATTTTTCGGGCATATATCCTCAACCGATGTGCTCGCAACAAGTTGCATTCGACGCAGAATCCTGTCCCATTGTTTCCTATTTGAAATTGGCCAGATCGGACTATGGGATCAAAAGTTATGGCCAAAATACAAATTCATACGAAAAAAATCGCGTAAAAAATGTCACTCATTTTTCGGACACTTATCTTCAACCGATTTGCTCGCAACAAATTGCATTCGACGCAGAATCCTGTCCCATTGTTTCCTATTTGAAAGTGGCCAGATCGGACTATGGGATCAAAAGTTATGGCCAAAATACAAATTCATACGAAAAAATCGCGTAAAAAATGTCACTCATTTTTAGGGCACATATCCTCAACCGATGTGCTCGCAACAAATTGCATTCGACGCAGAATCCTGTCCCATTGTTTCCTATTTGAAAGTGGCCAGATCGGACTATGGGATCAGAAGTTATGACCAAAATACAAAATCATACAATAAATCGCGTAAAAAATGTCACTCATTTTTCGGGCACTAACCCTCAACCGATTTGCTCGCAACAAATTGCATTTGACGCAGAATCCTGTCCCATTGTTTCCTATTTGAAATTGGCCAGATCGTACTATGGGATCAAAAGTTATGGCCAAAATACAAATTCATACGAAAAATCGCGTAAAAAATGTCACTCATTTTTCGGGCACATATCCTCAACCGATTTGCTCGCAATAAGTTGCATTCGACGCAGAATCCTGTCCCATTGTTTCCTATTTGAATTTGGCCAGATCGGACTATGGATCGAAAGTTATGGCCAAAATACAAATTCATACAAAAAATCGCGTAAAAAATGTCACTCATTTTTCGGGCACATATCCTTAACCGATTTGCTCACAACAAGTTGCATTCGACGCAGAATGTCTCATATTTTCTTATTGGAAATTGGCCAGATCGGACTATGGGCTTAGATGTTATGGTCAAATTACTATTTATTGTGAAAAAGAGTTCGAAAAAGTCTATAGCTATAGCTCACTTTTTTAGCACTTAAGGCTCCGTCAGACGTTGCAAGCAAATCACTCGTGCGAGCGAATGATTTCTGAGAGCACTCGCAATTGCAGTCACACGTAGCAATTTTTTACTGTAAGAAAATGACAGATTTACTCTCATGCAAATATAAACAAAAACGAAAAACTTGTTTCAAAATCTAATTTCATTCCTATTTTTGCAATGCAACACTGCCACCTAAAAACGTTTTCAATTTTGAGAGCGAAAAATTTGCTAGTGCTGCACTAGCAAGCGCAATTTTGTTTCTGCGAGTTGAAAATTTTTAACGCTTAGCAGTCACACATTGCAAGCGACCCGGATAAAAAATATCATTGGAAAACCATAAATTTTGCTGCTACAGCACCATTTGGAACATAATAATTACCATTGATTGTAATGGAAATTTTACAATAAAATTGCATTAGAATTTATGGTTTTGCACGATAAAATCTATGGTAAATGGGACTTTTCCATTAAAAAATAGGGGTTGTTATGTATCTTTACAATAAAAATTTCGAAATTTTTTCATACAAAATTTAAAGCAAAACAATTGATTTTACGGTTCATCAATGGGATGATTTCTACGGATTTTTATGGCCGAAACAATAGAAAACAATGTGATTTAAATGTTATTCATTACTTTTTTTTATTCTCTTACCATAGAAGTACAACAGGTTTTAGATTAAAATTCACTTCAGTATTACAATAAAAATACAATACAATTTAGTGTTTACAATTTATTTTACTAACAGAGGAAAAAATCACATATCTTGTGAAATGCAAAAAAAAATGATTCACTTTGCAATACATCATTGCACTTTGTGATATTGAATAGATATCACAAAAGGGCGATGATATTTTTTAATGGTTAAAATCATTTTTTGCATCTCACAAGAAATGTAAATTTTCCCTGTTAATAAAATAAATTGTAAAACAACAAAGTGTTGTAAAATTTATATAATTTAAAATTACTCAGTCCAAAGTGGCAGGGTCCAAAATATGTACGATTTCTAGCCACGATTCGTTTCCGTATTTCTTGTACTCATGCTGCCGGTGTTGAAATGATCCCACCAATAAGCGATGTAACCGTGGAAGCGGTACCAAATAGGGCGCTGGAATCGAGGAGAAAAATATAATGAAAACATATGAAAATGTGGAAAGCAAATCTAAAGTAATAGTAATGTATTAATGAATCCACCCACGTTGATAATGCTTACAGCGGCATATTAGGAGTTAACTCTCTGAAATCTGTATAGTGAAAGGCAGTAAGGTTAATTTATTGAAGTTTAGCACCTTTATCGAAAAAATATTTAGTAGACGTAGTAACGAACCTCTTCCTACATAGCTGGTTCCAAATAGTGTTTCGTGAAAAGTTCGAATTTCTAAGAAAACTCGCGCTAGATACCTTTCGCCATACAAAATTCTGGCAGTTGCTGCTGTTTGTGCATATACGTTAGCACCTGATTGCTGACAGCGGCGGATAGGAAACCAGCCACTGTGTTTCATTAAGTAACGACAAAATAAAAAAATGTTTATATGGATATTTTACCATGAATGTGGCTGTGGCTAACGATTCGGGGTCGGCACCAAAAATTAGCGATACTTCAAAGTCAGCAGCCGTATATGTTGCGCCCACAATGGAACCACCGAACGCAGGTGGGCTGGTGCCACCAAATACCGGTGCCGGACTGGTTCCCTCACGTGAAATTTACAGGCATTCTTCACGCTCTTGGTCGGAACCTGTCGGAACTACATCCAGTTCGCTATAATTCGACTCTCTGCGTTGTTGTTTCCAAACAGAGCTGAAAATAGATTAAGTTGTTAACAAAAACGTTTCCACCTGCTTCGGTGGTGAAAATTAAAAACCCTTCGGGAGGGATTTTAAAGATCCCCCGCATCAAAATCATCCGGTACATATTATATATGATGATAACACTCAATACTCACCATTATTACGGATAAGGCGGCCAATGATCCGGCGCTGGCCCACTACCAGAATCCGCAGTAAAATAGACACTTTATGCACCATGTCACTTTTTTCGTTTTTTTTTACAAAACATAAACAAACCGTACACGCTCAAATAAATTCACTCTTTCTCCGAGTAAAATGAAAGCAAAAGTTTTAGTTATTTTTTATTTGAAAATATACGAATTATTCATAACATATGAACATTTCAGGCCCACAATAGAAAAAAATATTGGGAAAAATTGGAATAACTTTTTGTTTCATTTAATAATGAAAGCTATTGTTATTTTATTGTTGTCCATTGTTTTTTCATTAATATAATGAATCAATGAAATATTTTTAAATTATGCTATGTTTTCCTTTATGAATGATTTTTTGATCTCCCAGATAGAATACGTTTATAATTTGTTTAGTTTTTGGATACCCAATACAAAACAAAAGTGAACAATAGAAATATAATAGGATGTATCGATAACATTTAAATTTACTGTGCTTGTAAAGTAAGTACAAAAAAGATTTTTTCAACCGTGTGAAATCTACAATAAACGTACAATAGATTGTATTATTTATTATATAATCTATTGTATTTCAATGGATTATGCCATACAAGGTACTGTAAATTTTTATCCGGGGAGCGTTTGCTTACGACTTGTCATTTGTTTGCATGCAATCACTTTCAGTGTAGTCAGACAGGAAAATTTTTGACAGTTGTCGCTTTCTGCGAGCAAAATGCTCGTTGCGAGTGATTTGCTTGCAACGTCTGACGGCACCTTTAGACTTCATCTATAGAGATGAGTGACGTTTAGCGCTCGCACACTAATGTGCAATTCGTCATGTGTAAAAACATGTTTGTTTTCCTTCTGCTCATAACCTAAAAAATGATCGGGTCATCACAATGATTTCAAAAGAGTAAAAAAATATATGGAAATATACTCATTTTTACCCAATCTTTGCTGAGTTGCAACATCTAGGAGTGTTTGTTTTCCTTTTATCGCCACTCACACATTCGGACGTGAGAATCTCAATTGACGCTCGCAACAGATTGTATTCGATGCAGAATCTTGTCCCATTGTTTTCTATTGAAAATTGGCTAGATCGGACTATGGGATCGGAAATTATGGCTGAAACACCATTTTTGCCTTTTTATACGAAAAGGCTGTATGTTCGCTCCAAAACCAAACTTTTACAGAAGGCCTGGAGACTCATAGTGTTATATACGTATAAGCTCGACGAACTGCGATGATGTCTCTGTGTGTGTGTGTGCGCGCACCAAAAGTGCGAAAAGTTTAGCTCACTTTTTTGGAACTTATCCTCAACCGATTTAATTCCAACTATAGATAGTAGAATATATAGATGAGCGAAAGCATGGCTGAGTCGATTTTTCTGCCCGTGCACACGCACATATGACGTCACAGCCCTTAACGTTTCCATTGAAATCGTGACGTCATGCTCGTTTGGAGACACGTTTGACAGTTCGTTTGGAGAAAGAGGATTTATCTTCACTCATCTATATATTCCACTATCTATAATTCCAACAAGTTTCATTCGACTCGGAATCCTGTCGTATTGTTTTCTATTGAAAATTTGGACCATGGGCACAGAAATTATGGCCAAAATATACTATGTGTTATAAAAAGCGAGTAAAAAGTCTAGCTGACTTTCAATGGACTTACCCTCAACCGATTTACTCACAACAAATTGCATTAGACGCGGAATTCTGTTCTATTATTTTTTATTGAAAGTTGGCCAGATTGGAGAAATTATGGGCAAAATACTTTTTGCCTTTCTTGTGCAACAAAGTTGTACCGAAAGGCTATAATTTCTTTCCGAAAACGAACTATCGGATGCTTCCACACTGATACACTTCCCACCCTCTTCATACGGGAGTTTGGCAGAAAGACGGTCATGAGATTTATATCATAACAAATATTGCCCTCCGCTCGCTTGATGGGAATGACATTTTCGTTTTCTTTTTGTGTAGTCGGAGCTTCAGTTCAATTTACATCCAAAAGTGATATCCTTAAAATATATGACTGGGTAAAATAAAACAGGGGTATGTACGTCAAAAAGATTGGAAAAGGAAACAAAATGTCGAAATTCTTATTAGCATATTGTAGATCAAGCTGAAAACCGAACCGAGGTTTCGCGACAATCGCATTTTCTCGCATTTCCAGATGTTGCAACTGCATCGCGAGTAGTGCGCAACTGTGCCATAGTCGGGCACCACTCGCAATGCAGTCGCGACATCCGGGAATGGGACAAAATATGATTTTCGGTTTTCAACTGGATCTACAATATCTTTGCCATAAATAATCTGATTTTCATAGAACGGACAAAGAAATTTGTCTTTTTTACTCCTAGCTACTAGCTCATCTATTTTCAAGCACACACATTTTACGAAGGTCGAGAAAGGCACCATCACCGCTAGGTGGATTAATCTGGGTTTTTTCTCCGATTTATCGATATTTTGTATCGAATTTTTATATTCGATATTTGACCGTATCGATTTTGTGTAGCCAATATCGGATTACAATGTATTTAATTTACAAGACATTATCCGTAATACAAAAAATCGGAAATCGGAAAATATAGCAAACATTAGATACAATCCGTTAAAAACAGCGAAACTTTGATATGTGATTCGATGATCTGAAATAGAAAACCTATAGCTTCCTTTTTTTTTGCTCGTGCTTTAAATTTTTCGGACGATATTTTTCGGCATCAATATTTCGACAATAAAAACATCGATCCGACAGTATCGATATTTTTCCGAAAAACGCCCATTCCTAATCGCGTTTCAGTAACAAATCATCCAGTGGTTGATGTTGGGTAATAGTCAGAGGAAATTTTCTCTCAAGGTTAAGATTTTAGTTTTGTTGCTGTTAGTGATTGGAAAAACACATTATTGAAAATGAATCAAGGAACAGGAACAAGTTGTCTTCGAAGCCAACATTTTATACAATAGAAAGTTGATTTTTCTTCAAAATGAAAACCGCAATAACCTGATGTCCAGACATATTAAAATTCAAATTATAAAACAATACATTTTACATAATCCTACGTCCAATTGGCAGTCCTGTCTCGGATACAACCTTCTACTTTTGCAGTACGAGATGCACGTTTATCCAACAGGGATTGTCGATTCTGATAAATACTACGAGTGCTGAAAATGCCGGGGTTTGCAACGAGTTGCTAACACTACTTTTTGCAATGACGAAAAATGGAATTTAATATGACAAATCTGGACCAAAATTGTTCTATCTGATTTCTTTCACATGATCATTCTTGCTAAAAACAAAAAAAACATTTCAATCAAAGTTAATTGCCTATTTCCGGGGATTAAACCACCCGACTTGGACGTTAATTTACAATGTTATGGAAACTCATATGTGAATATGTACGTTATGTGGAAGATATTGATTTGAAAAATGTATTGGAGGTAACCACTTTCCCTTCGATGGGACTCGA
This sequence comes from Armigeres subalbatus, assembly GCF_024139115.2. Taxonomy (NCBI): domain Eukaryota; kingdom Metazoa; phylum Arthropoda; class Insecta; order Diptera; family Culicidae; genus Armigeres; species Armigeres subalbatus. Next base: position 17,584,735 of record NC_085141.1, read on the forward strand.
ACCCATGACCCTACAGTACGCTAGACTGGTGCTTTAACCAACTAAGCTACGAAGGACCTCCGTCGGCCTTCGCAACCTAGCGGCTACTGAACGAGCTCGAGATTCCCAAATTGGACGCATAGTCAAATCACTCGCAATCCATTTCTCAAGCCAATACTTCCACATGTGTATTGTACACGTCCACATTAGAGGAGCGTGAGTATTTAGAATGTCTGGCGGCTATACACATTCTTCATCAGCAACGGTACTGATCAAGTGAGGTTGTGTAAGCATTTGCCAGTCGGTCGTCAAGCTCAGACCCGACCGCATTGCGTAGGCAAGAGCACGCAACTCAGGTTCAGTTCAATCAAAGTTAATTGCCTATTTCCGGGGATTAAACCACCCGACTTGGACGTTAATTTACAATGTTATGGAAACTCATATGTGAATATGTACGTTATGTGGAAGATATTGATTTGGACGTGGATTGTGGACGTGGACGTGTACAATACACATGTGGAAGTATTGGCTTGAGAAATGGATTGCGAGTGATTTGACTATGCGTCCAATTTGGGAATCTCGAGCTCGTTCAGTAGCCGCTAGGTTGCGAAGGCCGACGGAGGTCATTCGTAGCTTAGTTGGTTAAAGCACCAGTCTAGCGTACTGTAGGGTCATGGGTTCGAGTCCCATCGAAGGGAAAGTGGTTACCTCCAATACATTTTTCAAATCAATATCTTCCACATAACGTACATATTCACATATGAGTTTCCATAACAAAAAACAACATGTTGCTGCAGACAACAAACAGATTCTATGTTATCACAGACAAACAGACGTAACAGCTTGAACAATTTTCTGAAAAATCCATCGCCCAACTCCTCTACCTCCATCTTGCGAGCATGTTACACGAAACAATATTTCGTATAACATTGTCACCAGAAGGCGCTGGAGTGAAATGTCAAACTCGAAGGATTACGACGCTAGCGCCTCTAGTTGTGAAACGCGCAACCAATCAAATTCAAATTGATCGTTTAAGTCATGGGTCGATGGTATTTTTTCTAGTGTTACGTCTGTTTGTCTGTGATGTTATCATGCCAGATTGGGTAGCTCGACCAGCAATGGAGCGATAGATGAACCTGCTTTTGGAGAATTTTGATGTTAAGTACAACAAACTATGTCATTGATTACGCAAAGCAGAGAATACAATATTTATATATGCGAATTGGATTCAACAGAGAACCGGATAGGGGCCGGCGACTTCGTGGAAGGCCACGAACACGCTGGCTGCACGCGGTGGAATCGGACCTGGGCACCCTGAACGTTCGGGGAAACTGGAGGAACATCGCCCAAGACCGACGATTCTGGAGCTCTACAATATGCCAGGCATAGGTGTATCGACGCTGTAGCCAACCAGGTCCAGGTCAGGTTACAAGCGAATTGAGCAAAATGTGATCATGTAACTATTGTTCTAAAATGATTTTTTTGCAATTCCTGATCATAATACCTGGATTACAGTTCACATCTGAATGATAAAACGGCCTACTCTTCCATAACAATGAAATGGGTGCTTTAATGGTCATTATGCAACCCAAATGGGTTGCATAAAATCCATTATAGCGCTCATTTGGGTGCTATAATGGAAAACAAGCATTGGAACATTCTGATAATGACCACATTTTGCTCAATTAGCTTGGGTGAGTGTTCAAATTGTGTATTCTCTGTGTCGCGTAATAAATGAAAAAGTTTAATGGACATGACATCAAAATTTCCCAAAGACGGTATATCTATCGCTTTGAGGTTTGTCGAGCATGCAATATGTCACGATAACATGGAATCTGTTTGTTTTCTGCAGCAACATGATTTTTTGGCAAGAATTATCATGTGACGTAAATCAGACTGTACCATCTTGATCCAGATTTATCATAGTAAAGACCATTTTTCGTCATTGCAAAAAATAGCGTGTGCAACTTTTTGCAAAACTCGATTTTTTCAGCACTCGGCAAGCCTCGTTGGATAAACGTACAACTCGTACTGAAAAAATCATGTTTTGAATTGCATAATGGTCATTGAAGCCGTTTTATCACTCAAGTGCAAACTGTAAAACCAGGTAGGGGAACTGTTCCGTTTTTCATCTCACTGAAGATATATTCATCTCATCGCAAAACAAAGAACTACAGCACCAATCTCGTCACTTCTTTTTACTAACATGCGTGCCCAAATGATAAACAAATCCAATTCCTTTTCATAGCTTTATTTTTTCACGAGATGAACATGGGAGCTATGGGATGAGATGCCGAACAGTTTCGGAATTACAAAAAAAAATATTTTGATTTTTCTAGTCCATATAAGTGTAGTCAACATCACACAATTTGTTTACATAAGTAGTGAAAAAGGAATTCTATAGATTGACTAATTTCTTTTGACGGGTTTGTTTCACTATTTTTGATAATCTCACATTTACTCTATGCTCAAATAAAACACATCATAATGAAAAATTGCATAACCATAAGCTCAATACATGCCTTTCACGAATTTGATCACTTACCTAAATCGCGCCATCCCAGAAGCATAAATATCAGCACAACTGTTACATGGAGTTTCTCCATGCTGTTAGCTTTCCCACATTTTCTGTACAACAACGAATAAACAAAAACCCCGCGGAACAAAGAACAAATTTCTTTAAAATAGTTTTAAACTACCAACAGCACTTTTTCCCGAATCGACTGCCTTACGAATATCAACGTCAACGAGAGCGCTCGTCCATGCCACTGGCACTGCTAGAACTCAAAAGAAAGGCTATGTTGTCTAGCATTCGATTCGAAAATAAGTGTAGCAAAAATGCTACTCTACAAGAACGAACGATTCGAAAGTTCACTACTGGAGTCCGATTCGGCACGTCCATGGTGATTTTACGACAACTTGATAACCCTAGCCCGGGCGAGCGTGTAATCAACTTATTGTTCATTTGCCGGAAGACTTTGCAATGAGATTGGAAGCAGTTTGCAATGCGGTGGCACTCACCTACAGCTGCGGTTGTTCCCATCGCAGTTGACGGCTGATTTTAATGAGCATTTTATTGTTTCCGATGCAACCTGGGTAACCCTTGCTGCAGACGCGGATTCGTGGGTAACTCAGTCGAATGTTATAAGATTTTCTATTTTGTGAATTACGATTGAACAATTTATTTTCATTATTTATTGAAATATACGAATACTAGAAGACATTAGTTCCTTGTCTCTGAATAAAAATATGGCTAAGACTTATGCAATGTTTACTATTTTTCTCAACTCAGTTCGCTTCATATAGCGCCGGAATACATTCAGCTTACGCAGCTATAAATCACTACTTTGTCTTGTCTCAATCACACGGCTTCGGTTGACATCCTCATAAATATAACAATCAACCCATCCCAGTTTCCCCGAGCATCCACCATGAAACAACAGACACGTGTGCATCAATTCTTCCTCCGGCCGAGAGCCACGAACAACGCCATCCATCTTACCAACCACCCGCCCCGACATAAGACATGTGATGATCCAGCTAAATCAGTCGCCTGAATAGGACGTTCAGCGTTCGCCATGCGTCGTCATCATGTGATGCTCATATATCATCCTACCGGAGGATATTCTCTCGTTCGAATATGTATTGCTTCTTTGTGGTTCAGGCCATTATAATTGTCATTTTTCCTAAAAGTGCTATTTTTTACCTCTGCCAAGCTTGCCAACTTATTTTGCAGCTCAGACGAACTTTTAAGCCACCGAATTCTGCCGGCACGGTACAATGTAGAATGGTTTCTTCCAGTAGAGGAAAGGATTATCCGTGTGATTGCGGATGTTTGAACCGTGCGGGTTTAGCATACCACATAGCATAGAGTTTTTGAATATATGTAAATATGTAGTTCTTCTCGTACACTGAGGTCACCTTGGCAAGATGTAACGAAAAAGGCCGCGAAATTAAAAGGCTCGGAGGCTTATAGACTAATCGACTCAACTGGCCATTTAGTCCCATTACATGGCTGCCTATCTGTATGTGGGCAAGTATATATGTGTGCAAAAAAACTACCTTATTATTCAGGCATTATTCTTTGACCAATTTACTCGCAATAAAATGTATTCGACGTTGAAAGGTATGGTCAAAATAAAAATTTTGAAATGTTTTCATCTCATTTTTGGCAATAATATACCCAGCCAGCGATTGTTAGATTTTCTTACAATTCTGTATAAGAAGCTACCAATACCCCATACATTAGTTTTGTAAAATATTCTGACAAAAAAAATGTCCTTTGGGCCCCTCGAATATGATTGAAGCAGATTGCTAAATATTAAATTAAAAAATGCTGAAAATCTAACTTTGAAGTAAGTCGCTTGAAAGTCGGAATCGCTATCGGATGTATTCGCATCGAGAAAAACTAACTCTGATATGGATGTGTCAACGAAACCCAACCCATACTACTGGATCAATTTGGACAATAAAATCTAACTCCAATCCAATAAGATGGTCGAATCGCGATCCCAATGGAATCCAGAAAACCTCAATTGTGTAGTAGATTGATGTAAGCATAATGTGACCAGCAAGACCTGCGAAAGACGGGACGCCTATCTGGAATGCGTCATTGGCTTGAAAGTGGATCCTCCAAAAGTGAATTTCGCATAGATTTTGGCCCAAAAAAAATTGAAAAAATATTTGTAAAGCTGAATGAATTGTAACAATGTTATGAAAACTTGGGAATCTCGAGCTCATTCAGTAGCCGCTAGGTTGCAAAGGCCGACGGAGGTCCTTCGTAGCTTAGTTGGTTAAAGCACTAGTCTAGTGTACTGTAGCGTGGGTTCGAGTCCCATCGAAGGGAAAGTACATTTTTGTTTTTAACATTGAGCAGAGTGACCGCATAACAGTAACACTGGACAATGTTATCGCCTGAATACCTTGTACGCAATTAATTTGTATTCGAATACCAAGAAATGTCCTGTTTTGCATGCAGATTAAAATTATTTAATGTCCTGCTAACACAGTTTTAGAATATAGTTATTGGCGACGATTTTAAAGATGCCTAAAAAGTGGTCGGCGCGTTTTGTTACCAAGGAAACAGTCAATATCCCTCCATTTCTCTCATGCCTACATTTGTCGATTATTGAAAATATGCGATCATCAGGTATCAGAACGTCGGCTCAGGAGGCACGTTCCCCTCAATTTGGGAGTTAAGTGCAATGTCTTCACCTGTAATAGGACGAATTCAGCACCATTCCATTTATATATTAAGTGGAATAGTGCTAAACTGGACTTATGACAGGTGACCATTTATAGATTTTTCTAGACTATTTTGGGGAAACGTACCATGTGTTACGAAAATGATTCAATGAATACTTTCTCGCAGCAATTCTTGAGAAGCATTTGAATCAGTTTATAGCCCATTACTCACAATTTCGTGAAATTATCAAACAATTATTTCAAAACCTTCTTTTGACATCTTCTAATACACTCATCTAATTTATATTGATTTTTATCGAAAATTAGATGGAAATGCTCCAAATTGGAAAGGAATTAAGCATAAATGTATATTTTCAGCTGTAAGTTTCATTTGCAAATGGATCTCTGTTGTAATTCTTCAGCGATAACAAGAAAAAACTCTCCAAAAATTAATGTCCAGCATTTTTAATTATTTCCTCATAATATACAAAAAGGAGGCCATTTCAGCGCGAAAGGAGGACATCCGAATTTTATTGAAAAAGGAGGACATGTCCTCCTTTAGGATACCATATGGTCACCCTATTCGCAACTATAGGAACACGAATAACAAAATACCGCAACTTTTGGAACACGGCACCAATAATTGGAGGATTGATTTCAGGTAACAAGAAAGGATTTTGATACTATTATGGCACGCTCTGGATAAAATTGAAATTATGAGCTTTCGGATGCACTCTCAAGGTAAGGGAAATGAAATATAGATTAGAAGTAACCCAGGAATTAGTGTTGGAACGTGCTTAGTTCCTCCACTATTGGGTCTTTTACCCTATGTCCTTCTTCTGTGCCAAGTTTGTGGTAGAGAAGAAAACGGGGGTGAAAAATTTATTTTCAGTTCAAAACGAAAACAAACAGGCTGGCTCTCCTATACTAAAATCCAAGGTGGCTGAATCGTGAACTTGGCAGATTGGAACACCTAGTGGTGTATTCATCTTGGGCTGATGATAATATTAGTCATGAAATACGAAGACGCATCAACTGTGCTGCCGTAATCTGAAAAATGGTGTTAACGAGTACTACTCATCGAGCTCTTTAACAGAAAAATGAAAAACATGCATGTTGTAAAATGGCTGTTACGTCACTTTTCCAGATTACGGCAGTGTGGAAGTCGGGCCTACTACGCGCTCCTATTTAACAAAAAAATGATTTTCGTACGGCCGAGTTGCCGAATAAAATGCAATTAAATCTTAATTCAATTCACTTGAACGAAAATAAAGTTGATCGTGTTCAACTTTTGACAAGTCAATTGAATCCAACTGAGTTGTCCAATTCACTTGCCCTGTCAAAACGTAGCATTAAAATTATACAATAAGTATCAAATGAAATTCCTAATTACAAACTTAAAGCCACACTTTGCCCTCTTGTAGGAAAAAATTCTCAATACGTTTATGTATATATGTACCAACCAATAAAACCAAATTAGAATAGCGAAAACCGTCGTGATCTAATGTACCCGTTTTGTTATCGCTGATGTGAATTTCCGAAAGTACCGATATTATAACCAGTATAATAACTCTCTGTATGGCATTGTGGTGAACCAGTGATTAGTGTCTTGAATTGATTTAGTTTCTGTGATACTTGATTAGAGTTTCTTGGAAAGCATTTTTCACAATTAAGTCCACTCTTCTTGCTGTTGAACGGTGAGTAGTTGATAGATTTTCAATGAAAGATCTGGATGATCACGCCATACAATTCGAGTCAGTGGCTGATCCTGCTCTGACACTAGCACTTGCCGGTACATTTTCTCAATATCCGCCGAGGCGACGAATTCGAAGATTCGAAAACGAATGACGATCGTAACTAGAGTGTCTTGGATAGTGGGACCGGCAAGCAAAACATCGTTGAGCGATAGACCAGATTTCGACGGACAAGACGCATCAAAAACGGTTCGCAGCTTAGTGGTGGTACTGTTCATCTTGATCACTGCGTGGTGGGGAAGGTAGTATCGAGGTTTGGTGTATCGCTCGTTTGTGTCGACCACCCGCATGTGTCCGAGTGCCAAATACTCGTGGATGAACTTCTGGTACATGGCGTGCTGCTCAGGATTCTGGGCGAGCGACCGTTCTAGGGAGTAGAAACGCCGTGTAGCATTGTACCAGTTGTCTTCAATCCTTGAAAGCAGTTCTTCGCGCTTTGGGAGCTTCACTACATAGCGACCATCAGGATTTCGCACGGTATGTTCTACGAAATGTTCCTCGCAATACCGCTCGGACGGAGACCACCCTCTCGAATGCTGTACATTCTCCAACTGCCAAAAATGGTTGACCAGCTCGTCGATTGCGCATGGGTTGCTGACAGCTACAGGGATCTTCATGGTTGTGGTCCTCTAGCATACACTCTCCAGACACAATCCACCCAAATTCGGTGTTTTGGAGTAGCGGGAGATCGTTCCCGAGAAGGATTCGGCCGTAGCGAAGAACACGGAAAAAATGAGCAGCTCCTAGAATCATGTCAATATCCCGAGCTACCGCGAATGTAGGATCCGCGAGGTTGATGTGCTGCGGAATAGGCCATTGCCGAACGTCAACGGAAAACTGCGGGAGCTTCACGGTGATTGATGGAAGGACTAGCATCGAACCCTTATGGAAAATGTTGAAACACGGGAGAAAATGCTCACGCAAGCTTCGTGCTCCACTACCGTTGTCGCTCTTCCAATCCCGCTAATCGTTATTGGTTGCGATAACCGACGTTTTTGCCTTTCTCGTATACTAAGTATACGGTAAAGGCTATATGATCGCTCCAAAAACAAACTTTTTATAGAAGGCCCGGAGACCCATAGTGTTATATACCAATCGACTCAGTTCGACGAATTGAGGTGATGTCTGTGTGTGTGTGTGTGTGTGTGTGTGTATGTGTGTGTGTGTGCGCAAAACTACTCAAAAAATGTCACTCATTTTTCGGGCACTTACCCTCAACCGATTTGCTCGCAACAAGTTGCATTCGACGCAGAATCCTGTCCCATTGTTTCCTATCTGAAATTGGCTAGATCGGACTATGGGATCAGGAGTTATGGCCAAAATACAAATTCATACAAAAAAATCGCGTAAAAATGTCACTCATTTTTCGGGCATATATCCTCAACCGATGTGCTCGCAACAAGTTGCATTCGACGCAGAATCCTGTCCCATTGTTTCCTATTTGAAATTGGCCAGATCGGACTATGGGATCAAAAGTTATGGCCAAAATACAAATTCATACGAAAAATCGCGTAAAAAATGTCACTCATTTTTCGGACACTTATCTTCAACCGATTTGCTCGCAACAAATTGCATTCGACGCAGAATCCTGTCCCATTGTTTCCTATTTGAAAGTGGCCAGATCGGACTATGGGATCAAAAGTTATGGCCAAAATACAAATTCATACGAAAAAATCGCGTAAAAAATGTCACTCATTTTTAGGGCACATATCCTTAACCGATGTGCTCGCAACAAATTGCATTCGACGCAGAATCCTGTCCCATTGTTTCCTATTTGAAAGTGGCCAGATCGGACTATGGGATCAGAAGTTATGACCAAAATACAAAATCATACAATAAATCGCGTAAAAATGTCACTCATTTTTCGGGCACTAACCCTCAACCGATTTGCTCGCAACAAATTGCATTTGACGCAGAATCCTGTCCCATTGTTTCCTATTTGAAATTGGCCAGATCGTACTATGGGATCAAAAGTTATGGCCAAAATACAAATTCATACGAAAAATCGCGTAAAAAATGTCACTCATTTTTCGGGCACATATCCTCAACCGATTTGCTCGCAATAAGTTGCATTCGACGCAGAATCCTGTCCCATTGTTTCCTATTTGAATTTGGCCAGATCGGACTATGGATCGAAAGTTATGGCCAAAATACAAATTCATACAAAAAAATCGCGTTTTTCGGGCACATATCCTTAACCGATTTGCTCACAACAAGTTGCATTCGACGCAGAATGTCTCATATTTTCTTATTGGAAATTGGCCAGATCGGACTATGGGCTTAGATGTTATGGTCAAATTACTATTTATTGTGAAAAAGAGTTCGAAAAGTCTATAGCTATAGCTCACTTTTTTAGCACTTAAGGCTCCGTCAGACGTTGCAAGCAAATCACTCGTGCGAGCGAATGATTTCTGAGAGCACTCGCAATTGCAGTCACACGTAGCAATTTTTACTGTAAGAAAATGACAGATTTACTCTCATGCAAATATAAACAAAAACGAAAAACTTGTTTCAAAATCTAATTTCATTCCTATTTTTGCAATGCAACACTGCCACCTAAAAACGTTTTCAATTTTGAGAGCGAAAAATTTGCTAGTGCTGCACTAGCAAGCGCAATTTTGTTTCTGCGAGTTGAAAATTTTTAACGCTTAGCAGTCACACATTGCAAGCGACCCGGATAAAAATATCATTGGAAAACCATTAATTTTGCTGCTAAAGCACCATTTGGAACATAATAATTACTATTGATTGTAATGGAAATTTTACAATAAAATTGCATTAGAATTTATGGTTTTGCACGATAAAATCTATGGTAAATGGGACTTTTCCATTAAAAAATAGGGTTGTTATGTATCTTTACAATAAAAATTTCGAAATTTTTTCATACAAAATTTAAAGCAAAACAATTGATTTTACGGTTCATCAATGGGATGATTTCTACGGATTTTTATGGCCGAAACAATAGAAAACAATGTGATTTAAATGTTATTCATTACTTTTTTTATTCTCTTACCATAGAAGTACAACAGGTTTTAGATTAAAATTCACTTCAGTATTACAATAAAAATACAATACAATTTAGTGTTTACAATTTATTTTACTAACAGAGGAAAAAATCACATATCTTGTGAAATGCAAAAAAAAAAATGATTCACTTTGCAATACATCATTGCACTTTGTGATATTGAATAGATATCACAAAAGCACAAAAGGGCGATGATATTTTTTAATCGTTAAAATCATTTTTTGCATCTCACAAGAAATGTAAATTTTCCCTGTTAATAAAATAAATTGTAAAACAACAAAGTGTTGTAAAATTTATATAATTTAAAATTACTCAGTCCAAAGTGGCAGGGTCCAAAATATGTACGATTTCTAGCCACGATTCGTTTCCGTATTTCTTGTACTCATGCTGCCGGTGTTGAAATGATCCCACCAATAAGCGATGTAACCGTGGAAGCGGTACCAAATAGGGCGCTGGAATCGAGGAGAAAAATATAATGAAAACATATGAAAATGTGGAAAGCAAATCTAAAGTAATAGTAATGTATTAATGAATCCACCCACGTTGATAATGCTTACAGCGGCATATTAGGAGTTAACTCTCTGAAATCTGTATAGTGAAAGGCAGTAAGGTTTGATTTCTTGAAGTTTAGCACCTTTATCGAAAAAATATTTAGTAGACGTAGTAACGAACCTCTTCCTACATAGCTGGTTCCAAATAGTGTTTCGTGAAAAGTTCGAATTTCTAAGAAAACTCGCGCTAGATACCTTTCGCCATACAAAATTCCGGCAGTTGCTGCTGTTTGTGCATATACGTTAGCACCTGATTGCTGACAGCGGCGGATAGGAAACCAGCCACTGTGTTTCATTAAGTAACGACAAAATAAAAAAATGTTTATATGGATATTTTACCATGAATGTGGCTGTGGCTAACGATTCGGGGTCGGCACCAAAAATTAGCGATACTTCAAAGTCAGCAGCCGTATATGTTGCGCCCACAATGGAACCACCGAACGCAGGTGGGCTGGTGCCACCAAATACCGGTGCCGGACTGGTTCCCTCACGTGAAATTTACAGGCATTCTTCACGCTCTTGGTCAGAACCCGTCGGAACTACATCCATTTCTCTCGATTCTCTGCGTTGTTGTTTCCAAACAGAGCTGAAAATAGATTAAGTAGTTAACAAAAACGTTTCCACCTGCTTCGGTGGTGAAAATTAAGAAAATTAAGGATTTTAAAGATCTCCCTCGCATCAAAATCATCCGGTACATACTATATATGACACTCAATACTCACCATTATTACGGATAAGGCGGCCAATGATCCGGCGCTGGCCCACTACCAGAATCCGCAGTAAAATAGACACTTTATGCACCATGTCACTTTTTTCGTTTTTTTTTACAAAACATAAACAAACCGTACACGCTCAAATAAATTCACTCTTTCTCCGAGTAAAATGAAAGCAAAAGTTTTAGTTATTTTTTATTTGAAAATATACGAATTATTCATAACATATGAACATTTCAGGCCCACAATAGAAAAAAATATTGGGAAAAATTGGAATAACTTTTGTTTCATTTAATAATGAAAGCTATAGTTATTTTATTGTTGTCCATTGTTTTTTCATTAATATAATGAATCAATGAAATATTTTTAAATTATGCTATGTTTTCCTTTATGAATGATTTTTTGATCTCCCAGATAGAATACGTTTATAATTTGTTTAGTTTTTGGATACCCAATACAAAACAAAAGTGAACAATAGAAATATAATAGGATGTATCGATAACATTTAAATTTACTGTGCTTGTAAAGTAAGTACAAAAAAGATTTTTTCAACCGTGTGAAATCTACAATAAACGTACAATAGATTGTATTATTTATTATATAATCTATTGTATTTCAATGGATTATGCCATACAAGGTACTGTAAATTTTTATCCGGGGAGCGTTTGCTTACGACTTGTCATTTGTTTGCATGCAATCACTTTCAGTGTAGTCAGACAGGAAAATTTTTGACAGTTGTCGCTTTCTGCGAGCAAAATGCTCGTTGCGAGTGATTTGCTTGCAACGTCTGACGGCACCTTTAGACTTCATCTATAGAGATGAGTGACGTTTAGCGCTCGCACACTAATGTGCAATTCGTCATGTGTAAAAACATGTTTGTTTTCCTTCTGCTCATAACCTAAAAAATGATCGGGTCATCACAATGATTTCAAAAGAGTAAAAAAATATATGGAAATATACTCATTTTTACCCAATCTTTGCTGAGTTGCAACATCTAGGAGTGTTTGTTTTCCTTTTATCGCCACTCACACATTCGGACGTGAGAATCTCAATTGACGCTCGCAACAGATTGTATTCGACGCAGAATCTTGTCCCATTGTTTTCTATTGAAAATTGGCTAGATCGGACTATGGGATCGGAAATTATGGCTGAAACACCATTTTTGCCTTTTTATACGAAAAGGCTGTATGTTCGCTCCAAAACCAAACTTTTACAGAAGGCCTGGAGACTCATAGTGTTATATACGTATAAGCTCGACGAACTGCGATGATGTCTCTGTGTGTGTGTGTGCGCACCAAAAGTGCGAAAAGTTTAGCTCACTTTTTTGGAACTTATCCTCAACCGATTTAATTCCAACTATAGATAGTAGAATATATAGATGAGCGAAAGCATGGCTGAGTCGATTTTTCTGCCCGTGCACACGCACATATGACGTCACAGCCCTTAACGTTTCCATTGAAATCGTGACGTCATGCTCGTTTGGAGACACGTTTGACAGTTCGTTTGGAGAAAGAGGATTTATCTTCACTCATCTATATATTCCACTATCTATAATTCCAACAAGTTTCATTCGACTCGGAATCCTGTCGTATTGTTTTCTATTGAAAATTTGGACCATGGGCACAGAAATTATGGCCAAAATATACTATGTGTTATAAAAAAGCGAGTAAAAAAGTCTAGCTGACTTTCAATGGACTTACCCTCAACCGATTTACTCACAACAAATTGCATTAGACGCGGAATTCTGTTCTATTATTTTTTATTGAAAGTTGGCCAGATTGGAGAAATTATGGGCAAAATACTTTTTGCCTTTCTTGTGCAACAAAGTTGTACCGAAAGGCTATAATTTCTTTCCGAAAACGAACTATCGGATGCTTCCACACTGATACACTTCCCACCCTCTTCATACGGGAGTTTGGCAGAAAGACGGTCATGAGATTTATATCATAACAAATATTGCCCTCCGCTCGCTTGATGGGAATGACATTTTCGTTTTCTTTTTGTGTAGTCGGAGCTTCAGTTCAATTTACATCCAAAAGTGATATCCTTAAAATATATGACTGGGTAAAATAAAACAGGGGTATGTACGTCAAAAAGATTGGAAAAGGAAACAAAAATGTCGAAATACTTATTAGCATATTGTAGATCAAGCTGAAAACCGAACCGAGGTTTCGCGACAATCGCATTTTCTCGCATTTCCAGATGTTGCAACTGCATCGCGAGTAGTGCGCAACTGTGCCATAGTCGGGCACCACTCGCAATGCAGTCGCGACATCCGGGAATGGGACAAAATATGATTTTCGGTTTTCAACTGGATCTACAATATCTTTGCCATAAATAATCTGATTTTCATAGAACGGACAAAGAAATTTGTCTTTTTTACTCCTAGCTACTAGCTCATCTATTTTCAAGCACACACATTTTACGAAGGTCGAGAAAGGCACCATCACCGCTAGGTGGATTAATCTGGGTTTTTTTACTAATTTTATTTGCTAATTATCTAATACATGCATTCATCTCTTAGACTAGGTGTTCCGTGTTTTCTTAACACTATCATCCTTATTTGCTATGTTACATTTTTAGTTATTATTAATACATTTCAATTGCCTCTGGCAGTTAGAATATTTCCTCTGGTTGAATTGAACCATGTAGGAATTTCAATGTTTTCTACTTAAACTAAACTTAACCTAATTTATACTAAGGGCACAAGGAGCTAATCGTTGCAATAGAAGATTGCAACGATTTTTGTCTAAAATTGGAAATTATTTTGTTGGACATTTGTTGCAATGTCTCAATATTAGAAATTCTATGAAGTTCTTTGGTACTATACCACGGAAGCAACTTCAGAATCATTTTCAGAATTTTATTTTGAATCCTCTGAAGTGCCTTCTTTCTGGTATTGCAGCAACTAGTCCATATTGGCACAGCATACAACATGGCAGGTCTAAAAATTTGTTTGTAAATAAAAAGTTTGTTCTTAAGACAAAGTTTTGATTTTCTGTTTATAAGTGGATATAGACACTTAATATATTTGTTACATTTGGCTTGAAGGCCTTCAATGTGATTTTTAAAAGTTAATTTTTGATCTAGCAGAAGTCCCAAATATTTAGCTTCGCTAGACCAATATATTGGAACCCCATTCATAGTGACAATATGTCTGCTAGAAGGTTTCAAATAAGAAGCTCTCGGCTTATGTGGGAAAATTATAAGCTGAGTTTTGGAAGCATTCGGGGAAATTTTCCATTTTTGCAAGTAAGTGGAGAAAATATCCAAACTTTTTTGCAATCTACTACAAATGACACGAAGGCTACGCCCTTTGGCTGAGAGACCTGTGTCATCTGCGAACAAAGATTTTTGACACCCTGGTGGTAAATCAGGTAAGTCAGAAGTAAAAATGTTATACAACAGGTAATCTGTCAGATTTAGAATTCTGATAGTTTACCTGCAGTGAGCGATCTGATAAATAATTTTGGATCAGTTTAATAATGTACAGAAGAAAATTGAAATTCATCAATTATACAATCAATCCTTCATGCCGAACACTGTCAGATGCTTTCTCTATATCAAGAAGAGCAACTCCAGTCGAATATACTTTAGATTTGTTGAGCCGAATTAAATTCGTAACTCTTAATAACTTATGAGTGGTTGAATGCCCATGGCGAAAACCAAATTGCTCATCAGCAAAAAAATAATTGTCATTATAATGAACCATCATTCTATTTAAAATAATCTTTTCAAACAGTTTGCTTATTGAAGAAAGCAAACTGATTGAGCGATAACTAGAAGCCTCAGCTGAATTATTGGCCGGCTTCAAAATTGGAAAAACATAAGCGATTTTCCATTTATCTGGGAAGTATGCCAATTGAAAACATTTGTTAAATAAATTAACCAAAAAGGATAAAGAGCTCTCAGGAAGTTTTTTGATAAGTATGTAGAAAATACCATCATCACCCGGGGCTTTCATGTTTTTAAATTTTCTAGTAATAGATCTCACTTCATCCAAATTAGTTCCCAACGAAGGGTCAAAAACATTATCTTGGTTGAGAATGTCTTCGAAGCTTCGTGTAACCTGATCCTCAATTGGACTAGTGAGACCTAGACTAAAATTATGGGCACTCTCGAACTGCTGAGCAAGTTTTTGAGCCTTTTCGCCATTTGTTAATGAAATTTTATTTCCCTCTTTAAGCGCTGGAATTGGCTTTTGAGGTTTTTAAGAATTTTCGTCAATTTCCAAAAGGGTTTCGAACTGGGATCCAACTTCGAGACATTATTCTCAAAGTTGGTATTTCTCAGAATAGCGAAACGTTTTTTAATTTCATTTTGCAAATCTCGCCAAATAACTTTCAACGCGGGATCGCGAGTTCTTTGGTATTGCCTTCGCCTCACATTTTTAAGACGGATCAGTAGCTGAAGATCGTCGTCAATAATAATGGAGTTGAATTTAATTTTAACATTTAGGAATTGCAATGCCTCTGGCTTCGACAACTAAATTTGTCAAAGATACGAGCGCATTGTCAATATCACTCACTCCAAAGGAATATTAACATCAAAATTCCTATCGATATATGTTTTATTTAAATTCCAATCAGCTCTATGATAATTAAAAGTAGAGCTGATTGGATTGTAAATGGCTTCTTGTGAGATTTCAAATGTCACAGGAAGGTGATCAGAGTCAAAGTCAGCATGAGTTACCAATTGGCCACACAGCTGACTTGAATCCGTTAAAACTAAATCAATTGTAGAAGGATTTCGACTGGAAGAAAAACAAGTAGGGCCATTGGGATATTGAATAGTATAATATCCCGCAGAACAATCTTCAAATAGAATTTTGCCGTTGGAATTGCTTTGAGCATTATTCCATGAACGGTGTTTGGCATTGAAGTCACCAATTACGAAGAATTTTGATTTGTTGCGAGTCAGAATTTGAAGATCAGCTTTCAACAAATTCTTTTGCTGCCCATTGCATTGAAAAGGCAAATAGGCTGCAATGAAGGAAAATTGACCAAAATTTGTTTCAACAGAAACTCCCAAGGTTTCAAAAACTTTGGTTTCAAACGAAGAAAATAATTTATGTTTGATACGTCTATTAATGACGATGGCGACCCCACCACAGGCGCTGTCAAGACGATCATTTCTGTAGATAAAATAATTTGGATCTCTTTTAATGGAGAGTCCTGGTTTTAAATACGTTTCAGTTATAATGGCAATATGCACATTAGGAACTGAAAGGAAGTTGAATAATTCATCTTCCTTACCCTTAAGAGAGCGGCATTCCAATTTAGAACTTTCACACAATTATTTGGATCCATTGAAACGGAGTCCGATAACAATTTTTTGTGTGTACTTTATACCAACCTGAACAGCTTCAGGAATGTTATTTGCTTTGAACATTGCATCAATCATGTGATGCAATTGTTCAGTTAAAAAATCAAAATCGGAAGCAGTCATGCTACCTGAATCGGCAACATGACCATTATTTTCCGTTGGGACATGGGTATAAACCTCATTTTGAGAAGAGAAATTTTGTCTACCAGCAGCGATGTTTGCATACGTAGGTTAGGGTGGCTCAAAAAACACTTTTTCAAATTTTTTGATGGGCCGCCCTCTTATTCGGTTCTATTTGATGCCCTGATACTCTGGGCAAAATTTCAGCCAAATCGGTTAACGTTTGGGCAGTGCTAAACTCGTTGGAAGTTTATATGGAAAAATGTATGCAGAAACATCCCAAAACAGTGATTTGCGGTTGGACGGCACAATTTACGATCAAGAACCATGATACTCATTCAGTTCTTGTAAAATAAAATACAGAATGTTATGCTGAAAACCGCGAGAAGATTAGAGTTTATTACGCAAAGATATTAGCATTTTACTGGAGTGTTGTAGGGGTGAATTTATTTCTTTTCAAAGGTAAAAGAAACGAAATTTGCTTAAACCCCACTACAGAGAAATGCTAATAACTTAGCCGGGCAAACTCGAATCTTCTCGCGGTTTTCTGCATAACATTCTGTATTAAATTCTCCAAGGTCTGAATGAGTATCATAGCTCTTCATCGTAAGTTGTGTTGTCCAGCTCCAATTTACTGTTTTTGGATGTTTCTGCATACATTTTTATATATAAACTTCCAACGAGTTTAGCACTGCCCAAACGTTGACCGATTTGGCTAAAATTTTGTCCAGAGCGTCAGGGCATCAAATAGCACCGAATAAGAGGGCGGCCCATCAAAAAAATTGAACAAAGTTTTTCCCATACTAATTTGAGCCACCCTAACGTAGGTACATTGGAAAAATTGGAATTTACTGAAGTGCTTGCTACCCGTTGACGAGCGGCAAAATTTGTTTGTGAATTGTGGTGGGTATGAATTGCTCGACCGGTAACTGGTTTCGAAATTTGAGCGTTTGAAAATTTTCTACCCGTCGAATCTGGGATCCGATTGGAATTTCCCGTCATCAATTTTGCACGGGAATTCAAAACTTTTTTGCGTGAAGGGCATTCCCAGAAATTGGATTTATGATTGCCCCCACAATTTGCACATTTAAATTTATTGGAATCTTCTCTCACAGGACATGCGTCCTTGGCGTGAGAGGTTCCACCACAAATCATGCATTTAGCATCCATGTGACAATGTTTGGTTCCATGACCCCACTTTTGGCACTTACGGCACTGGGTGGGGTTTTGGAAATTTCCCCCAGGCCTGCGGAAATGTTCCCATGTAACACGGACATGAGACATAATACAGGCCTTTTCGAAACTTTTCATATTATTTAGTTCACTTTTGTTAAAATGAACTAAATAAAATTCTTGAGAAATGCCCCTCTGGGAAGTACCAGAGTAGGATTTCTTTTTCATCTTAATTACTTGGACTGGTGAAATTCCAAGTAATTCAGAAATTTCAATTTTAATCTCATCCAGTGATTTATCATCACTGGGGAGACCTTTCAAGACGACTTTGAACAATCGCTCAGTTTTGTCGTCGTATGTGAAGAATTTATGGCGCTTCTCAGTTAAATACTGAAAAAGACGTTTGCGATCGTCAAAGGATCCCGGCAAAACGCGGCAGTCACCCTTCCTAGCAATCTGAAATGAAACCTTGATCCCCTGAAGGTTACTCAAAATCTCATTCCGGAAGCCAGTAAACTCGGCAACAGATACCACAATTGGCGGAATCCTTTGCTTTCTGCATGAATCGAATCACCTGGGCTAGAGGTATATTCGATTTGCTCAATTTCATCATTAATCAAATCGAACTGATTGCTCAGTTCGATTGGAGAAGAATTATTTCCGATATTAGAGTTAGAAGGAATATCTGAATTCTCCAGCTTCCTTCTATTTTTTCCGCGCTTAGGCAGGACGGTCTTGAAACCTTGTTTCTTTGAAGGAAGTGGAGAATTCAGAGACTCCCCCTTCCTCTTGTTTTTATTAATGCTCATGGCTGAGCGTGGAGACGTGACCTTCTAAGAGGTTTTTTCCCAGAACGGTGTCCCTGCAGGATTACCACCGCTTGTCGGAATTTTACTTCCGCAAACGGGTCCAACGTAAAACGAAGGCACGGGTCCTTGCAAAGATCGTAACGGGATCAGTGGGTACAAATAGCGCTAAGAAGCACCGTTGAAATTAAAATAGCTTCGGGTAGTATTAAAAACTTCCTTCCGCAAAGAGAGAAAGAACCGCACAGCACGAAAGCACGATGCGGTCTGAACCGACGTTTTGGTAATTGAAGCTTTTCACACAGTGCAGCCGAAATAAAGTTTCGCTGGGATGCACAATCCAATAAACAACGGGCAGAAATAATGCGCCCTTTACTGTTGCGGATGTTTACAAGAGCCGTCGGAAGGTACACGATGCCAGCAATTAAAGCTTGGAATTGTGAGATGAAACTGCACTGTGCATTATCTTGATCTTGGGGCGGATAGTTGTTGGAAGTTGTGGACGTTGGTGTTCCATGGGTGGAAGCTTGCGCGACACACTCGGCGAAATTTATGCACGGACTCGGACAGACTTGCTCGAAAGCAACGCAACACGTGGACTCGTTGGACTGGCTAACGAAGTTGGGTTGAATGTCACCACTGTCAGTATGCAGCAGCGTGTGATGTTTCCGGGAACAGACTCGGCAACGGGTACCCGTACAACTTCGGGCGAAATGAGACGACGATCGCAGGCAATTTATGCAAATATTTTTGGATCGTACTAATTCAGTTCGCTGGCTAACATCGAGCTTCTGGAAGTCTGGACAATGATACAGATAATGGGTCTGGCCACATTTCTCGCACTGCCTTTCGGGATCGGTTGAATTGGTACCAGCTGAGAGACTGGATGAGTTCTTCGGATGCGTTGCTATTGGAAAAGCTGCTGATTTCGGCTGAGGCTTGGGCTTGGGGCGAGGAGAAGGAGCGAAAGAAGCTGGTGAAACTGCGTGCAAGACACGAGCGTAATTTTGAAGAAAATTCACCATTTGAACATACGATGGCATGGATGTCGAGTCGTCAGCGACTGTGCTGGATGCCGAAGCGATTCCCCCCATAACAGAGGCGATGTTGTCCGTGTCAAGCCTAGTACAGTGATTTTCTCATTCACGGAGCGTACAAGGGTCAAGGCGGATCGTTAGCAAATAAACCAGAAGCGAACTCCATTTGTCAGCTGGTTCACCTAAACTCTTCAACACTGAAATTTGCTGTCGATCAACTAGCGCGAGCAGCTTCTCGGCTGATTCTGTGCGCATCACGGGAGTGTCGAACAGTGTTCTTATATGGCACTTGATCAGCTGCCGTTTATTTTCGAAGCGTAGCATGAGCGCACGCCATGCATCCTTGTAACCCTGTTCACAAACCTTGATTGGATCGAGAATACGCGCAGCTTCGCCTTCAACAAGACCCTTCAAATAATATAGCTTCTCAACGGACCCAATGTCGCTCCGGGAACCGCAGATTGGAACGAATCCCGAAAGACGCACCAATCCTCCAGACGGCCACTAAATTTGGGTAGATTTATTTCTGGAAGTCGTATGCTCAACGGCTTCACAAGTGGCGACTGGTTTTGGGGAAGGGAACTGGTGGTTTTGGGTAATTGCTTTAGGTAAAATGCTCGTAGAGCGTAGTATCTACTGTCAAATTTCTGTCGCTCAGCTTTCAAATCAATAGGAGCCTCCTCCGTAGACAATGCCTCCATCTTGACAGCTACCTGGTGAAACTCGTCGTAGAAACGCTCCAGCTTCTCTGCCCATGCCTCTACCTGTTCCTTATGGATTTCGTCTTTTTTTAAACTTTTCACAAAATGCTCCAACAGCGCAGCGCTACGAAATCCACTACATTTTGCTTCTGTTGCCACTCATCCATTGTCTTTGCTTCTGAAGCCTTTTTTTTAATCACTAGTGTTGATTCGCCCACTGAATTTTACTTTCAACCACCAAGAATCTCTTTATAAGGCACCAACTTTTACAGGCTTTAAGTTTGTAATTAGGAATTTCATTTGATACATATTGTATAATTTTAATGTAAAGTTTCAAACAGGTAGTTAGTGTTCTGATAAGAAAATGCACTGTCAATTTTTTAAACAATTTGCCTGTTATAGAAGGCCGATTTTTATTGAACAATTGACAGACGTTGGTAACCGCAGCGTTGCTTCATTTTCCAGGTGGGTACTTTGTTGTTACTTTCGGGTGTTGTGGTCAATATGTAGAAACAATATCAAATACAATACAAAAGTAATTAGGGGTCGTACACTAATTACGGGGGGAGGGGGGTCTGCCAGTTTCTTACGCTCCATATAAATAAAAAAAAAAATGTATAGGAAAAATCTTATATGGGGGGAGGGGCTGTTGAAAAACCCAGAAAATTTGCTTACGTAATTAGTGTACGGCCCCTTAGAACGCAAAATGGAATGAAAAAAATCATCGTAGTCGAAACTGCCATCAGGGAGTACAATTCAGCGATTCAGCACTCGGTAATTATTGATTGGAATTTGATCGTTTTATTAATTTTGAATTAGTTAAAATAAGATGGATCTTCCTGCCAGCAAAGGCGTAGAAATGCCAATCCATTGGTGATCGGCGGTGGCGGCTTGAATCGACGCGAACTCATTTCATGCATTTAAAATTCTTCGGAATTTGTCCGGAAGCTCCTCCTCCAGGAATTCCTCCAGAATTGTTGCAGAAGACCCTCCCGGAAACCCTCCTCAAGTTCCTCTCGGTTTCCTCCTGAAAGTTGGTTCGGAAATTCCTCTGAAAGTCCCTCCAAAAATTCCTCCTGAAGATTTTTTCCCTAAGTTACTTCACGAATTCCTCCAGAAGCTATTCCATGAATTTCTTCAGCACTTCCTTCGGAAGTTCCTCACGACATTCATCCGTAAGTTCATCAAGGAATTCCTCCAGAAGTTCTACTAGTAACACTTCCGGAAGTTCTCCAGGTAATTCCTCCAGGAAATGCTTCAAAAGACCTTCCAGAAATCTCTCCACAAGCTTCTTCAAGAATTCCTCCTGCAGTTCCCCCAGGAATCCCTCAGGAAGTTCAACCAGGAATACCTCCAAAGGTTCCTTCAAGACTTTCTCCGGAAGTTCTTCAGAAATTCCTTCAACCATACCTTCGAAAGTTTCTCAGGAAGTTCCTCCTGAAATCCCTCCACAGTTACCTATAGGAATTCCGTCACAAGATCTTCCAGGAATTCCTAAGGAAGCTTTACCAGGAATACCTCTGAAAGTTTTTCAAGAAATTCCTCCTGAAGTTCCTCAAAGAGTTTTTCCTGGAGTTCCTGCACATATTGCTCCAGAAGGCTCTCCTATGGAAATTCCTTCTGATTTTCTTCCAGAATAAAATCCGAAATTTTCTCCAGGAATCCCTTCGCAAAGTCCTTCAGAAATGCCTCAAAAAGTTCATCCGTGAATTACTCCGGAAGTACCATCAGGAAGTGCTCCGGAAGTTCTCCTCCGGAAGTTTCTCCGGGGATTACTTGAGAAGTCCCTACAGGTATTCCTCCGGAAGTTCTTTCAGAAATTCATTGGGATTTACTTCCGGAAGAAAAACAACACACAATTGCCAATTCCACCAGAAATTACCCGACCAGTAGATAGTAATAGATTTATATCAGGCCTTGTTATTCTGTTACAGCAGTTTTTTTTTTAACAGCGGTTGTTATAAAACATGTACCAGTAGTAGTTAAAATAACAAAAATTGTAACAAAATCTCTTCTAGTTTTAACAAAAATATTACTGAATATGTTATTTTTTGAACAAAATTATAACTCGTTGTGTTACATAAAAAGGGGTGAAAATAGCTTATATTATAACAAATTATGTTCTTGAAAAGATTATTATTATCCATAATGTAGGCAATTAACTTTGTCCAGCTGTTTCTTCTTTGAATATAGGTTCAAGATATACTGTAGGTGGTACCTTCGTTTTTTCCAATTAGCATCTACCAAAAATGTAGGCAATTTTTATTCGGTAAAAAAAATATAACACATTATGTTATAATCATGTTATGACGATCATGAATTTTTGTTGTGACTAACTGGTCGGGTAGCCCTTCAAGTATTTTTCTATGAATTCTTCCAAGTATTTTCCCGAAAGATGGTTCAGATTTTTTTTCAGAAATTCATTCAGGGATTCGTCTTTATTTATTTATTCATCCAAAAACTCCTTTAAAATCCATTTGGAATTTCCTCCGGAAATTATTTTGAAAATTCTTACTATAATTGATACGGAAACTTCTCCAGAAATTCTTCTGGAAATTCCTGCCTGAAGTTCCCCTAAACAAATACTTAGAATTCACCCAGACAACCATTTGTTATGGCGAGGACAATCGACACTAATTTCCAGACCAAATCAACACATCAGATTGGTTGGTGTTTCTTTAGCAACGTCCTTTATTTATCTTAAATATAACTTCCACTCACAATCTTTAGTGCTTTGTTCCACTGTTCTTCACACCATCAAAATTAATCTCTATATATAAAAATGAGCTTAAATTTCCTTGGAGGTAATATAATTCACGAACGGATGGGCCGATATTATATATTTTCTCACTAATCGATTCGTCAGCTGTGTTTATATGTACAAAAAGTTTGAAAAATTAACGGGGAATTTGAAAAATTAATAAAATACAAAAAAAGAGTGAGTTGTAAGGAAGTTTGTGTTTGCTGTATATTCTATTGCGCTATGCTTGTCCTCTTTTTGACCCTTCCTTCGGAAGTGTCTATAATTTCACTTTGTATGCGTTACGCAGATGTGTTACGTATTAATCTATCAAGAAATCTCGTGAATTATTAAATAAAATGTATGATATTTGAAACAAATTCACTTTGATATTGAAAATATAATTATAACCAATGATATGATATGGAATTATGCCTATTTTTCTTATTTGTTTCAAAGAAACAAATAATTTTAATTGAGGAACATATAGAAGCATGTACAAAAAAATCTTCTCAGAAAAGCAAAAACGTAAAAATTGAAAGGGATTTCAAAAATTTCTTCAGTGGAAGCTAGATAGCAAATGTGAGCATGTTTTGAGACACTAATAGACCACTTGTATGCATGTATGTGTACGAATGTGTGCAAATTCTGGAATTTACTACCATAAAAATCTAGCTCATTTTTAAGGTATTGAACAAGTTTAGTTTTACCAAATTAAGCATCCATAAGGCGAAATATATGTTATTATTGAACGCTATTGAGTTTCGCTCAGATCAATGACTGATTTAGTTAGTTCTGGATTAATTAATATCGAGGTCTCTGTGAATTACGAGTGCAATATATGCAACCAGTGTTACGATTGTTACTAACCATGTCACAATAGTTATTCACTCCGACGAGCTCCTTATAGATAGGCAGCATGAAGTACAGTACGTTATCATTCGTTGAGTTGACACTCAATCCATGACATCCGCCTTTGGGTAGGCAATTATTTTGTCACTTTCACGGTAAATCGCCGTGGGAAGCTGAGTAGTTTTATCTCGTTTTAAATACTGGAGACTGGAAAAAAATTCCTTATACATAAGGAAGGGTCAAAATCTCACTGTAGGTGGATTAATCTGGGTTTTTCTGTATCTTATAGATTGACTAGCTATGGCTTCCCGTGCCAACACCGTTCATGATTTTTCTGAGATATTCCTTCAGGAATTCTTACGGTTATGAAGTTATGAAGAAAAAGACACGAAAGCTGAAGAGAAGCCAGCGTTGGTATTGGATCCACGCTGTGCGCTCCACCGAGAAAAAATTCTCGCTAGATCAATAGATATGGTTTCATTTTTAAATTATTGAATTGAACATGATGTGTTATTTTAATTGTAATCAGCTCCGTAAAGTTTCAAGTGATCGCCTGAGCTCTATTATATAAATCGATGGAAAATAATTCCAAACTCTCCTTAATCAAATAAGAAAGGCTTTTTGTACATGGTTTGGATTAGTTTTTCGATAGATATTCACCTACACGCAAAAAAATATTGCAGTCGAAAATACCATTCCGAGAGTTATTTTAAGAATATGCACCGACGATTTTCAGCAGATAACCAGCCCGTTTATTTTACCATGTGCGCAGGAAAAACCAACTGTGACCCATGCGGAATGTTGTCACATGAACTGGTAATGGTGAACCATGGTAAAAATAACTGAAATTTCTTGGTACCGTAATCCGGGGTATCATTGATCAATTTTTTCAATGTTTTGTAAATATTTCCTCCGTAAATTAAATGATTGCTTTTTTCATATTTTTAAAACGAGTACTGCTACGTGTAGAACGTTTGAGGCTATTGTTCTTGATTATTTGATAATTATAAAATTGGTTTAAAAATCTGTTTTGTCTAGTTTTTCGAATTTCCAATTTGGGGTAACTTTGATCATCAATCATTTCACTTTGTTACGTCTATAAAGCAAGCGTTTGTAAACGCCTTAAGGTAGGCAATTACTTTTGAAATCCTTATACTGAGGCGAAGCGTATTGATTGTTTCGAGTAAGGCATCATGACCGCTAGGTGAATTATCTGGTTTTTCAACAATAAAAATCAAAATTTTGAAACAAAAAATATGGATAATCAAAGAAAATAAGATTACTTATCACCCAATTGTAGATACGATCTCAATTTTTTGGTTATTATGCTTGTTTTGAGTGCTTTTTTGGCAGCTTACTGTGAGTTAACAAAATGATGTTGATTTTATTTTTCAAACTATGGCAAAAATTAAATGCAAATTCTAGTGGAGATTATATTATTCGGTAGCAAATTTAGTCAAGATTAAAATACCTAACTCATAATAAGTAATCGTAATAACAGAAAGTAATACTTTATTCATCTTTTGAAAATGGTTCAACTGATCAATGTTACCCCGCTGATCAATGTTCCCCCGGATTACGGTAGTCTTAAAAACAGAGCGTAGTCTACAAAATAGTAATAGTTTCTGTGTATAAACTCTTTAATTGATACCACTTTAGAACCATCAGTCATTAACTGAGGCCAAATGATAAGGCTGATATATACTTTAGAAATGCCCAGTTAATCAAGGTATGACCCGGTATGTTACTTGTATTTGTTTATAAAGATAGTCTAATTCTTTTCGAGCAAGGCATACAAAAAATCGAAACTGAAACCTACACCGCCAAAAATATATTTTTTTGCCAAAAAAAGTTCATTTCGCCTACAGTTCAGTTATCCATTATGTTTATATGGTATGAAAATATACCACGAGCTAACTTCGTGATTTCATAAATTTTGTTCATAATTTCTTATATTATTTTAATGTAACGCATTTAATGCGATACGATTTGATTGTTAAGATTGAGAAAATAAAAATAATAAAGTTCAACATAAGGATCGATCTAGAGTCCACTGAGCGAGAGCCCAATGCGCTGCTTCTCTGCCGTTCTTGCTTTTTGGGAACGGAACAATTGGAGTGTAACTGATTGATGATCTCGGTAATTTTTTATCAGTAAACGTTATGCTGAGATTTCAGTAGTAAGTTTTTCGACAAACGAAAAATTTTATACGTCAAATGTTTGATCCCGAATGTCGTTATTGTTATTATAAGTGTTCTGTTCCTTCCTCTCAAAAAGTTCAAACCTATCATGAAAACTACACAATGTCCCCTGACATACGGAAAAGTCCAAAGCATAAAACCAAACGGTACGGATGATCGTAATGTGAATGTGTATATGCGTGTATTTTCCAATAAATTCACCAAGCATGACCGAGCCACGTTTCTTCGCACGGGCGTTATATACCGACCAGGCTACCGGGCGGTCAAACGAAGGATGGCTCAAAATAAATCAACTTCTCAAGGCTGTCTTTCTCGGCGGTAGACGGTAACGACCACGCTGTGGATGGCAGAACGTAAATAGTGGGGTTGGGTTTCGGTCGATACTGAAATACGACCTTACGGAGCATTATGGCAATTTTCGCCGGGAAAGCCATCATTCTTCACAGAAGGGATCAGTTTTATGAAAGGTAGCTTCTTGGAGGTTGTACTGTTCGTACGCAATTATACTAATTATTAGAATTGGGCGGGGATGATAATTCATAAATCGATTGAATGTGCTAAAAAATACCCATAGAAGCATTTTTTTTTGTATCACGCAATTGATGTTGATAATAATTTTCATGTGTTTCGTGTATTAGTAACTTTCTGTGCCAACAGAATATTCCTCAGCACGGAGGTGAGCCAGCTTAGGGCTGCAAGCCTCTTTAATAAAGAATTAAAAAAAAAAAGTTAATAGTTATGAGCTTTAACCCGTTGCAAAATAAAGAATATTTGATATCTGGACAATGTTTGACCTTGGCTTAAGATTTATTGAAAATTCTGAAGTAATTCGTCATTTATTAGATATTTACTATGCCAACCAAGATCTGTACATACAATTCGTGATCAATACTATGCTTATTTGCAGTCAGTGGTGTACACTGATAGCACATACTGATGAATTTGTTGAAGATTGAAAAAAGCTATAAGGAAAAATGCTCAACAGAATATGGTGTCCTACCTGACGACTAAGAAAGTAGTTACCAATAGGTGCCATTTTTTTGTTACACAGCATCTTCTTATGTAACATAGCAAACTCCACTATTATACAGAAATATCATCCATCCAATCTTCCTGAAATATTCACGTAATTGAGCTCGACTAAACGTGAATTCGGACATAGACACCTGATAAAAGTTATGCAACCTAATCGGATCTGAACCAATCAGTAATCGACATTTCATCATTCTCAAGCACTATCTATCATCATCGTTTGCTAATATACTCGTTGCTACCTTCATCAGTATCTTTCAGCATTAATCCGATGTAGCTTTTTGCACCTGCTTGCTGCAGTAGGCACATTTGCCGATACCTTTCGCCACAAATCAATACTTCCGCTGTGATAAAAATAGCAAAATGAGATATGAAAGCTAGCGAATTTCTTTTTTTGCATTTTCCGATGTACCACCGTCACTGGTTATCCTTCTTGTCTACATGTGTAATGTGTAAATGTGTGCTCGATAGTAACATTGAAACCCGAACGATGATTTAATTGACATTGTTGCAAACATGGGATGATATTCTCGGATTCACCGTGTATTTCCACATGCCGAATGCAGTGAGAGGAAGTATTGCATACACGTGGAAACCGGCAGAACGGAGTACTCCATTATGATATACATTTCCGCGGCGCTGGCATGTGTCAGGTGAATTGTCATCCTTGCGATATGTCATAAGGGCGGATCATGTTTCGCTCGAGTATAACTGCATTAGCAAACATCATGACATTTATTGTGTACGTAACTGATGAGTAATTGAAGTAATTTGAGAACAGGATTCACATTCAAACATCACAAACCAAAAGTTGTACGAATTTCTGTTATATATGTCTCGATGTTACAAATTTACCTAAATTACCGTATTTACCCTTTTCATTCGGTTTGTCGCCTTTGCTCTGTTTGTCTAATTATTTCACCTTTCTCCAATATGTCTAAGGAAAGATCCATTAATTACATAACGCAAAAATTGGCCATTTTCAACCCCCCTCCCCTCTATGTTACACTTTTTGTATGAAGCATCTGAATTTTTTGTATGGGTTGTCACACTTTGGGCAACCCCCCCTCAACCCTCGCGTTACGTAGTTTATGGATGCTCCCGAATATGCCCCAATTATTCTAAACGTACACTGTAATAACAGAATACCAATCTCATCGTTGAAAGTCCAATCAATCACCACAATCACATGGACGCCACATAATTAACGCATCAGCGCCAGCGCGCACTTGGAAACCATTTCAACACCTCACAAACATCCCCCCCCGTTTTGTTTGATATCTCATTGTTCGGTTGGTTGGTTCGCCACTATATTCGATCGAATAAAAAATAAAACTCCCTCCGAACAATGGATGGTGCCTATTTTCTTCTACATGAATTTGTGTCCATCCCAATGTGCTATAATCGGAAAACCATTTATCATGCTTATTCGCAGTTAGTATGAATGTCATTTCAAGGGAACTCTGGACCAAAATCACGCGACCTTAGCAAGCCCGTTAAAAGAGACAAGAAATCATTAGGTTTTTCGTTGGACCATGTAAATAAATTTTCGTTTTGCTACACTTACTTCAAACCCTGGAGATCGTCGATTGAACGAACGCATTATTTATCTTTTATATAAGTTTGCGCTCTTGTCTTGCCGAACGACTTAAAAAAAAGTTGGAAGGCATAGTATACGAAATCTCAACATGGCTCCATTTCCATACAGTGTGCTCGTTCGTCCTTGCGGAAGCGGCGATGGTATCCTGAATGGCATTCACGAGCGAGCACATAATTTATTTGTGTGTTTCTTTTGGGTGGAATTTTTATGGCATTCCCATGGTGCACGTTCAGACCGGCGACGACGAATAGAATGCTCAGCATGAGGCAGTATTGAAATTCCAATATTGTTTATTAGCAAACGTGAACGTCACAACCGACATCGGTACAGATAGCATCTATGCTCGCGTTTGGTAATCATAACTTTCTTGTGGCAGTGTAACGAAAATTAGGTGGAAGTGCACAACGCAATATCACTTGGCTATTCCTCAAAAGTACGGTTATGTAAATGCAGTACTTCGTGCTTTTCTTTTGGGAAACCTAGAAATAAGCAAACACTCAGTGGAAAAGAATCACGTTTGACTTGCTTAGAAGAAATTTTATCTATTTTCACGAGATATTCTTCTGTATTTCCACAAGAAGTTCTTCTGAAAAAATTTCTTTCTCAGGAATTTGGAAGGGAAATTCTCCTGGATTCGCTTGGAAAATTCACTTGGTATTTATTGGGTCAACTGGATCTCCAGTCAACCTTGCATTCTTGGCTTGCTTGCCAGATCGCCAATCCGGAGATAGTGAGTTCGATTCTCGAATGGGATTCTCGGATATTTTCGAGTGGGAACCATTTTCGACTCCCTGGGCATAGTGTAGGGGAAGGTGAGGAGACTTGATCCCCCCATCGATCTTTTACCGAGAACCAAAGTTGTTATGTTCTTATTTTTTGGATTGACATCCATACTAATCTTACAGGACGGTTTGTATTTTTGGATCCTCCTACCAGATCAAGAACGCATAACAAAATTTGTTGTAAATGTGGCTGGTTAGTTGTTTAAATTACGAAAATTATAACAAATATCTCTCCACCCGCAACCAAAGTATGAGAGGTTGATACCTTTATACCAACATTATAACAAACGTTGATATAATTTTTCGGTTCAAAAATTTACCTCAAATGTGCCTACATTATGGGTGATAATCCGGTGCGTTACAAAGATGGAGTCTTATGCATAATGTGTAGGAAAATGATTTCTTTCCAGCTATGTAGGGAAACTGGGGGTAGGTTGCCCACGTTAAGGAAAATGCCGTTTTTATGAATGAAAACCACCAGTTCAGCCAGTTTTCACCAGTGCAAACTGAAAGAACAGCTTATCTGCTACTGGCTGACTGCCGATAACAGTTATCTAATTTAGCATTTTATTGTACAGAAATTTGATTTTTAGAAAGCAACCGCAAAACATGAGGAGTGAGATGCGCCAGTGGATAGGTTAAAACGCGCATGTGCTCATCGTACTGATTATCATTTTAATTGCCTACACGGAACCGCGAAACAACTTACTTGACGGTTCCTTTCACTCAAATCCGACCTTGCGTGGAAGAAGCCAAAAATAAGTAAAATGCGAAAAAATCCGGTGAGTACTTTGCCTTTACTACCGTGTTGAATTTTCACCCTCTATGAAGTTTCACCAACTCAAATTTATGTTATTTTCACTCACTCGAGACTATGGTGAAAACAACTCAAATTTGGCTTCTTCCACGGAACAGCACACGTTGGGTCGATGCAGCTCTCTTTGTTTATAATAACATTCATGAGAGGGAGTGAGAAAACTACCTAATATTGAGTTAAAAATTTGAGCTTCGCACTCAAAGTTGAGTTCTTTAAACTTTTTTTTTTAGGTTCTTTATTTTTTCTGTGTACATTAAGGTAATCAACCGAATGATTATTAATTTGTTTGTCTGTGGTAGTGGCAGTTTGTTTTGTTTCGCAGCGCAATTAATTCGAGCTACTATCCGTGTTCGAACGATTTTTTAAAGTAGTGTTTCGAGTAATCGTACATTTATTATAAATTCAGTAGAAAATCGAATTATAGCCGCTATTGAAATTGGATTTTTCTCACAATCCATACGTTAGAGTAGAGTGGGGCAAGAGTGCGCGTGGGGTAAGAGTACGTTTTCGATTTTTTGAAGTAATAAAAAAAGATAAACAAGCAGCACTGCATCAGTTTGACAGGTATTCTGGCCAACCATTATCATGTGTAATTGTAAACGATTTGAATAAACAACAAGGGAGATATGGAGTTAGATAACTTTTTGGTCATTTTGCTAAAAATAATTGGATTTCCGCAACAAGTATTTCATTACCATATATACGTTCAATCAGGTGAGCATTATACCATTTCGATAACCTATTGTATAGAGTACTTTATGGTACAGAACACCAATCCGGTTGGTTTTCCAAGAAGTCAAAACCATTACTTGAATAATTTTTGGGACTGTGGGGTAAAAGTACGCAGGAACCGGTGGGGCAAGAGTACGCATATGAATCTTCAAGTTATGATGTCAAACCCGTATCTCCGGCCGAAATAAGACTTCTTCCAAAGCGTAAAGATTCACAACTAAGAAAAAAGGGACAGAATTCGAAATTATCACAAGTTTTTAGGATAAGTTGAAGTAGTTCGGTGTTAGAAAGGACTTAGCGAACAAAGCACTGAAGCGAAATAATGAAATTGTATTAGGACTTGTTGTACACCTAAACATAGTACGAAAACACAACTTCATCTAAATAATAATTTCATTTAATCAAAAGAAACATTCATAAATTACGCAACGTTTAGCTGGGAGGGGTTGCGAGATGTGTGACGATCCATATAATTTTTAGAGGATTCTTACAAGTAGTGTCAAATAGTGTAAGATAGGGGGGGGGGGGAGGTGTGATTAAATAGCCATATTTTACGTTACGTGATTGGTGGACTTTCTTTAAGGAAAATTACTTTGTATACGCCACGCGAAACCTGATATATATTTTTACCTCTGTAGTGTTTAGTATATATAAAAAAACAATGGTTTTTAATATGAAAGTGCACATTTTTAGGACCCCCTCCCCCTTTAAGAGTTACGTAATCTTTAAACATTCCCTAATATATGCTCATTAAACATCAATTAAATGTTATTAACTCTTATTTGTGTTAATATATACTTAAAGCACATGATTGGATAAATGCGTACTCTTACCCCACCCGATGCGCACTTTTACCCCACCGGTGGGGTAAGAGTGCGTTTTTCACTTGTCTTGCAATAAAGGTTCTACTAAATCGAATCTCAATAATTCCAATATTGTTTTCACTGGGTAACATAAAGGAAGAGTATATGAATCATCGACACTGATTTGATAGGCAGAAGCTTGCTTCATAAGGGCCACATGATCGATTGAAAACTAAGTGCGTACTCTTGCCCCACTCTACTCTAAACCTAATATCGGAAGTAGTGCGCTGTATAGCACATCACCAAATGAAAACAGCGCACCACTTCCGAAGTTAGGTTTAACGTACGAATTGTGAGAAAAATCCAACTTTGTTAGCGGCTATAATTCGAATTTGCACTGAATTGATAATAAAGTGCTAATTCATACTCGCGAAGTGGAGTTATCGGCATAATTGCTAGAAAGATTGAGAAATTGCCGAGGAAATTAATTGTTCTTCACCGATATGTATTGAATTGCGTGTGGTGTTTACCTTCAAGCACCTTCAAGCACACTTTAACGTACGAATTGTGAGAAAAATCCAACTTTGTTAGCGGCTATAATTCGAATTTGCACTGAATTGATAATAAAGTGCTAATTCATACTCGCGAAGTGGAGTTATCGGCATAATTGCTAGAAAGATTGAGAAATTGCCGAGGAAATTAATTGCTCTTCACCGATATGTATTGAATTGCGTGTGGTGTTTACCTTCAAGCACTATAGTTTTTCGATACGTGGTGGTCTGATCAAAAACATCGCGAATAGTACTGACGCGTGCTCCCGGTTTTTCAACGTCAAGTTTTCTTGTTTCGCGAAAGGCAAATTTGGGAAATCCAAATTGTGAATGTTGAAAATGTCTCTGATTTGCCACTCTTGTGCCGGTGACAAACAAAACCTACGTCAAATGTGGAGGATTTTGTAAAGCGGTATTTCACCCTAAATGCACCGGTCTTTCTGCCGACGCGCTCAAGATGGTGAAGGATATCAATCAAGTTTTTTGGTTCTGTCCATCGTGTGTATGAAAGATATGCGTTTCCGGAATACCGTTCAAGCTGCCCAGGAGGCTGAACATGAACAATATATTTTGGATATTTTGGCGCAGCTTAAGTCTAAAATACTGACGGAGCTGAAACCTGAAATCCAGACGAATTTTACCAAATTAATGAATTCTAACTTGCTCACCCCGAAGGCAACGAACAGAGTCATATTGGAACCCCGGTTTACGAAGAAACGGCGCCTTTTCACTATGACTAACGATTCTGTCCCAGTTACGAAACCTAATCTCCCGCTCGGAACCGGCAGCACTCTTTCGCCTTCATAAGAAATCAAGACCGTCCCTAAGCCCCAGCCTAAATTCTGGCTCCATTTGTCACGGATTGCACCAGACATTTCAGCTGATCAAATTGGCGAATTGACAAAAAAGCGTCTTGAAACCAATGACATTCAAGTAGCTCGTTTGGTGCCTAAGGGGAGAGACATAAGTTCGCTATCTTTTATCTCATTCAAAATTTGAATAAATGCCGAATTGAAATCGAGAGCGCTTTTGAATTCGACATGGCCTAAAGGAATTCTTTACCAAGAATTTTACGACGATAACTCCAGAGAAAAACCAACGATCCGCTAGGCATTCCGGCGGAAACAGAAATGGTGGTAATCTAGTGATTCTAGCACCTTCCGGGACGCATTTTTGCCGCTAGTTTCATGGAAGACCCCAATCCCTTCAACACAGTCGAGCGCCATATAGTTATGTAGGACGAAAAATCAGAAACAATAAATTTTGGCTGTTACGCCCTTTTCAACCGTTGATCTAGAAATGAGATTTACGATCCCTGCCTGTATAGGGCACTGCACGGCCTGCTTTGTCTCTTCCTCGCTGCAAAGAAATTAGAAAACAACAAGGCCAGTAAACGTCAAAATTTATGAGGAACGAAAGAGAAAGAGATTTTTCCATGCAGTGCCCTATACTGCCGCTAACCGCAAGTCGAGCACATCTGTAAATGGACGCCATATACAGATGTGCTCGACTTGCGGTTAGCGGCAGTATAGTAGGCGTGAATGTCCGTTGTGAACTGTTTGAAGCAGTTTTTCACGATTTCTTTCAATTTTACTCGAGATTTTCAAATAAGAAAATTTCCTATAAACCCGTCGGAGATTAAAACAAACAGATTTGCAAAAGAAATTAAAAAATCCATCCAGGGCCAAGAATATTACTGTTCAAGAGATGGAAAGGCCGCTGGTATTGCAAAATTGATGTCACTCTGTTCTCTTGGGCTTATTCTACGAGTGGAGTGACGTGAGATTGCTCGAATGACGTGAGAAGAGTCGTATAGTCCCATTTGAATAACATGGTCACCTCACGTGAGAATTTCTAAAATCGACTCACCTCACGTCACTCGACTCGTAGAATAAGCCCATCTGATTACACAAACCGAACAAACCTTTTTTTTTCTTTCCTGTACAATGAAGTTGTATCGAGAGGATATCATTATACTCAATAGTTGCGTCCGAGAGGTGACAAACCCTATTGATAACGAGCGGTCATTACTTTCAAAGATATGTAGAAGATAGTTCATTGAACTAAAAAGGTTAGTATCTTTGCTTCGGTTTTTATATAAATTAAACTGCCAGATATATGTAGTTATCTCCACCGAAACGAACCAAATCTAACTTGGGTTCAATTTTAGTATGGGAAAATCACCTTTCCATGCATGCTTTTTGAACGAATATCTTCCAGCTCTCCAAGACTGTGGTATAAGCCATGTACCGTGAAGCATCCTAATTCCATACACTCACAGATCGTTCGAAGTGTTCGAACGCATGCTGGACAAGCGGATGTAACTATATGGATACTTCTATTTTCGCATCATAGTTACACTTAAATATCATTCAATCAACTTAGGCGACTCTGGGGCCTTTCTTGAACATTATAAAAATCATAAAAATCACCCAAAGGTCATAGTCTAACGGCCAAAGTAGCACTATAGTTATATTTAATAATTATTATGTGATTCGCTTCGATTCACTCATTCATGAATTCTGAGTAGCCCTGGGGGTACGATCCTATGTACCCCTGAAAAGATCTCCGTCCTGGACAGCTTTCTTCATTTCTTTATTGGGGCTTCGCCCCTCTAGCCCCCACTAGATTCGTAATGCATGGCCAAGCCTTTTGAATATAGATAATATTTAGATAATATAGTAATATTTACTACTTTTTCAATAGAAATTTAAAATATAGAGGTAAAGGCTTGCCGAGAAATTCGTATTTAAATCATTCTTGATAACAATGTTGTAGGTGTTTTTATTACTGCAAATTAAGCGATTAGCAAAAATTGAGGTGTGCGCGTAAAACGACACCTCACGTTATTTCAATCACAGCTTGTCGAATTTACCCAGACCTTCATCAGTCGTTCGGTCCCCAGAGGCTGATGCTGATGGAGAGCGCAATCGATTTTTTATGTTCTGGCTCCATCCTGCCGGGTGCCGGTATGTAAATAAAACGGTACTTTTACAAGGGATGGTGGAGATGTGAAGATGTTTGCCCTAGAGCGCAACATGTACGAGAAACTAAATATCGATTCGTGTGAATGTGCCCCGTTTGGGTTGCAACTAAATCGAAACGTTCAGGTACTAATCTTGTTACCATCTTCAGGATTTTTTTCATTAAAATAAATCATTCTGTAAACTACCCGGTAAAAATCGTTTACTCATTAATGGGTACTTTTTGTCTGCTATCTCTTTCTCTCTGCTGAAAAATTTACCCATTTTGGGAGAATAAGTGGATTTACTCATTTAAATGAGTAGATCCACTTATTCTCTCAAAATGGGTAAATTTTTCAGCAGAGGGAAAGAGATAGCAAAGAAAAAGTACCCATTAATGAGGAAACGTGTTTCTCCGTGTAAGCAACATTATAGAAACGAAGAATCTTCAAGCCTATTTTGAACGTTATAGAATTTGAATTAGAAAATTATTAGAAAACTTCCTGAAAATAAGAGAACAAATCCTGCCAAAAACGAAACATCGAATCAAAATCTGCCATATTCATTTATCATTCATTTGCACTAAACTCAAATTCGGAGAATATCTCACTTCCATCTCGTTGCTTATAACCCCCTCAAATGAAATCAAATTTCCAATCCGCAGAATACCTAATGCCGAGATCAGCTTTCAGTTCGCTGATTTGATTGCTGGACAAACTGTTATTTGTTCGTAAAGGATGCAGTCGAATTGCTAATTGAATCAAATGTTCAATTAGGATCTCTCACAAACGTCCGTCAACTGTAATATCGTACAGCCCCCGTCCATGGTAGAATGTGCCGAACAGATACACTGTGTCCAAAAATTGTCTGAACAGCATAGGCGCCTAAAAAAAAAAATCAGAAAATTTCCATTAAAATTCAAAAAATCAATAAAATTGATAAAATTTTCCATGAAGTTTAAACGCTTTCAAAGAAAGGGTAATCTATGGAAAAATGCTCAATTTTATTGCTTTTTAAAGGAAATTTTTATTGCTCTTTATTGAATTGGAAAGTGGAAAGTTTTTAATTTTTTGTGGAACAAAAACATTTATTTTGTAGAAAATTTTGTAATTGTGTATTGCTTATATTGAGTTATTTATGAACAATTCTTTTTTCATAATTGCAATGTTTGCTCTTCAAAGTACTAATTTATTTTTTGTTTTGTGGAAAACTCTTAATTGTTTGACAAAATTTTGCATTATTTGTGGAAATTTTATATTTATTTATTGCTCATAATCAGATTTCTTGACTGGCAATTTCCAAATTTTCTACGATTTTTTTTTTTATTTTTTTGGTGGAGTTTTTATTTTAGTCGTATTTCGACGACTGTAAGGCCATCTGCAGTATCTCGTACTTGACTCGACTTAAGTCTCCTCCACGAAAGATATATGTTATGTTATATACATTGTACTTTTTCCTGAAACGAATGTGTCGTTTGTTTTAA
Organism: Armigeres subalbatus; assembly: GCF_024139115.2. Classification (NCBI taxonomy): domain Eukaryota; kingdom Metazoa; phylum Arthropoda; class Insecta; order Diptera; family Culicidae; genus Armigeres; species Armigeres subalbatus. Next base: position 17,621,659 of record NC_085141.1, read on the forward strand.
ATCATTGAACATGTTTTATAAATGGTTTTATATCCTAGCACGGACATTTTTTACACAGTGTACCTAACCATGTTGTCACTGTCAGCATCGCAAAACTTTCGCCATCGTGAGGAGCTATCCGTTTATTTAGTCCTAATCTGAATCAATAATGCGACTACGTAGGCAAACGATTATTGCCGCTACTGTCAAAGTAAACTAATTCCCAGCGATTGCACTTGAATTCCGGTACCCTGATTTATGTTTTCCTCAGTCGAACTTTGAATATCAGTTATCTCATTTTTCTCTTAGGCTTAAATCAAGTTATAAAACAGGTCGTGGATATGAAAATTTTTAAGCATTATAGTTTTATGAAGGTTCAGGAAATGCCGAGTACTTGATACCATCGAATAACCCGAATAAAACAACCGCTAGTTCGACACTCAAGCTTCCGTTATATTAGTAAAATAATAAAAATAGAAATCATACACATTTAATTATATATAAATTTGTAATAAAACTATATAATAAATCACATTTCTCTTTTTTTCAGGTAATATTCCAATTATTGAAGGTGAAGTAAAATTAAGGGAGAACTTAGAGAAAATCGGTATGTTAACATCACTGCAATTTATAATTGAAAACGATCGCGCGAGAATAAGAATGGATGAACATATACTTTATCGAATGTATGGGAATGAAATGTAATATGTACAACAACTAAACAAATTAGCAGCAGTTTCACTTTTTACGCAAAACGAGTAAGATTTCCGTAAGAAAAAAAGGAGACAGCAATGCAATTTTACACAGTCTCTGAGTGCTTCGAAACGGGCGTGTAGTACTGTACTGTAGAAGTCACCTCAAGCCCCATTTTCTCAGGCGGTCTAAGCATTATGAAGGTCTCTAAGCCCCTATCACAGCCGAGCCTCTTCTGCATGCCATTCTGGTCCTGTATTTGGCGGATTGGTGAACAGGCCTTCGAAAATCTATACGCAGACAAGTACCCAGCACATATGGACCGTGTATCCTCTCAAATACATATCACTTACCGCTTGTCTGCCTTATCCATCTCGAAGGTGATTGCATTGCATGACCTCGCAATATGACATACATGACATACATTGGCGTAACTAGCCCCTATGACCAGGGGGGGCTATCGCCCTTTCATCTATTTTCTCTATTAAGAGCTCCTTTAAAAATGCTTGAACATGTTACAACCTCATTAAGTTATCTTAGTGGTAATGTGATGAATACGATCCAGGCACCTAAGGCAATTGCGGATCAATCACACTCATTCATATTTATATTTATTCTCAAGGGAAAATCCATTAATTACGTAACGCAAAAAAATATCATTTTCCAACCCCCCTAGTATGGATTGTCACACTTTGCTCAACCTATATGGATTAGCATTACGCGTTTTTCACAGGGTACTCTGTGTTTCGTCTTTGACGTTCAGCTTCGGCTACCTATATGGAATCGCATTATGCGTTTTTCACAATGCACTCTGTGTTTCGTCTTTGACGTTCGTCCATTGTTACGACCTCAGTGGTTTTGTGACACCTCTCTTTAGTCTCTAGTTTAATGCGTATATCATATGCCTTCGCATTGTGTGACTTATTCAGTATATTTTATGCTTCGCGTTTCATTGTACATTGTACAAATTGCATCGTATGTATGGGAAGATCCATTAATTACGTAACGCAAAAATAGACCATTATCAATCCCCCTCCCCCCTACGTCACACTTTTTGTATAAACCACTTAAATTTTTGTATGGATTGTCACATTTCGGGCAAACAACGCCCCCCCCCCCTTCTATGCGTTACGTTATTTATGGATGTTTCCTATGTATTATTGAATGCATCCTCCTTCTCCAGAAACTTGTGCAGAACTACCAAAGCGGACTAAATTGCACAAAACTGGAGGGCTAAAGCACCAACGAATCAAAAGAAGCCACAAATCTAGATTTTCATTCATATATTTGGGGCATTTGCCCTAATCTATTCCTTTCCTTATCTCCTAGCTCATCGACCCTTTCTCTATTACTTTCTCTTATCAACTAACATTCTCGTTCTCATGGTACCGGCTACTTGTCACGGCATCGCCTACTCGGGTGTCCCCCTACTGTGCCGATCCTCTTCGCGGCCGACCAACCATCACCGTCCAACGGATGCATTTCGTCCTCAGCTTGCTGCACTTCCGACTTGCTTTCCGACCCGCAACGCCAATGCCTGCTGGAGACCCCTCTGACCGTCCAGTACGACCGAGGCACCTCCTGCTCTCGTGAACTATTTCCACGCTCCTTCCGTCGCTACACTCAATTTCTGTGAACGTCACCAGTTGTGTGCGACACAACAAGCCTCTGGGTACCGGGCTGCCTCTATTCCACCTCCTGCAAAGATTCGCGCTGGGACTCGCACCACATCTTCCGAATCTCGCTCTCTTCACCCAAGACGGCCAGCCAGCTCCAAAAAAGAACCCCAGTGGGGTTCCTCTTCCTGCACACAAGTTGAGTTTGCTGCTTTTGTGCGTTGGTAGTTATGGTTGCGACCTTCCATCCGACCTTCTTCCGCTTTACGACGTCTATCGCTAGCAGGGCTAACCGCCGACTGCGCTTCGGTTTCAACTTCCTTGTCTTGTCCAATTCCGTCGTTTCAGTCTTGCCGCCGGATTGTCTCCCTGATCCCTTGCGGTCCTGCCGATTCTCCAGTTAGCAATTGCCTTCGACTGCAATTTCGCCGTGACTATTTCACTTTACGGTTCCCGTTCTTTACGAACTTTTTTCCGTCGGGACTCACGTGACGCCGGAACATGTTTTCCGTCGTCCGAACGTGCACTCACGGATCGGCCACCAATGTTCCCCGGGGTAAGCGAAATCACTATCTTTATCCTCTGCTTGTTCAGCGATGCGCTCTTCACATGAAATAGTGATTCGACGCTATCGTGGTACGGGTGATGCATGCACGCGGTTTTTAATCACTTTTCGCAACGCGGCGATGATGAAATGTCTGACATTGCATCATGACGTCATACGACAATTTTTTTTACCCAAATGGAGAGTGAAGTTTCATGAGGACAATGTTTACATTTTTTCGGCGGTTTCGACGGGAATCCTCCAAGCATTGAATGTTCCAGGGATTCCAAATTCCTAAGATGTCGACGCAAATCTTCCAGGGAATCCGAAGGGAATATTTCAGGAATTCAAATGAGAACCTTCTAGGGATCCTCCATCCTCCAGGGATTCCGACGGGTATGTTCCAAAAAATCCAACGGAAATGTTTCAGGAATTCCAATGCGAATCTACTAGAGATTCCGAATGGAATCTCTAGAACGGGAAAGTCCCAGAGATTCCGTCGGAAATCGTCCATGAATTCCAACATGAATGCTTCAGGGTTTCCTGGGCAATGTTTCAGGGATGTAGGAGCAAATCGTAGAAGGATTTCAAAGCAATCTGTCAAGGGATCCCGAAATAAATCGTAGGGAGGGAATTAATCCTCCAGGAATTTCGGAAAGAATCCTCCAGCGATTCCGAAGAAGGTGTTGAAGGATCCTCCAGGGATGTTGAAGCAAATCGTTGAGGGATTCCGAAGCAAATCATCGGAGGATTTTGAAGCAAATTGCCGAATGATTCCGAAGCAGTTCGTCAAGAGATTCTGAAGTATATCGTCGATGTATTTCGAAGCGAATCGTCGAATGATTCCGACGCAATTCGTCGAGGGTTTTTGAAGTAAATCTTCAGAGAGATTCCAATCGTCGAGGGACTCCGAAACAAATCGTCGAAGTATTCTGAAACAAATCGCCAAGGAATTGTTAAGCAAATCTCCGAACGATTCCGAAACAAATGTTCGAACGATTCCAGAGGTATTCCGAAGCAAACCAACGAGAGATTCTGAAGCAAATCCTCCATGGATTATGAAGGCTATCCCCCGCACATTTTCAAGCGTATCCCTCAACGAAACCGTAAGGAATTCAGTGTGAATTCTTTTGGATTCCAGTTGGAATGCTTCAAAGATTTTGATAGGAATTCTTCAAAGATTCCAATGAAAATTCTTCTCGCATTTTGTTGGGAATTCTTCTCGGATTCTGATGAGAATCTTTCTCGGATGTTACTGGGAATTGTAAAGATTATCATGCTGCTAGGCAAGCGTAAGTCTGGGAGAAAACTGCAGGGATTGAACTTATCATTTCATTATCATTTAGTATTCAGTCAACAACTCATTTCAGAGGAGGAATTCCGAAAAGTGTTGTATGGCGGACTTCTAGCGCAATTTCTCCTCTACAACTTTGTTCAAGGGTACATTGCTCTATGTCTAATATTTCCAGCGTGAAACGCTAGTATCATTTAACATACTATATGATAATAAGTGTTATTATCTTTTAGTATATTAAGTGATACTAGTGTTTAACGATGTAAATATTAGACATAGATCAATGTACCCTTACACAAAGTTGTAGAGGATAAATTGCGCTAGATGTCCGCCATACAACACTTTTCGGAATTCCTCCTCTGAAATGAGTTGTTGACTGAATACTAAATGATAATGAAATGACAAGTTCAATCCCTGGAAAACTATCACTCCAGTCCGTGATGGTTGACCACATGTCTTTGACTGCTGGCGATCTACCACGATTGCTTTGATTGATATTTTGGTGGCTCTCCGTTGGTGTTCATATCAAGCTTACTTTGATGCTTTCAAATCAATTAGATATAGCCTTTTCATAATTAACACCAAGTGCAATTTCACTGAAACACAGGAATCTTTCTCAGAAATGAGAAACAAGCTTATTTGTCTTCCACTCATTTAATTCAATGTGATAGGGTGAATATGGAAGATAACACTTTTGTATTCAAACTTTTTCAGTAATTCATTATGCTATATGTTAAAAATTGATATCACTGCAAACTAACTTTTCAAATTCTAGGGAAGGACTATTTTTTAAGGAAGAGATAAGTCCTCCCTTATTTACGCCAATGATGACATACAGTGATAACGGGCAAACACTAATCTTTTCGCGAATTTCAGCATAACATTCTGTTTAACATTCTTCAAGATCTGAATGAGTATCATAGTTTTTAATAGTAAATTGTGTAGTCCAACTACAAATCACTGTTTTTCGATGTTTCTGCATACATTTTTGCATATAAACTTCCAACGACTTGAGCACCGCCCAAACGTTGATCGATTTCGCTAAAATTTTGTTCAGAGCACCAGGGCATCAAATAGAACAGAATAAGAGGGCGGTCCTTCAAAAAAATTGAAAAAGTTTTTCCCATACTAATTAGAGCCACCCTAATGCACAATATATTGAAACGCTGTTCTTTAATGCAGCCGTTGTGATTTTGTACAGGGGTGCAGCTGAATTTTATATTAAATATAAAATTTGGTATTGATTGTGTATTTATTTCGAAATTCTGCTGAAGTAGTGACTTTTTGCAAAATTTATGAAATCTAACGAAATAAAATCCAAAAAACCAATATCGCCGTGCTAAAATTTCGCGAAAATAATTTTCGAATTACGATTTTTTCAAAATGCCGCATATCCTTAAATGTTGGTATGAAGACATAGTAAGCACGAGGTCAGTGCAAAATCTTGCTCCCTGCTATATCGCTTGTGGATCAGGAAGCAGACAGAAACATGAGAAATGGGCGGCACGCAAAAGATTAGAGAGTCTACGTAACGCATCCGATAAACCCCATTATGTAATTCACTTTATCACGTTATAAACCGAAGAGCTTTACGAGGGGGATTCCGAACCTTTCGACGACCGGTTTCTTCACTCTCCAGACAGACCGCAGCACCGGGCTGATGATAAGAAGGTTGGATGGTGGCTTCCAGCTTCGGTTTCCAATGATTCCACGTTATTTCCGTTTTCTAATTTGTAGAAGTGAGTTCGTAATATGAACCCGATTCGGTAGAGAGTAGTGCAAATGAGGATTTTAATGGCACGGGAAACGAATCCCAATGATTATACGACCTTTTGATGACGTTGTTTGCATTTTATACCTCACAAATTTGATGTTGGACGAGTGTGTGTTATACTTTGGTTTACAGTTTCCATAATCCTAAATCGATATTTGTAGTGTACTTAAAATATCCTTTCCATGTACCACATTCCGATTTGTCTTCCAAAATCAATATCAATTTGAATTAATTATTCCCTCATCGACACGCATTTGTCCGACCGTTAACCAACACTGTTTCTGTAACCCAAATTCCTAAAATAATAAGTACTATTTGTGTCATCTAATTTAATGGGAATTGTATCCGCCGGTCAACTCTCAAAACCGATCGATGCAGCGATGTCCGAAACCATTTTCGGCTCATCAAAAATTCATCCACATTTCGAAGTGTTTTCCCAGAACGAAAAGCTTTCTCTCAACCTTGATGCCGTCCACTATTGGGTGGACGGTAATGGTTCCCGAACAACAATTTTGATGTCATAAACGAAAAGGAGCGATGTTAAAGAGTTTCAACGTTTGATTTTATTCTATTATAGAATCGCCTCTGAGCAAATAACTTAAATATCTATACAATAATAATACGTGTTGGTAAATCATCGAACATTGAAAACGAAGAAATTTACGTACAAGATTGTTAACATTGAAACGACTTGATATTTCCGAGCAAACACAATAGTTTACTGGAAGTTCTAGCTCTAACACTAAAGAGCATTTAGTCGTAAAGCCATTATCAGCCCACAAGACGAGTTTGCACTGTTTTTCTTAAATTCCAAAAGAAGGTTAATATATTGGCCGCCGATTTGATAAAAAAGTGTATTGTAGTTCTGTGTTTTTGTGTGATAATCGCCACCATTCTCGACGAAACTGCAATATTTCTTTTTTTTTTTTTTAAAGTACTTAATATCGTCCTTAGGCCTTTTCTTCGCAACGATTTATCCATTCCAAAGTTTCAATAAGCAAATAAGACATAAAACCATGTCTACATATGCTATTATTAGAATCGTTGTATGAATTATTAAATTTCAAATCATATTATTCAAAAGAATATAGTTATCTTTGTAAAGCTCAGTCCGTGCTGCAAATAAAACACAACCTGTTCGTGATGTATGGAGCTATATCACTTTAATGTTAATTTATTTGATGAATTCTCGAAATGTTCAGTTTACGCGTTTAAATAATTAAACATAAACCATTAAGCATCCTCGAAACACCGACATTCATGAAAGCAATCACCCCCATAACTAGCATTACCCATGATCCCGCCGTTAGCCCATGCCGTGCCCCTGAGCAGATATCCACCGTCTCACAGGAAGCGCACCGAATCAACCGGGTCTCGTTCGTCCATCCGCCACAAACCTTCTGCTGCTTGAAGGTACAGCCCGAGACATAACCCCGATCGGTCTCCCCCGTGGGTCGGGCTCTGTTCGACTCCAACTCAATCGCGAAACACTGGAAACTAACATTGGCAGTTGTTTCCGGTAAACTCTGTAAAGTGGGATTGAACTCTACCAGTTCACTGTGGATGTCGTTAACCACGGCGATGCTGCATGGGAGCGCTTCACTGTGATTTTTGCAATCGTCCCACCCGATCATGCTGAAACAGTTGGTGCAGTTGAGAGCCGTAGCTGGAAGAAAAGGCAGTGACTATCAGTTTCATTAATTTTTTTCCTAATTGAAATAATAAAGGCAAGTTGTAAAATTTAATATCTTTAAAAAACTAGGTAGGTAATTTGTGTCAAATTGATGAATACAAACATTATGGACAGTTTTTAATTACCAACCTTCTTGTATGCCAACAACAAAAAAGCTATACAATATTTTAATTATAAATGCAGTTTTCATTGTTCTCAGCCGATGTACACGATATAATGTCTGATGCATTACTAGATGGATTTTCCCTTGTTCGATATAATCCAATCCATCAACCAGTTGTGGAATTTCGCCATATGTTGAAGTGCGATGCTCGTGGCTGATAACTAGGTTTGAAGTAGGTTTAGTATATCGAAGTTCCAATAGAAAGGATGCACTCAATTTACGTGCAGATTAATTCCGGTCGATCCGGTGCCAGTGCCAAGGATAAGGGATAAAAAAAACTACAAAGTTTCGACAAGGGAAGTATCCTAAGCAGGAATAAAAGTTAAACGCTTTGCAAAGTATTATTATTTATATAGCATAGGGGAACTGTTCCATTTTCCATCTCACTGAACATATATTCATCTCATCGCAAAACAGAGAAATACAGAACCAATCTTGTCGCTTCTTTTTGCTGGCATGCATGCGCATGCTCACTGCTTAAAAAAAATCACAAAATTAAATAACAAATCAAATACCTTTTCATTGCTTTGTTTTTGATGGGATGGATCCCTACTACAATGAATTTCGGAAGCTAGACGAAAAACCTTACTACTAGTGAAAAAATAGCTTGATTTCGTCGATTTGAAAAATATCATTGGCAGTTTTGCAAGTTTGATATTTTTGGACATTCCATTTTTGTGGTTCGGTTATGGGCACTCTTGAAAATCCGGCTGAAAATAGAGAAGAATTGTTGAAAACCACCCAGATATAAAGATAATTAGATTTTTTTTTTTCATAGCCATAAGGCACTAAAAACTCAGATTTATCCACCTAGTAATGATGATATCACATTAGGTGGGACGGTCTCGTTGTTTTCATTGATTTATAAGAATTACATACATACATTATTGCTTTGAATCGATATCGAATGAACGATCATAAACTTATGGAGGCTAGACAGTAACTTGTGAGGGACTCGTGAGTTACCTGTGAGAGATTTGTAAGTAACTCCTCTGTAGCTCACAAGTTACAAGAACATTACTCTGCACGATAATTGAGTCGATACTTTTTCATTAGTAACTTTTGTTTAATTCGTGAGTAAGATACTTGAGAGCTACTCATGTGCAATTTACTCGTTAGAGTATCGTTAGTTCCTCAAATGTTACTTATTCCATAACTGCAAGCGAAATAGTTTTCTCTGCATGAGGTTTAGCCTCAAACAAAGGTAACCTGAGTCGCCAACCGTCTGTAGAGTGCGAGGTAATACCAATGACACACTGGTGGTATTCGTATCGTGGTACAATAATCTATAATTGAGTTCTTGAGTGCTACTGAGTTGCAAGCCAAGAAACCCTAAGAAATCCTAAGGCTTTTACCTCAGGAATTGTTTCAGACCTTCTCCAGCATTCCTGATAAAAAAAATTGGGAATTTCTTCGAAATACTTCGAAAATTTCCGGTAATTCCTTTGGGAATTCTCTCAGAAATTCCTTCGGCATTTTTTTCACGAACAAAAAAAATATTCGAAGTTTCCGAATCTCTTGAAAGGAAATTTCCGAGCCTCTTGACAGGAGGCTTCCGAGCCTCTTGACAGGAGGCTTCCGAGCCTCTTGACAGGAGGCCTCCGAGCCTCTTGACAGGAGGCTTCCGAGCCTCTTGACAGGAGGCTTCCGAGCCTCTTGACAGGAGGCTTCCGAGCCTCTTGAAAGGAGGTTTCCGAGCCTCTTGAAAGGAGGCTTCTAAGCCTAGAAGGAGGTTTTTGAGCACCTTGAAAGGAGGCTTCTGAGCTTCTTGAAAGGAGGCTTCTGAGCCTTTTGAAAGGAGGCTTCTGAGCCTCTTGAAAGAAGGCTTCTGAGCCTCTTGAAAGGAGGCTTCCGAGCCTCTTGAAAGGAGGAATCCGAGCCTCTTGACAGGAGGCTTCCGAGCCTCTTGACAGGAGGCTTCCTAGCCTCTTGACAGGAGGCTTCCGAGCCTCTTGACAGGAGGCTTCCGAGCCTCTTGACAGGAGGCTTCCGAGCTCTTGACAGGAGGCTTCTGAGCTCTTGACAGGAGGCTTGAGCCTCTTGACAGGAGGCTTCTGAGCCTCTTGACAGGAGGCTTCTGAGCCTCTTGACAGGAGGCTTCTGAGCCTCTTGACAGGAGGCTTCTGAGCTCTTGACAGGAGGCTCTGAGCCTCTTGACAGGAGGCTTGAGCCTCTTGACAGGAGGCTTCTGAGCCTCTTGACAGGAGGCTTCTGAGCCTCTTGACAGGAGGCTTCCTGAGCCTCTTGACAGGAGGCTTCTGAGCCTCTTGACAGGAGGCTTCTGAGCCTCTTGACAGGAGGCTTCCTGAGCCTCTTGACAGGAGGCTTCTGAGCCTCTTGACAGGAGGCTTCTGAGCCTCTTGACAGGAGGCTTCTGAGCCTCTTGACAGGAGGCTTCTGAGCCTCTTGAAAGGAGGCTTCTGAGCCTCTTGACAGGAGGCTTCTGAGCCTCTTGACAGGAGGCTTCTGAGCCTCTTGACAGGAGGCTTCCTGAGCCTCTTGACAGGAGGCTTCCTGAGCCTCTTGACAGGAGGCTTCTGAGCCTCTTGACAGGAGGCTTCTGAGCTCTTGACAGGAGGCTTCTGAGCCTCTTGACAGGAGGCTTCTGAGCCTCTTGACAGGAGGCTTCTGAGCCTCTTGACAGGAGGCTTCCTGAGCCTCTTGACAGGAGGCTTCCTGAGCCTCTTGACAGGAGGCTTCTGAGCCTCTTGACAGGAGGCTTCTGAGCCTCTTGACAGGAGGCTTCTGAGCTCTTGACAGGAGGCTTCTGAGCCTCTTGACAGGAGGCTTCCTGAGCCTCTTGACAGGAGGCTTGAGCCTCTTGACAGGAGGCTTCCTGAGCCTCTTGACAGGAGGCTTCTGAGCTCTTGACAGGAGGCTTCTGAGCCTCTTGACAGGAGGCTTGAGCCTCTTGACAGGAGGCTTCTGAGCCTCTTGACAGGAGGCTTTGAGCCTCTTGACAGGAGGCTTCTGAGCCTCTTGACAGGAGGCTTCCTGAGCCTCTTGACAGGAGGCTTCCTGAGCTCTTGACAGGAGGCTTCTGAGCCTCTTGACAGGAGGCTTCTGAGCCTCTTGACAGGAGGCTTCTGAGCCTCTTGACAGGAGGCTTCTGAGCTCTCTTGACAGGAGGCTTCTGAGCCTCTTGACAGGAGGCTCTGAGCTCTTGACAGGAGGCTTCTGAGCCTCTTGACAGGAGGCTTCCGAGCCTCTTGACAGGAGGCTTCTGAGCCTCTTGACAGGAGGCTTCTGAGCCTCTTGACAGGAGGCTTCTGAGCCTCTTGACAGGAGGCTTCTGAGCCTCTTGACAGGAGGCTTCCTGAGCCTCTTGACAGGAGGCTTCTGAGCCTCTTGACAGGAGGCTTCCGAGCCTCTTGACAGGAGGCTCTGAGCTCTTGACAGGAGGCTTCTGAGCCTCTTGACAGGAGGCTTCTGAGCCTCTTGACAGGAGGCTTCCTGAGCCTCTTGACAGGAGGCTTCTGAGCCTCTTGACAGGAGGCTTCCTGAGCCTCTTGACAGGAGGCTTCTGAGCCTCTTGACAGGAGGCTTCTGAGCCTCTTGACAGGAGGCTTCCTGAGCCTCTTGACAGGAGGCTTCTGAGCCTCTTGACAGGAGGCTTCTGAGCCTCTTGACAGGAGGCTTCTGAGCCTCTTGACAGGAGGCTTCTGAGCCTCTTGACAGGAGGCTTCTGAGCCTCTTGACAGGAGGCTTCTGAGCCTCTTGACAGGAGGCTTCTGAGCCTCTTGACAGGAGGCTTCTGAGCCTCTTGACAGGAGGCTTTGAGCCTCTTGACAGGAGGCTTCTGAGCCTCTTGACAGGAGGCTTCTGAGCCTCTTGACAGGAGGCTTCTGAGCCTCTTGACAGGAGGCTTCTGAGCCTCTTGACAGGAGGCTTCTGAGCCTCTTGACAGGAGGCTTCTGAGCCTCTTGACAGGAGGCTTCTGAGCCTCTTGACAGGAGGCTTCTGAGCTCTTGACAGGAGGCTTCCTGAGCCTCTTGACAGGAGGCTTCTGAGCCTCTTGACAGGAGGCTTCCTGAGCCTCTTGACAGGAGGCTTCCTGAGCTCTTGACAGGAGGCTTCCTGAGCCTCTTGACAGGAGGCTCTGAGCCTCTTGACAGGAGGCTTCTGAGCCTCTTGACAGGAGGCTTCTGAGCCTCTTGACAGGAGGCTTGAGCCTCTTGACAGGAGGCTTCCGAGCCTCTTGACAGGAGGCTTCCTGAGCCTCTTGACAGGAGGCTTCTGAGCCTCTTGACAGGAGGCTTCCGAGCCTCTTGACAGGAGGCTTCTGAGCCTCTTGACAGGAGGCTTCTGAGCCTCTTGACAGGAGGCTTCTGAGCCTCTTGACAGGAGGCTTCCTGAGCCTCTTGACAGGAGGCTTGAGCCTCTTGACAGGAGGCTTCTGAGCCTCTTGACAGGAGGCTTCTGAGCCTCTTGACAGGAGGCTCTGAGCCTCTTGACAGGAGGCTTCTGAGCCTCTTGACAGGAGGCTTCTGAGCCTCTTGACAGGAGGCTTCTGAGCCTCTTGACAGGAGGCTTCTGAGCCTCTTGACAGGAGGCTCTGAGCCTCTTGACAGGAGGCTTCTGAGCCTCTTGACAGGAGGCTTGAGCCTCTTGACAGGAGGCTTCTGAGCCTCTTGACAGGAGGCTCTGAGCCTCTTGACAGGAGGCTTCTGAGCCTCTTGACAGGAGGCTTCTGAGCCTCTTGACAGGAGGCTTCCGAGCCTCTTGACAGGAGGCTTCTGAGCCTCTTGACAGGAGGCTTCTGAGCCTCTTGACAGGAGGCTTCTGAGCCTCTTGACAGGAGGCTTGAGCCTCTTGACAGGAGGCTCTGAGCCTCTTGACAGGAGGCTTCTGAGCCTCTTGACAGGAGGCTTCTGAGCCTCTTGACAGGAGGCTTCTGAGCCTCTTGACAGGAGGCTTCTGAGCCTCTTGACAGGAGGCTTCTGAGCCTCTTGACAGGAGGCTTCTGAGCCTCTTGACAGGAGGCTTCTGAGCCTCTTGACAGGAGGCTTCTGAGCCTCTTGACAGGAGGCTTCTGAGCCTCTTGACAGGAGGCTTCTGAGCCTCTTGACAGGAGGCTTCCGAGCCTCTTGACAGGAGGCTTCTGAGCCTCTTGACAGGAGGCTTCCTGAGCCTCTTGACAGGAGGCTTCTGAGCCTCTTGACAGGAGGCTTCTGAGCCTCTTGACAGGAGGCTTCTGAGCCTCTTGACAGGAGGCTTCTGAGCTCTTGACAGGAGGCTCTGAGCCTCTTGACAGGAGGCTTCTGAGCCTCTTGACAGGAGGCTTCTGAGCCTCTTGACAGGAGGCTTCCTGAGCCTCTTGACAGGAGGCTTGAGCCTCTTGACAGGAGGCTTCTGAGCCTCTTGACAGGAGGCTTCCGAGCCTCTTGACAGGAGGCTTCTGAGCTCTTGACAGGAGGCTTCTGAGCCTCTTGACAGGAGGCTTCTGAGCCTCTTGACAGGAGGCTTCTGAGTTCTTGACAGGAGGCTTCTGAGCCTCTTGACAGGAGGCTTCTGAGCTCTTGACAGGAGGCTTCTGAGCCTCTTGACAGGAGGCTTCTGAGCTCTCTTGACAGGAGGCTTCTGAGCCTCTTGACAGGAGGCTTCTGAGCCTCTTGACAGGAGGCTTCTGAGCCTCTTGAAAGGAGGCTCTGAGCCTCTTGAAAGGAGGCTTCTGAGCCTCTTGAAAGGAGGCTTCTGAGCCTCTTGAAAGGAGGCTTCCTGAGCCTCTTGAAAGGAGGCTTCTGAGCCTCTTGAAAGGAGGCTTCTGAGCCTCTTGAAAGGAGGCTTCTGAGCCTCTTGAAAGGAGGCTTCCTGAGCCTCTTGAAAGGAGGCTTCTGAGCCTCTTGAAAGGAGGCTTCCTGAGCCTCTTGAAAGGAGGCTTCTGAGCCTCTTGAAAGGAGGCTCTGAGCCTCTTGAAAGGAGGCTTCTGAGCCTCTTGAAAGGAGGCTTCCTGAGCCTCTTGAAAGGAGGCTTCTGAGCCTCTTGAAAGGAGGCTCTGAGCTCTTGAAAGGAGGCTCTGAGCCTCTTGAAAGGAGGCTTCCTGAGCCTCTTGAAAGGAGGCTTCTGAGCCTCTTGAAAGGAGGCTTCTGAGCCTCTTGAAAGGAGGCTTCTGAGCCTCTTGAAAGGAGGCTTCTGAGCCTCTTGAAAGGAGGCCTGAGCCTCTTGAAAGGAGGCTTGAGCCTCTTGAAAGGAGGCTTCTGAGCCTCTTGAAAGGAGGCTTCGAGCCTCTTGAAAGGAGGCTTCTGAGCCTCTTGAAAGGAGGCTTCTGAGCCTCTTGAAAGGAGGCCTGAGCCTCTTGAAAGGAGGCTTCTGAGCCTCTTGAAAGGAGGCTTCTGAGCCTCTTGAAAGGAGGCTTCTGAGCCTCTCTTGAAAGGAGGCCTGAGCCTCTTGAAAGGAGGCTTCTGAGCCTCTTGAAAGGAGGCTCTGAGCCTCTTGAAAGGAGGCTCTGAGCCTCTTGAAAGGAGGCTTCTGAGCCTCTTGAAAGGAGGCTTCCTGAGCCTCTTGAAAGGAGGCCTGAGCCTCTTGAAAGGAGGCTTCTGAGCCTCTTGAAAGGAGGCTCTGAGCCTCTTGAAAGGAGGCTTCTGAGCCTCTTGAAAGGAGGCTTCTGAGCCTCTTGAAAGGAGGCTTCCTGAGCCTCTTGAAAGGAGGCTTCCTGAGCCTCTTGAAAGGAGGCTTCTGAGCCTCTTGAAAGGAGGCTTTGAGCCTCTTGAAAGGAGGCTTCTGAGCCTCTTGAAAGGAGGCTCTGAGCCTCTTGAAAGGAGGCTTCTGAGCCTCTTGAAAGGAGGCTTCCAGCCTCTTGAAAGGAGGCTTCTGAGCCTCTTGAAAGGAGGCTCTGAGCTCTTGAAAGGAGGCTTCTGAGCCTCTTGAAAGGAGGCTTCTGAGCCTCTTGAAAGGAGGCTTCTGAGCCTCTTGAAAGGAGGCTTCTGAGCCTCTTGAAAGGAGGCTTCTGAGCCTCTTGAAAGGAGGCTTCTGAGCCTCTTGAAAGGAGGCTTCCGAGCCTCTTGAAAGGAGGCTTCCGAGCCTCTTGAAAGGAGGCTTCCGAGCCTCTTGAAAGGAGGCTTCCGAGCCTCTTGAAAGGAGGCTTCCGAGCCTCTTGAAAGGAGGCTTCCGAGCCTCTTGAAAGGTGACCAGTGACAACCTTAGACAACCAGACACAGCATTTGATGAAAAAAATCACAGACAACAGCAGTGTTGGTAAAATCACTCATAAATCTCAATCAACTAGCCCTCCCATGCGAACGAAATCGTCTGCGATTTTAAAGGAATGCATCACGCTTGAGTTTTTCATGCTAACACGCATCACTTCACTCATTTGCCAAAAAATCATTTTGGTTTAAAAACGCATTTGAAATCAATTTGGGGGCAATTTATTGCTTATACATGGAACAGTGTCTAATGTTTTATGCGACAAACGTCAATTCACTGTTTTTAACGAAGGAGAACAAAAGAAAACCTACGATGATTCAAATGGATGATTCAACTCATCCATGAGTTTTTAGGTGCTGAGTTGGGTGCGTTTCAACTCACGTTTGATTTGAATCATCCATGAGTTTTGAGATTTTGAGTGTTTACCAACACTGGACAACAGACGTTGAAAATTTTGGGTTTTCAAATGCACGAATTTATGAACCGTTTATATTGAAAAAAAAAAAACAATACACTTGCCACGGGCGCTACTGCGTCCACAAATAAACTAGTTTGGTAGAATAGATATTGTAGATCCAGTTGAAAACCGAACTGAGCTCTCGCGACCATCCCATTTTCTCCAATTTCCGGATGTTCCGGAACTGCATCGCGAGTAGTGCGCAATGCGCATCTATGCCACAGCCGTGCGCCATCATGCGCACCACTCGCGATGCAGTTTCGACATTCGGAAATGAGAGAAAATGCGATTGTCGCGAGAGCTCAGTTCGGTTTTCAACTGGATCTACAATATTTAGTCAAAAGTAAACTGCAGCATACGTTTTCTTATTCTTTTCATGTATACTTTTTCTATCAATAAATCGCACAGTAATTAGTTCCGTATGAAATTCATTTTCAGTCATAATTCTTTGATAGTTAGCTGAAACCCTAACATCGACCCAAACGTCATACGACCTAATGTCTATTCTATGGCTAGAAGGGTTCGCCAATGACTATATCCATTGGAAATTTCTTTAATATTTTCGTAGAAAATCAATTTACAAAATCTTTTGAGCTTTTTTTTAGGAATTTATTCAAACATTATTTTAGGTGTCCTTATGAAACTTCCTTATGAATTCGGGATACTATTTCATTCTTTGATTAATTCCCGGAAAAAAGTACGCATGTTCTTATTTCCTTATGTACGCAGACGGATCACGCGATCATCGGAATATTTGTTTCTGCTGTGTTCGGATCAGTAGATTACTTCAACATAACTTCGCACATTATTTAGACACTTACCAAGGCGACTTCCTATATAGATCACAGAGATGCAGAGGATTCCTCGGTCTCTTGTAGCAATGAGTGTCGAACTAATTTCCCTCTCCAATTCTTAAATTGACTGTGCGGAAGTGGCCGGCGTCGTTACTGGTCTTGAAATAATGAAACTCCATAGCACGTACAGTGAGAATAGTTTTGTTGTTTCTCGGCCATTCACAACTAGCAACTACGAGGTGTACAATCAATCAAGCTAAGCTATTGTAGGGTGCTGTCAATACGATACACCGCGTGGCTGTTGTAATGTTTCCTAAAGCGCATTTGCACAAGACTCCACGCGGCGTTCCACATTCGAAAGGAACAACCGCACCTTAGGAAACGCCGCAATGTTATCTCCCAATAAGAATCGAGTATACGGGCAGCAAAAAGCGCGTTGCGTCGTTTCCTGTGAGGAGCGCCGCGTGTACTTTTGGGCAAATGAGTTAATATGTTAATGACAATCCGCACGGAGCCCAAAACTAAATGTACTCACGTTTTCAAGGGCACAATACCGATGTGCGTTACTACAGGAGTGGGCTAAACCATCAAGTAGTATTTATTTAACGAAAATTCACTCTTTTGATAGAAAAACTCCCAGCTGGGTTGCCGAAGATGGCCGAAAGCGACCGAATGTGTCGTCACGTCTGGCATACTCAGTACAATTTTTGTAACAGACCTTTCACTCCGCCCGTCCACTGTGGGTGGTATTGTTTACATTATTTTCCCGACTACTACAGACTTAGAGGACTTTGGGCCACACCTTTACTGAAGCACATCGGCACAATACTCAATACGGAAGCAACGCACTACTGTCATTTATTTTTATTTCAAGCTCTATCTGGTAAAAGGGCGAATGTCGCAAGAGAGAATTCTCTTCGTCGACTTCCCCTCTTTTTAATAAAAGTGACAAGCAGAAGATTTCTTTGCAGTTTATCACATCAGAATGCAAGTTCGCATTGTTTTCTATCGTGCTGGGGTGATAAACCACAAATAAATCAGCTGCTTGTCACTTTTATTAAAAAGAGGGGAAGTCGACGAAGAGAATCCTCTCTTGCGACATTCGCCCTTATTCTAGATGGAGCTTGATTTTAGCTTTGCTGCGTCGCGTGGAATAATAAAAATCACAGTTGTGCGTGGCTTCCGTTTTGAAAGGGGTGCCCCAGGGGTGCGAGTGCTTTCAGTCCTTAAGCAAAACTAAGCTTCAATAAATTAACGGAATAAATCCTACAGGAAAGAATTCCTTGATGTTTTCATATGGTTTTACTAAAGGAAGTTCCGAAGGAATTTCTTTTTGGAATTCCGAATGATTTCCTCAACTTCTAGAGAAATCTTCTGACGGTTTCCTGAGGGTTTTCCGAAGCAATCCGCGAAGAAATTTCCTGGATCAGTTGCCAAATATATATAATTCGGAAGATTTTTTGGAGGAAGTTTCTAAATTTCTTGAAAAAAAAACCCGAATGGATCTTCAAAAAGATTTCCATAGGGAATTGCTAAAAAAAAATTCCGAAATTATTTCTAGAAGAATTCTTCAAGAATTTTCCGAAAGCATTTCTAAAGAATCTTCCAAAGCCAAGTAAATACTGTTTTAATCTATACTCTCAGAGTATTTTTACTTCATGCAACGGTTAAAAACATAGCTAGCTGGTGGCATATTGAAGGTGTAGGAAATCTAATCATTATTGAATCACTTTTTTTGTAATGTAAATATTACAGAAAAGGTGAAAGTTCATGGAGGCAAAACGCCTTTTAGCCGGAAGCTCTTAGGAAACAACACACAAGAAAATAAAACACATAAAAAATAAAACACAAACACCGCGTAAAACTAGAGATACGGATAATTTGTATTTTTTAACTGTAACTGTAAGTTGAATTCAATTAAAATCAGGAGTGGCGAGGCGAAAAAGTCAGCGGAAAAATTTTTGAATCATTTATATCATAGGTTCAGTGCAAATATCCTTGATATACGGAAATTTATTCCATTACAAAGAAACAATGCTCGATCGACGTTACTTTTCGGGGCCCCCAGCTTTTTGACCCCATCTCGAACTCCAATACTTCAGTAATTCTTTTCCATATTTGAACTGCTTCGGTTCACTAAGCCTAAGTTTACGCACAAATTGTATTCCGCTCAGAAAAGGAAACACTTCACCATACTTCTATCGCACTACGAACTGCTCTGACAATCATATAGCTTCCATGCTAGCCAAATGACTCCATTTGTGCTCGATCTGTTTGCGTTTGCCTGGGACATGATTTGCATTGCCATAAAAACTAAATACACTTGAAACGCGCAAAATCATGGATTAAAAACATTTCAATGATGCTCAATAATGATCAGTTGTATGAATGTCTTTATGATTTTTTTGCAATATTTTATTTACTTATAGAAAATATGTAAGCATTTAATATTATTATTGAAAACAGTAATTGTTTCTGATGAATGTCTATGAGAAAAGCAGAACGACCGGATAATTTGTATTTTTTAACTGTAACTGTAAGTTGAATTCAATTAAAATCAGGAGTGGCGAGCCGAAAAAGTCAGCGGAAAAATGTTTGATTCATTTATATCATAGGTTCAGTGCAAATATAATGTCAATAAATGATACCTGATTCCACGAATCGTAGAATTTTGAAAGACAAATATAGTAAAAAAACACCTAAATCCACCTAAAGAAGAATATGACTTTCCCAAGCATCATTGAGGTGATAAGAATACACATGTTCCAAAATTCTTAATTTTATATGAATTACAAAATTTTCCTGGAATTCTTTCCATGTGTTTTTTTAGTCTTGGATAACAATATTTATAAAAGTGCGGTTTCGGAACGATCCTATGGTCATTTCATACACTTAGTTTTCAAGAGAGGCAAAAAGTAATTCCTTTTAAAGGGCAATAAGTATCGTGCTGTTTCGGTACCGTGATCGAGGGTGACAATTTAGGAAAATTGGGGTGAAAGTGGACCACTGTTTCAACAACTTATAGAATGTCTGTATAATGGAATTAATATATGTAAAGACATTAAAACTAAAATATAAGAGATTTTTTTGGACTACAGACCCAAGCATACCCCCCAGGCCTATTATTACCCTCGTTGACACTAGTAATAAAGCTGTAAGTAAAAGCTGACAAAAACGCAGTCTCCGTAGTATGCGAATGTTATCTGCGCCTTGATCAAAGCTTATAACATTTTAATTACTCCACTTGTTTACTCATATTCGTCGAACATATGATTCATTAACAACCTGGTAAAATACCCAAACATTCATCGGCATAAAAATACCGTTCGTAAACCACACCATGCTTGAACTAGGTTTTGAATTGGCCCCTTATCAAAATAGAATCTTAAACTCCGTGCATCTCAAAGCGCACCACAAAACTATGCAAATCTCACTATTAGAGCTTACAGTCTTCTTGACGTAATTTTTAAACAACCGGAAATACATGACGAATATTTCCAGCGACGATGTTCCCCGCAGTTAAAATGTCGTAAAACTTAAACAAACCAATCTGGTTATCTATTCACTGACAAGCACCTATTCTAATCCACCTCATTTGTCGACAAGCAAAATTACTCAGCGTTCCGTCCCCTATTGCCGTTCGCGAAGGACTCTTCAGCTCAAGTACCTACATATTGTAAAATGTTCATTTGCGATAAAAACCTACATCGATAGCTATCAGAGCATGTGTAAGCTTTCACCTTCCATAGTTCGTCGGTGCACCATACGCTATCAAATCTTTTTCAATCTTGCTACAATACAGTTCGCTCCAGGAACCATGGCCTTCCAATATCTAATACTGCTCGTGATATTTTTTGTTAATGGTGAGTACGGTTAAGTAGTTAGAAGAAATGCAACATTTCTAAGTGAGATTTTTCTTCAGCAACCAATGCGTTACAGTGCTCGTTTTGTTATAATCGCGATTCATGCAGTACAGAACCCGCAGCAGAGGAGTGTACAGCTTCATTAGCATCCTCACATCATCATTTACTCAAAGATATAAATGCTAATGTAGGTAACGCAGTAGAAAGTACTGTTTATCAATGTTACGCTTTGTCTTTGACTTACACCAGTGCGATAACAGGAGCATCCGTCTTAATGGTTCAAAGAGGATGTATCTACAATACGATCGAGCTCTGCACAGGCTGGATCAGCACTACAGATGTCTCGCAATGTAGTACATGTACCACTGATGGGTGTAATAGAAACGAAACTGTGACCACGACTCCGGATCCGGCAACGACAACCACTACGGTTGCTCCAACGACAA
This sequence comes from Armigeres subalbatus, assembly GCF_024139115.2. Lineage (NCBI taxonomy): Eukaryota > Metazoa > Arthropoda > Insecta > Diptera > Culicidae > Armigeres > Armigeres subalbatus. The sequence goes on from NC_085141.1 coordinate 17,642,121, forward strand.
CCACTACTGTTGCTCCAACGACAACCACTACTGTTGCTCCAACGACAACCACTACTGTTGCTTCAACGACAACAAGTTCTTCAACAGCCGAAATCTCGTCTACAACAACAACAGTTTCCGTTACTACACCTGTTGATAACTCCACCACGACCGTTAGCTCGAATGCCACAACATCGACGACGACGGTTTCCGTCACTACGCCGAGCGACAATTCTACCACAACGGTTAGTTCTAATGCCACAACAACGACGACGGCAGCGCCAACAACGACAACAACGGCGATATCGTCGAATACAACGACAACGGTAGCATCAGAGAACACAACAACGACGGTCGCTCCGGCAACAACCACGACGACAACGATCGCTCCGGCAACGACCACGACGACAACGGTTGCTCCGGCAACGACGACAACGGTCGCTCCGGCAACGACCACAACGACGGTAACTTCTGCTAATGTAACGACAACAACAACAACAACCGAAGCGACAACCACGCCTAAACCGGGAGGTGCGAGTGCAGCATGTGTCGTAAGCTGGTTAGTAGTGGGGTCATTTGCTTTGCTGCATGGCTTTGTTGCCCAATGGGCATGATTCAAATCAAAATAAGTGCGGCGGCCATTTTGACAAAAAAGAATCATCCATTTTGTTTTTAATATTATTTTCGGATTAATAAACTCTTACCAAAGATCGGGAATTATGTTATGCAATAAGTCCTAATATCTAACTTTCAGAGTTTTTTTCGATCTACCGAATAGTAAATCCGTGTGTACGATAAATCCCTTAGACGTCATATCGTAACGAAGACGAATGTCCCCGATTGAAGTGACTTTCTCACCCTCGTCGATCAGATCACTTCACTTCCCTTCCAAAGCGAAGTACCGTTGACGCCTAAGACTCTGGCTCTTTTGGTATTTTATCAAACAAACAATTTTGCTCTTTAACTTTAGTTTTACTCCATCTAAACCCGAGCAGGAGAAATTGGCTCAATAATAGCTAATTCTGTTATTGATACCATTGATAAGAGGTAAGATACCAAAGGAATAATACCAAAAACTAATACGCACAATAGGAGAGACTGGGGAGACTTGATCCCCTTTTCTGATTTCCGATGTGTCACAGCCAAAAATAAATAAACATACGCGATTTCCAAACAGACTCTCTAAGAAATATAGTATTTAACTTTACAGATGTACGACAGTCTTTAAATAATTGTTGGTATTGATACACAATCGATTTTTTGGAGTGCTGTCAAAAATCGACTTTTAAAATATTCGGGGGAAATTGATCCCTCTCCGAGAACTTACTTTGATAAAATTAGAAAGGCTCCCATTTTTTTATATTTTTCCTTCAAAATACGCGGAATTTTCGTATACATGCGTATACATGAACGATTATTGTAATTGAATTCGACAGCACATGTAATTTTAAAATTTGGGGAGACTTAACCCCCTTTTTATGATATCTACGCAATAAATAATGTTTCCTGCCAACCCTTCATCAAATCTGTCAAATCTACAAAAAAAGCATGAGAACAGATTTATATTTTTTTTTTAAGTTTTTCGCCAAATTTTTGTATGGGTGACTAATGGGGGATCAAGTGTCCCCATATAAAGACAATTACACGACAATTTACACGACATGTAAATTAGAAAAGATGTAATAATAAATTGATTGAATTAGGAATTTGATTGAAAATTATGTAAGTAAATGTTATAATTACAGTAATAATGAATTAATTGAAAGTTGAATTCGATTGAAAGTTGCTTGTATTCCAATGCACATAATTAGAGCATCGAAATTTTCAATCAATATTGTTTAATTTGCAATCGTTGTGTAAAAGTACAGTAACTTAAGAAAAAATAGCGGATATGTGGCAAGTGCACTTCAGTTTTTTCCACTCAGTGAGAGGTAGTACATTTTATTTGTTCAGACAGACATTAACTGTAAGATTTGCAAAGCTTGTTTCGAAGATGAGGAAAATATATACGCGAGTCAACAACTTCTAAAAGTGTTTTGAATGCGCAATTATTGAGTGTGCATTTTACTCGAACACGGTGCAAATTTTTCGATGTCTATAAAAGTTAGTGACACTTCAATTTGAAGTCTAGTCGTATTTTTTGCTGTTCGATTTTGTCTTGCGATTCGTTGGATTGGGTTGAATCAAAATATTAAGTCGATGGCAAAACAGATGACCACACACATGCATTCCGGACAGCCAGTATTCTGCGATGTCGAACTTTTGCAGTATTATTAAAGCATGTAATATAAGAATGAAAGAATGAATAAAAAAATTCAATGAATGTCTTCATTTTATTTAAATAATACTATCACAAATATTTAAAGTTTCATTCAATTGAATTAAAATTACATTAGAGTAGAGTGGTGGGGTAAAAGTGCGCATCGGGTGGGGTAAGAGTACGCATTTATCCAATCATGTGCTTTAAGTATATATTGACACAAATAAGAGTTAATAACATTTAATTGATGTTTAATGAGCATATATTAGGGAATGTTTAAAGATTACGTAACTCTTAAAATGGGAGGGGGTCCTAAAAATGTGCACTTTCATACGAAAAACCATTGTTTTTTTTATATATACATAAAACTACAGAGGTAAGAATATATATCAGGTTACGCGTGGCGCATACAAAAGCATTTTCCTTAAAGAAAGTCCACCAATCACGTAACGTAAAATTTGGCTATTTCATCCCCCCCCTCCCCCCCCCCCCCCTATCTTACACTATTTGTATGAATCCTCTAAAAATTATATGGATCCTCACACATCTCGCAACCCCTCCCAGCTAAACGTTGCGTAATTTATGAATGTTTCTTTTGATTAAATGAAATTATCATTTAGATGAATTGTGTTTTCATACTATGTTTTGTTGTACAACAAGTCCTAATACAATTTCATTATTTCGCTTCAGTGCTTTGTTCGCTAAGTCCTTTCTAACACCGAATTACTTCAACTTATCCTAAAAACTTGTGATAATTTCAAATTCTGTCCCTTTTTTCTTAGTTGTGGATCTTTACGCTTTGGAAGAAGTCTTATTTCGGCCGGAGATACGGGTTTGACGTCATAACTTGAAGATTCATATGCGTACTCTTGCCCCACCGGTTCGTGCGTACTTTTACCCCACAGTCCCAAAAATTATTCAAGTAATGGTTTTGACTTCTTGGAATACCAACCGGATTGGTGTTCTGTACCATAAAGTACTCTATACAATAGGTTATCGAAATGGTATAATGTTCACCTGATTGAACGTATATATGGTAATGAAATACTAGTTGCGGAAATCCAATTTATTTTAGCAAAATGATGAAAAAGTTATCTAACTCCATATCTCCCTTGTTGTTTATTCAAATCGTTTTCAATCACACATGATAATAGTTGGCCAGAATACCTGTCAAACTGATGCAGTGCTGCTAGTTTATCTTTTTTTATTACTTCGAAAAATCGAAAACGTACTCTTACCCCACGCGCACTCTTGCCCCACTCTACTCTACACGTTACAAAATTACATCATCGTTTAAATTTAATGGTCGTGTAAATTGAACGATTGAAAAGATTCAATTAAAAATGCATGTCAAGTAATTTCGCATGACTACATTCTCAATCCATGTACATTTAATATCTGACTCATTTTTACGTTTATTTTTAAGCTCCAAATATGTGCATAAAAATAAACGTAAATTTGCACGAAAATCAGTACTGTGTAGTAAGAGGATGATATAATTGTTGTTTATATTGAAAAATATGTATCACCCACCACTATTTTCTTTAGAACAAACCCCTGAAAGATGAATGAAAGTCGCTACTTGATGATTTTTTTTTGTTTCATAATAGGGTTACTGCTTCTGGACTTCATCTTATTGCTCCGATGTTCATCCCACGAATTTTGTTTTGTTTCTTATTTTCGTGATTTTTTCAGCAGTGAGCACGCATGTTAGCAAAAAGAAGTGACGAAATTGGTGCCGTTTTTCTTTGTTTTGTGATGAGATGAATATATGTTCAGTGTGACAGTTCCCTATTCATGTCTCACTATTTTTTTCGCAAAAAATTGCATGACTGCAACGGTATTCGAACTAGAATCGTCGACAAAAATATAGCGGTGGGACTAGCTCATCCAAGCCTCACCACCACATTGTAAGCAGTCAATTAGGTAAGATTAAAGAAAGTGGAATATAAATCCTCTATCTCCAAAGGAGAATGACGTAACCATTTCAAGGCAAATATTAAGAAGTGTGAGGTCATATGCGCCTGGTACACGGTGCTTTCGCTCATCATTAGATTCCATTATCTAGGTATACACTCAGAAATAGTCCAAACCTGTAATAACATACAAACAAATCATTTTTCATATTTTCAAAGTTTATACTAAGCTAGAGTAAAAAGTAATCTTATGCAAGATTGAATCGTTACACGGCGAGGATACGGAGGTTATACTAATCGAGTATGAACTGCACGTAAACGAACGTGGGGTCAACCAGGAGAAACGCAGTTAGCATATATTTTCCTCAGAGTGTAGATTAGATTGTTTGTTCCATAAAGAGTCTTGTTGGCATTGATGAGGATTAAAGAAGATAAGGATTGAAGAAATGAGAAATCGAGTACATTAAATTTTAGCGACACGGAAGGTAGGTGAGCGAAAAACGTTTATCTCGCTTTTGAGATTGAGTGAGAATTACAATCCCTGGTTAATTCTTCATCTTCATGTTGAAAAAGTCTTACGAGAGTTTATTTTATTAATAATTCATTCATTATTATCTTCCAATGAAGTAATTAAATTTTGTCAGAGGCTTGTTTCGCGTTTGCTTCGATCATATTTTGATTGACGGATGAAGGAAAATTTTAGAAACCTATTTTCCGCTGAAAAACTTTTTGTTATATTTTAACTACTAGGTGTAGGATTGAGATGAAAATATTAAAATTAAATAAAATTCTGATATTTGGATTTATAAGCACAACATTACATCATCCTACACTAGGTTCTTTAAGTTTCTCATAGACAAGCTAGCCAAGGGCTGAAAGTTTCTAAAATACAGACAAATACTTTGTATACGAGAAAGGCAGAAAAAAACATTGGGTTGATCTATGATTTCACTTTGTAAACCCGATTATTTTTTACAAGGGGGATGCGTTCCGTGTAAAAAAAAGTTTTCAGTTCAAAATTTGAAAATCCGTGTACAAAAAGTTATATAATTTCTCGACGAATCATGCAAAATGGAGCAATTTTGCAAATCGGGTGTATTCTACTTTATATGAACACTAGCTGACCCGACGGACTTTGTCCCGTCCAATATTTATTTATCGCATGCAAATGTTTAAAAATCGAATCACACAATAAATTGATGATGATGATTGATTGGACTAATATAAAAAAGAAAACGACTGATTAATCCACCTATCGGTAATGATGCCTGTCTCGTATTTTATATATAAAAAAACCCAGATTAATCCACCTAGCGGAGATGGTGCCTTTCTCGACCTTCGTAAAATGTTCGTGCTTGATAAAATATGAGCTAGTAGCTAGGAGTAAAGAAGAAAAATTTCTTTGTCCGTTCTATGAAAGGCAGATTATTGTCGGCTTAGCACCAAGTTAGAATTCGGAAGTCGGAAGTCGGTATAAATTTATTCCGGATAGACAATCTTTAAGGCAAAGATATTGTACATTCAGTTGAAAACCGATAATCTTTTTTTTGTTTTCCTATTCCCGGATGTTGTAACTGCATCGCGAGTGGTGCACGACTATGGCACAGATGCGCACTACTCGCGATGCAGCTGCAACATCCGAAATTGCGAGAAAATGCGATTGTCGCGAGACCTCGGTTCGATTTTCAAGTTGATCTACAATATGCCAATAAGAATTTCGACATTTTTTTTCCATTTCCAATCTTTTTGACGTACATACTTACTTGATACTTGATGGGCTACAGCTCTTCGATGAACCTACGCCGAATGGAGTATCCTTTTCCACTGGACTCGATCCTGGGCCAATCGCTTCCAGTCGCCCTGAACATTGAGCGCCCTCAGGTCCTCTTCAACTGCAAAAAGCCATCGTGTACGCGGCCTTCCGCGAAGCCTGCGGCCTCTTCCGGGTTCTCTACTAAATATTATCTTCGCTTGACGTTCTTCTGGCATACGAACAACGTGACCAGCCCACCGTAGTCTGCTGTGTTATATAAGCTTAATAATATCCAGCCCTTTATACACCTGTTACAATTCGTGATTCATGCGACGTCGCCAGATACCGTTCTCCTGTTTACCGCCGAGTATTGTCCGCAGCACCTTACGCTCAAACACTCCGAGAGCTCTCCTATCAGCCTCCCTTAACGTCCATGTCTCATGACCGTATAAAGCCACCGGAAGAATCAGAGTAGTATACAGCGCGAGTTTTGTTTTCGTTTGCAGACTATGGGACTTAAGCTGGTTACGAAGTCCGTAATAAGCCCTATTTGCAGCTGCAATACGCCTTTTCACCTCGCGGGTAACATCATTATCGTACGACACTAATGTTCCAAGATACACTAATTCTTCTACCACTTCAAATTTTTCACCATCCAGCACCATTTCGCTACCACCACCACTAATGAACCCACGTTGATTGCCAGCGACCATGTACTTCGTTTTACTGGTATTGATCGTGAGTCCAATCCTCGCTGTCTCCCTCTTAAAAGGCACAAAAGCCTCTTCCACGGCACGGCGATCAATCCCGATAACATCGATATCATCCGCAAATCCCAGGAGCATATGCGTTTTTGTGATAATGGTACTGCTTCTTTGCACACCAGCTCTCCTAATCGCTCCCTCGAGCGCTATATTGAACAGTAGATTCGAGAGTGCATCACCCTGCTTTAATCCATCTAAGGTAACAAATGACGTCGATATTTCATCCGCAACCCTGACACTTGCTTTCGATCCGTCCAACGTTATACGAATCAGCCGTATCAGTTTCGCCGGAAAACCATGTTCAAGCATAATTTGCCATAATTCATTCCGTTTCACTGAATCGTACGCCGCCTTGAAATCAATAAACAGATGATGTGTCTGCAAGTTGTACTCCCGGAATTTATCAAGGATTTGTCTCAGGGTAAACATTTGATCCGTCGTTGATCGGCCCTTACGAAAACCTGCTTGGTATTCGACGACGAAGGACTCTTCAAGCGGTCTCAATCTGTTGAACAGAATACGGGACATAATTTTGTACGCCGTATTAAGGAGGGTTATTCCTCGGTAATTGGCGAATTCCAGTCTGTGCCCTTTCTTTAAGAGAGGGCAAATGAGACCGTCCAACTGGCTAGCAGGCATTTCCTCGTCTTCCCAAATTTTCGACATAATATGGTGCAGAACTTCATAAAGCTGCTAACTGCCATGTTTGAGAAGTTCAGCCGGGAGCTGGTCCTTACTCGCAGCCTTATTGTTTTTCAGCTCTTTAACAGCTTTTTAACCTCATCTAGTGTAGGTGACTCCACAGCTTGTCCATCGTCGCCAATATTTATTCTGTTCACCGATGCACCGTCACTTTCACTATTCAACAAAGTCTCGAAGTGTTGCTTCCACCTGGCAGCCACTTCGGTTTTATCTGTCAGCAAATTCCCTTGTTGGTCGTTGCACATGACGGGAGATGGCGCTGTCTTTCTCCGCACGCCATTGACAGACTTATAAAACCTCCGCATATCGTTCTGCTCCATTTTTTCCTGCGCCTCACTAATAACTTGTTCTTCGTACTCTTTTTTCTTCCTGCGGTGGGTTCGTTTTTCGGCTGCTCTTGCTTCCTTGTACCAATCTCTATTCGATCGGATACCCGACACCAACATTCGGCTTCTGGCAACGTTCTTCTCGTCTGTCACTCTCTGACACTCCACATCGAACCAACCCGTCCTGGATCGCCTCTGTGCAGTGCCTACCACTTCTCGTGCTGTTGTGCTCACCGCTCCATGCACTTATCCGTTCGTCGAGCTTCTGGCGTTACTCAGCCGATACTCCTTCTTTCGTTCGATACAGTCGACAACCGTGATCGAATTTTACTGGCAACGAGGTAGTGATCAGAGTCAATGTTCGGACCTCTGAATGTCCGCACATCGATAACATCCGAGAAATGGCGCCAATCCACCAGAACATGGTCTATCTGGTTGCAAGTTTCACCATTTGGGTGTCTCCAGGTGTGCTTTCGGATGTTTTTTCGTGCAAAGTAGGTGCTACTGATGGCCATCCCTCTGGCAGCAGCAAAATTTACTAGCCGTAGGCCGTTGTTATTGGTAGCGGAGTGAAAGCTCTCCCTACCGATTATGGGACGGAAAAAAATCCTCTCTACCGACCTGAGCGTTAGCGTCTCCGATAACAATTTTCACGTCATGCTTTGGGCACTCTCCATAGGCTTTATCAAGACATTCATAAAACGTGTCCTTCACGTCGTCCACCGCATCACTCGCTTCATCTGCTTGCCCATCACTACGAAACCAACTCCAATCTCTGCTTTTTCACCGCCACTGTGATAGATGTTATACTTGAATGCAGTGTTGGTCGTGGGGTCCACGGCTCGGAATTCGCGTTCTCCGGATCTAGGCCATCGGACTTCTTGAATAGCAGCCACGTTCACTCCAACCTTCTGCAGTTCACGAGCCAGAAGGCTCACTCGTCCAGGTTCATTTAGGGTCCTGACATTCCAGGTACCGAGTTTCCAATCATAGTCCTTATTTCGTTGCCGGGTCGGTTGCCAAAAATAACGTTCTCTTTTTCTTCTATCTCAATTTTTCGTGGTATTTGAGAGGCTTCAGTAAGCTACCTTACCGGGGTCGCGTTACCTACAACGCGATGATGGGGCTGCCACCTTAGGTATAGCTGACGCGATACAGCATTTCGTTAATCAGCCGCTGGGTACCAGGCAGACGCTGTTTGAGCCGCACCTCCTGGTGAACAGACGCTCGAGGCGTACCTTCTCACTCTAGCTGATTTCAGAAGGACAACAGTGCCCAGGCTGCACTACCAGCTAAGTACACAACCCTTAGCTGGCGGTCTTTTGCCACGACACCCGTGGAAGCGTGACATCGTCCACGGACGACACCCGTGGAAGCGTGAGATAGGGACTTGTGGGGACCAGAGCTCTGTTGGGCGCTCCTTCCTTGATGTCAACCCACCATTTTGCAGCCCCTGTTGAAGAGCACATGTTTGAGAAAACTGAAAGGGAGACGAGACATTCATTTTTGTTTCACTAATTCATACAATGGAAGCGAACTCTCATTCCAGTTCCAGAACACTCATCATTATCCAGGCATTTCGGATAACTGTACACGACCATTATAATGAATTTGAAAAACCGATGCTTGATCCCCAACGTGTACAATTCTTCACGACAACGCGTTCCTCTAATTAACTTATCAACGTTTGCATCGTAAATCTTCTGTAACTAACTTATGGAAACGCTGCTACGTCCTTTAATCCATCGGAAAGGTTACTCGAGCTATGAAGTAGAATACTGTTCCATGTCTGAAGTTTTGAATCGTTAAATCCGTAGTCCACTTTTTGTTATAATATCAATTATTTGTCATCCAAAAATCTATCAAACTAATTATATATCATTGACCAGGAATCAGGCATACTTGACAAATATGTGTCTTTTTGTCAAAGCGCGTACTGATAGCTTTAGTCCTTTTTCTTTGCTGTTGTCTAAAGTGACCAGGATTGTGCGGAACAGTCCCGGATTCAGCCTACCTGTCCCGCATTGCCAGGTGTCGATTCTAACGAAAAACAACTGAACGTGATATTCTCGGCCGAATCCTCGTCCAGCATGAATTTTGTTAACTTCTTCAATGCTGCATTCGACGGACTGGTTCTGATTGGAGCATGCGGCACGGTCGACGGACACCGTACAAGTGGTGCAGTTGAGGCAATCGGCTGGTGGGGGGGAAGGCTTTGTTTGAATGAACGATTGCACAGCGATAAGAACTAATTAGGTACCTGTGTTCACCAACGAAGTGACGATCAAAGACAGCGCGGTTAACTGCACTATAGGGGCCATATTTCCAGCAAATTTGAGGAGTGATACGGCCAGATGATGACGAAATACTGATGCTTGCAGTGTAATCTTATTGTGGCAGAGAGCGGAAGAAAGCCTGAATCACTTCATTCATTGCATTCAAACACAACGACTTCGGGCTCTAACGTCGCCTCAGTGCACTATGGATTGTATCTTCATATTACGGTGTTAATCTTATGTTTGACTTTTAGCTTGTTAAGATTTTAGTCCAAGTAACATTACTGTTATTGTCGAGTATCTGTAACTCATACAAAACCAAATAAATTCAAATCAGGCGAGAATATTGCAACCGGCTCCCTTGAAATTGTGCATATTTGGCATTTTTTTATTACGCAAAGTTGACGTAATGTATATTTTTATCTCACATCTAGGAGGATGAATATCATTGAGTGTAAAATCGTTGGGATGAACACCAAAATAAAGTACTATTAATTGAACTCATGAAAAAGCGATTCAAATCACATTGCAGATTTGTTCGGGGGATTCCCTAAAGTGTTGCTCATAAAAATGCTACTACTAGTTGTTCATATTACTATAGTCTGGCAGAAACACCGATAGCGTTCCACTGAAAGTCGATGTCGCTGTCAGGTCGTGTAGCGAGTCGGTTTTAACGCGTTTTATTATTTGTTTGTTTCTAGCCTTTATATTTATTGAAACAATTAGTTGACGCACAAAAAAATCACAAAAAAAAATCAAAGAGAAATCCGGTGGTCCAAATAGTTGCGGATATTGAAGTGACTTAATTAAATCTATCAGCGTAAAAAGCGACCCCAGTGTATATTTCACACTACTATCAGTAAGCCAACAGCAAAGAATATGTATGTAGTTCGAAAGCGTGGTTCTAAGCTAACAGACTGACGTTCGATAGCGGTGTGTGTTTTCGCTTCTCTATGCTAATTTATTAAATCTGATCGATTCTCGGAGCGGTTCGCAGAATTGTTATTATTGAGTGTACCCTCATACACATGAACAATTGATTACGTTTCTTAGAGAATAGATAAGTGGAATGAGATTTCATAGACTACACCAAAACGTTCTTCTGCTATGGCTTCCATTGCCCGTCGAATCGTGCTGGTTGGTCCTCAACAAGCATTGTCCAGATCTCGTGTCCGTAAACGACTACCGGTTCAATGTGGTTGAGGGTTTTGTAAATAGTCAATTCGATCTCTATACGATCGAAGCGTCTTGCGGAGTCCAAAGCACATACAATTTCCTGCCAAGGTGCGTTTCTGCTGATATCGTTTTCGGTGGTCACCAGGGAGCCTAAGTACATGAACTCACAAACCACCTCGATTTTGTCGCCATCGATACAAACTCGTGATGAGTGGCTAACGTTGTCTTCTCTTAACCGATTCAATACGGATTTTTGTTCGTCGTATTTCAACATAAATTTTGGACATTCTGCTTTAAAAACGTATGCAAACCATGAAAAAGTAGAAATATGTTTTTTTTTTTAGATCTTCTTCTTCCAAACCTTCCTTGAGTTCATATCTAGATGATCTACATAAACAACAAAGCGTTTTACGGAGCCACAATCCTAATTTGAAGTTGGCATTGCTGCTTGAGACATAACTAAACTATTTTTTATCAAATCGCAGTGTTACCAAAACATAAACGGTACTCCAAACTATTCTTGAGTTCAGATCTTGGAGGTCTACAAAACTAACAGAGCAGTTCATAGGTTCCCGAGCTTGTGTAATAGTTGGAGGAGCCCCATGGAACATTATTACAGCAGTATATACAAAATACAAGACTCCCAGAATATCTACGGTACTCTAAACAATTCTTGAGTTCAGATCTTGGAAGCTTACAAGACCAACAGAGTGATTGATAGGTTCCTGAGCTTGTGTGTTAGTTGTAAAAATCCCATGGGACGTGATTATGTCAATATATAAAAACATCCACATTCCCAGAATAGCTACGGTACTCCAAACCTTTCTTGAGTTCAGATCTTGAAGTTCTACCACACCAACAGAGTGATTCATAGGGTCCTGAGCTTGTACGTTAGTTGGAGCAACCCCTTGGGACATTATTACACCAGAATATGCAAATCACAGCATTCCCAGAGTTCTTGCGGTGATCCAAATCATTCTCGATTTCAGATACTGGAGGTCTTCAAGACCAACAGTATCGTTGATTTCCGAGCTTGTGTGTTAGTTGGAGAAGCCTCATGGAGCATCATTAGACCAGTATATACAAAACACAATATTCCCAGAGTATCTACGGTTCTCCGAATCATTCTTAAATTCAGATCTTGGGGGTCTACAAGACCAACAGAGTGAATCAAAGGCAGCTCAGCTTATGTGTGTCAGTTGTAGAAACCCCATGGGACATCAATATACCAGTATATACAAATCATAACATTCCCGGAATATTTACGGCGCCATACATGAGTTCAGATATTGGAGGTCTAAAAGACCAACATGGATTCTGAAGCTTGTTTGTTAGTTGGAGAACCATTATGGAACATCATTACACCATTATATAAAGATCTTGTAAGTTGGAATTGCTCAAATGGACATCATTACGTACACAATACGTACGTACGAAAAAAAAAACGTGTTACTATGATCACAAACATCGCATCCACAATTTTTTCGTTCCTTTTATCGTCTATAGTGTTAAAGAATAAAGCTTGGTCTACGGGTACCACGGCATTACCGGTACCGGTACCGGCTGGGCTATACATGTGAATTATTACTACTTCATAATCGACCAGAATTAGAGTAAGTTGCACCCTGAAGGCGTTGGTACTCTCATACTTACTTGTTTCATACTTATTATACATATTATATATTTTATACGATATGTTTACCCAAGTGTTTACCATTTCTATACGTATCGAAACCACCATGAGATGACAGTCTAACCAATAAATGAGGATTGCGTACCAAGAACTGCATATAGCTCGCAACACATTCAATCGACAATATAATTGGTTTCAGTATTGCACGGAAGTGGATGTTACTAAGACTAACATTTATATGTAAGAGTAAAGTAATTTACGTATGAATAATATAACAAATTTTTTTACGTATGAATAATATAACAAAACAACACTTCAAATGCTTTTCTCCATACTTATGCCAAAATGAATTAAATGTAATAGCCAAAACATGTTGCTAAAACAAATCTCTCTATCAGTTCCTCTGCAACCATTTAATGTGATTCTGCGAGATCGTCAACAGATGGTGGTTCAGTAAAACTTTCGAATCGACATGTTAAGCTCTGAAAGCAGTGTACCAAAAGGAATCAATGGTAAGGTTTCTCAAAAATAATCTTCTTCATCGAAAAAATATTTAGTAGATTTAGTAACAGGTAACAGGTCATTGTTTTTTTTTTTTCGAGAAATGCTCTCATTATTGATGAAATTTGTGTAAGGTGGTTATTCACAAAGTGCGTGACGAATAATAAAAAAACTAGAGGTTCATTACAAGAAGTGGCGAAGGGGAGAGGGGTGTTGAAAATGGTAATTGTTCCGTATGACGTACTATATCGATCTTCCCTACATGTCTTTTACCATACAATTTTTTGGCAGTAAATTCATGCTAGACTATCGTACATTTTCTTGTTGATCGATTTGAATATAAAGAATTGAACTCATGGACAATTTGTATTGTCGTACATATTCAACGAATTCTATAATATGTCTATAATGGTGTTCCGTAGAAGTCCCGTAGCGCTATTCCAACTCCTAAAAATAGATGGGATGACGTAGATCTTCATGTTGATCGATTTGAGTATTGAGATCTGTACTCATGGACAGTTTGGAATGTCATAGATGTTCAACGAGTTCTGTAATGTGTCTAAATGGTGTATCGAAGTCCCGTGGAGCTATTTCCACTCATAGAAATAGTGGGGACCTCAAAGATCTTCGTATTGATCGATTTGAATATTGGGATCTGGGCTCAAAGACAGTTTGGAGTGTCGTAGATGTCTCTTATAGTCTCCAAATCTCGTGGAGCTATTACAACTCATAAAAATAGTTGAGACATCGAAGATCTCTTTGTTGATCGTTTTGAATATTATGATCTGTACTCATGGATAGTTTGGAGTATAAAAGATTTTCAACGAATTCTGTTATGTATTTATGATGGTGTAATGAAGTCTCATGGAGCTATTCCAACTCATAAAAATAGTGGGGACATCAAAGATCTTCTAGTTGATCGATTTGAAAATAGGGATCTGAGCTTGTTTGGAGTTTGGAGTGTCGTACATGTTCAACGAATTCTGTGGTGTATATCTAATTGTGTACCGAAGTTCCGTGGAGCTATTCCATCTCGTAAAAATAGTTTAGATATCGGAGATCTTCATGATGACCGTTTTGAATATTAGGATCTGCTCTCAAAGACAGTTTGAGGTGTCGTAGATGTCAAACGAATTCTGTGATGTGTCTATAATGGTGTCACGAAATCCCGTGGAGCTATTTCAACTCATAAAACTAGTGGGGACATCGAAGATCTTCATGTTGATCGATTTGAATTATTCAAGGATAGTTTGGAGTACCGTAGATGTCGAATGTACTCTGGTGTGCCTGTAATGGTGTTACGAGGTATCGCGGAGCTATTCCACCTCATTAAACTAGTGGGGCATCGAAGATCTTCATGTAGTTCGATTTGAATATTAAGATCTGATCTCAAGGAGAGTTTGGAGTGTCGAACGAATTCTGTGGTGTGTCTGTAATGGTGTTACGAGGTATCCTTGAGCTATTCCAACAAATAAAACTAGTGGGGACATCGAAGACCTGCATGTTGATCGATTTGAATATTAAGACCTATACTCAAGGATAGTTTGGAGTGCCGTAGATGTCGAACGAACACTGGTGTGCCTGTAATAGTGTTACGAGGTATCGCGGAGCTATTCCACCTCATAAATCTAGTAGGACATCGAACATCTTCATATCGATCGATCTTAATATTAGGATTTGTACTCAAGGAGAGTTTGGAGTGTCGTAGATGTCAAACGAATTCTGTGGTGTGTCTGTAATGGTGTTACGAGGTATCCTGGAGCTATTCCAAATCATAAAACTAGTGGGGACATCGAAGATCTGCATGTTGATCGATTTGAATATTAAGATCTGTACTCAAGGATAGTTTGGAGTACCGTAGATGCCGAACGAGTTCTGTGGTGTGTCTGTAATGGTGTAATGAAGAACCGTGGAGCTGGAGCATAAAAATACTGGGGACATCGTAGATCTTTTTTTGATCGATTTGAATATTAAGATCTGAGTTCAAGAACTGTTTGGAGTATCGTAGGTATTGGAATAGATCTGTTATACTGCTGGACAGGCGCGGGATATTATCATAAAGCATTTCAATTTCAATTATTTAATCAGAATACGGTTAAAAATGGTGTTGATTCCTTAGAACATCAAATTAGAACTCAAGGATAGTTTGGATGCTCTAGATCATCCTAGTGACCATAACCTGACCTGGGCAATATTTTTCCTGGATGGAACAGTTAATTTTGAACATTTTTTCTGAAGAAAGCAAGGCTCTATCTCTTCAAACTGAATTTTGACAGCTGATTTTCGTCTTGGGTCATATATGACCCATCCGTATTGAATCGGTTAAACCTCTTCCTTTCATGTTCTTCGTCTTCGACGTTATGATGACTTGTCCAATCCGCTTAGCTACCCTTTCAGTTAGATGTAGGCTTCCTTCTTCTTCTCAACGTTGCGTGGGCTTCGTGGCCTTGCGGTTAGTGAAGACAGTCGTCTAGGTCGTCGATTTCTGCCCTAGTAAGGAGACAAAATTTCATAAAGCTGAATATTCTTCACTGGCCCACCCTTCACTGGGTGCTGTATAAATGCCCTTACAGTCCGTTGTCTAATGCTAGATGTTAAGTGTTCAGTTTTCTTTTAACTTGAATACTATAAGCGCATGCTCGCTCCTTACACTTAATTCCACTCATTAGGTTCTGTACAACATCTGGCTAAAGCTTCTTCTATATCCAACTACGTGGTACTTATGAAAGTGTCGCAGTCACTATAGCCTTTTTGCTTCCATTTTCTCCCTCTCCTTACGATGAAGATGGACGTGGCCAGTAGCAGTAATTTTCATGCTTTTGTTGTTCTTTCCTTTTATAGATTTCTGATAGCATTCTAGATAGGGATTTCAAAAATAAAACACTAGTTTGAATTCTACGAATTATATCAAAACAATGCAATTCATCTTGTAGCCCTGTCCTAGGTTCAAAACTTCATACAAAAGTCACTATTTGGTCACTGCTGCAATTGAAAGTCACTAGGGTATCTGTTCCATAATTAATAACATGCTCCTATATCAATAACATTCGCAAAACAGGCTATTCAGGCTCAATTTGTGTCGTGTTTTGTTGTTAGGGGCCGTACACATATTACGTAAGCACTTATGGGGGGAGGGGGGGTCGGTCAATATCTTACGGTCCATATAAATAAAAATTCATTTGTATGGAAAAAATCTTACATGGGGGGAGGGGGGGTCGAAAAACCCAGAAAAATTGCTTACGTAATAAGTGTACGACCCCTTATCCGGCGTGCTCACTGCTGAAAAAATCATAAAAATGAAAAATAAAACAATTTGCGCATCAATTCTTTGTTTTCGGTACATGGTATAAATTCATCGTTGGTCACTAAAGTCACTATTTTAAACGACATTCATCGCTACCAGCCCTGTGTATGTGATTCATTGGCATACTCTCGGAAGAAGATGTTGAGTGTTTCAGGGAGAGACACGAGAAGAGTGAGTAGCTTCGTTACTCAAATATGGCAACGCGCGTGTTACATCGCGGTCAATGATCGTTGGACTCATAGACTAATTACGAATGTATCAAATTGGATGAATAGGGAACACTGCTAGATTAACTTACACAGGTGTTGTTTGAACATGGTTATCAAATATGCAGCGGGTAAGCTGCTGTGCCCTCCCTATAACTATACGGAGACCATTGCGGCTCATACGTGACAGTTGTTACCTGGTTGCTCTTTTCCATAGTGAGTTAGCGACAGGGGTCAATAGGTCGTCGCGACTTACTAAGGCATAATAACACGAAAATAATAATAATACGTAATAGCCATTATACGATTAACAACCCTTTCGGTCTATTTTTTTTAAACATTGTTGGCCACGCCGTTTGAACAAACAAGCAGCAAGCAGCGCAGCCATCTCTGCTTTTCATTGTAATGTAACAATTTTTATGTGCACTGCTCACATAAATCGATAAAGCTCTTTACTCAGACTAAAACTAATTGATGAGTAAACCAGTGCAATCCAACCTTTGCTGATAACAGATATGAAGTATGTAGGTAAATTCACAAATCTCAGCCTCGTGCAACTGATTAGTGAGCTTGATGTGGCAACAGACGTTATATTAGAAAGTTATAAAAACGAAATGCACGAGACTCACCAAACCACTATTCTGAGAATGCAGTTAAAAAGTGTTGTAATAAATTTTGTATCATGTGCGATTATATTTTCGTTGATGACTTATGGTGAGCACTCATGTTATTCAGCCTTAAGCCATGATTTCCGATAAATTTTAATTCTCCAAACAGGATATGCCTTGACATGCAACACGTGTAACGATCGGGATTGCGATTCCGGTGGAATCGAGTTCAACTGTACAGCCGACATGATCCTGGAAACGCACCAATTACTAGTCGCGTTGAACCCTTCGTTGGATAGCGTTGCTCCGTCAACGAGTGCAGAATACGCCTGTTTCCGACTAACTGCGGCCGTGTTTGTGGACACGGGATTTTCAATTCCCTTTGTCGAACATGGCTGCACTTTCCAACAGACTGCATTTTGCGACGGTTGGGAAAGCGACGTGGTGGTCAACGAGTGCCATGTTTGTCACACTGATCGTTGTAATGTGGTGGAGCCTCCGAAGCCGACCACCACCGAGGGAGCTGTGTCACCAGAAGCGCCCAATCCCAGTGGCACAGGGGCCGGTGCAGATCTCGTCAGTGATTTTCGCAATCGGCTAGTGGTCGGAATATTGATTCTATCACTTTTGTTGACATAGAAGATTGACGTAGATAATAAATGATTATCAACCGTGGATCGACTATGTGGCTTATTTAGTAAACATATCCAAGGTGTAGTGTAATCAATCTTCAATGTTGAATTGTTTGTATATTTGCAACGTTGTAACAATCTTCGATCACTATAAAATGTAGTAGATCCTCGATTGAACGAGCAGTGATCATTTGAACAAAGTGCCTCGAGTTTTATTTTAATTTCCAATATGAGTTTTCTACCAAAAATCTCAGATATGTTTATTGCTTTACTACTAATCGGTGCCATCGTTAATGGTTTGGGTCTTATATGATATTGCCGATTCACGCATAATTAAATCGTTCCATCTCACAGCCGCTAATGCGTTACAGTGCAGCAATTGCCTCGATCCCAAAGCCTGCAGATCCGGTTCTGTTCCAAGGGTAGAATGTGACGATGAAAACGTATCCCTCCACCACAGGTTACTCGGGTATCGGAATCCAAATTTGGCTTCTGCTAGCGCAGATGACACAACTGGATATAAATGTTTCGACGTTAAACTGACCTACATCAGTCCACTGACCGGAAGTAGTGTGCTGGTTGAAGAAAAGGGATGTACCGACGCTGGAACAGATCTGTGCGATGGGTGGGATTCAACCACTCACGTGACGCGATGCAGTACTTGCGATTCCGGTGATGAGTGCAATAAATAAGGTTTAATTGATGATGAAAATCGTCAAAATAAACGATTGAGATTTGTTAATAAAAACAATGTTCAAAACACGAATAAAAATCATGGCAGATGAGTGATGACATCCACTGCACAGAGGTCGTCTAATCATAATTCATACCGACCGATTGCCATGCTATCAAGCATGAGAAAATTATTGGAGAAAATTATCCTTTCAAGAGTCGACCATTGGGTCGAAGAAAATGCATTATTATCAAATACTCAATTCGGTTTTCGAAAAGGTAAAGGAACAAATGATTGCCTAGCGTTGCTCTCTTTAGATATACAGCTGGCCTATGCGCACAAGGAGCAACTGGCTTCAGTTTTCTTGGATATTAAGGGCGTTTTTGATTCTGTTTCCATAGAAGTACTGTCGGAAAATCTGCACAGTAGTGGATTACCCGTTATTTTGAATAATCTCTTGTACAATTTGTTGTCAGTAAAACACATGAACTTTACTCTCGGCACTCTGACAACTTCCAGAAATAGCTACATGGGCCTTCCCCAACGTTCATGTTTAAGTCCCTTGCTTTACAATTTCTATGTTAAAGATATTTACAATTGTTTGGAAGGACAATGCACGCTTAGACAACTTGCAGATGATGCCGTGGTCTCTCTAAGAGGTCCATGTGCAGCTGTCTTGCAAGGACCATTGCAAAATTTCCTAAATAACCTGACTGTTTGGGCCAGACATTTAGGGATCGAGTTCTCTCCGCAAAAAACTCAATTGGTAGTGTTCACTAAGAAGCGGTACCCAGCTCAACTGAAACTAAAGCTGTTGAAAGATGACATAAACCAATCTTTATCTTCTAAATACCTTGGGGTCTGGTCCAAGTGTACCTGGAAAACCCATATTGATAAGAAAATTATTTTGAGCTTTTTAGTGGAATGTTTTCACCTGTCATAAGACGAGTTTAAACAATCCCATTGAATTCCACCACTTAATTGTATCTTGACAGATACGTATTTCGACCTCAACAGTAAGGCCGTCTGCAGTGTCTCGTATTTGTTGAGGTCGAAATACGTATCTGTCAAGATACAATTAAGTGGTGGAATTCAATGGGATTGTTTAAACTCGTCTTATGACAGGTGAAACCCATATTGATTATTTGTTAGAGAAATGCCGAAAAAGGATCCATTTTCTCCGTTCTATCTCCGGAACTTGGTGGGGCGCTCACCCGGAAGACCTCATCAAACTACATATATAAAACGACTATTCTCTCTGTTTTAGAGTATGGCTCTTTCTGCTTCCTCTCAGCAGCTGAGTGCCACCTAATCAAATTGGAACGATTTCAATATCGTTGTTTGCGTATTGCTCTGGGCTGTATGCATTCAACGCATAACATGAGCCTGGAGGTGCTTGCTGGAGTCACTTCTTTAAAGCACCGTTACTGGGAGCTCTCACTTAGAATACTCATCAAATGTGGAACAAGTAACACACTTGTATTAGAAAACTTCGATAATATGCTTGAACTGGTTCATCGTTCAAGATACCTGCGAGTCCATCTCAACTACATATCGTCAGATTTCTGTCTTCCATGTTATAATCCACCTCGAGTTCACTTCGTCAACGACAGTTCCTCAACTGAATACGATGTCCATGAAACACGCTATTCAAGGAATACCAGATCATATTCGACAAATATCTATCCCTTCCATTTTTTCTGAAAAATATGAACAAGTCACTTGCAATAACAGATATTTCACTGATGGTTCTCGTATTAACGGATCCATTGGCTTCGGTGTTTTCAACGTAAATTCAACCACCTTCCGAAAACTTGAACCGTGTTCGGTTTATGTTGCTGAGCTGGCAGCAATTAATTTCACTTTGGGGATAATTTCCGATCAACCCGTAGACCATTATTTCATCTTCTCGGATAGTCTTAGTTCTATCGAGGCACTCCGGTCGATGAAACCTGTTAAGCACGCATCTTACTTTCTTTCAAACATAAGAGAGCAGATGCATGTTTTGGTCGAAAGATCATTCAAGATTACCTTTGTATGGGTCCCATCCCATTGCCTAATCTATGGCAATGAGAAGGCGGACTCGCTAGCAAAGGTGGGCGCACAGGAAGGTGAAGTTTATGATAGACAAATCTCGAACAACGAGTTTTTCCCATTAGTCCGTCAGAGTACTCTTCAAAATTGGCAAATGATTTGGTCACACAATGAACTTGGACGGTGGCTGTTTTCCATAGTTCCTAAAGTTTCTGCGCGAGCGTGGTTCAGAGGTGAGGACTTAAGCCGAGGCTTCATTCGCACGATGTCGAGACTTATGTCCAATCACTATTCACTAAACGCACACCTCTATAGAATAAACCTGGTCGATAGCAACCTATGTAGGTGTGCAGCCGGTTACGATGACATCGATCACGTAGTTTGGTATTGCTCGGAAAACCACGCCTCCAGAGAGCAACTATTGGATACCCTTGTGGCTCGAGGTAAACAACTCTACAGGGATCGCGATGTGGTTTATATGCAGGCCATCTATGCCTTTCTTTGCTCGTCTGACATAAAAGTCTAATTCCCCTATTTTTTTTTTCTTTCTCGTTTTTATTTTGTATCTTTTTGTTCTGTGTAATACGAAGCTATGGCCATCCGGAAGATGCTCCCTGACGAACCACAACTCGAGCCCGACGCTACGCCATACCGTTATTGACGTCAAATACCCGGATGAGCAGCTGTAATACCTCAAACCTAAATCCCAACCTAGTCCGTCCTGAAATTACGCAATCTAACCTTGAGTCGCCACGAATATCTTGGTCTATACCCTTTCCCCTTACTAACTGTTGATAATAAGATGATATCGATTGAAAATATCATAAAGTCTTGGCTCCGTTAAGAAGACCCATGGGTTGTTGGGAATAAAGTTTGAATTTTGTAGAATAGACCTTGCAGACTGCATATGGGTTGTTGTCTTCTATTTAACACGTTTATTTGTTGTGAAAAACGGAACTTAATAAAGAATAATGTTTATATTTCATATGATGGACCTTGTAGAATGCATATGGGTAGTTGAATCACCGACGAACCGACGTGTCACTGCCACTACTTTTTAACAGTTTATCGCTTTTGCAACTCCGCTGCAATGTTCATACACATAGGTTGGTGGCTAAGCTACGAAAACTGGCTAAGCTGGCTAAGCGAACCATTATGAGGGTGGCGGTAGTGTTCGATGATTTTTCATCATGGCGTCGTGGGTAGCAAATTTGAATTATTTTCTATGCAGTGAGACGTCGGTTCGTCTGTGGTTGAATTCTATTTGGCACATTCATTTGTTGTGAAAAAAAATTAGTATTTTTATAGAAGTTTGGTTTCTTTGCCCTGCAAAGCTGAATTTCAGCTTTTCACTTTGAGAATAAAATTTGCATTTCATAGAATGGGCCTTTAGAATGCATATGAGAGCTCTTCATGTTTTCAAAAAGTATAAAAAATCAATTCTCATGCTAAAATAAGCCTCCTGTCAAATTTTCAGCGGATTCGGATAAAATTTCGAGGTAGCTCAAGTTAATTTAGTGTTTTTGGGCTATTTTCAATTTTGATAAAAATCTTACAAGAGATATAAACACTGGAAATAATCGCAACAACCACCGAGTGGACGTTTTTAGTGTGCTCTACAAGTCTTGTGAACAATGCGATTCGTTTCGTTTACGTTTTGAGCAGGTTAAAGTGATTTTCAAGGTTTTAACTGTTTCCCCTAAAAGTCATCGTCCTACAAAATTCTTGGATTTACTATGAATCATTGCTAAATTATAATATTAATGTTATTCCCCTTTTTCCCCTGATGTCGGGGAGCTTGTTCGCCACGTTAACCAGAATATAACATAATTTACTCCAATGGCATTCTGGGTTCTTAAAGTTTGACTAACCGACTTCACTCAGACCTAGGATCTCAAGCTCCATGCCCCACCCTGTTGGACTAGATTAAAACGTTCCATGTTCCTAATCGTGTCCGTTGTTTCTCGCTAAGAGTCATTCCCAGTAAACTAAAAATCGTATATCATAACGAATAAATGTACAAAGTGGATTTTTTTAGTTTCACATATATGTAAGCATATTGAAAAGAAACAATTCATCGTTATATATTTTTTTGCAACTCCTGATCATTGTACCTGGTTTACAGTTGTCATTTGAGTGATAAAACGGCCTACTTTTCCATACCAACAAAATGGGTGCTTTAATGACCACTCATTTGGGTGCTATAATGAAAAACCTACATTGGGACAGTAGTTGACTACATTTAGTTGAATTAGTTTGGGTGAGTGTTTAAATAGTGTACTCTAAGCGTCTCGTAATAAATGAAATGGTTTGTTGGACATAACATCACAATTTTCCAAAAGCAATCGCTTCATAGCTTTTCAAGCAATGCAATTTGCCACGATAAGATGGAATCTTATTGTTCTCTGACGCAACATAATTTATTGGCATGAATGATCATGTGGAGTGAATTCGATTGTATTATTTTGGTATAGATTTATCATATTAAAGCCCATTTTTCGTCATTGCAAAAAATTGCGTGTGCAACTCGTTGCAAAGCTCGTTTTTTCAGCACTCGTAGTATTTATCCAACTCGGCAAGCCTCGTTGGATAAACGTACAACTCGTGCTGAAAAAATCATCTTTTTGCAACTTGTTGCACAAACTACTATTATGTATCGATTTCGAGATAAATGGATTTTATGGAGAAATTACTAAAAAAACAGTTTTCGTAGATTCTATCCAGAATTGCGATTTAGCGAAAGTTTTCTGAACCTGGTCGTTTTATATTAAGAATCACGTGAAGTCAAAATACAAGAGAAGAGATGTAAAATACTATTTGGTTTGAAAACTATTTTGAGCTTTTTAGTGGAATGTTTTCACCTGTCATAAGACGAGTTTATACAATCCCATTGAATTCCACCACTTAATTGTATCTTGACAGATACGTATTTCGACCTCAAAAGTAAGGCCGTCTTCAGTGTCTCGTACTTGACTCGACTTGGAGTCGAATGGTGGAATTCAATGGGATTGTATAAACTCGTCTTATGACAGGTGACTATTTGGTTTGATTTCATGAGAAAGCCCCATGAGAGACCCAATTTCGCCCTCTATGAAATTTGTTTTTTAAAATCAATGAACAAAACAGATGGAACGCGCAAACACAGATAAAATCAAATACTAATATAGTTAATATAGAAACATTCCGACCATTGGAGAATACTTGCAGAAAACCGCAATGTAGCTTGGATCCATGTAATCATCCACATTCGAAATTCTTCAGAGGAAACATCACGATTACGGATAAAATTTTGATCGACATCGAAAACTGCCTGCGATTTCGGTTCCATTTGATGCATCGATGGTGAAGACCAGTTCCGATTGACATTTTTAGAAGCCTAATTACCGGAAGGATACCGGTTGAACACTGTATCCGACTGATATCCAAGGGGACTTCGGCTCTCATAAGTAAAAAAGCGGGAAATGCTTCACTGCCAGCCGGACTCCCACTCGAGTACTGGATTTATTCCGGTTGAATATTCGAAATCAACTGGAAGTATCTTTTTTGAATGTTGGTACAATATTTTTCATGCCATCTTCCAAAATCCAAACTTGAAGGATTTTAAGAACCAGATTGAAAAAATTTGGGAAAAAAATATGACGGATCACCTGACCAACTTCCTTATAACCCATCAAATCATTAAAACTTTCTAACGATTCTATCGAACTATCCAAATTTACTGTAAACTTTTAGAAAAAAAAAACCATTGGTTAAGTATTTACTTTGACTTTAGTAGTATCACAGTCTGTCAGTCAGTCATTCTGTGGTAGTATTATAGAAACTTTTTAGTGTATAGAAACTATTTCACATAAATGACTTTTCTCCAAAATATCACCCCGGCAAAAAAAAAAGTTTTAACGGCTTGAACACTCCACCAAAAAGAACAATGAAACGCGAGACGAATATGGTATAAACAATTAATACGCAATAACTACTTGATATAGTTCTTTCAAACAATGATCTAAAAAAGCCAGTTCCTATTAGTTTGCTATTTGTTTCTCAAATGAAGACATTTGCAAATTTTACACGAAACCATACTTTTATTGCGTTTTATTTTTCATGTTATTATTTGCAGTCGTATAAGTTGTGTCGAAACGTTGGCATATTCATTTCTACTTTGGCAAGACACCTTGTGCACATTATTTAAAACTTGATCAGCATTAAGCAATACTTATATTCAAATTATACCTGACAAAAATTATCAGTGATCTTTACGATGAATAAAGGAAATGTGTCCTCTGTGACTCTTTGAACTACTACTAAAATGATTCTAAATAGCTAACCAAGCTAAAATTACTTTGTTTATCATAAAAGTTGCATTTTAGCAATCATAAAATAAAACAACATCAAAACCCATCCGCAAATGGCTGGTCCGATTCTCACGATGCCACCATTTGCCACCCCCTCAGTTCCACTCCCAGAGTCAATTCCTCCATCATTAACATCCGTAACACCGGAGAAGGTCACACTGCAATTGACCGGTGGCTGCAGAGCTACCGGATCCCATCCATTGCAGAAATCGGCCTCCGCATAGGTACAACCCCGTTCGTACATTCGGCTCGAGGATCCTTGGCTGATCGTGAACTGGACTGCCAGCTCATAGCACTGCCAGGTGAGTCCGAGAGCCGGCGGGATTACCGGCAGTGTAGGATTTAGGTTTGCCAAGTCTCGATGCAGGTCGCCGGTTAGAATATAATCGCACTGCGCCACGTGCGTCTTCTGAGCGCACGAGTCCCACCCGGAAGCGTCATTGCAATGATTGCAGCTGAGAGGTAATGCTGGAAAAGTCAAAAATGTGTTATTTGTCCTAGTAAAATTTCGTGGATAAACAAACCTCCATGGATAATCAGTAGGAGAAAGCACAACAAGCTAATCAAGTTCATGGCTGAGATGGCAGTAAGATACTGAACGCAATTGATTGATTTCACTGATGAGACACAAAGTCAATTATCTCAACAAGTGTTTTAGTAAATTGGCGATGGATTAGTGTTTTAGTCTATAAAGTGGACACGTGTTACAAAACAATGAGCAATAGATAAGCTTTATCTTGATCTGAAAATCACACCAAGGATTCAATGATATTTATTTGATTCGAAGGTATTTATAATATTGAAGTACAAGAATAGAACTAATACGTTGCCAGAAAATTGGTTTCGGCGGGGGTGGAGGTGTTTTTTCAATTGCATTTGATAAAGCAATTTCGATGCTTCATCTCTGATACTGGTTATATTTTTGTTTTGTTTTGAGGCCTCTTCCCCTACCATCATCCAAAATTGTTTTGAATTTCCACGGAAATTCTTTGGAATTTCTGCAAGATGGTTGTGAGGGTGAGATATACAGTAGCCGTTCGATAACTGCAAAATGTTTACTTTTCAGTTAACGAATGCCGTTCGATAACTGCAACGCATTCTAGACGTAAAACGGTTGTCAATCGACGTCAGATGCAATAAAAGTGCATCTAAATGTGCAGCGCAATGCAGCTGTCACTGAGTTTGACACCAGTTTGATGTTTAGCGGTCCGATAACTGCAAACCTGTTGCAACTATCGAATTGCAGTTAAAAAGCATTGCAGTTAAATGACTTGCAGTTATCGAACGTTTACTGTATTATAAATTAGGCAATCCACTTCCAGCGTGCATTGATGACAGATATGCAAATATCATCCATATAACGGTTCGGTTGCCAACATTGACTATTGAATAGCAGGCCATGACTTTGCCTCTTTCCTACTCGGGCGGAGTTGCACGCTCGATAAGACAGCACACAAGCGATCAACCCACGGATAGCTCGTTCGGCGAAATTAGGCCGCACATTTGGCGATCCTGCCAGGTACTTCCTGGTCGGAAATTATTGATTTGTAAGTATCGGGACAATTTGTAAGTATTGGGACAATTTTTCATCGGTTTCGACTTGTAATGTCGAAGATTGATTTGTCCATCGATTTCGACTTTTGATGTCGAAGACCCTCTGAAAGAGCGTCGGATTGAATGATTTGCTAATCGGTTTCGACTTGTGATGTCGAAGACGCTCTTGAAGAGCGTCGGATTGAATAATTTGTCCATTGGTTGCGAGTTGCGATGTCGAAGACGGTCTGAAGCGGTTCTTATATCAGGGTTCACTCACTTCGACAGTAGATGGGAGAGACTAGCGCGGGGTGAAACATTCATTTTCAGTGCAAAACATAAACAAACTCGGTGGCTGCCCCATATAAAAATCCAAGATGGCTGAATCATGAAATTGGCATACTGCTACACCTGTCTGTATTCACCTTGGTCTGAAGGTCATCGGATTGCATGATTTGCTCATTGGTTTCGACTTGTGATGTCGAAGACGCTCTGAAAGAGCGCCGGATTGAATGATTCGCTCATCGATTTTAGTTTGTGATGTCGAAGACGCACTGCAAGAGCGCTGAAATAAGTTATTATATTATTATTATAATCTTTATTAATGAGGTTTTTAGAGAAATAAGTTATTTGTTTCCTCATCGGTTTGACTTAAACGAGAATATCGAAAGAACTCTGGAGTAGCGCCGAAGCAAATGATTTGTTTTTTCATCGGTTTCCACTTGTAATGTCGAAGATTGAAGACCAGATTGAATGATTTGTTGTTCTTATCGGTTTCGACTTAACATGAAGGTGAAACGCCTGTCATCCGCGGTACAATGGCACTCTATCCAACATTGCTTTTGGTACTTCCGTTTTTGGTACCCAGTTTCTGGGTGGTATACCCGTGTAAAGGCCCAAAGCTCCTCCATTCTTATAGGACCTGGCATTGGTGTGGACAAATCACTGCAGTTCAGGAATTTCAAGTTGAGTAGCACATTAATTATATTGCCATTTTTATTTCTTTATTAAAGTCAACCAGGACACTTATTCAATCATTTTTTTTAACTAATTTTATTTGCTAATTATCTAATACATGCATTCATCTCTTAGACTAGGTGTTCCGTGTTTTCTTAACACTATCATCCTTATTTGCTATGTTATATTTTTAGTTATTATTAATACATTTCAATTGCCTCTGGCAGTTAGAATTTTTCCTCTGGTTGAATTGAACCATGTAGGAATTACAATGTTTTCAACTTAAACTAATCTTAACCTATTTTATACTAAGGGTACAAGGAGTTAATCGTTGCAATAGAAGATTGCAACGATTTTTGTCTAAAATTGAAAATTATTTTGTTGGACATTTGTTGCAATGTCTCAATATTAGAAATTCTATGAAGTTCATTGGTACTATACCACGGAGGCAACTTCAGAATCATTTTCAGAATTTTATTTTGAATCCTCTGAAGTGCCTTCTTTCTGGTATTGCAGCAACTAGTCCATATTGGCACAGCATACAACATGGCAGGTCTAAAAATTTGTTTGTAAATCAAAAGTTTGTTCTTAAGACAAAGTTTTGATTTTCTGTTTATAAGTGGATATAGACACTTAATATATTTGTTACATTTGGCTTGAAGGCCTTCAATGTGATTTTTAAGAGTGAATTTTTGATCTAGCAGAAGTCCTAAATATTTAGCTTCGCTAGACCAATTAATTGGAACCCCATTCATAGTGACAATATGTCTGCTAGAAGGTTTCAAATAAGAAGCTCTCGGCTTATGTGGGAAAATTATAAGCTGAGTTTTGGAAGCATTCGGGGAAATTTTCCATTTTTGCAAGTAAGTGGAGAAAATATCCAAACTTTTTTGCAATCTACTACAAATGACACGAAGGCTACGCCCTTTGGCTGAGAAACCTGTGGCATCTGAAAACAAAGATTTTTGACACCCTGGTGGTAAATCAGGTAAGTCAGAAGTAAAAATGTTATACAAAATGGGCCCCAGTATGCTGCCTTGGGGAACACCAGCTCTTACAGATAATCTATCAGATTTAGAATTCTGATAGTTTACCTGCAGTGAGCGATCTGATAAATAATTTTGGATCAGTTTAATGATGTACAGAGGAAAATTAAAATTCATCAATTTTACAATCAAACCTTCATGCCAAACACTGTCAAATGCTTTCTCTATATCAAGAAGAGCAACTCCAGTCGAATATCCTTCAGATTTGTTGAGCCGAATTAAGTTCGTGACTCTTAATAACTGATGAGTGGTTGAATGCCCATGGCGAAAACCAAATTGCTCATCAGCAAAAATAGAATTGTCATTAATATGAACCATTAGGGTGGTTCAAAAAATCGATTTTGCTCCACAGTGCTCATCTGATTCTTTACCATGTTCTGAGGGTCCTCTGAAAATTTGAGCTCATTTGGATTAAAACTGATTTAGCACAAGCCGTTTCAAGTTTGCATGCAAATTAGTAT
Source organism: Armigeres subalbatus (assembly GCF_024139115.2). Lineage (NCBI taxonomy): Eukaryota > Metazoa > Arthropoda > Insecta > Diptera > Culicidae > Armigeres > Armigeres subalbatus. The sequence goes on from NC_085141.1 coordinate 17,671,210, forward strand.
GGGGAAATTTATTTTATCATTATACTGTTAATGACGTTTCCCCATTAAGCGCAGGTTAAAAGAAAACCTACATAGCTAAAAGGGATACTCAACAGCTTTCATCCAACGAAAACCGCATGTTGATTAATCGTCCCAATAATTAATAATCGATTTTAAGACAGGTTGCGAATATTTAGTCATGATCGTAAAACTTCTTTGAGGGCATCACTGAAATGTGCAGTGAAACATAGTAGCCTGAATTTGTGTGTGCTATCTTTCGCGCCACGAGCAGCAATGTTGCCTGTTGATGAGTTATGCAATTAGCTCCAGAAAACCACGGTATAGATTAAATTCGATTACTAATTATTGGAACGGTTAATTAAGACGCGGTTTTCACTGAGTGAAAGCTGTTGAGTGTTCCTTTTAGCTATGTAGGTTTTCTTTTAACATGCGCTTGATGGGGAAGCGTCATTAACAGTACAATGAAAAAATAAGTTTCCCCATACTAATTTGCATGCAAACTTGCAACGGCTTGTGCTAAATCAGTTTTAATCCAAATGAGCTCAAATTTTCAGAGGACATTCAGAACATGATAAAAAATCAGATGAGCACTGTGGAGCAAAATCGATTTTTTGAACCACCCTAATGAACCATCATTCTATTTAAAATAATCTTTTCAAACAGTTTGCTTATTGAAGAAAGCAAACTGATTGGGCGATAACTAGAAGCCTCAGCTGGATTTTTGTCCGGCTTCAAAATTGGTACAACTTTGGCGTTTTTCCATTTATCTGGGAAGTATGCCAATTGAAAACATTTGTTAAATAAATTAACCAAAAAGGATAAAGAGCTCTCAGGAAGTTTTTTGATAAGTATGTAGAAAATACCATCATCACCCGGGGCTTTCATATTTTTAAATTTTCTAGTAATAGATCTCACTTCATCCAAATTAGTTCCCAACGAAGGGTCAAAAACATTCTCTTGATTGAGAATGTCTTCGAAGCTCCGTGTAACCTGATCCTCAATTACACTAGTGAGACCTAGACTAAAATTATGGGCACTCTCGAATTGCTGAGCAAGTTTTTGAGCCTTTTCGCCATTTGTTAATAAAATTTGATTTCCCTCTTTAAGCGCTGGAATTGGCTTTTGAGGTTTTTAAGAATTTTCGTTAATTTCCAAAAGGGTTTCGAACTGGGATCCAACTTCGAGACATTATTCTCAAAGTTGATATTTCTCAGAATAGCGAAACGTTTTTTTAATTTCATTTTGCAAATCTCGCCAAATAACTTTCAACGCGGGATCGCGAGTTCTTTGGTATTGCCTTCGCCTCACATTTTTAAGACGGATCAGTAGCTGAAGATCGACGTCAATAATAATGGAGTTGAATTTAATTTCACATTTAGGAATTGCAATACCTCTGGCTTCGACAATTAAATTTGTCAAAGATACGAGCGCATTGTCAATATCACTTTTGGTATCCAAAGGAATATTAACATCAAAATTCCTATCGATATATGTTTTATATAAATCCCAATCAGCTCTATGATAATTAAAAGTAGAGCTGATTGGATTATAAATGGCTTCTTGTGAGATTTCATATGTCACAGGAAGGTGATCAGAGTCAAAGTCAGCATGAGTTACCAATTGGCCACACAGCTGACTTGAATCCGTTAAAACTAAATCAATTGTAGAAGGATTTCGACTGGAAGAAAAACAAGTTGGTCCATTAGGATATTGAATAGTATAATATCCCGCAGAACAATCTTCAAATAAAATTTTACCATTGGAATTGCTTTGAGCATGGAATAATATGAACGGTGTTTGGCATCGAAGTCACCAATTACGAAGAATTTTGATTTGTTGCGAGTCAGAATTTGAAGATCAGCTTTCAACAAATTCTTTTGCTGCCCATTGCATTGAAAAGGCAAGTAGGCTGCAATGAAGGAAAATTGTCCAAAATTTGTTTCAACAGAAACTCCCAAGGTTTCAAAAACTTTGGTTTCAAACGAAGAAAATAATTTATGTTTGATACGTCTATTAATGACGATGGCGACCCCACCACAGGCGCTGTCAAGACGATCATTTCTGTAGATAAAATAGTTTGGATCTCTTTTAATGGAGAGTCCTGGTTTTAAATACGTTTCAGTTATAATAGCAATATGCACATTATGAACTGTTAGGAAGTTGAATAATTCATCTTCCTTACCCTTTAGAGAGCGGGCATTCCAATTTAGAACTTTCACACAATTATTTAGATCCATTAAAACGGAGTCCGATAACAATTTTTTGTGTGTACTTTATACCAACCTGAACAGCTTCTGGTATGGTATTTGCTTTGAACATTGCATCATTCATGTGATGCAATTGTTCAGTTAAAAAATCAAAATCGGAAGCAGTCATGCTACCTGAATCGGCAACATGACCATTATTTTCCGTTGGGACATGGGTATAAACCTCATTTTGAGAAGAGAAATTTTGTCTACCAGCAGCGATGTTTGCATACGTAGGTACATTCGAAAAATTGGGATTTACTGAAGTGCTTGCTACCCGTTGACGAGCGGCAAAATTTGTTTGTGAATTGTGGTGGGTACGAATTGCTCGACCGGTGACTGGTTTCGAAATTTGAGCGTTTGAAAAATTTCTACCCGCCGACTCTGGGATCCGATTGGAATTTCCCGTCATCAATTTTGCACGGAAACTTTTTTGCGTGAAGGGCATTCCCAGAAATTGGATTTATGATTGCCCCCACAATTTGCACATTTAAATTTATTGGAATCTTCTCTCACAGGACATGCGTCTTTGGCGTGAGAGGTTCCACCACAAATCATGCATTTAGCATCCATGTGACAATGTTTGGTTCCATGACCCCACTTTTGGCACTTACGGCACTGGGTGGGGTTTTGGAAATTTCCCCCAGGCCTGCGGAAATGTTCCCATGTAACACGGACATGGGACGGAATACATGCCTTTTCCAAACTTTTCATATTATTTAGTTCACTTTTGTTAAAATGAACTAAATAAAATTCTTGAGAAATGCCCCTCTGGCAAGTACCAGAGTAGGATTTCTTTTTCATCTTAATTACTTGGACTGGTGAAAATCCAAGTAATTGAGAAATTTCAATTTTAATCTCATCCAGTGATTTATCATCACTGGGGAGACCTTTCAAGACGACTTTGAACAATCGCTCAGTTTTGTCGTCGTATGTGAAGAATTTATGACGCTTCTCAGTTAAATACTGAAGAAGACGTTTGCGATCGTCAAAGGATCCCGGCAAAACGCGGCAGTCACCCTTCCTAGCAATCTGAAATGAAACCTTGATCCCCTGAAGGTTACTCAAAATCTCATTCCGGAAGCCAGAAAACTCGGCAACAGATACCACAATTGGCGGAATCCTTTGCTTTTTCGCATGAATCGAATCACCTGGGCTAGAGGTATATTCGATTTGCTCAATTTCATCATTGATTAAATCGAACTGATTGCTCAGTTCGATTGGAGAAGAATTATTTCCGATATTAGAGTTAGAAGGAATATCTGAATTCTCCAGCTTCCTTCTATTTTTTCCGCGCTTTGGCAGGACGATCTTGAATCCTTGTTTCTTAGAAGGAAGTGGAGAATTCAAAGACTCCCCCTTCCTCTTGTTTTTATTAATACTCATTGCTGAGCGTGGAGACGTGACCTTCTAATAGGTTTTTTCCCAGAACGATGTCCCTGCAAGATTACCACCGCTTGTCGGAATTTTACTTCCGCAAACGGGTCCAACGTAAAACGAAGGCACGGGTCCTTGCAAAGATTGTAACGGGATCAGTGGGTACAAATAGCGCTAAGAAGCACCGTTGAAATTAAAATAGCTTCGGGTAGTATTAAAAACTTCCTTCCGCAAAGAGAGAAAGAACCGCACAGCACGAAAGCACGATGCGGTCTGAATCATTTTTCTTAGTTTTTCGATTTGTGCTATTAGGAAAGTTGGCTTATTTGGCAAACCAATTTAGCAAAATAATTAAATCTCTACTGTGAAATCATTTCCAGTTTTTTGTCCAGTATAACTAATTTTTATTTTGGAATCAATGAGCATCCATGTGACAATGGTTTGGTTCCAGGAATTTTTGGCAGATTTTTTTAGATTATTTAAGGAAAAAAAAATCTTGAGGAGTTCTCAAATGAATTTTTGGAGGAGTTTTTGAAGAAACTCCTGGATGGTTTTGTGCAGGAATTTCCAAATGAATTTTCGAAGGCATTTATAAAAGAGAGCCTGAAAATAATTCCCGTTAGAACTGCTAAAAGAGTTTTTGTGTGTATTTCTAAATGACTTCCCAAAAGAATGCCTAAAGGGATTTCCAGAGGAGTCCACAAAGGAATTTTTGAAGGAATGTCCGGAGAAATACTCAAAGGAATTAATGAAGAAAATCCTAATAGAATCTCATAGGAAATGCCTACTGGTATTTATAAAATAATTCCTAGATTTCTCCAGGAATTTCTTTGGAGATTCGTCAGAATTCCTCGGAAATTGCCTCAAGGAGTTCCATAAAAACTCGTCCAGAAACGAATTCCAGAAAGTCTTTCGGGTATTCCTTGGAATTTCCCTCAGGAATTATTTCGGAATTTCCTCCACGCGATCCTTCAGAAATTTGTTTAGGAAAACCCTTTGGAAAATCGTTAAGGTATTCTTCTGATAATTCATCTCAAAAATCTTTTGGAATTCATTGCAAAGTTCTAAGGCGAAATTTCTTTTAAAAATACTGAAAATTTTCCTGAAGGAATATCTGAAGAAATCCCTGAAGGTTTTGACGTAGGACTTACGTCTTTCTTTACTATACTGGGTGTCATTTAGATTTTTGGAAATCGAGAGCGTTACGCTGGAAGGAAAGATTTTGAACGTTTCTAGCGCCTTTATCTTCCGATGGATTTTTATGATTTATATATCAATCGACTCGCACAATCTCCAGCAATTTGCCTATTTCATTGAAACTTGAGATTATTAACGATAAGCTATTAAAAATTTCAATTCTTGTCAAATCCAGTAAAAATTTCATATGTAACAAATCCCTTGCATTCCTAACACGGACATCAGAATGCGGTATGTCACGAGCCTTCGGGTCTATCGGAATATTTTCTTTGTGTATAAAAGAAGCAGTGTCTGCCGTGTGCGAGTCATTATAATTTGTGACAGCAGCGAGTACTGACGTACTTTTTTCGTTCGGTCGTTCGCTGTGCTTGCCTATACAGCATGCAGTCGCCAGCGATAGAACTGCCGGTGGGTCTGTGAATATGCATGAAAGAAGTGGGCGCATTTTTTTTTTGTCATTCTGTGCTTGATGATGGTCGGATGCAGTGGTGTCGGTTGCGATGGATGCAAGCGCCCATCGTATCGCTCGGAGTTCACGTCTAGAGGCCGATGATGGCTGAGGCAGCGAGGGCATCGGTGGTGGATGAAGAAAAATAAATTTAGAGAGATTTGGTCTGCTCATCCAGGTGATTGGTTTCATGATCCACATGATCCCGGGATGGGTTCGAGTCATGTCATATGACTGATCATATGTTAAGTTGTGCTTTGTACTAAACGACACGTACATTAAAACATGGTTATACTATAACAGTTCTGATTCCCCAGCAAACAAAATCAACTACACTGATGAAAATAAAAACTTGATTAAAATAATTACTTTCATTTGTTTGCAGAAGGCATTAGCAATTAAAGATGCGCAATCAGCAATAGTGTTAATATCCATTTTAGATTAGAAAATTTTGCTGTATTACTTGTAAATGTTTTAAAAAAGTTCGCAAAAAATAATTTCCAAAAAAAATATTTAAATAGACTTTATCTTATTTTTTGTTTTGCATTTCCTGAGAAATTGTATTATTAATCTTGACGTAGACTACTGACTAAACTACATTTTCTTGAGTAAATAAGGGCTTAATAGTTAGAAACAAATCATTTCTAATTATGTACTTAATTATTAGTTTTATTTCCAAAAGTTTTGAATAAACAAATTGATAATAATTCTACACAGCATAATCAAACATCATAGATCCAAAAGTTAGAAGTTAAATGTAAATACGTTACGTTTATACAAGTCCTACATCTACTCGCGGTTATGTTGAAAACATTACCCATTGCTCGTTTTTTCAAAATAAAGCCTGAAGAAACTTCCGACAGTTTTAGATTTCTCTGACAAATCCTTTGGACATTCCGTCAAGAATTCGTTCAGAAATTCGGATATACCTTCTGAAAATCCTTCGCAAATTCCTTTGAAATATCTACGTAAAATGTTTTAAAAATTCCTCCAAAAAATCACTAAAAGCTCCTCCAGAAATTTATTTACGGATTACTTCGGAAATTTCTAAGCTTTTTATAAGGAAATTTGCTTAGGATTTTCTCTGAAAATTATTTCACGAGTTATACCAAGTGCATAACATGCAGACATAGGCAGGCTGATAAAATACGGCAGTTTACAGTGGGCTGGACATGCAGTGCGTATACCGGAAGAGAGACCAGCATAAGTCATTTTTAGCAGAGAACCTGGAAGAGGACGTCAGCTCCGGGGTAATGTGGAAGATGCGCGTGCGGGCAGCGTGCAGGAAGACTGGCGACTGGTGGCTCAATAATGAGTGACCTGGAATAGGAAATTACATTCGATTTTTCTCCGGACAACACAACAAAAACTCTTTGAAAATTTATTTGAAAGTTCCTTCCAAAATTGCTTTAGGTATGCATTCGGAAATTCTGTTAGGAATTTCTTTGAAAATGTCTGTGAAAATATCTTCGAATTTTTTTTAAAGGTTCCCACTTATTCTTCCGGAAGTTCCTCCAAAAATTTTGCTGGAAATGCCATCATAAACTCTTTTTGACATTACTTCAGGAATTCCCTCCGAAAGTCCTTTAAAATTTCTTTTAGGAATTCATTCTTTAATGATCACCCAAATAGATTCCTGCAGGAATATTTTATTGTTTTACTAAAGGAATTTCCAAGGGAATTCCCCAAAGAGAACCTGAATGGATTTTAGGAAGAACATTTATGTGAATTTTGACGAGCTCTGTGGTCTAGTGGCTACCGTTTCTGCCTTATGAGCAGGATGTTGTATGTTCAATTCCAGGCTCGCCCTTTCCTACTTTGTATTTCTATCTTAGTTCTTTCTGTGTTTCACGTTCTATCAAAACGATTCCTACTGTTATAACCTTCCACACAATCCCAAAACCTCCCGTGGCACCTATGAGAGGTCGTAGAATTATCTGCATCTTTCTTAGGAATGTGTCCAACTAACCATCCTTCCCCTTCCTCAGCATTCGCAAGGACGTGGCAGGGCAGATCTCGACTATTGGAGAGAAGCATTGCTTCCATCTAAGTATCTAAGAGATAGTGATTAGTTCCAAATGATTATCTGTGGTAACGGATGAAAGTGATGCTACTCTCATATACAATAATCTTGGATTGTACCACCTACGAATTTGTGCGAATTGCTCAATGCTAATGCTAATGCTAACGTTTATGTGAATTTCTGCAGAATTCTCATAGGATTTTACGAAGGAATTCCCGACGTAATTTTCTAAGAAATGCCTCTAGTAATTCAAAAAAAAAAATCCTACAAAAATTCCTTCAGGAACTTCACCAAGAACTTTTTTGGCATATTTTACCAAATGTCAGGAAAAACATTTAATGTGGATGGCCATCGTGCCCCAGTGCCCCAGCATGCCGGGACCAGTATACCGTAATCAGCAGGATCTCACTGGTATTAATCCTGATGTGCCTATTGGCGCTCGTGATGGGCTTGTGCACTTTGAGCGGCACACGTTCGCTTTCCAGTCTGCATAAAATCGTACATGGTTTAATACAAAATGCTAAATTGGAGACTATATACATACATGTTGTATGGAGAAGTACCTCTATCGCCTCCACTTCGGCATGCATGCATGCACGAACGCGACACCATTTACGTTCATGTGTTGACTGGATTTGATAGGGCCTGCTCATAGACACATGCAGGGAGGTCATCAAGCCTTTGGATATAGTCCTTCCTGCCCCTTAAACATTGCCCAATTGTGTATGTAACTCAAAAAATAGTAGTTCGAGTTTTTCTAAAATTTAGATATATTGAGAAGTTAAATGACTGAAATGTATAAAAATCCTTTCGAAAAAAAGTTATTAACAAATTAGTTCTATGACACCGAAATCTAATTTTTAATACTGCTCAGGAGTCACGAAAATTGAAACAGGATTTATTGTTAAAATTTGATTCATCAAAATCAGAGATTATAAAAATAGTGTTAATTTAAATAAAACTTTGAAATCAGATATTGATTAGTGTCACCGGCAATTGACTATTTTGAATGTGCTGTTTGAAGATCGGCAAACGTAGAATATTGTAATTTTAATCTACTGAAGTCTATTTTTATACGGGCGATTCCTACCGTGTGAACGTGTGCATCAAAACCGCGTGAGTCCAAAAATCCGCGTCTGAATCTGAATATTTTTTTCAATAATTGATTTTTTCATTCACGTCGGTTCACGCCGCCGCCGTCGCCGATAAAAGTCAACAGCTCGCCGTCGATGATATGACCGGCGCACAGGTCTATTCAGAATACTAGAAATCTGTCCTTTTCTTGCTAATTAACATTTTACTTTCTGGGCATTTCCTGCGCTTTTCCAAACAATAATAACAACCAAATGACTAAATCTTGTAAGAAAACTACACTTCCTACTCATAAATGGCTGCAGAAGCTATCGCAACCGAATAACTTTTCTGCCGCAACCATTGCTGACGGCCATCACCACTACCTACGCTATTATTGTTATTAATTTTTTCATCGATTTGAAGAAAATTCACTTGAATCAACTCTTTTCTGTTATGCAACGTACACACCAGTCAAGCAGTTCGACGAACATTGACTCCACCCCCAAGAAAACGCTTCGGTTGCTGCTTTGTTTGAACGTGTGTGAAGTTGTTCGAACAACCATTTGACAGTTGGCGGCTCGGTTGGAAAAAATTAAAACGGTTTGATTTTGGTTTGAGTTGTCGGGGGCGGAGTCAAGGTTCGCCGAACATGTTTGAGCATTTGTAGTGAAGTTGTACAAACCCCCATATATTTTTTGATGGTTGGTGCTCAAGTTGGCGCTTCGGTCGTTCGTGTGTGATATTGTTGGTCGAATAAATTGATTGTTCGTGTCGGTGTTGATAAAAATTGATGAATGTTTGAATAAACGGGAGGTGGAGTCAATGTTAGTCGAACTGCTTGACCGTGTGTACGTTCCATTATGCAACGTACACACCAGTCAAGCAGTTTGACGAACATTGACTCCGCCCCCAAGAAAACGCTTCGGTTGCTGCTCTGTTTGAACGTGTGTAAAGTTGTTCGAACAACCATTTGACAGTTGGCGGCTCGGTTGGAAAAAATTAAAACGGTTTGATTTTGGTTTGAGTTTTCGGGGGTGGAGTCAAGGTTCGCCGAACATGTTTAAGTATTTGTAGTTTTTTGATAGTTGGTGCTCAAGTTGGCGCTTCGGTTGTCGTGTGTGATATTGTTGGTTGGTCGAATAAATTGATTGTTCGTGCCGTTGTTGGTAAAACTTGATGGATGTTTGAATAAACGAGAGGTGGAGTCAATGTTGGTCAAACTGCTTGACCGTGTGTACGTTCCATTAAATATGGTGGTCTCGACAAGAAACGATATACGCTTTTTATTGGTTGGGTAAAATTAAAAATACTCCATTGGCTAAACTACACCATTTTGTTGGTTGGGGAAAATGTTGGTATATGCGGAAACACACCTAACCCTTATAAACAAATAACATTTATGTGGAATCTCCTATAGCAAGTGGTTATTTACGCACACTTAAAATTTATTTGTAAATTTCTTTAGATTAATGCCAATAAAAATGTGTGGAATTTAAGTAGTACAGAAGTCGGGTATCTTGTTGCTTGTAGCCATCTTTGATATTAACTAACGCTTTTGCATGTTTGTTGTGTCCTTATCAAATGATTTCTTTAATAGCTAGACAAATTAGAAGAAGGAAATAAAAATTATTGTTTAAAATTCTCTATCAAGTACTGTTGTTGACATAGAAGAAACAACTCTTTGGATGTCATTAGGTAGTAACGAAAAACATTAATGTTTGCTCAGAAAATGTCAGTTCAGTGTCTGGAAACAGTTCTTATCAAAAAAAAATTATACCAGCGGCCAAATGGCGAGGGAAGAAAGCTGTACTGCGAGTAAAATAGTCATAACCATTTATCGAAATGCAACTATGCTATCAATGGCATTTATTTATCATTCCTAGTATTATCAGTACTTCACGTTTAATTTGCCAACTATTGATGACAAAATCACCATCACCAAACCAATCATTGCTGGCGCTGTACCGCCTAACTGACCCGTACCGGAACATACCATAACCGTAGCGTTACGCCATTCAGAACGTGCACAAAACCGAGCAGAAGCAAATGTGCACCCCATGCCGTACACAACTCCACCATGTTCGGGATCACTGAGGTTCACCTGGATTCTGAAACATTTAAACTCGCTGTAATTACCCACCGGGAGACCCGGATTGAATTTATGCAGGCTGGAATGCAGCTCATTAACGTCCGCTGTCGTACACTGGACGGTTCGACTGCGGTTTCTACAATGTTCCCAACTTACAGCACTGTCACACTCAGTACAGTTGAAAGCATTATTCGGGACAGTTGTAATATCCGTATCGGATGAACTCTCCGTCACTGTAGAGTGTAGTATCGTACTTGTTCCTAATACTGTAGTATGCGTACCCGCGGATGCTGACATGTCTGTTGGAGCTGGTGTCATTTGCGCCGTTGTTGTCCAGTCCACGATACATGGAGTTTCAGTTGTTGAAACTGTTGTCGATGTCGTAGACGTCGTTGGCAATGGTGAACTTTGTGTAGTTGTCGTTGTCGCCAATGGCGCTGTCGTTGTTGTCAGATCGACGGTAGTCGTTGTTGTCGTTGTTGACGGTTCAATGGTAGTCGTCGATGATGGATTGACGGTAGTTGTTGTTGTCGCTAACACCGTTGTTGTCGTTGACGGAATGACGACAGTTGTCGTAGACGGATCAACAGTTGTCGTTGTTGTCGTTAATACCGTTGTCGTTGTAGACAAATCAATGGCTGTTGTCGTTGGTGGATCAACGGTAGTCGTCGTCGCTAAAAGCGCATCCCACGTGGCGTTTCGTTCACACATTCCGTCCGAACAAACAGCACAATTGGTGGCCCTGGCGCCGTTAGCATTCCATCCTTCACAAAACACCAAACTTTCATAGGTACAAGCTCTGATGAACACATTCACAGTGGAAACGTCTATTTCCAGCTCCAACAGGAAGCAACGAAACTGACGAACGCTGGTGTCGCTTGATAGGGTTTCACTCAATGTTGGATTGTACTGCGAAAGGAAATTATGGGTCGCATCCACGAGATCCTCAGAGCACACATTGGACCTTGCTGCCGCGTCGCATGCAGTCCAATTGAACCGATTGACGCACAAATCACATTGCTGGTTTGCATCATAGCCTGTGTTGTTTTCAATCGTTTCACAAAGCACAAAGCAAAGCACAAAAGATTAAAATTAGAGATTTACGAAAAAGTGAAACTAATAAACTTACCCTGCACAAATATGTAAAAGACAATCAAGGAATGATAAAGCTTCATTTTATTTTAATGTTTCCAATGAATAAGTCTATCGAAAGTATGTCCAATCGATATGAACGAGTGCATCGAAGTGAGTGGAGAAACTGTGATAGATATTATCTACTGCAACAAAAAGTGGATGAAACAACTACGCGAAGTGCATTAATCATAGTTTTTCAAACAATAACACGTGGATTTATAAGAAACCAAATATTTGATTCAAGCGTATCTTTCGATTGTTTGATAAGAAGGTTATTTATAGAGTTACACCCAGGAGTCACAATTATGATATTGACGCATGTTGAGTTGATTGTCAGATTGCCCGTTAATTTAAGTGAAAGTCTCCAGTGATAATTATAACCTAACATAGACCTAAAACTGGTTATGTACGCCAGAGGTAATCCCATTTAAAACAGACATTCTTCATAGAAAACGTCATTGCCAGTGTTTACAGCATTGGTAGTGTTTGTCAGCATTTCAAAGGTATATTTTGTTTCTACATCTTCAAATACATCCCTTTTACTTTCTTAGCACAAACAACACTAAGCTTATCTCTGTCTCTGCATGTAACCATGTTCTTCATCTTGGCAGAGCTTATGCATATGCTCCTGGGTTTTGCAGATGAAGTCATGCTCCTCAGGAAACGATCGCAGAATAGTGGTGGAGACTTTTGTCTCACTGAAGATTGAGATGGTGAGAGAGGAGCCAGTTTGAAGTATATTGTCACGGATAGACATAGAAATAAGAGGATGTACAGAAGATGATTGGAGGCGTTCAAGAAATAGTTCACCTTGGAATGCTTGTGAGATGGGATAATGATCCCTAGTAACACTTATGTATAATGGTTTCATAGCACACCTGAAGAGTAGATCGCTATCTTCAAAAACATTATAAAACCATAATTATTACTTGGGTACAAAAACCAGTTTATATAGCTTACCAGCTTACTGCTCATAAAAGTATGAATAACCCACACAAATATGGAATCAATCAAATGTGAGACAGTTGTGCTTATAGCAACAATATAGCTTCCGTAACATGCAACCGGAAATGGAATTTGCTCTGTATAACTCCATCCAATAGCCTATTTCGGACATGGAGCGTGGTAATTATAAGAAGCTTTTCAAGCAAAATGTGCTGCGAGCAATATTCGGTAAGGTTATTGTACATGGTTTGTACCCTTCAAAATGATGAGACGGCTATGGGACAAATAGTCGAAGGTCAAAAGGTCGAAAGACAAAAGGTCGAATGTCATAAGGCGGAAAGGACATAAGGTCGAAGGGTCAAAAGGTCGAAGGGACAAAAGGTCGAAATAAAAAAACTGCGTCAAAAGGTCGAAAGGTGCTTCGTTCTTCTTTTTTCTCTCTTCTACCTTCTATTTTCTTTCTTCTTTATTTTTCCTTTCTCGTTCTTCCTTCTTAATTCATATGTTTCCTTCCTTCCATTATCCTTGCTTCTTTCTTATTTCTTGCTTTTTCTTCCTTCTTTCTTCCATTTTCTCTTTCATTTTTTCTAACTTCTTTCTTCCTTCTTTCTTCTATTTTTTCCATTTTCCTTATTCTTTCTTCCTTCTTTCCACCTTCTTCCATCCTTAATTCTTTCCTCTGTCTTTCTTACGCCTTTCTTCCTTCTTTTTTCATACTTTCTTCCTTATTTCTTCTTTTTTCCCTTTTTCTTCTTGTTTCTTTTCTTTCTTGTTTCCTGGTTTTCTTCCTTCTTGCTGTTCTCTTTCTTCCTTTTTTCCTTCATTCTTCTCTCTTTCTTCTTTCTTTCTACCTTCTTTCTTTCTTACTTCTTGTTTCCTGTTTCTCTTCCTTCTTACTTTCTTCCGTATTTCTTCCTTCTTCCTCCTTCCTTTTTTTCCTTCCTTCTTTCTTCTTCCTTCCATTCTTTCTTCCTTTCTTTCTTCTTTTTCCTTATTTCTTTCTTCTTTGTTCTTTAATTCCTCTATCTATCTTTCTTCCTTCCCTGTAACTTGCTTCTTCTTTCTATCTTTGTTTTTTTTCCTTGTGTCTTCTTCCTTCTTTCTTTTTTCTCCCTTCTTTCTTCTTTATTTCATTTATTTTTTTCTTCCCTGTTGCTTACTTCTTCTTTCTATCTTTGTTTTTGTTTCCTTGTGTCTTCTCTCCTTCCCAAGTAACATTTTGAGTTATATCATACTCTATTAGCAGTTTTGGAGAGCAAATTTTCAAGACTAGCAATAAAACTTAAATCTACATGAACAGCTCTTGATGACCGTTACAAGATTATGTTATGACCAAGTTGACCACTCTTGAGATCGTCTTCAAAGCAAGTTAAAGGTTATTCATAAGAGTTCCATAAAACCGCTGGCAAAAAAGGGAATTTCTCTTCCGTGTAACTTTTTGTTATTGTTTTGTAGAAAAAGGATAATCGTAGAAATGGAAAATGAATGAAAAAAAAACATCATCACGAACATGTTTATTTATTGGAAATTGGATGCCCAGAATTCATTCGCGTGCTTGCAAATTTTTCTGCGCGTTCGAATTTCTGGTGAAAACAGGTAAGAAAATCAGTTTGTTCAAGTGCGCCTTCGTAATACTGTGATTTACGGCCAATTGATTAGCGTAAATAATAAACCGATATCCTGCTTTTTTTCTGGCGGCATTCCGATTTGCAAGGAAACATTTCTCGTGCTTCAAATTTTGGAAATCATCTTGAAATGCAGCGATTATTACTAATGACAATGGATTTTGCAAAAGATTTACGCCGATATAAAATTATTTTTTTCTACCAGCATGGCTGCTACTGCACTGTGGGCAATTTTGACGGCCAAAATAACATTTTGCATAACTTTCAAATACAATAAGTATTTTGCTGAAAGTTGCTGCAATCGGTTCCTTACGATCAGTTTATCTTCATGATGGTTCTATATTCAACTTGGACTTGCTTTTCAGCTTTGTGGTCAATTAGCACGTTATGCAAATTTCATATTATTGATATGCAAATTTCATATATCGAATCGTGGTCATTGCACCATTCGTTGTGTATTCGTACTTATACCATTTTTATTTGCCGGAAGTAAAAGAATATAGTTTGCTTGATTTTTATTATCTGTTTCATTTTCAGAAGTGGAATTTGACCAATAAACATCAAAATCTTAAATACGTGAATGCCCAGTTGGGAGAATGTATGTGTTTATTGTTTTCTTTGTTTGAAATATTTGGGGAACATGGAACAGAAACATCTGTTTTTAGCCATTCGATTGACCATAGTTCACGAGGTTCAAAATAAACATTGTGTTCTTGTACAATACCATTATAAACCTAATTAAAACTACCAAGTTTTATTTAGGTTATTATGCGTAAGACAAGTCTTTGATCAATATATTCGACCGTCTAAGACGAATTAAGTACTGTCCATTTTATTCCACCAGTTAATTTCCCCCAATATATTCGGCTTTATGATAGTTTTCAAAATTGGTTTGATTTGAGTCCTCAAGATTATCATCAGGCCCCAAATAAGCTCATAAAGCATTTGACATTTGTGGTTTTATTGAACGTTTTATTACGATTTTGAAGATAGATACAAGTCTTCCTATAAGACTAATCTCGCGGCATTGAGCAAAGCAGCGATAAAACCGTTAAAAACTTAAATAAATCTATGAAGCCTTGAAATTGTTACTTGGGCTTCTTCTTTCTTGATGTTTTCTTCATTTTGTCCAATCTCCTTCTACTTCATTCATTCTTCTGCTTTCTTTCTAATTTCTTTCGTTTTTCCTCCATCATTTCTTTTTTCTTTCTCCCTTTTTTCTTCTTTCTTTCCACCTTATTTCTTCCTTATTTGTTTTCTTTCTTTTGTTTTTCTTCCATCCCCTTTCCTTCATTCTTCCTATTTTTTTCCTTCTTTCTTCTTTTTCCCTTCCTGTTTCCGCTTTTCTTCTTTCCTTCCTCTTTCTTTCTTCTTTCCTTCTTCCTTGTTCCTTCCTGTTTTTTCTGCCTTTTTTATCTTTCTTCTTCCTTTTTGCCTTCTTTACTTCCCTCTTCCTTTTTTCTTCTTTCTTCTTTCTTTCTTCCTTATTTTTTCCTTCTTCCTTTCTCCTCTCTTTCTTACTTCCATCTTTCTTTTTTCTATCTTTCTTTCTTCTGTTTTCTTTTTTCCTTCTTTCTTATTTTTTCTTTCTTTATTATTCCTTATTTCTTCCATCTTTATTCTCTTTTCCTTCCATGTTACTTGCTTCTTCCTTCTTTCTTCTTTTTAACTTCCTTGTGTCTTCTCTTCTTTTTCCCTTCTTTTTTCCTTCTTTCTTCCATCTTCCTTCTTTCTTTCTGGTTCATATTTGTACTTCTGTTCTTCTTTCATCCTTTCTTTTTCTTACTGTATATTTTTCCTTCATCCTTCTTTCTACTCTTTCACTTGTCATCTTTATCTCATTTCCTATTTCTCCCTTCCTTACTTCTAACATCACACTTCTCACATGTCACTTTTTATTTCTCATTTCTTCCTTTATACTTCTCACTTCTCATTTCTCACTTATCAATTCTCACTTCCCACTTCTCACTTTCCACTTCTCATTTATCTATGCTCTTTACCGCCTTCTCACTTCTTACTTTTCATTACTCATTTCTTGTGTTTTTGTCTTTTCGACCTTTTGTCCTTCCACCTTTTGACCTTCGACCTTTTGACACAGACTCGATGAGACACTGTATCTAGAGGCAAATATGAACCCTTTAAAATATGGCAGACTGACAATGGGCTGGTCTCATAGTGCAAATGTCGGAAGAAAGAAATGTGAATACAACATTCAGTAGAGAACCGTATTTGGGCTGGAAAAAGATGATAATTACTAAACAAAAATGAAAATAACGCAAAAAAATATAAAACATAGTTTAGGAAGGCTTGACTTACAGAAATTGATATTTTTCAAAAATTTAGATCTATTTCAACCCAAGTAACAATTTCTATGCTTTTAGGTTTTAGTAATTTTTTAACGAGGTTTTATTAGTGATGTATAAGTTCATGTTTGATTAATGAGGTATTACTAAGTAGAAAATAATGAAAAATGTCAAGTTATCTTCAAAACCATTTGAAGTCATTTTCATAACAATCCACAATGGGGAAATCCGATTTCAAAGGTGGAAAAAATTAATAATTTTCTTCACGAACAACTTACAGATGAGATCAAGAGCTTATTCGAAAGGGATTTTTGCAAAGAATTCAGTGAGTGCTGTTTCATGGACGAGGAACACTTCTGTATGTAGTTATTGAGCTCGTTTTGCCCTAATGCCCCATATATTGCGAGTTTCCAAACTATTTGTCATTTTATCTTTAAGACATTGGTCTAAAATTGTGTTTATCTCTTCACTGTGGATCCACAGAAGGGCACTAAATATATTTTGTTGGTAAAAGTTGGAAATTTAAGGGATTTTGGGGTCAAATAAGCATCAAAGTGCATTTTATGCGCAATTTTCATGTATTCTGTAAAAATAGTAATATTTACAGATAAGTGTTGATATTATTGTCTCAATGTGTTGTACAGATATTGACAAATGTTTGCCGAACAAAAATTAATGAAATAAATCGTTTCACAAATGTTTTATTTGGTTATTTATTGAGTAAAAAACGATTTTTTAAAACTTTTGAATAGCACCGATGCCAAACATTTCCAAACCATACCCGATAGCACAACTAGACAAGAATAGTCATATGTTATGAGTTTTGATGTGATCATAGATAGGAGGTGATGGGAGATACTCTTTTTTCATACCTTTTGCCCAAATTCCCCTATGAAACAATATAGCACAATGATTCTGAGCAAGGAAATGATGTAGTAATGTTAATTTAATTGATATTTTCCAATGATATAATGAAAATAACAAATAATCATATATTTCATTAAAATATTGAATTATAGGGGATTTAGGGGTCATACAGCTCATTTAATGTAACTTTTTATACAAAATAGGATAACTTTTCTCACGAGCGACTCACAGATAAGGTTAAGGGCTTATTCGAAAGAGAATTTTCCAAGAAATTCAGTGAGAGATGTTTTATAGACACGAGACACTTCTGTATGTAGTTATTGAGCTGGTTTTGCCCCAATGTCCCATACATCAAAACTTTTCATATTTTGGTACTTTTATCTTTCAAAAATTACACTGAAATTCTGTTTTCCTCTTCATTGTAGATCCATACATAGCACTATACATATTTTGTTGGAAAAGTGGGAAATTTAAAGAATTTTGGGGTCAAATAATCATCAAACTTAAGGTTTAATTAAAAACTTGTAAGCATTGATGTAGCTCTACATATGGTCAATTTTGGCGAAATCTATTGATTATTCAGATATTTACAGATATTAGTTGATATTATTGTCATAACTTTTTTTTACCAAAAATTGATACCATAAAAAAACAAATATCCATATATTACATTAAAAATGGATTTTTAAGGCATTTTGGGACAAATAAGTGAAAAAATTCATTATTTATGTATTATTTTATGGTTCTGAGCCCTGAACCCTTGGATTTTTTTTGTTTTCAATGCGATCTACGAATATTTGTTATTTTTATAGTATCATTGACAAAATATAATTGAATCAATATTACTCCATCATTTCTTAACCCAGAATCATTGAGCTATATTATTTCATAAGGGGAATTTGGGTGAAAGGTCTTGAGAAAAGAATATTTTCTATCTATTCCTATCTATTACCACATCGACTAATATATTTACTCTTATCTAGTTGTGCAAACGGGTATGGTTTGCGAATGGCACTTTTCAGAAGCATTTAAAAAATCGGGTTTTACCCATTAAATCACAAAACAAAACACTTGCGAAATGATTTACTTCATTAGTAATTGTTTCGCAAACATTTATCAATGTCTGTAGAATATTTTGGGGAATAATAATATTTTTATTAATTTTTACAGAATACATGAAAAATTCACGTATTACTTATTTGACCCCCAAATCCCTTTAATTTCCAACTTTTACCAACAAAGCATGTATAGTGCTTTTCTATGGATCTATAATGAAGAGGAGAACACATCTTTAGTACAATACTTGGAAGATAAAAGCACGAAAATATGATAAACTGTGATGTATGGGACATTGGGGCAAACCAAGCTTAATAACTACATACAGAAGTGTCTCACGTCTATAAAACATCTCTCACTGAATTTCTTGGAAAATTCTCTTTCGAATAAGCCCTTAACCTTATCTGGCAGAGATAAGCTCGTGAGAAAAGTTATCCTATTTTGTATAAAAAGTTACATTAAATGAGCTGTATGACCCCTAAATCCCCTATAATTCAATATTTTTTATGAATTATATGATTATTTGTTATTTTCATTATATCATTGGAAAGTATCAACTAAATTAACATTACTACATCATTTCCTTGCTCAGAATCATTGAGCTATATTATTTCATAGGGGAATTTGGGCAAAAAGGTAAGAAAAAAGAGTATCTCCCATCACCTCCTATCTATGATCACACCAAGACTCATAATATATGACTATTCTTGTCTAGTTGTGCTATCGGGTATGGTTTGGAAATGTTTGGCATCGGTGCTATTCAAAAGTTTTAAAAAATCGTTTTTTACTCAATAAATAACCAAATAAAACATTTGTGAAACGATTTATTTCATTAATTTTTGTTCGGCAAACATTTGTTAATATCTGTTCAACACTTTGAGGTAATAATATCAACACTTATCTGTAAATATTACTATTTTTTACAGAATACATGAAAATTGCGCATAAAATGCACTTTGATGCTTATTTGACCCCAAAATCCCTTAAATTTCCAACTTTTACCAACAAAATATATTTAGTGCCCTTCTGTGGATCCACAGTGAAGAGATAAACACAATTTTAGACCAATGTCTTAAAGATAAAATGACAAATAGTTTGGAAACTCGCAATATATGGGGCATTAGAGCAAAACGAGCTCAATAACAACATACAGAAGTGTTCCTCGTCCATGAAACAGCACTCACTGAATTCTTTGCAAAATTCCCTTTCGAATAAGCTCTTGATCTCATCTGTAAGTTGTTCGTGAATAAAGTTATTAATTTTTTCCACCTTTGAAATCGGATTTCCCCATTGTGCAATCTCTTGAATAAGTTTTTTGTCAAATTAAATCATCGAAATATGTTTTGTAATTGACCCTCTAAGCGTTCAATAAAACCTATGTTATAACCTCGTTAAAAATATCGTCAAGTCTCCTTTCGCTTGTCGTAACACATCTGTAATAAAACTATGAAATCTGAAAGAATCCTGTTTTAAAACAATCTTACTTATGTTTTGAATAATAGCGGATATTATAATACCTTCTAAGGACATTATGAAAAAAACATCTTGCGGGCAAAGTGTCAATATGTCTGATAAGTGGGAAAAAAATCAAAAACAGTGGTCATTTCAAGCGTAAAATTACAAAAATTATTTGAAAATATTGAATACTTCCACGGATAGCGTGTACGCAGTCGGAGAAAAACGTAAAAGCATATTGCAACATGTGAACGAGCCAATATTGTCTCCAGTAAAAACGAAGTTATACACAGGTTTCATGCCAAGTTCAGCTGAAACATCTGAAACAATTTCCATGGAACCTGAAATACAATGGCCACCGTCTTCCAAAAGTGATAAATATCAAAACGAACAACTTTACACCGAATTACAAGCATGGGATGTGTCCTTCAATATTGAACAAAACGCACTCAAGGAGTTATTTGTCATACTTGACAAACGGCTGCCCAATGTTTTCCCGAAAGATCCTCGAACGTTTTTGAAGAGCGACCGGAATGTTGAACTTCAAATAATGGATGAAGGTGAATACTGACATAATGGATGGAGACAATGCCTTGAACAAGCTTTTCCGTATATTCGTCAGTTTACAACAATTTCATTAAAGTTCAATATTGACGGCCTTCCCGTTTACAAAAGCTCAAAAGATGAGCTTTGGCCCCTTCTCTTTAACATCCCAGAAGTCCCAGAGCTATTCAGGAAAAAGCAAATCCAGTGATATTAACATATTCTTAGAACCCTTCGTGAATGAAATGGAAGACTTAATGAAGAATAGAATAAGAATCAATGAACAAACCTTTACGATCTCTATACGGTGTTTCATTTGCGATTCCCCCGCCAGAGCTTTCGTCAAAGGTATTTAAAAACGCTTGTCATTAATTTTAGCTTAGCTTAGCTTAGACTGACTGTACATATCAATGGTTGCTACTCCGTGATTGATCAGAACTGGTGCAAATTGCACTACGATCCAAGTGAATAGTGGTTGGGATTTACCAAATATTCTCGAAGTGCACGTTTCAGCAGCTCGCAATGTTGATAAATAACGGCGCCGGCTAAGTCCTTTGAGTCAGTTGGGAAAGGAAGGGAAAGTTTGTGTGTGGTTATTGTTGCTACTATTGGCCGAGAATACCTCTGCATCTCCACAATTACCACGGGAAGGAAGTTGTTAGTTGGGAGGGGTAATCAGTTACATATATCGGAATTTACCATGGAAAGTGATGTGACCTATGCAACTTCTAAACTACAGCATTAGCATTCTCTTAATTTGTTCAATTGTTCATCCTTCGCGAGAATAAACAATCAATCGCTCAAAGTAAGCGATTGTTCATTTGAATTTCAGATTAGGCGCCGTAAGGAAAGTAAAAAAAGAAACGGGATTAAAATTGAAAATAAAGTAATATTCACGGCTGTTGAACCACATTTATCGGAAAGCTAATGTCAATCAGCAACCCTTATTTTATCTCTATTTTGAGGTTAAATAAGAATGTTCAACCAGACATATTTTGTTAATTTACGTTTATTTTGCATTACTTCCATGCGCGTGTGTGTGTCGCTTGCCGTGACCAGTATACCGTAATGAGAATCTGATTGGTATTAATCCTGATGTGCCGGTTGAAAAAAAAGATGTGTAGTACTACTAGGGGAAGCAAGGGCACTATTTTCAGAAAAGTGAATATAGGTGCTTTCCGCTAAGAAGCAAAAGCGATAGCTATGTACATATTGGGTATGGTTGACACATTATTGTGTAATAAAGGACATGGATGTATGACAGCTGAAGAATGGAATAATTGGTTTGATCTCATCGAATTTGATCCGTGATGTAGTTCGTCGTCGGTATCATCAGCCATGAAACCGCTCCTACACCGACGAAGGGGAAATCTGCTGAGGGTCCGTTTCTCGATCTCTGTTTTGCCATCGTTCCTCAAAACATCCCAGACGGGTGGAAAAACACTTTCGAAATCTTGAGTTCACCATTCGAAACAGAAATTAACGCCCAGTTTCTGGTGGAGTGTGCAGTTTTTTCGATGGAGCTTGTAGTTTTAATTGATGGCTTTCACTTGACTTGTAGCACTGTTCTGTCCTGAAAACTTTGGATATCCAAAACCAATATTTTCACAAAACGATTTGCAAGGCACAAAAAAAAAATCTTCAAAACGCTTGTCATTAATTTTAGATATAAAGTCTACTTCTAATATTTTAATTTTTATTAGGTGTTGCCAATTTCAATTCGCAAAATGGATGCCAAAAATGCACTACTGTTGGGGAGTATTCATACATTTCGCATTGCAACTACTATCCTAGGTCGTGTGGCGAAAAACGGACTGATGCTGGTTTTCGAGACAAGAAGTATGAATCTCATCATAAGCAAGATTCGCCACTGCTACGATTGCCAATCAATATGATCGACGACTTCCCTGTGGGTGATTCACTACACTTGATCGACCTAGGAATCATGAAAAAGTGCTTGATCGGTTGGCGTGATGGGAAGTTCGGGAATTACAAAACGAAATGGTGTGCTAAAGATGTTTCTGAATTGTCTGTTCTGCTCCAACAGATAAAAATGCCAGCAGAAATGCATAGAGCAGTTCGGGGATTAGATTGTCTGGCACATTGGAAGGGATTAGAATACAGAACGTTTTTGCATTACATATCAATAGTTATTTTAAAGTCACATTTATCTTCTGAAGTTTATGAACATTTTTTATCATTATTCTGCGCAGTCACTATTTGTTCATCGAACGAGTATGCTCAATTACTTGACTTGGCACATACGTTACTATTGCATTACATTGAATATTACGGAGATATTTATGGCGAAGATTACATAACAAGCAATGTCCACAATCTTAGTCATTTGGTAGATGATTTGGGATTTTGTCTAACTTCAGTGCGTATCCTTTTGAAAGTAAATTGTATCAGATAAAAAACTTAATTCGATCAGGAAACCATCCGTTGTCACAGATAGCAAGAAGGGTTAATGAAATTTATGAATTTGCAGAACATGATTCGCCAAGAAAATCTTCAAATCCTGAATTAAAAAAGCCCATATTGAAAGAAAACGGTGATCAGAATAACGAAACTAACAATAAAGCTAGGAATAGCTAGCACATAGAATTGAATGGATATTGTCTTAGAAATGATAACACAAATAAGTGGTTTCTTACAAAAAGTAATGAAATTGTGGAAATGAAATATGCTGTCGACAATAATCAAACTGTTTCGATCTATGGCAGTCCATTGAAACATTAAAATTTGTTCTTTGAGACACCTATTAGATCCTCATTCTTGAATATTTATGTTGCCTCATTAAATAAGAATCCTGCTAAATTATATGACATTTCCAGCATAAAATGTAAGATGGTAGGCGTTCCTATGCCAAGAAGAGAGGTTTTTGTTTTTATTCCATTACTTCATTCGCTATGATACGAAATCAAAATTAACAATAATATGTTGTACTATTTTATTGTATCCAAATAAAAATTGTTTTCAACAATTCAATTATTTCAGTTTTATAATTGTACAGAATTAAAATGAAACACTTATATTTATTCGATAGAAGGTGAAACATTATTCGATGGGCCCTCACTTGATTCCAATATATTGTTAGGTTTTTTATCCTTATATTTAAGATTTTTGGGACGGTTACGGTGTTTCGAAGTCGTTGTTTTGGCCACCACTCTTTGCTTACTGTTTTTGATAATTCGCTTGAAAAAATTATCGCAGTCCATTTCCGAGAAATCTTTGTCTGCTAGCATAAACAGTTTCAAGAACAAAGCACGAAACCTCTTATAGATTTTTTTTGTTAAATATCTTGGCTGTGCATATGCACAGCATATGTTTCGAAATGGACAAATTGATATGAAATTTGCGAAAAAGAATCCACGTGTCTTGGAGGGACTCGAACCCTCAACCTCCTACTCTCTAGATAGGCGTGATAACCCCTACACAACAACACCACTTAAAGGTCACGTTTGCGGAAAAGCCATCAGAATCCGAGTACCAACCTCCACCGCGGTTAGCTCTCTTTTTTGCAAATTGAATATCTTTCGGATGCTTGATTTGCCCAATCTCCACATGTGCTTTACTGTTGTATATCCACAGCCAAGCGAGTGCACATTGTTTATTAAACGAGAGGATCGCACTTCATGCCCCCCAGTAACGGACTGGGCGGGACGGTATAGAATGCGAATTCAATCGCACTCTGCTGTGCCAAAGGCTTGCTTGGCTAAAGCATTTGATGAGTTTGATTGCCTTTACGTAAGCGGTCGCGTGTACTCAGACGACTAATGACGGTGAAAGACCGACACTTGATTACAATTTATTGCATATTATTCGGCAACTCGGCCGTACGAAAACCATTGAATTCACATTCTATACCGTCCCGCCCAGTCCGTTACTGGGGGGCATGGAGTGCGATCCTCTCGTTTAATAAACAATGTGCACTCGCTTGGCTGTGGATATACAACAGTAAAGCACATGTGGAGATTGGGCAAATCAAGCATCCGAAAGATATTCAATTTGCAAAAAGAGAGCTAACCGCGGTGGAGGTTGGTACTCGGATTCTGATGGCTTTTCCGCAAACGTGACCTTTAAGTGGTCTTGTTGTGTAGGGGTTATCACGCCTATCTAGAGAGTAGGAGGTTGAGGGTTCGAGTCCCTCCAAGACACGTGGATTCTTTTTCGCAAATTTCATATCAATTTGTCCATTTCGAAACATATGCTGTGCATATGCACAGCCAAGATATTTAACAAAAAAATGGTTTTCGTACGGCCGAGTTGCCGAATAATAGGCAATTAATTGTCTCTTATAGAATTTCAATCCTATTTTACCGGTGCCCACTGCAGTAGAAGGTTCGGCATTCGAGCTCAATTTTTCTCCGGAAGCTCTTGTGTTACCAGTCCAGGAACATTGCAGCAAGAACTGGCGTGTGATGAAATAGTCAGCGAGCTTATAGCAACAATCTAGTCCATTGGATTTGCCACTAGTACCACAAATGAAGTTCATACTGCGGATGTATTTCTGCACAGTATTGTCATCTTTGAGCGAAATCTCCAAGGTATCCAACTGCTCCAATGTATTAACCGGGTCGATACCTTCTTCCATAAACGCGATTGTCGATGTATGTTGGATCATTGTTCCTTCATTGATGGCTTGTGACATGGAGTCAACATGAGTAACCACTTTTGCCAGGGTCTGCATGATTTTCGATTGATTTTCAAGAATTTGCTTCTGATTCGCGATAATAGTTGCTGCCGAGTCATTTGATTCCAATGCACCGAGAGTCACACCTTCTTCTACTTGGCATTACATCCCCACACTGGGACAGAGCCGCCTCGCAGCTTAGTGTTCATTAAGCACTTCCACAGTTTTTAACTGCGAGGTTTCTTAGCCAGGTTACCATTTTTGCATTCGTATATCATGAGGCTAGCACGATGATACTTTTATGCCCAGGGAAGTCGAGACAATTTTCAATCCGAAAATTGCCTAGACCGGCACCGGGAATCGAACCCAGCCACCCTCAGCATGGTCTTGCTTTGTAGCCGCGCGTCTTACCGCACGGCTAAGGAGGGCCCCGAGAGTCACACCAGGGTCAACATAAATAATTTGAGGAACTGATGGTTGCTCGACTACAGTTTCCAACTGTACATTTTGCCCGATGTTAGGTTCAACAACCATCTAGAAATATAATTGATAATCAGAATAATTTACGATTGCATAACCTCAAATACATACCTCTTCTACTATATTTACCAACACAACTTGTTCTGAAACATTCGACGATGCCGGAATGCTTTTTTGTGATTGACTCTGCGAGCTGATTTCTGCGAGCATGTTGAATTGAAATCTCGTTTATCGAAATTAATAGCAAATTTGTTTGCACACGGACGACGAGCTTTTTTCGGTGAAAGTGACTTTGGAAAATGCTCTTCCATTTCTGTATCCGAGTTCCCTTCCATTTTTTCCATCTCGGCATAAGCTTCTGCTCGGGAAGAAAACTCCCGTTTCTTAATACAATTAAGCTTTTCCCAGTTGTTTCCAGGAACCGACTGCTCATCTAGTGATAACTTCGCTACTAGATGTTTTTTGGGCCAATGCAGGGTGCCATTAACTTCCCACTTGCTGGGAATTACACTCAAACCAGGGGACTGAAGAGTAGGCTAATACGCCTACCCACCATTCATTCAATATGGCGTACAATGTTTTTGTTTTAATTTCGTTTAATTCATGAAAACAAAACTTCGGAAGTATCGACAAGCTATTTTTCGACATAAAGAAGCCATACAAACACAAAAGGCTTGAAGTACCACAACTAATTGCAAGTTTTCGCCAGGAGAAGTTAATTGCCGATAATTAGCACTAACTGCGTACGAACCAATCACCCAAAATGAGCGCTGAATTCGGGTATACTACCCAGAAACTGGGTACCAAAAACAGAAGTACCAAAAACGATGTTGGGTAGAGTGCCATTGTACCGCGGATGACAGGCGTTTCACCCTCCTGACTCAAACACGCCTCTTCATCCTCGATGGTTTGTGCAATTGGCATTCTGGAAGTAGCCCTGCATTTTAATCAGGAGGGTGAAACGCCTGGAGAGAATAACCATTTTTTAAGTTCTAAGTGCCGAATACCGTAGCACCGATTTAAAAATGTTTAATCTTTCTTAATCAAATGGAATCCATTTTATTGGAATCATTTTCGGAACTGAACTGAAAGTAAACATGCCATTTTAGAAGTTTTAAAAAGAAATTCTTACAACTCTGATTTGAAAATTGATAATGTTAGCAGTCGGGGTGATTATAGGGAGTTCATATCAGTTCAAAATTCAACTATTCTTGTATTTATGTTAAATTAACCATTAAAAAATATTCCTGAAATGATTATAAAACTTCTATAAATGGTTTTACTGCGGCGCATGGCAAAATTCGAAGTTTTATGGGCCCTCGCAGGCCTTAGAGAGTTTTATTGTCGGTCTATTGCGGAATTGAAGATTTATAGGTTTTAAAATAAGTTTTAGAGATTAAGCAGTAACAACATTCTGTATACTATACTAAAACTAAACATGTTACTTGGGCAAGTTAGGTTTTCTACTCAAAAATGTCTACAAATGCGTACATCTTCAATTTTGAGGATTAATTACAATGATTGATCCATTGCTGGTTTATAAATTAACTTTTTTTGCGGTTTATTCGAGAAGAAAACAATAAATATTACTTTTTTCAAAAAATCACCGATGAAATATTTTAAAACACCCCGTACCTCATTTCTAATGACCTTGCATAACTTTCTGTGAAAAAAAATCAGAGGTACATGAACCTTCGATAATAATCCATTTTTTTACACCTATAAAAACATTCTTCATACCTACCGTATACTAACGGAACTATCAATTCTATACTTTCGCCTCTAATTCTATCATGAACATGTACGTCTAAGTTTGGAAGATGATATTAGCATTTCCATATCATTATCATTCCATATCATTTTTTTTGTATTTTTTTTGCACGAGAAAGGCACCAATACCGCTAGCTGGATTAATCAGGGTTTTTAATGCAAGGTTCGATAGTTGTTTGTTGTCCATTGAATTCGTTTGTAATCTTACGCTTTCGCATTGAAAGCCATTGAAAAAAAAAAGTTTTTCAAGCCACTAATGTCAATGTTTAGTATAACAGTCATGTTCGGGATTAATCACAATCAGACCAGATCAGATAAAACTAAGGCTAATAGTAGTCAGATTACGCCATTTATTATAATAATTATCGTGTGAATATGAGAAATAAAAATTAATGTAAGGAAATTGGCATCAAGTTACTCTTCATCATGATATTTATTATCATAAATGATGTAACCTGAATTGGCTTTGAACATGTGGACGAGCTGGGGTGCGAGCGGGTTGGAATCTTTCTCGACACCCTGGGCATAGTGTATCCATTATACTTGCCACACAAGATACACACTCATGCAATAGCGGGCATAGAAAAGCTTTCAATTAAGATATTTCGGGATTTTCTTGGCATGCAGTCTTAATTCCAGAGTTAAAACAGGGTTTTACTACAGTAGTAAAACCCTGTTTTAACTCTGGAATTAAGACTGCATGCCAAGAAAATCCCGAAATATCTAAATTACAGTCGATCCATCATCATATATGCTTTCAATTAATAAATGAGGAAATCGAATAGAATACCAAGTTGGAAAGCAGGCCAAGTTCCAGTTGGAATGTAGAGCCATTGAAGAAGAAGAAGAAGAATGCGAACGAGCTACGTATTATTTGCAGGGAATACGAGTGAACCGTCAAGTGCACCTGCTGCTGGGGAAGCCAGCTTATGTCCGCAGCGCATGAAATGCGTGGCTGAAAACTTCAACACGAGGCTTTATCGAACTGTTATCATTGAAACTATTATCAACTTATGTCAATATTTGCACAAGTCACCTTGAAACTATCGGTAGAGAGTTGCGTTTTACGATTCAATCTTTTCATTTTATAACCCTCTAGCTTCCGGCGAAACTAGAATAAAATGATTCAACAAATCATTATAATTGGTTTCCTTTTCTCATCGAGTTTAAACCTTGGTAAGTAAAACTCACTCAATTGATCTTACCTGATTACTAAATCCGAATCCAACGCAGGATTTGCTCTCAACTGCAGTTTTTGCTCGACCCTTATAAGCTGGGAAATTTGTGACCAGAGCAGTGATTTTTGGACCTGCTCGGACTTTTTGGTGCTTCAAGGGCATGAATTCCTATCGGGTTTGAATCCCACATTGCCTTTGAATAGAACGGCCGCCTACGCCGGTGGGTACAAATGCTACACGGTGGAGGTGTTGTTTGGCGAAGAAAAGCACCAGCGAGGACATGCACGTGGATGCACCTTTGCGGAGGTGGATTTCTGTTCCGGCTGGAGCAGCAGAACCGAAATTGTCAACTGTACCACTTGTCTCAGTGAGGACCCGAATTCGTGCGATGACGCTTCCAGTCTGAAGGATGCGATGTGGATTAAGTTGATTATGGTTTTGGTTTTAGCTTTTAAAACGTGGTAGGATAGCTAAACAAAGTGATAAAATAAATGTGTTCTATAATGACCTTAAATGTGAGACACTGAGGTTGAAAATGCGTATCTGCAAAGATTACAAAGGGTGGAATTAAATGGAAGAATTCTAACAAGTCTAAAAGCAAGCAAGTGTGTTGTATTATTTACATTGCACAATTCTGATGATATGATAAAAATAGGCTAGTTTGTTATTCTAACACACTCTTGAACACAGATTTTATTATATGAAAGTTTTGAAAAAATGTTTGTATGATGCTACTTCAAATAAGTATTTTTTTTGTAGAGTTTTAACCACCAACAACGACCCACTTTCCGCAAATAAGTATAAAATAATAAGAATAATACATCTTCAAATTTGCTTGAAATATGTACAGCCTTTACGAAGGCAAACGCCGCAACGATTTGTGGCTTCATTAGAACTCCGCAACATCGAAGCGCCAAGCAAGGCTTCTTTCGCGAGAGAAGTGCCGGAAAAAAATGCATGAGCATGAGCATGATAAGAAAAGACAGTGCACAAAAAAGCTGGATGATGGAGTTGACTACCTTCTATCCTGAATCGCGGCACATATAGAAGGCTCACTCCATCAAGATACCGAAAAGAGCAGTCTAGTGCACCAACCATGTGATCACGTTGCGCCTTTTGTGAAAGGATGCGACTTCCTCGAAAGAAGCCGCCCGCTCTGCTTGATTATAATGTAGCTCGTGTACTGAATGAGCTTTTGGAATTCAAAGATGATGAATAGCATAATAAGAATGTAGAAAATTCGCTTTTTCGCTGCATTGAGACGCTCTTTTGGTAAGAATATCCCTTCAGGATATTTAGTGATTTACTTACGCAACTCATCATCATCTGACAATACGATTTTGAATATTCTTTGAAGCCGTTTGGAAAACTTTCGATACACACGTCAGGGATTTGATGTATTTTATACCCCTTGGTGTATTTTGAGATAAGATTCAAAATTCTGAAGCAACAAGTATTTAAATATGTTCTTTTACGTAATGTAAGTTCCATTTTAGATTGTCAAGATGTTAATTGATGCCAATGGATGGAACATAAACATCAAATAAAAAAACGGCTCTGTGCAAAATATTGCTTTGCCAAAAAAAAATCAATTGCAAATATGAAATGCGACGTAGGGTACGGCGCTGACCGGGATACGAGCAACCTTAGGGAATATCGGGTAACAAACCCCAAAGGGAACTATGGTCGTATATATAGCCATTAACGATGCAGTGGAGAACAACGTCTGGTATGTGGGACAAGGTCGATGGAACGATTGGTTCGACGAAGAATGCAGAGAGATTCTTGAGGAGAAGGACGCAACGTGGGCGGTCGCGCTGCAGCAAGGTACTCGGCAGAACGTGGAACGTTTTCAGGAGAAAAAACGTCACATGGAATGCGAGGAGATGGAACAGCTGTGCCGTTCTCAAGAAATACGCAAGTTCTATCAGAAGCTCAACGCATTCCGCAAAGACTTCGTGCCGCGAGCCGAAATGTGCAGAGATAAGGATGGGAGCATCTTGACGGACGAACGTGTGGTGATCGAAAGGTGGAAGCAGCACTACGATGAACATTTAAATGGCGCTGAGAGTACAGGCAGTGAAAGTCAAGACAGAGAAGAAGATGACTACGTCAGTTCAGCGAACGATGAAAGCCAACCAGCTCATACTTTGAGGGAAGTTAAGGATGCCATCCAACAGCTAATCGAAGCTGAGCTCATCAAGATGGGCCCGGAAAAGCTAGCCACTTGCCTCCACAAACTGATAGTCAGAATCTTGGAAACTGAACGGCTAACGGAGGAGTGGAAGGAAGGGGTTATATGCCCCATCTACAAGAAAGACGACAAGCTGGAGTGTGAGAATTTTCGAGCGATCACCATCCTTAATGCCGCCTACAATGTGATATCCCAGATCATCTTCCGACGTCTGTCCCCATAAGTGAAAAAGTTCGTGAGAAGTTATCAAGCCAGCTTCGTTGATGGCCATTCCACAACGGACAAGATCTTTACTGTACGGCAAATCCTTCAAAAATTCTGTGAATACCAAGTCCCAACGCACCATCCGTTCATTTATATCAAAGCGACAGTATAGACCGCGTAGAGCTATGGAAAATGATGGACGAGAACAGCTTACCTGGGAAGCTTACGTTCACGGAGGTTCACTTGAATAAACTTGATGTTTTTATTGAAGGTCCTTTTTTTTCTACTATGACTTTAATTGTCTCGGTACATCGGCTTGATCCGAGGCTCGCTCTGATTATGGACGTCGGTGCTTGTAGTGTGGCCAGCAGCATTATGGTTTTACTATGTCTGAAACAGGGTTACTGATCCCCATATAGCATCATCTCTCACTTGAGACGCCACTCAGTAATGAATTTTGCTGTTTTACTTTGTATTTGTTCGTCTCACGCGAGAGCACGATACT
Source organism: Armigeres subalbatus (assembly GCF_024139115.2). NCBI lineage: Eukaryota > Metazoa > Arthropoda > Insecta > Diptera > Culicidae > Armigeres > Armigeres subalbatus. Next base: position 17,702,559 of record NC_085141.1, read on the forward strand.
CAATGAATAGAACGAAATATTTTGGGTGTCTTCTATTCGTAAACAAATGCCACTCACCAGCTATTCGTATCTGAACGTTAGCTTGCTCCAGGCATACGATATGCAGTCGTATTCCTCTGCGATTAGGGTAAGACGGTATAATGCGCCCCACCTGGCCAAAACGCCCCCCTTTGATTTCTAGAAAACTATAACTAATTAAGGGTCAAAATCAGTTGGTACCTATAAGTATTTGTAAACCCATCATACTATGTGAATGTGGAAGTATTTTTGTATAACACAATGAAAATAATAGCAAAATACAAAAAGTTACAGTTTTGATGTAACTTTTCATGTCTGTTTGCTCGACATTCTGAAGCGACTCTGGCATATTGTCCGCAAAACTTGCACTGGAACACTCAGTTGGGCAACAAAATAACTTTTCTCAGTGGTTAATATGGTATAAAATTGCTTCCATCTTCAAAAATGTAACGATTTTCGAAAACATGTTTCACTGGCCAAAACGCCCCAGTGTAGGCAGGACGATATGCCCTTACCAACTGGACACAAGCGCAGCGAGCCTGCAGCAGTTGCTTCCAAATTGTATGGAAAATATTGAAATGTAATTCACACCTGCTTAAATGGACGTATGTTGGTTTTTTAATGTCAAGAGCATAAGGATTTGTAGCCTTTTTATTATGGGATTGATAAAATACTAATGAAGGGCTATGAAACGTCTTTGGTTAAGGTGGGGCGTATTGCCCAGGCACTTTTTGAAATCCATTTTTTCCCGACTTTTCAAAAAAGCATTATAACGTGTTATCTGTAATATTTTCATATGATTACTCACGGGCAATGCATTTGCGACTTCTTGGACTACCAAATAACACAAAGTTTGCATAAATTGCGTTGAAAAGTAAAAAGTTATCAAAGAGTTGCCTTAGGGGGGGCATATTATACCGTCTTACCCTACATCACAACCGATCGATCGACAAAACGCATCGCGAGTGATGATGATTGGAGATGATGGGAAATATTGGGGAGTAAGTACTTGTTAATAGATTTGTGCATTTTTATTCCCAAAAGCAATATGGTGAAATATGGTTATTATGCATTGTTAGATTAGAACAACCTAAATTATGAGTTGTTTTAGATTTGGCATCTCTTTCATTCCACCCGCTGATATCAAAAACAGAAAAAGTAAAGCACTTAAGGATAGCAGTTCGATAGGGGGAGGCAAAATTAGGTTGAAGGGGTTGATCTCAAATTTAGGTTTTTTTTTAACATATTCAAACTTTTCGTTGGGTGGAAACAACTTAGTATTTAGATACTTTTCTACACATGATCAAACGCTAACTACTCAAGCTCGGGGTGGGCCATTCGACTAAAAATTGGCTTCCCCCTCCAACGATCCAAATTAAGGGAATTGAACTTAATTTTGACTTGTTTGATCTTCATTTTGGGTAGATGAGTTTAACCGTGGCAATGATGGTTATAAGTCTGGCCGTGTACCACGATGCAAATTGTGACTTTTTTCGGAAGAAATGTGAAAATATATACATGCTTGCTTGTATTGAATGTATCCGCATAACAGTTTCATTGAAAATTTTCTTAACTTCTTCAAACGAAAAAAAAATCACTATTCACATATTTTTGGTAGTATTTCAACCAATTGAAATTGTTTTGATATCAATTCAGGATTCTGTTAGCATTAATTCCACGATATATAATTAAATTTTCAGATTGCTTTGGGGCTGCCCATATACCACGTGGACATTTTAGGAGGAGGAGAGGGTATGGCGAAAGTCCACGGTCCATACAAATTTTTGGAATATTATATGAACAATTGTCTACGCTTTGGAAGGGGGTATCTGAAACTGACCAAAGCCTGTCCACGTGATATATGGACAGCCCCTTTTATATCTACAATTGTTTCCTGGACTTTTATTATTCAACTAGTCGACCCAGCAGACGTTGTCCTGCATAGTAGGCGAAAATGCGCGATGATAACTGCCTATGCAAAATTCCCATTCGAATCGTTTTTTTTTAGTTTTTCACGATTTACTCAACTTTATTAATGATTTTCACATGAGGAAATATCATATAAACCCGTCGGAAATGATAACAAACATATCAGCTGAAGGGATGAGGAAAATCCATCCAGCCGTTTTCGAGTTATGCGGATGCGAACACAGACCATTTCATTTTTATTATATAGACTAGTTGACCCAGCAGACGTTGTCCTGCATAGTAGGCGAAAATACACGTTGTGAACTGCCCATGCAAAATTTCAATACGATTCTCAATTTTAGTTATTCACGGTTTGCTCTGCCTTACTCGTAATTTTCCATTAGGAAATATCATATAAACCCGTCGGAAACAATAACGAATGTAACTGCCGAGGGAATGAATGTAATCCATCCAGCCGTTTTCGAGTTATGCGGATACGAACACAGACCATTTCATTTTTATTAGGTACTAGTTGACCCGGCAGACGTTGTCCTGCATAGTAGGCGAAAATGCGCGTTGCGAACTGCCCATGCGAAATTCCCATACGAATCTTTATTTTAGTTTTTCACGGTTTACTCAACTTTACAAATGATTTTCGACTGAGGAAATATCATATAAACCCGTCGGAAACTGTAACGAATGTAACTGCTGAAGGAATGAATAAAATCCATCCAGCCGTTTTCGAGTTATGCGGATACGAACACAGACCATTTCATTTTTATTATATAGATTAGAAGTATAAACTCTTCTCAAATATTATTTTTCAACTATAAGAAGTTTCTACGAAATCCCAACGTCCTGCTGCTAATAGCCAAGGTCTTCACAATATCAATTTCTTTTTCAAAATTCTATCCCTGTTTATAACGGTTTACTTCTATTTATTGTGGATTGAAACTATGAGACGGCTAATAAATGTTTATCAAAAGTAGTGTACGGTTGTTGAAATCAGATTGAAATTTTAGATTTAATAAAATAATTTTAGGTCTAATATTGAAGAAAATTGTAGAACATGCTTTAGTTTGAGGAATCCGCTTTATCGATTCAGAAGCAATTTTCGATCCAAATCCACAAGAATTTTGCGGAGAAATATCAAAGTCCATGCAAAAGAATTTCCCTTGGAAATTTAGAAGAAGTTCTCCCACAGATTCAAAAATTCCAATGGAAATTTAGAGGAATTTTCGGGGAAATTCAAATCCGTCCTTCATTGAAGTTTTGATGAATTTCCCGGGTGAATATAGAAGAAATACTATTTCGAAGAAATTTTCTGAGGAAATTCAGTAGATTTTATCGCAGCCTGTTAAATTTACTTTGGGTTCGATGCCGAAAACGCTGCCGCCACCGTGCAAAATTATGACAAATGCTTTTACCAATGATTTTTGGACCGGCTAATACTTCTGTACTTGATACATATCTTTTCTTAAGAATTTTTATTTTGTTTTGCGTTTAGAACTAAATGATGCGTGGTTTTTACACATCCACTTATTATTGTTTGTCGAAAATTGTTGAATTATCAAAAATAAAAATATTCGATACAACTTTGTTCTCCCGTTCTCTTACTTGATTTATCGTAGTCATTTTCCATTACACCCAATCACTCTTCATTATCCCATTGATGACCACGTGATTTCTGCACTGCTCCAAAGACTATGATGTAGTATTACGTAATACATACACAACAATAAACATAGCCAAGCAGCAACCTATTAACCTCGCTTCCTAAATGTTTTCTCCAATTGCACCGCTAACTATCCAATTATATGCTTCACAACTCATCGCGGTACTGCTGTACCCGGCTCACACTTTGCTGTTATCCATATGATCTGATCGGTGATTCAGTGATTCATTTTTTCTATCATCACTCATCACCGATCATCATCGCACCCCGATCACAAATCTCTAATTCCTGCATAGTGATGAATCCTGGGCGATGCAAAAGCAGCACGACCAACACAAAAGTTATTCGTACGGGAGTAACTCACTAGCATTGAAACGATAGGCATCATTCGGTTCATTCGGGATGCATCGTTTATCGTTCTCCTCCGATTCGTATCGGAAAATATGAGTGAATGCGAATGACTTGATGCGATTTCCAGTAACCCTGGTCTGAAACTTGATTATGCATATGTACAACATGTGGTAGATTTAGTTCAGAAAAGGTATTGGAGGGTAACCGCCCCTTCGGTGGGCTTTGATCCCACGACCCCAGTTCGCTAGACAGGTGCTTTCCCTACTAAGCTACGAAGGACCTCCGTCGTCCACCGCAGCTTAGCGGGTACTGATGAAACCAAATTCCCAGCACCAGGTACCAGCCGATCTCTCGCAATACATTTTCAGAACTAACTCTCCCATATGTATTTTTGTACACATGCCAACCAAGTAGGATGAGTATTTAGTATTGTCCGGCCCCTACACACTTGCTTCATCTGCAACGGCGCTCAATGAAGTAGGGTTGTGTGAGGTTGTGCCAGTTTGGTCTTCAGATCCCGACCCGACCACACAAGCGAAGAGAGATATAAATATAAATCTTTTTTTATTTGTTAGGTCATCACATCACACATCACAGTCTCACTGTTTTTAACAGATTATGCCTACTAGGGTGGTTCAAAAAATCGATTTTGCTCCACAGTGCTCATCTGATTCTTTACCATGTTCTGAGTGTCCTCTGAAAATTTGAGCTCATTTGGATTAAAACTGATTTAGCACAAGCCGTTTCAAGTTTGCATGCAAATTAGTATGGGGAATTTTTTTCATTATACTGTTAACGACGTTTCCCCATTAAGCGCAGGTTAAAAGAAAACCTTCATAGCTAAAAGGGATACTCAACAGCTTTCACCCAACGAAAACCGCATGTTGATTAATCGTCCCAATATTCAGTAATCGATTTTAAGACAGGTTGCGAATCTTTAGTCATGATCGTTAAACTTCTTTGAGGGCATCACTGAAATGTGCAGTGCAACATAGTAGCCTGAATTTGTGTGTGCTATCTTTCGCGCCACGAGCAGCAATGTTGCCTGTTGATGAGTTATGCAATTAGCTCCAGAAAATCACGGTACAGATTAAATTCGATTACTAATTATTGGAACGATTAATTGAGATGCGGTTTTCACTGAGTGAAAGCTGTTGAGTATTCCATTTAGCTATGTAGGTTTTCTTTTAACATGCGCTTGATGGGGAAGCGTCATTAACAGTATAATGAAAAAATAAATTTCCCCATACTAATTTGCATGCAAACTTGAAACGGCTTGTGCTAAATCAGTTTTAATCCAAATGAGCTCAAATTTTCAGAGGACACTCAGAACATGGTAAAGAATCAGATGAGCACTGTGGAGCAAAATCGATTTTTTGAACCACCCTAATGCCTACTCTATAACATTTTTACTTTTGTTATATCACGGATCATGTCTCGGAATTTAAAAAAAATCGAAATCCGATATCAGCTACAAAAAATCGATACGGTCAAAAATCGAACATTAAAAAATCGATACAAAATATCGATTATTCGGAGCGAAAATATCGATTCCCGATATATCGTATCGGTATCGCCCATTCCTAATTTAATAATTTGTGACATTTAAATAAATACTCACTGACCCATATTCATTCTGAAAATTGACGGTGAAGAGCCGAATATGAATATGCTTAGAAGTAAAGTGACATAAAAAAATAATCGAATATTTAAAGCTCTGATTCTAGTTACGCAAAACTTATAAATACTAACCGTATTCAATGTTTTCTTGGAAGACCGATGCTTTCGAACGAATCCGATTCGTCCGAATCATTTTCCCAATTGATTTTTCTGGCGTAAACGAGAATGCGTATCAACTTTCGTTCTACTTTTAGCATACTTACTTATGCTGTCAGAACTCCAGAATTATGAAGGTGCTCGCATTTTCTGAGACTAAGTCTAACTTCCAGCAGTATCATTATAGCCACCCGGATTTTCAAAACAGAATATCTAAGTTGATTCATGGCTGCTGAAAATGGGAAGATAAAGCCATTATTTGCGCGCTGCTCCTTTGAGGTTAGGTTCAAAGCTCAAACGATATCACAATGTAGATATTCATATGCCTCTTCCGGCTGACAACGATCAGCTTTTAGAGAGTGAAAAATCCTTGCGAGCGTTTGACTGGAATGGGAAATCATCCTTAATGGTATCATACTGCTATTAAAATGTAACAACGCAAGCGGTTTTTAGTGGAGATAAAGTTCTCTCTACCGGATCGTAATTGAATTATTTTTGTGCCAACGGACACGTTCTGTTTGCCAACCTGATGTGAAACGCGTGGTTTGTGTGTTTTCCATTAACGATTTTTTTTCCAAGCTTACATACCTAGTATCACTAACTATCCGTGTGTCCTTTCTGTACGTTGTATGTTTGCCCACCAGAAATTTACATACAACTGGTTTGAATGTAAGTTGTTGCTTATGTTGTCAGAGGTTATATAAAAAAATCATGGCAGAACCTTCTGACAAAAAATTGAACACGGGACGCTTAATACAATGGCTTCGTTCATCAAGTGTCGAATAAATTAATCGTATACCAGGTTTTCGGAAAGTGGCTCCGATCCATTATCAGATAACCGGCAATGTTTGCATTCACTCATCCCAAATATGATGGGATTGTTTTAGCCAATCCGATGCTATGCAAACATCCCAAACGTCTAAGAGAGTTTCAAAAAGGATCTGAAGCAATATAAAGCACAACTCTGGTAAATTCATTGCAGTTCATTGTCGGTATGGACTTAACTGATGAAGATGGTACAGCTCATATTAGATTTTCTCCGTGGGTACGCTGAACGTTATACATTGGAGGACTGTTTATATTTTTAAACTATTTTAGTTATCTATAAAGAAAAGAATAAAGCACATAGAGTTCGTCAAGTGTACGAGTTCTCTAAGCAAGTTTTTGATAGTAAGTTCAGAGCGCTCGGTATAAAATCCGCAATAGCGCTATTCTAGGATTTAAGAAACACCTGCACTGGTGGAAATAATTATATCCCCAGGCATTGGAATTAATATAAAATAGTCATATTAGAAAATCAAATTCCCTGGGAATTATATTGGGTTCCGATTTTGCATTTTTAAACAAACAATGGGTCGTGAGTTCGATTCCCACCGAAAGATAATACAATTTTCAAATTAAATCGCCGCGGCGAGCGTAGCTATCCCATTATGATATGGATTTCATATCAATATGCGACAGTTATGTTTGCGGCAGCAGGCTGCTGTGCATATGAGTTTTCAGCATAGCACAAGCCAGAAAAAATGGTTACAGCAACTTTATTGCTACTGAATCTGGTCACATATAAGTTGCCTAAGCATGTTGATGTTGAAACAAAAATTTTCAAATAGTGAAAATAAATGGAAAATTTTATAATCTTGCGATTTTACTCTAAGATACTCAAAAGTAATTAATAATAGTCATAAGCAATCAAAATGCATGCAATTAACTTTTCTTGATTGTCATACATGAATAACATTCAAGTGTCATACATGAAACGATATGAACTACACTTGTCCCGCGTCTACACCAATCCATTTCGAACCATCTCAGCATATTACTTACCCGAACTTTCTGTCCTTTTCTCTTTTCCCACTCACAGGTGAACGTTTGATCCAGTACGCAAGCGAGAATCTCGTCACGGAGATCCTGATCCATCCGCAGATCAACACCTTCATCCAGTGCATACGGAACCTTCTGAGCAGCTTCACCCGGCACCGACACATCATCCACGCTGGTTATACTTTCGCCGGAAATGGCTCCTGGGTCCTACAGGTGAGCCAGAGCATAGCAAACGATGCCGTACAAACTTCTATATAGCTCAATGTTTGCCGGTTGGGCTCGGCAGCAGAGTCGATAATTACCACGTACCAGCAGCTGCGCTGAAAATAGCGTCGAACGGAACAGGGTTGACCTGTGACGAGAATTAATTATGCCCGCCGTTTCCTTGCTCCAGTAATTGAGGAAGCAGGGAAATTGAAGCATTCGACCCGGAAAATTACTTGGTATAAATATACACTGGGCTGGAGGAACCAATGCAAAACATTAGATTTCAAAATTGATTAAATTGTTTAAAATCAGGGTCAGATTCAGCCGCCTGATAACTCGCGGACGACATTTTGTAGGGGGCGAAATATGTATGTATGCGACGAGAAAACCTGGTTGATTTTGGACCATAATGTTTTAGGGGAGGGGCACTTTTTCTTCACAAACTTTTGTGTTTAGCCCTCTCATCGTCGGTAAATCGATAGCTTATTCGTCGAAGCGTCCAACAAAGTTCGTAGTATGTACTAACAAATTACTCCCACAATGCATCTACGGGTCAGGTCAGACTATATCTAACAAAAAGCTACCAGTTTTGATATCGAGTTGAGTCAGCATGGCACGGTTGCCTTCTGACTTCAGTTGAAATATGGTCGTGCGGCCCCGTTGCACTGACAATCAAATTGACTACATCTGCATCAGTCGTTAGGGGCCATCCAGAAACCACGTGGTCATATTTTTGAAGATTTTCAACCCCCCTCCCCCCATGTGGCTTATCGTGGTCATTTGGCAGACCCCCCCCTCCCCCCCCCTATGACCACGTGGTTTTTTTCAAGTAAAAAAAATTATAAAAAAAAACCTTATGTAACTAAAACATATGGTTAATCCGATCAATTTTGAAGATGGACAATTTCAATTGATTCAAAATTAAACTAAACCCAGCATGGAAATTATAAAATTTTCATGAAGTCGAAAATTTTGATTATGTTATCATGTTGTAATGTGTATCAAGTATTAGGATATCTAGAACTCGCACACCTTCAATGCTTCAGGAGGATACAAAAAAATATGGGCTCGCGAATATCTTATAAAAATTTCGAGAAAAATTTATAATGGTTTAGAAATTTTCCAAAATATCCCTATACTTTAAATTTTTACTAAATTTTTTTATTAGTGTTTTCTTTTTAAATAACTATAAAGTTCATCATTGAATATCCCTATAGATTCCTTAGAGTATTTGGGACCTTCCATAGCTCTGGAGCTACTGGAAATTCTTAAGATATTAACCTCAGCGAAGCATCTGAACTGAACTTATACAATGAAAGGTTTATCAGAGAATCACAAAGTTAATATGTAATTTTAGAGATGCAAATAAAACCTCCTACTGTTGTTTCTTTTGAGTAGCATTCCTGTTGAAATTTCAGTATTGTTTTCAGAATCATCAATATTGGAAATAAATAATTATAAAATACTTTTTTTAATTGTTCATTGTTAATACTGTTTTATTCATGAGAATTATGTATTTTTCCGTTGAACATTTTAATTTCTTTATGGAAAATTCTTATTTCATAATTGCAATTTTTGCTTTTACAAGTGCTAATTTATTATTGTCAAGTGCATTATTGTTCTTTATTGGCAATTTCCTATTTTATTATGGAAAATTTCTATTTTTTTTTCTCTACTAAAGAGATTTTTAATCCAGAGCTGGCTCATGTCTCAAAATTTCTAATTCTTCATTGAAATTTTATTTTGATATCGACTCGTGGAAGCAAATGATGCCATACTAAAAATATTTTCTCGGTCACTCTGATGGTTCTTTGGAATAATTTTCCAAGGAACTTCTATTCCACATCTCGAATATGCTTCAGTCAATGGTCCTTTCATAAGCGACTCATAGAGAAATGGATGTATTATAGATCAATTATTATTTTGAAGTTCGGATCATTCGATTTATTCAATTAACCAACTTATGAATGATGTATGATATAATATTCCAGTAGGTCCATTGGGTTGATATGACTTCAATTATTATTCATACGAGCTACTACAGACTTTTAAGGTTATACAAAACGTCCTGGAAGTCGTAATGTTTGAACTACTTAATCATTCAAGTCCGTGAACCCAGTGCTTCTAAGGCCCTACAAAAAAGTTTGTGAACAAACCTCATAGTCATTGTGCATCTTGATGTTGACTCAAGATAATGTTGGGTACCTTGTCTCTTGGATCTCATGTTAATGGAAATTAGGATCATATGCTTATTTCATCGGATTGGGTACTTACCGATGATGAGGACATTGCAAATGTCTTGATTGATCACCCGAGAAGTCGTGGGCTGAATTTGAGAGCATTTTGGAGTACCTTGAGCAGATCGTATTCCTGAATATTAATCACTGGATTAAAGTTTAGGATGACCCATCTTATCTGAGTGTTCAGAATGATTCAAACATTTCAACTTCATTTGCATGCTCTTAGAATCGAAAGGTTTCCAAGGTTTCGGATATCTGAGTTTTCAGGGTCAGTCAAATTTGAGCTCCCATTTTTTTTCTGTGAAGCCAATATCTAGATGAACAATTTTACTGAAGGAAATGGTGACCTAGCTCTCTTTTGTGATTTAATAGAAAATCTAAAATGCTGGGCATATATGACCCATCCGTCCTGAAAGGGTTGAGATTTGTTTTGGAATTCAATTGCAATCGTTATTATAACACTATTTTTTAACCTAGATTGTTTTAGGAATTGGAGTGTTTTTTTCTGGAACACTGCCACTTTTTCATATCGCAGGAATCTTCTTAGTTCTAAGACCCTTTTATGAATTTAAAAAGCATTTTATTTAGAATTTCATGTTGATTTTTTAAATGCAAGCTTCTCTATGTCATAACCTTTTTCATACGCACTACTAGAATTTTGTGCATTATTGATCGAAAAATTTAATAATGCACCTAAATGTTCGAATTAGGTGCAATATTAAATTTTTCGATCAATTATCCTAATTATTCAATATCATAAAAACTAGACTTCTTAATCCTAAATCATTGCCTACATTTATTGCTTGGATTGATTTAAATTCCAGGATCTTCCTTATTTTCAAGAATAATTATTCTAGAGTTGCAAGGGAAACCCTTCAGAATATTGAGAAGAAATTCTTCGGAGTCTACACGGAAAAATCATCAGTATTTCAACGTTTTTTTTTTCAAAATTCTGTGGAAGAGTTCCGAAAAATGTTCAATTTGAAGAAGTAGAAGAATCCGAAATGCATATTTACGATGAAAATTCCAATAAACATCAAATTCCGAAGAATTTCCAGTATAAATTAGAAAAAAATCCAGCTTACTTTTTTTACAGAATCTCTAAAGATTTTTTTTCAAAATCCTGGGCAACTTTAATGAATCTTCAAAGGAAATTCTTCTAAATTTTCGAATGGAATTTTTTTTCGTTTTTCAAAAGAAATTCTTAGAAATTTTCAGCAGTTTTTTTTAATTTTCAAAATAAATTATTCGGAATATTCCAAAATATTTCCGAAGGAAATTCCTAAGATTTTCCAGTAGAAAATAGAAAAATTTCATCTGAAACACCAATAATGAGGATATTCCGATGTTTTGCCTTTCTCGTATACTAAGTATACGTAAAGGCTATATGATCGCTCCAAAAACAAACTTTTATAGACGGCCCGGAGACCCATAGTGTTATATACCGATCGACTAAGCTCGACGAATTGAGGTGATGTCTGTGTGTATGTGTGTGTGTGTGTGTGTGTGTGTGTGTGTGTGTGTGTCTGTGCGCACACACCCAAAAAAAATGTCACTTATTTTTCAGGTACTTATCTTTAACCGATTTACTCGCAACACGCTGCATTCGACGCATACTCTACCATTGTTTCCTATTGAAAATTGGTCAGATCGGACTATGGGCTCGGAAGTTATGGCCAAAATACCACTTTTTTATAGAAAAAAAATAGTAAAAAAATGTCACTCATTTTTCAGGCACTTATCCTTAACCGATTCACCCGACAAGTTGCATTCGACGCAGAATACTCTCCCATTGTTTCCTATTGAAAATTGGCCAGATCGGACTATGGGCTCAAGAGTAATGGCCGAAATACTATTTTTATAATGCACGAGAAAGGCACCATCACCGCTAGGAGGCAAATCAGGGTTTTTACAAGTGGAAATACCGAAAAAATTGTACTTTTGTAGTACTTGTGAAGGTTGTACTTTATAAGCAATTCCAATCGGAATTCCTTAGAAAATTAAATCAAAATTTTGAAGATTTTCTGATGTGAAAATTCCTTAAAATTCCTAAATAATTTCTTGTGCTTCTTTGCATGGTAAAGATTTAAAGCAATATTTAGCTGAACCTACAAAGAAATCAAAATGACTTTCCGAAGAAGAATGAATTTCCCATGAAATTTTGGAAGAATTTATGGTGCAAAATCAAAAAAACATGAACCTTGAGAATTCTAAAGATTTATTCTTTGAAAATCCAAAGTATTTTTTGAAGATAATGCATAGACTCTTCCGTGCAAATTCTAAATAATGCCTCGAATATAAAAATACTTGGAAAATTAAAAAAAAATGTGATAGAATTCACAAAGAGCGTAAAAATTTTCATTTCAAAATTCCAAATTTGAAAAAAAAAATCCAAAAACAAAAAATCAACGGTAATATCAAAGTGTTTCATGTGGCATTGGCTATTTAATTTCTCATGAAAATTCAGAAGATTTTTTCTTGAAAAATTTAGAAGTCTTCTTCTTCTTCTTCTATGGCTCCATATTTCAACTGGAAGTTGGTCTGCTTTTTAACTTAGTTTATTCTATCAGCATTTCCTCAGTTATAAATTGAAAGTTTTAAATGCCAGCCATTGCACGGTTATATATCTTGTGTAGCAAGTACGATGGATACATTCTACCTATGGTGTCGACAATGTTTCCTACCGGAAAACATCCTAGACATAAACGAGAATCGAACTCGTCATCTCGCAACTCTTTGCTCGCAAGGTTAACTGGAGACTAAATATTTTGAAGTGCACTCCTTAAAATGTTCGAAAAACTTATTTTGGAAATGAAAAAGAATTTCTGGTGAAGATTTTGAAGAACTTGTCGAAGAAATTCATTAGAATGTAAAAAAAAAATATGAAAATATGAACATTTTTTTCCACCGAAAATTTTTGGATTTTGGATGGATTTTTTTCGGAATTTACACTGGAGATTAATTTCATTTCATTTATTTAGTCTACATCTAAACAGATAACACTGAATCAACAATTTGACGCCACAAAACACGGTTCGAGGCCGCATCTCTCCATCCTCGAATACGCCCCACGCTCGCCAAGTCGTTTTGCACCTGGTCTGCCCATCTCGCTCGCTGCGCTCCACGTCGTCTCGTACCTGCCGGATCAAGACACTGGAGATGTTTTGTTTTTTTTTCATGACCAATTTGTAGCAAAATTTCCAAGCAAAATTTTCCAGAGAGAATTGTTCAAAAAACATTCTGAATGCTAGCACTTTATCAGGATTGTATGAAGTAAGGTCAAAGTTTTTACAGGAAATTTCATAACTGGATTTTTCCTGAATATCCACACAAAATTCTTTTGTAGATTTTTCTTGGATTATTGTAAAAACATGAACAGTTTTCAAAATTGTGGCTGCAGTCCGCTGATGCAAAAGAAAATATTTTTTTATTTTTCTTCCCCAATTTTTTTTTGTGGAAATTGAGATTGAATCGTAACCTGTTTTTTCGTTTATTTTTTTATGGAAACAGGATCTAAGGCTAAGTTGGTCAAATAACGCAGATATGCATCGGCGTTACCGGTTTTTCTCGATGCACACCTACGTCTTTTTAACGCTGAGTTGAAAAGACGCTACGTGAGTATCGGCCCTAAGATGCGCTTTGCTTTTAATGATTAAATCATAAAATTTTAATGATTTGTATTTTTTACACCGCTATTGTTATTCACCAAAAGTTTTTCGTGTAAAAAAACCACGTGGTTCGAGAGCAACACCCCCCCCCCCCCACGTGGCCTATCGTGGTCCTTTTCCAAAACCCCCCCCTCCCCTATATATGACCACGTGGTTTCTGGACGGCCCCTTAGTAGGTATTCAGACTGTTGCAACCATTCTCCTGTGAGCGATCAGCCAATTTATGCGTGATTCCTTAAAATATATTCGTAGCTGAAATTGGAAGTAACGAATGAAAATTGATGTTGTCTATGCAACTTCATTTTATGTAAAAACCGGGTACTGTAAATACTGGTGTTGTGTACCAGGATTTCCGACGTCACCAGACGGAATCACAAATCGGCCACGTCCTGATTGATGGACGACACTTCTCCGACATTATCGACGTCAGGACATATCGTGGCGCTAACATCGACTCTGACCACTATCTGGTGATGGTTAAACTGACGCAGCGGAGAACAACGTCGGATATGTGGGACGAAGTCGACGGAACGATTGGTTCGACGAAGAGTGCAGACAGATTCTGGAGGAGAAGGACGCAGCATGGGCGGTCGGGCTGCAGCAAGGTACCCGGCAGAAAGTGGAACGTTATAGACGGAAGCGGAGACAGCAGACCCGCCTTTTTCAGGAGAAGAAACGCCACCAGGCAAAAGGGGAGTGCGAGGCGATGGAACAGCTGTGCCGTTCTCAAGAAACGCGCAAGATCTATCAGAAGCTCAACGCATCCCGCAAAGGCTTCGTGCCGCGAGCCGAAATGTGTCGGGATAAGGATGGGAGCATCTTGACGGACGAACGTGTGGTGATCGAAAGGTGGAAGCAGCACTACGAGGAACATCTGAATGGCGCTGAGAGTACAGGCAGTGAAAGTCAAGGCAGCGGAGGAGATGACTTCGTCAGTTCAGCGGACGATGGAAGCCAACCAGCTCCCACATTGAGGGAAGTTAAGGATGCCATCCAACAGCTAAAGACTAATAAAGCAACTGGTAAGGAAGGTATCGGAGCTGAGCTCATCAAGATGGGCCCGGAAAAGCTAGCCACTTGCCTGCAAAAACTGATAGTCAGAATCTGGGAAACTGAACAGCTACCGGAGGAGTGGAAGGAAGGGGTTATTTGTTTATTTAAATTATAACATTCAACCGACCTATTGTGGTCTTATTGAACTACTAATATACATACATCAAATTAAAACTATGTATGTATTACATTAATAAGCATTGTACAATACAATCAATGACCAATATCAATACATAATTAAACCTCTCAAAACATATGATATAACAATAAACAATAAGCAAAGGAAACGATGTTACAATACTGCATGATTGCAAACAAAACACAAACATAATTTATTATTCTACCTAAACATTTCCTATTTACACATGAATTTGTTGTTCTCAATAGCAAGGTTTCCAGGTTTCACTTGAACGATTAACGAATTCTCGAAATCTTATCCCTTTAGGCCAAGTTGTTTTCGTCAGTGCTAACGCCTTTCGATCAATATTCAACTTAACTTTGAATAAAACGTAGTCTAATGAATTAATTGAATTCTCCATATCGGAACAAGCCTAACTACATCTTTGCATGTCGACAATGGAGCGCTTAGACAGCTCGATATTAAGAGGCTAACATCGCTCACAGTGGCACTTCTGTCAATGTTAGTCAAATACAACGAAAACTTTTCACATTCCTCTTCGCCCTGTAGTAACGAACATCCAGCATCCTCATGATCATCAGGTGTAAGATTTTTTTATGTACAGGTTATCCGACTTCGTCAGTAGATGGGAATAACCAGCGCGGGTGGGGGACATACATTTTCAGTGCAAAACGTAAACAAACGAGCATAAATTCCATACAAAAATCCAAGATGGCTGAGTAGGGGATATTGACAAGTCGGATAACCTGTACATAAAAAAATCTTGATCAGGTGATTCAAAACGATTTATCGAAGCAATAGGAGTAGAGTGACGATGCGGTGTTATTGGAGTAGGTTTCCGTATAACATCTGCTAGCGTGTGCTTGATGTCTGCAACCGTTTTCTTTAGATCCTCGAACGGCATGCATCAGTGCTAGTGGCGGCATCAGCGTGTGTTCGTTCTCGCAGTTTGCAAAACAATACCATGCATGTATCGCAAATCCAAATAATATTTTTGGATAGCACGCAGAGATCATCTTCAGTCACTCCAACACAGCTACCATGAAACAGCTTAGCGCAATTCCCTTCACACACTGTATAGGGAGTATCTGAGCTGATAAAGAGAGAGCATTTCCCACAGTTGTTTGCCATTTTGAAATGATAGAGCACTAAATATTGCGATGGATTTTCCGCGGAATATTAACGTTTGGACGAATCGTAACAAGTCAATTGATCATTCCGTGCCGATAGTTCGAACGAGCCAGACGTGTGTGCTGTGTCTCATCGCGGATTGTGTTCGGTAGTGCAGGTGCTATTGTGTGGTGCGTATCCTACCTACGGATCCAAGGCGATCACTGTCGGCGAGGGGAAGTAGCTGCTTCTGGCGACGCCAGTGAAGCAGGCTATTGTTACTGCTGCTACCTACAGCAGCAGCCGCATATAAGTGGCAAAGAGGGTTGTATGGTTCTCCAACAGAGTGGGTCTGATTAGAATAGTTTGAATTATTTTTTTATTAGTTTTTTTCTAATTAGTTAATAGTTATTAGTTCTTAGCTTGTAATAACTATACTTCCAACACCTTGCGAGGTGATAATGGAGGCGGAGACTGCGGAGGGCAGTGGGCCTCCCAAAGATGGTGGTCGCACACGATTCTACCATGCATCTTCTCCTGGGCCTTGGGTTGTTTACTTTCGGCAGAAAGTGAAAAGCCTAGATTTTCTCGGCATTAAGCGAGATTTGACGCGTCGTTTTCCGAAAACTGATTTCCATCAGGTAAATCGGAACAAACTACGCATAACCGCACCTACATACAAGGATGCAAACGAAATCGCTAAAGACAAGGCCTACAATGTTGAATATTTGGTTTATGTCCCTCGCGGGAGGTCGAAATCGAAGGTGTGATAAACGCAGCGAGCCTGGCCTGCAAGGATGTACTTGCAGGAAAAGGTCGTATTAAGAACGCCCTGCAATCTACTGTGGATATTCTGGATTGCAAAGAGTTGCATTCAGCAGCCATGGTAGATGGTAAGAAAGTGTATTCTAAGTCAGGCTCGCTTCGGGTGACGTTCACCGGTTCGATTCTCCCAAAATATGTAGATATTGAAAATATGTTATTT
Source organism: Armigeres subalbatus (assembly GCF_024139115.2). Taxonomy (NCBI): domain Eukaryota; kingdom Metazoa; phylum Arthropoda; class Insecta; order Diptera; family Culicidae; genus Armigeres; species Armigeres subalbatus. The sequence continues at coordinate 17,719,510 of NC_085141.1, forward strand.
CCGGTGCGTCTTTTTGTGCCGAGGGTGTTCAATTGTACCAACTGCAAACAGTTGGGGCACACTGTCGACTTTTGCGACAACAAGCCCCGTTGTGGCAAATGTTTTGAAAAGCATGGGGAGGAGTCCTGTCAACAACAAGCTACAAAGTGCGCTTATTGTGGCATGGATCCTCCCCATGGTTTGCAAGAATGCCCAGTGTACAAAAGCGCACCCAAAAGTGAAGCGCTCGTTGGTACAGCGCTCCAAGCAGTCGTATGCGGAAATGGTTAAGTCGCAAGACACATCCGCCACAACCACCGCCACGGCTGCTATTTCAGCTGCCGTTCGAGTAAGTGATTACTACGATTCTATTGCCACTGATGAATTGGACTCCGACGTAGCTGATATGGATGATTCTTCGGAGGTACACGTGCCCGAAAAGAGGAAGCAACCGTCTTCCCCGGGATCGCGCCGTAAGAGAACAAAAGTCATCCATAAAAGCTTGCCAAAATCTGAAGGTAATGGGGGATTATTTAAAATCCCGAAGCAATCTGTCTTCACTGCTCCTTTGGATCCTAGTTGCAGTAAGACATTCCCGCCATTGCCTAAAACTGATGTTACAAAGAAACATCCGGTTAGGAGAATCAATGAAAGAAAAAATGCAATTCGCACTTCCAGAAAAAATATTCCGTCCAAGCGAGGATTGATCTCCTTTAAGGACCTCGTGGACCGTTTTCTGAATTTGTTCAATATTCCGAATTCATTGTGGCCACTCATTGACCTCTTTATACCAACAGTAGAAAGTTATCTGAAGCAATTGACTGTTTCATGGCCCCTTCTTGCAGAAATTGTATCTTTCGATGGATAATACGGCCATGCAAGATACAATCACTGTGCTGCAGTGGAACTGTCATAGTCTGAAAAATAAATTAGACGTGTTCAAGTTTTGATTCGCAATTCCGATTGCGATATATTTGCACTCTGTGAAACATGGCTTTCTTCTGAAGATGAAATCAACTTCCACGATTTTAATATTATTCGCCAAGATCGGGATGATCATTATGGTGGCGTTCTTTTGGGGATCAAAAGTGCTACTCCTTCTGCAGAATTCCCATTCCGACTGTTAATGGCCTAGAGATCGTCGCTTGCCAAATAAATGTAAAGAATAAAGATCTTTGCATAGCTTCAGTGTACATTCCTCCAAATGCCTCTATTAATCGTCGACATTTTTGGAGCGCAGTCTCCCTCCTATCATCTCCAGTATTGATATTGGGTGATATGAACGCACATGGTATTGGATGGGGCGAAAGATATGACGATTATAGAGCGCCTATTTTCTATGATTTGTGTGACGATTTCAATTTGAATATTTTGAACACTGGTGAAGTAACTCGAATAGGACCAAATGGTGAACAAAGCCGTATTGATCTGTCTTTATGTTCAAATTCACTATCGTTAGATTGCACGTGGAAGGTAATTCAAGATCCCCATGGTAGTGACCATATGCCGATAGTCACCACAATTAAGAGTGGCTATCAACAATCTGAACCGGTTAATGTTCCTTTCGATCTCACGAAGAACATTGACTGGCAAAAATTTGCATCGGCGGTAAAAATTGGTATTGAATCAACTGATACTCTTCACCCTTCGGATGAATATCGATTCCTTACTGAGTTGATTCAAAAGAGCGCACTAGAAGCACAGAAACGACGCGTTCAAAGTACATCTGTATTCAGAAGACCAGCCACTCCTGGATGGGGTGATGAATGTACTAAGTTTTAGTCTGAGAAATCTGATGCCGTCAGGGCCCTCCGTAAACACGGAAGGTCAGAGCCTTTTGAAGAAGTTTTGAGGCTCGAAAGAAAACTCAAAAATCTTCTCAAGGCAAAAAACGTAGCTACTGGCGACGTTTTGTCGAGGGACTATCACGAGAAACCTCAATGACAACACTTTGGAAAACGGCTCGCAACATGCGGAACCGCATTTCCACCAATGAGAGTGAAGAATACTCCAATCGATGGATATTCAACTTCGCAAAAAAGGTCTGCCCAGATTCCGTACCAGCAGAACCGCTATTTCGAGAATCAGTCACTGATCCCGGTTCTTTGGGTGGACCATTCACAATGCTGGAACTTTCTATGTCTCTTCTTTCATCGAATAACTCTGCTCCGGGATGCGATAACATCAAATTCAATCTTCTGAAAAACCTCCCAGATATCGTAAAAAGACGATTACTTGACCTGTACAACTGTTTCATGGAGTACAACATTGTGCCACCTGAATGGCGACAGGTCAAAGTAATAGCTATTCAAAAGCCTGGGAAACCAGCGTCTAATCACAATTCATACCGACCGATTGCCATGCTATCATGCATGAGAAAATTATTGGAGAAAATGATCCTTTCAAGAGTCGACCATTGGGTCGAAGAAAATGCTTTCAAATACTCAGTTTGGATTAAGAAAAGGAAAGGAACAAACGATTGTCTAGCGTTGCTTTCTTCAGATATACAACTGGCCTTTGCGCACAAGGAGCAATTGGCTTCAGTATTCTTGGACATTAAGGGCGCTTTTGATTCAGTTTCCATAGAAGTACTGTCAGACAATCTGCACAGTAATGGATTACCCATTATTTTGAATAATTTCTTGTACAATTTGTTGTCAGAAAAACAAATGAACTTCACACTCGGCACTCTGACAACTTCCAGAACTAGTTACATGGGCCTTCCTCAAGGTTCATGTTTAAGTCCCTTGCTTTATAATTTCTATGTCAAAGATATTGACAATTGTTTGGAAGGACAATGCACGCTCAGACAACTTGCAGATGATGCCGTGGTCTCTCTAAGAGGTCCATGTGCAGCTGTCTTGCAAGGACCATTGCAAAGTACCCTGGATAATCTGACTGTTTGGGCCAGACATTTAGGGATCGAGTTTTCACCGCAAAAACTCAGTTGGTTGTGTTTACTAAGAAGCGGTATCCTGCTCAACTGAAACTCAAGCTGTTGAATGATGACATCAACCAATCTTTATCTTCTAAATACCTTGGGGTCGTGTTTGATTCCAAATGCACCTGGAAACTCCACATTGAGTATTTGATACAAAAATGCCGGAAAAGGATCCATTTTCTACGTTCTATCTCCGGAACATGGTAGGGTGCTCACCCGGAAGACCTAATCAAACTCTATAGAACGACTATTCTCTCTGTTTTAGAGTATGGCTCCTTCTGCTTCCTCTCAGCAGCTGATTGCCACCTGATCAAATTGGAACGAATTCAGTATCGTTGTTTGCGTATTGCCCTTGGCTGCATGCATTCAACGCATAACATGAGCCTGGAGGTGCTTGCTGGAGTCACTCCTTTAAAGCACCGTTACTGGGAGCTCTCGCTTAGAATACTCATCAAATGTGGAACAAGTAACACACTTGTTCTAGATAACTTCGATAATATGCTTGAACTAACTTGCCGTTCAAGATTCCTGAGAGTTTATCTCAACTACATATCATCAGATCTTTGTCTTCCGTGTTATAATCCCCCTCGAGTACACTTCACCAACGACAGTTCCTCAATTGTATACGATCTGTCCATGAAACATGCTGTTCAAGGAATACCAGATCATCTTCGACAAATATCTATTCCCTCACTTTTTTCTGAAAAATATGAACATGTCAATTGCAACAACAGATATTTCACTGATGGTTCTCGCATCAACGGATCCACTGGCTTCGGTGTTTTCAATGTAACTTGAACCACCTTCCAAAAACTTCAGGAACCGTGTTCGGTTTATGTTGCTGAGCTGGCAGCAATTAACTTCGCTTTGGGGATAATTTCCAATCAGCCCGTAGACCATTATTTCATCTTCTCGGATAGTCTTAGTTCTATCGAGGCACTCCGGTCGATGAAACCTGTTAAGCACGCATCCTACTTTCTTACAAACATAAGAGAGCAGATGCGTGTTTTGGTCGAAAGATCATTCAAGATTACCTTTGTTTGGGTCCCATCTCACTGCTCAATCTACGGCAATGAGAAGGCAGATTCGCTGGCAAAGGTGGGCGCACAGGAAGGTGAGGTTTATGATAGACAATTCTCGAGCAACGAGTTTTTCCCATTAGTCCGTCAGAGTACTCTTCAAAGTTGGCAAAGGAATTGGACACACAATGAACTCGGACGGTGGCTATTTTCCATAGTTCCAAAAGTTTCTGGGCGAGCGTGGTTCAGAGGTGAGGACTTAAGTCGAGGCTTCATTCACGTGATGTCGAGACTTATGTCCAATCACTATTCACTAAACGCACATCTGTACAGAATAAACCTTGTCGATAGCAACTTATGTAGGTGCGGAGCCGGTTATGATGACATCGATCACGTAGTTTGGTTCTGCTCGGAAAATGACGCCTCCAGAGAGCGACTTTTGGATACCCTTGTGGCCCGAGGTAAACATCCCTTCAGGGAAATTCGAGGTGTTTTGGGGGATCGTGATGCGGTCTATATGCAGGCCATTTATGATTTCATTTGTGATTCTGACATCAAAATCTAATTTTTTTTCTTCTGTCAAAGTTTTTTTGTACTGTCTCTGTCTATATGTTCCGTAGATCTCCGTTACTCAGGCCATCCGGAAGACGCTCCCAGTAGAACCAATCCTCGAGCACGACGACACATCGTCCCACATCGTCCCTTACGCCAAATGCCCGGATGAGTAGCCGAAATTCCTTGATTCCGAATCCTAAGCCTCGTCCATCCTTTAATATTGTAAACCTCGAGTCACCACGAGTACGCTGGCTCCTAACCCTCTCTTACTAACTAAAAAAACGACATTGATTGTATATATCACAAAGAAATATGGCTCCGTAAAGTGTTATACACGCCTGAGCCTACCAAATAAACGAACTTGGAAAAATAAAAGTCAATTGATCAAGATTTATTTTATTGCGAATACACGAAGATACACAAATCAACTTCACAATTTAATCGCGTTTATAACATGTAGAATTTTATGCGAGAAACCGGAGTAAAACGAAAAGATCCGATCGAAGTGCTGCAGAGAGCGAGTTGTTGCCCCATCTACAAGAAAGGCGACAAGTTGGAGTGTGAGAACTTTCGAGCGATCACCATCTTTAATGCCGCCTACAAAGTGATATCCCAGATCATCTTCCGTCGTCTGTCACCATTAGTGAATGAGTTCGTGGGAAGTTATCAAGCCGGCTTCGTTGACGGCCGCTCGACAACAGACCAGATCTTTACTGTACGGCAAATCTTTCACAAATGCCGTGAATACCAGGTCCCAACGCACCATCTGTTCATTGATTTCAAGACGGCATACGACAGTATAGACCGCGTAGAGCTATGGAAAATTATGGACGAGAACTGCTTCCTTGGGAAGCTTACGGGACTGATCAAAGCAACGGTGGATGGTGTGCAAAACTGTGTGAAGATTTCGGGCGAACACTCCAGTTCGTTCGAATCGCGCCGGGGACTAAGACAAGGTGATGGACTTTCATGTCTGTTGTTCAACATTGCGCTAGAAGGTGTCATGCGGAGAGCCGGGTGTAACAGCCGGGATACGATTTTCAAAAGATTCAGTCAATTTATTTGTTTCGCGGATGACATGGACATTGTCGGCCGAACATTTGCAAAGGTAACAGAACTATACACCCGCCTGAAACGTGAAGCAACAAAAGTTGGACTGGTGGTGAATGCGTCAAAGACAAAGTACATGCTTGTGGGCGGAACCGAGCGCGACAGGGCCCGCCTGGGAAGCAGTGTTACGATAGACGGGGATACCTTCGAGGTGGTCGAGGAATTCGTCTACCTTGGATCCTTGCTAACGGCTGATAAAAATATTAGTCGTGAAATAGAAAGCGCATCATCTGTGGAAGACAGGCCTACTACGGGCTCCAGAAGAAACTACGGTCAAAAAAGATTCCCCACCGCACCAAATGTGTCATCTACAAGACGCTAATAACACCGGTTGTCCTCTACGGACATGAAACATGGACAATGCTCGAAGAGGACTTGCAAGCACTCGGAGTATTCGAGAGACGGGTGCTTAAGACCATCTTTGGCGGTGTGCAAGAAGACGGTGTGTGGCGGCGAAGAATGAACCACGAGCTCGCTCAGTTCTACGGCGAACCCAGTGTCCAGAAGGTAGCTAAAGCCGGAAGGGTACGATGGGCAGGATATGTTGCAAGAATGCCGGGCAGCAACCCTGCAAAGATGGTGTTCGCTTCCGATCCGGCAGGTACGAGACGGCGTGGAGCGCAGCGAGGTGCAAGGTGGGCAGACCAGGTGCAAAACAACTTGGCGAGCGTGAGGCGCATTCGAGGATGGAGAGATGCGGCCTCGAACCGTGTATTGTGGCGTCAAATTGTTGATTCAGTGTTATCTGTTTAGATCTAAACTAAGTAAATGAAAGGTTGATGAAGACAAGAAATGTTTATGATGTAACGATATGGAAAGCGATACGAGGACGCAACCAATCTAGCCCGTCTTCTGCACAGTTGATTGTGATCCCAAAACGATTAAAAAACATCGATCTTACTTTACTTGATGAGGTTTACGTTTTTTCATACCTACAACTACGCAAAGCTTTAATACATAATTTACAAACGTCAAACTGTTTTACACTTTTTGATGGACATAATTAATTAATCTCATGAATAACAAGTTCTTCTAACCGATTCTAACCGTTCTTCTGTGATACAAAAATATCAAACTCATTCCTAATGGTGCATGCGAATCGAGAATTTCATCGACATGAGCACCGAAACCTTACCCATATCTCTTGTCTCGTTAGTGTCGGAACGGAATGTGCTAACCATATTTCAAGTTAAAAATTAACTTTCTAATTTTGTTCCGCTTTTCCGCATGATTTACCCCATGGCGAAAAAACTGTATCACATTCAGAGGCAGCGGGTGGAATCCCGTTATGTAACAGTATGTGAGGTGAGAAGCCAAAAATGGTAGAGGTCATGTTTTATGCGCTCATCCATTCCCAACATATATTCAGTATCTAAGTCGCTGTAACTACAGAAAATGTGCAACATATAATATACTTCATATCGGCGACGTGGAGAGGGGCCATCCGGGTGAAACTTCTAACACCCCCGTGTATGGAATCGCACTTGTCAAGCTTGGGTGTGAAGCAGGTTGGGATGCAGAAGGTCACCTTTCTCAAGGGATATCAGTTGAGAGATAGTGTTCACATTTTTATCATCATATCGCTTTTGTAACAGCTATTCCCGATAAAAGTCAAGCATCACACATCCAAAAACTTAGCTTTCTAGTGTCAAATATGATATGAACTCTAACATTCGTCACTACACGCAGCATTTTGACAAAATGTTATCTTCAAAGGTTCTGGAAGTTCAACAACTCCAAGCTAAAGACAGGAAAGCATTCTCGCTACGGTAATTCTTAACGATAATGTATAACATTTTTAATGAGGTAAAATCATGACCTGGGTCTTCGCCGCGTTCGCCGTCGCCACTAGCTCTTCCAGCTAGTGAGGTATACTTGATGCAGATTGCAGATGGTACTTGACCTTTAGTCGATGCTGCTGTTGCTTGTGCGGTTCCAATGGTAGAAGGGAATTGCTCGACGGTGGGCCGACATGGTCGATTATTTCATCTCGTTGATAGCTAGTTCTTTTTCGGGATAGTTGAAAGCCTTCATCCGCATTTCCCACCCTTACTGGTGGCCCGATGATTATCACCTCAGTTGGCGCAATTTAGGTCAGCTACCTCCATTTTGTCGCACTTTTCCTTTGTCCAATACCGGCTGTAATGCCCAACATTGCAGCAGTTCGTACCTTGCGTTACATCGCAGCGAACAGGCCAGTACCGCTCCCAGCCGACGACAGTGTAATTAATTACTCCGACCAGCTTTAGGTCCCTGGCCTCGGCATTTCTTCACATTGTCTTGTGAGCGAATTTGTGCACGGTGACAGGCTTGAGTCCACAGCCCTATAGCTCGGCGATCAGTTCTTCCTCCTTCATATCGTGGAGCCCTCGCAGCAAACCCTTGAGCGGCTTCGTGCCATGGAGGTCATGATTACAGAACTCATACTTGTGGTGATATCGTTTCATATCGTGTTTTGTTGTCAAACCGATCATTGCACCGGGACACAACTCTAAATGAAGTTTTCAGATTAGTCCAGTTTTACCTAGTATTACACAAAATTGTATGATTTCTGCTAATAAAAATGTAGCCCAGATTTCCTCTATTTTTTCTAACTCTTCCGTTTGTTAACTCTCATTGTAGGACGGCACCTTCTCTGTGGTGGACTTTATGGAGGCATTCCAGGAGCACGAGGTACAACGGGTGCTGCGTGCCTATCCGGAGACGATCACCATGGACGTACACTGCGCCCCGGTTGGCAACTGGCAAGCCATTCAGGACAAAACCTTTGCCCGACTCTGTCGCATCCGTCTGAATCCAGTCGATGTGCTGAGCTCGGGCAGCGAAAAGTTAAATGCATTTGTGGACTATCTAGCATCGATGATCGTACCAACGGAGATCTCCGAACTGTTGGAAAGCTCCGACGTGGTCGGCAATATCCGCTTCAGCCATCCGACTCTGTATGTCTTCCCCGGTGGACAAGGCGACGCCGCATTGTTTGGTATAAACGGATTCAACATGCTGGGTAAGATCATCTACAAGGAAAAAAAGTGTGTTCAAAACTAACAAACTGATTTTTCTCAACAGTGGACGGCGGCTTCAGCAGAAAATCATGCTTCTGGGACTTTGTTCGCCATCTGGATCGCTTAGATGCTGTGCTGATGACTAGGATCAACAACACCAACATCAAGGGCATCTCAGCTGTAGTTGAACGGAAACACGAAGCTCACGTCTATCCCCAGATTGGGCACTTTTTCTGTAACATTCCTGAGCGAAAGGGACTACTCAGTCCTGACGGTGATAAAGATCGTGATCCTTTGCTGGTAGACCTCATAGAGGAGGGTCATCAAATAGTAAACAACCTTAAGACATTGAACCTTAAAGCACAAAACTGCTACCGTGATGCTGAGCCTATTAATCTTTATCATAAAGTCGGTCACGGAACGCTAGACATGTACGTCATAAGTCCAGCGAAGGATTCCAAAGAAGTCAAAGAATTCCTTGCTAAATGGAATGCAGCTGATCCAAAGCTGTTCTCTCCAAAAGATTCTAAAGAGTTTGTATTCCCCATGCAGAACATAATATCTATCTGCGCCCTATTAGTTTGGACACCGGCAAATCCAGAAGACAACATAACCCGAATTCTCTTCCCTGGATCCGCACCAGAGTACAAAATCCTTGAAGGATTAGAAAAGATGAAGAGCGTGGAATTCATGCGCCAACCGGTGTGCACAGTCAAGTCAATAGCGTCGAGCATCTCGACACAAACAATCATGAAAAAATCACTAAAATCATCATCCATCGATAAGATCATTCCCGAGCCAATCCTTCCGTCCAAGTCAACGAAACCATCTGAGAAGGATAATAAGATTTTAGACAACAAAATGAAAATGATCGACAATAGACTGGCCGACTCCACCAAAAGCTCATCGGACATGATGGATAGCTCGGCGGATGAAGCTAAACTGGAAAAGCACATCACCAAGTCAAGCGTTGCAGCCATTACCACGGCTAAAGTCACTGTTAGCAAATCCAAAGTAATTAAAACGACGTCTACCGAATCGACAAAGAAAATTGATAGCATGCTAATTGAAACCAGCAAAAAAATTGACCTCGACGAGAAAAAGGACTCATCCGATGCAGGTTCTGAAAAAGACGAAAATGAAAAGAAGGAAACTGCTGAAGATTCCATTCCTGAGAAGAAACTAATTCAAGACAGAAAAGACGACGAGTCGAAAGAATCCAAAAAAGAAGAAACCGTAACAGCGAAAGACGAAACCAAAGCAACTAGAAAGGTTTCTGACAAACCTACCAGACCGATAACAGCTCGTTCAAGATTCGACACAAAACCACCAAAAGCGACAACGAAAACCATTAAGAAGAAAGAAGATACTAAATCTTCACCAACAACTCCGAAGAAATCAGTTGAACCCAAACTTACCAACGGTGTTTCGAAGGACGATGAGCCGAAGAAAGCAGCAGGTCCTCCAAAAACAACGAAACCGATGACAACCAGACCTGGTAAGGCAAGCCCGAAGAGTACACCCGCTAAAAGCGCAAAGGATGCCAATAACCGTAAAGTTCTGGAAGCCCGTCAACGACCCGCTGCTAAGCCCGCTCCGGCAAAGCGAGATTCGACGGAGAAGAAGGAATCACCCCCAAAAATTGAACGAAAACCGATTTCTCGCCGACCTAAGGCACCCGCATCGGCCGCTCCAGTCGGAGGAAGCCCGGTAAAGGCGAAGAAAGTCCTCAAATCCGAAAAGGATGCTGTTATACGCAAAGCCAAACTAGATAAGAACGGTACCACCGATTCCAGTCTAGTTTCCACACCAAGTGCGGATGAGGCCGGAGTCGCTGTACAGAAGCGCATAGTCGATTCTGCAGTATCTACTACGACAGCTGGTTCGGATATTGACTCCATCCAACAACAACACTTGGACGAACTTAAAGAGGAACAAGAAGCGGTTCGAGAAATTGAAGCCGTCTTCAAACGTGACTCCGAAAAAATCAAACGCCGAGAAGTTCTTTCGGAGCATCGTGAGATTCAGGACAGTGCCACAGAACCCGAAGAAGAGGAGGAGTACTTGATCATTGAGAAGGAGGAACAGTATACCGAAGATTCCATCAACGAACCAGAAAGCAGCGCAACGAAGGAAGAAGAGATTCAAAAGCATCAACGGGACTCTCAAGAATCCGAGAAGCGCAAGCGCGATAGCCTAGACGATGAAAAAGAAGAGAAGGCTGACGTCGGCAAAATTGAAGGTGAAACGGCTGCTGTAGTGGAAATTATCGAAGGTGAGAAAGACGAGGAACAACAGGAAGAGGAGGTTCAGCAAGACGACAAAGAGAATGTCCTGGAAAAGGAGGCGGTCGAGGATGTAAAGGAGGAACCCAGAGAAGCAGAGAAGCTGTCGCCCAAGCATAAGCAGGACATCGAAGAAGAAGTTCAAGATATTATTGCTTCGGCTAAGGAAATTGCCAAGTCGAAAATGGAAACATCTATGGATGGATTAAAAACGGAGGAAATGTCATCAATCAGCCCGGACGAGAAAATGAGCAGTACGAAAAAGACAAGTGATACGCGAGAAGAGACCGAACCAGAGCCAATTCAAAAGGAGCACATTGAGCCGCCTCACGAGAGTCACCACGAGGAAAGAGTGTCCGCTACGGCGGAATCTGGCGCAACGACCACGGCTCCAACTTTACCTGAAGATGAACGTATTCCGTTGGACGAAATCAAGGAAGATCTCGTGATTGAAGAGAAGCACGTCAAGGAAGAAACGAAGGAAGTCGAGATTGCACCTCCACTTCCGACCGTCTACGAGCCACTAGAAAGGCCAACACCAGCGAAAATGCACTTCAGTGCACAGCAAGCCCACATGAGGGATGTTGTCAAGACCCCAGATGAAGTTGCGGACTTGCCTATGCACGAAGAGGCTGATTTTGAGGAATACAGCGAGGACAAGGATAAAGAAGATGGAAAAGAACGAGATATTAAGGAGAAACCTGAAGTTGCTGATACAGCACAAAAGCAGGAGACTGATGTGAAGCAACCCGAGAAGACTGATAAAGTAGTAGTGGATAAATCGGCGGAAAGTGATAAACTATGTGATACAGTAAAAGACGCCAAGCAAGAAGTGCAAGAGGTTGTTGAAAAAGTAGAGATTGACACAATGGTCGAAAAACCACCAAAACTAGATACTCAGCAATTAGCTAAGGATAAACAAGACGAAGCTGCCGTTCTTGAAGATCTCGAATCACAGATCATTTCCACTGAGCCAGAGATTAAGAAACAACCGGAAGTGGTAAAGTTGGAACAAGAACCAGAACAAGTCATTGTCGATGATGAAGAAGACAAAAAATCAGTCCACGAAGATGTGATTGTTGCCACAAAGGTCGAACCAGTAATTCCGGTAACAGAGCCATCCGTGTTGGACGAGATCTGGAGTGCACCTCAAAAGGTAGAAGAGAAACTAGACGAACTGAAGCAAATAATCGACGATAAGGCGAAAGAAACAACATCGGATCTAGTGGCCATGAAAGACGAGATGATCAAAGAAGTGATTGAACGCAAGGAAGATGTTTTGGATAAGGTCAAACAAGAGATCATCGATACAGACAAGAAAGTGAAGGAGACGGTTACCGAGCTAGGTGAAGAAGCCGAAAAGGTTGCTGTACAATTTGCTGGAGAAATTGTCAAAGATCTTAGCGGCAAGGCCGACGCTGTTAGTGAAGAATTGCACGAAAAAGCTCTACAACTTGATGAGAAGTTGGCATCAGAAGTAAACAAAATTAAAACTGGTGTTGAGCAAGTTGCTACTAAAGCGGAAAAAGTCCTCGATACCATAGAAACCGAGAAGAAAGAGCTTGAAAAATTGGCAACTGACATCAAACAAGAGGTATCTGGAAAAATTGACGAAACCAAAAAGCAGATAGATGCCGAACTGAACAAGGCAGCGGAACAAGTCCAGGAAAAGGCCAAAAGCGGGATTAGTTCATTCTTTGGTGATATCAGTGAGAGTATCAAATTGGGAATAGAGAAAGTGGCCGATAAGGTGGAAACTAAACTCAAAGATAAAACCGAGCAAATTGAAACTCGTCTGCAAGAGGTAAGTGACAAAATCGAGGAAATGAAAGGCAAGGAAGTAGTTGAGGAAGTGTGTGAAAAGAAGGAAGAAGCCAAGGCTCCGGCATCATCAGACGCAGCCGTTGGCTTTGAAACGCCGTTTGGCTACGAGCGTACATTCACACAAGAATTAAGAGAAACTCATATAACAACACTCGATTCCCCGATATCTGATGGCGATAAAATTGTAGATTTAAAGTCTACAGTGAAAATTCCGCAGAACATTGATGAAGATAAAGAGCTGGAAGAGTTGGAGTCCAAGCAGATGACTGGTTCGTATATTATTGAGGAAGTCAAATATTCAAGCTTTGAGGATGCAAATCTTCGTGAGATCAAGGAGGAGGAGGAGGAAGATCGTGTTACCCCACCTCAGAAAGGCTCATCGCCAAAGCTTGAGCCATTAGTTGCTCCACCACGTGCCAGAACCCCAGAAGACGTCGCTAAGATTGTGGCAAATGTTGCCGAAGTTCTGAAGTCTGACAAGGATTTAGAAGAAATAATTCCAGACTTTGATCCACATGAGCTGGAGCGTAAACTATCGCAAGGAATCGCGCGTGAAGAAGATGTTGGTACTGTTCAACGAATGCTGGTTACCGCTAGTAGTGAAGATGGTGGAGAAGAAACGGTCATCTGTCCGGATGGAACAATAACGTTTTCCAAATCGGCGACACCAGAGCCTCCAGCATCTGGAAAAACCACCCCAGAGATCAAGGTTGATGATAAAACTGTCGAAAATGAACTATCGGGAGTGAAACATGAAAAACCACAACTACCAGAAGTGAAACAAGATGAAAAGTCCAGTCCAGCTTCATCTGGCAAGTCTTCACCAGATTTGAAAACTTCGCCAACCTCGATTGAAGAAAAAGACAAACATGAACTGCCAGAGAAGGTTGTTATTGAAGCTAGAAAGACTCCCGATAAGGCAACAGAAGATCGCAAGGAATCCATTGCGGATCAGTATGACCAAATCGACGATTCTAGACGTGAGTCCGCTATTAGCACTTTCAGTGAACGCGACTATACAAAAGACGAAAGCTCAATTCTTGACGAACGTGACTCTTCTAGAGCACATTCGATTTCAAGTCACATTAGTGATTTGAAAGAAGATGCAGCCGATGCCAAATCGGCAGCAGATTTCATCAAAGAATCAGATAAGCAGCAAGACGTATTTGCTGAACCTGAGAAGCAAAAAGATACCTCGGCTAAGAAAAGCGAAGAATTGTCAAGTCCGGAATCGATAACTAGTCAAAAAACAGTTTCAGAGAAGTCTGTCGCTGCGGAGGCAGTTGCTCCAGCTCATCCAGATGAGAAATCGCCACTCGATGATAAATCCAAGAAAGAGTCATCTAGGCCGGAATCGGTAATTAGTCATGCAAGTGAAAAAGCGCCCTCAGACAAGGTATCTGAAGCAGCCGAATTATCACGCCCGCAATCTGCGGCATCAGCAGACAAATCGCCACAAGTTGAAACTAAAGTTGGTACGTCGAAGGATCAATCACGACCCGAATCAGCTGCTTCGCATCTAAGTGAAAAGTCTGGGACAAAATCTGAGACACAAGAACCATCTCGGTTAGAATCAGCAACGCCAGAAAAACTGAAGCAAGATGTCGTGAAAGAAGCTTCTCGTCCCGAATCTGCTGCTTCTCATGTTAGTGAGAAAGGACTTGCGGATAAAGTTGAAGCTCCACAAGAATCACAACCAGCATCGCGCCCAGACTCGTCAGCTGTTACTGAACGACTTGAAACAGAAGCCGATGATAAATTACAATCGCGTCCGGAATCGGTTGTCTCACACGTCAGCGATAAACAATCATCTGATAAGATTGATATCAAACTGGAAGAAACAACTAAATCATCCAGACCAGAATCCGCTGCTTCGCATGTAAGTGAACCAATTTCTTCAGAACAGATAGAAACTGCAACTGAAGAAGTTAAAAAATCTTCCCGGGCTGAGTCCGTAGCCTCACACATTAGTGAAAAGGAAGCCGAGGAACTGCAACAAGAAACAAAGGAAGCTTCAAGACCTGATTCTGTTGCATCTCACGTTAGCGAGAAAGCCTCCCCTGAGAAGAAGGACGTCAAGGCAGACGAAATCAAGGAAACGTCACGCCCTGCATCGGTTGCATCTCAAATTGATGATAAATCACCCCCAGAGCAGAAACAAACAACTACATCTGAAAAAACAGAAACAAATCTTGGCGAAACTAAAGAAGTTTTGAGACCAGAGTCAACTGCGTCAAATGTCAGCGAAACATCAGAAGTAAAGAAAGACGAAAACAAGGACGTTGGCCACACTGAAAAAGAAGTTGCCAAAGAATCTGTACCATTGACCGCTAGTGAGAAGATTTCCGATAAAACAGAGACTAATCAGGAAAAACCTGCGGAAGATTCACGACCTCAATCAGTCGTGTCACAAGTTGACGAAAAAGCTCCTGCTGAAACAGTGAAAGTAGAAGATGACAAACACGCTTCACGGCCAGAATCTGCTGCTTCTCATATCAGCGAAACAACTTCAGCAGAAAAAGCGGAACCGAAACAGGATGAAACCATAGGTGATATACGTTCCGGATCTGCTGCCTCCCATATCAGCGACAAAGATGAAGGCAAAAAGGAGGATTCCAAAGAAGTATCACGACCCGAGTCAGTGGCTTCTCACACCAGTGAAAAACAAGATGTTAAGGACGACACGGCTTCAGTAAAAGTGGAAACTAAATCAGTGGAAAGTAAAGAAGTTTCTCGTCCCGAATCAGTAGCATCCCAGGCCAGTGAGAAGATATCTGATGATAAAGATACTAAAAAAGATGTGAAAGAGGACATTAGTTCTGAAAAAGGGGAAACTAAATTAGTAGAAAGTAAGGAAGCTTCGCGTCCCGAGTCTGTAGCATCTCATGCTAGTGAGAAGATTCCAGATGATAAAGAAACCCAAGAAGATGCGAAGCACGACATTACTTCCGAAAAAAGCGCTACTAAGTTAGAAGAGAATAAGGAAGTTTCACGGCCCGAATCGGTAGCATCTCATATCAGCGAGGCAGTTACTAGTGAAAAAGAAACGAAGGAACAATCACGACCAGAATCAGCTGCTTCTCATATCAGTGAGAAAATAACCACTGAAAAAGATGACACTAAAGAAGCATCAAGACCTGAATCAAGAACATCCCAAGGCAGTGGAGCAGCGGATACCAAATTGGAAACATCGCAGCGTTCAGGATCAGTTGCTCTGCAAAATAATGAGGAACTTTCACAAACTAAACAAGAAGAGAAAGATCTTTCACGAGCCGAATCGGCGGCTTCTCATGTCAGTGAACAAGCATCCGAAAAATTAGATGCAAAGTTGGATGATTCTAAAGAAAAATCACGACCTGAATCAGTTGCTTCTAATATAAGCGAAAAAGCTGATATTGTTAAAGAGTCTTCTCAGTCAAGTGGGGTTCCATCGCAGCTTGGCGAGAAGACAGAAGAATTGCGACCCGAGTCAGCAGCTTCCAATGTGAGTGAGAAGACTTCAGAGAAACAAGATACCAAGCAAGAAGGAACAGAAGAAGTTCTGCGACCTGAATCAGTTGCTAGTGATAAGACTGTTGAAAAGGTAGATTCCAAACAGGAAGAAATTAAGGATGTTTCAAGACCCGATTCGGTTGCATCGCATTTGAGTGATAAAGCTACTAAAGATAAACAAACGAAGCAAGAAGAAGTTTCGCGGCCAGAATCGGTCACTTCGCAAGCGAGTGAGAAAGCATCTGAGGACATACATACAAAACAAGAAACATCAACGGCAGAAACGGTTACATCTCATCTGGGTGAGAAAGCTCCGGAAAAACATGAAGAAGTACCACGACCGGAATCTGCCACATCTCATGCAAGTGATAAGACTTCGGAGAAGTCAGATGCCAAACTAGGGGAACCAAAGGAACCATCACGGCCAGAATCGGCTGCTTCTCATGTGAGTGAAAAAACTTCTGCTGAAACAGTAGATGTGAAAGACTCTACTAGCCCGATCACTGGAGATGTCAAACAAGCAGATATAGAAGATCATAAACCAACAGATTCAGTTGTTTCTCATGTAGATGAGAAAAAACCTTCTGTGCAGGGAGAAGTCGAGGTTGTGTCAAGACCAGAATCAGTAGCTTCTCATGACAGCGTTAAAGCTCCTGAAAAGGAAGATTCCAAGAAAGAAGACGTTAAAGAAGTTTCACGACCAGAATCAGTGGCTTCAGAAGTAAGTGAGAAAATTACTTCTGAGAAAACTGAAACCAAGAAAGAATCCGTAGAGGTTGAGCAGCTGAAATCAATCGCATCTCAAGTCAGCGAAAAAGTCACAATCAATAAATCGGACATTGAACTAACCGAGTCGAAGAAACCAATCCAACAGGAAACAGTAACTGACAAGACAGAAACAAAATCGGAACTGAAGGATTCCTCGCGGCCACAGTCAGCTTCATCTCAAATTAGTGACAAGGAACCATCGAAGGATGGATCAAAATCAGAAGACCGGTCTAGGCCTGAGTCCGCCATAAGTGAGAAAGCGTCATTAGCTGAGGACAAAGCTACCGAGTCCAAAGACGATTCTGCAAAATCAGAGGAGAAGGGTGATTCTCGACCTGCTTCTGAAAGTTCGCATGTAAGTGAAAAACATTCTCCCGCGATGAAAGATTCTTCACGTCCCGATTCTGCAGCAAGTCACGTCAGTGAAAAGGGGTCATTAGATCAA
This sequence comes from Armigeres subalbatus, assembly GCF_024139115.2. Lineage (NCBI taxonomy): Eukaryota > Metazoa > Arthropoda > Insecta > Diptera > Culicidae > Armigeres > Armigeres subalbatus. Next base: position 17,736,930 of record NC_085141.1, read on the forward strand.
ACACTTCCACAGAAAGAAACATCACCTCCAGAATCAGCTGTTACCGACAAATCACCTACAAAGGATACTAAGCCAGAAGAAAAGTCATTGCAAGGAAGTGAATCCCGTCCTTCTTCAGTAGCAAGTCACATTAGCGAGAAGGTATCTTTGGATAAAAGTTCTGAAAAAGAAGAATCTAGACCTGCATCAGCCGTTAGTCACATAAGTGAGTCAGGCCCATCGGAAAAACTCGACGTAGTAAAATCAGAAGATAAAGATGTATCGCGTCCGGCGTCAACGGCAAGTCATGTGAGCGATAAAGCAGATGCGGTTGATGACAAAATCGCTACAGTCAGTGAAACGGGGGCGAGTCAACCAAGTAAGAATGAGCCCTCATCGACTAGCGAGAAAGTGGTAAAAGACACATCAGATTCTGCTCCGATTGACCAAAGTCAAGCTTCACGGCCAGAATCGGTCGCTAGCGACAAGTTAGACAAATCACCAGCAGTGGAATTGAAGCTAGCTAATGAAGAACACTTGAAGTCAACGTCTGTCTGTGAAAAGGAAACTCCCAAGGCAGCATCTGAAAAGGAATTGTCCAGACCTGTGTCGGCTGCCAGTAACGTGAGTGACTCAGCACAACATGCGTCGCGACCCGAATCAGCACAGAGCCACGTAAGCACCAAGACTCAAGAAACGGATAGTGTCCATAAGGAAGATTCCAAAGAAGAAAAAGCCACATCTCAACCAGTATCTGTCGCTAGTTCAGTGAGTGATGAAAAAGCACAAGCCCAACCAGAAACTGTAGCATTGAAAGAGTCAAAAGTTGAAGATATAGAATCATCTCAACCAAAACCTGCAAGTGTTGCTTCAATCGATAAAGTAGGTGATGGGGATTATTCGCGACCGGAGTCACCAGCAAGCTTTTCCAGTGACAAAATCGAAACTTCAAAAGAACCTGCATCAGCGCATGTAGAGAGGGACTTAGCCCGCCCGGATTCTGCTTGCAGTTATCACGGCGAGCCGATTCCTGATGAGAAGACATTCTCTCGTCCGCAATCCCCGGATAGTTTTGCCGAAGATAAACTGGAAGAAACGAAACTGGAAACTGAACTTGTACATAAATCGGATGACACCTTGACGCAAGAAACAAAATCAGTACCAAAAGAGGATTATTCTGAGCAGAAAGAATTCTCACGACCAAGCTCACCAGCTAGTTGTGGAGATGAACCGGAACTTACATCAAAGTCTCCCGACTCAAGGGTTCCCGAAAAGAATCTTGCTAGAAAGGATTCCGTGGAAAGCTATCATGGGGAGCCAATCCCTGGCGAGAAACAATTTTCAAGGCCTGATTCTCCAGCGAGCGGTGGTGAAGATGACATTGTTGACAATGCGATTAAATGCCAAGAAATCTTGAAACCTGAATCAACTAGCAGCCTTGCTAGCGAAAAGGATAAATCACCTATCGTCAATGGAGATGATGCATCCGAACATGCAATTGAGTCCAAAGAAGCTTCAAGACCTGCATCAACTGCCAGCCACACAAGCGATAAAGATAAGTCCCCTGTCGACTGTAGAGAAGACGCTTCTGAATCTGCGATCAAGTCTAAGGAAGCTTCAAGGCCTGAATCAACGACCAGTCACACAAGTGATAAAGATAAGTCACCTGTCGCTAGTGAAAAAGACGCGTCTGAATCTGCATTAAAGGCCCCGGAAACTTCAAGACCTGAATCAGCTGCCAGTCATACAAGCGATAAAGATAAATCACCTGTCGTTGGTGAAGTGAAATCGCTGAAAAAGGACGAAGGGCAAGCTTCAAGGCCAACATCGGCAGCGAGTCACATTTCAGAAAAGTCAACTACCATTGAGTCTAAAACTGAATCACGAAGAGAATCAGCCGTACAAGAAGACCGCCCGTCATCAGCAATGAGCGACCATGAGGATGAACGGGAAGAGAAAATCATTTTAAAGGAATCTCGATCAAAATCGCTCTCAGCCGTCATGTCTACAACAACACAGCGTATCGGGTTCGAAGGTAGTGCTTTGGGCGTACTAGATGAAAGTGCTGCTACATCACGTGATGATTTACATATATTGAAAACTCCCCGCGAAAGCATCACTAAAATAGAAGAGATGTCATTTACTGAAAGAAAGGTACAGCCTATTGCTTCAAAAACGACTATGTCACTATTTGGCCCGAGTCAGTTCCCGGCTGAAGAAAAGCAGGAATCTACGGGATTCCCAGTGGCGGGATCCGAACATGAGAGTCCCGATCAAACTGATTCAATAATCCCAGGGGTCGATCGACTTTTGAAAGAAACCGCCAGTTCAATGAAGGAAATTGAAAAAATGTCTTCGACTGTTATTTCAATGATTCAGACAACGGAGAAGAAGGCGGAAACTGTCAAACAGGACAGCAAAAGCTCAACACTCGCTTTCCCTCTACTTGACAGTGGTAAATCAACTCCAATGTCAGTCGAAAAGGATAAATCTCAAACTTCCAGCATTAAATCGACTAGTCCTCATGATAAGGATTCGCTAGAAGGAAGCTCAGCGTCATTGAATACTTTTATCGAAAAGGATAGCCTTTCCGAAAGCACGAGCAAACAGGTAACTATCAAGATGAGTGCTGTAGAAGAAATAACTGATTCGAAAACTATGGCTACAAGTACAAAGGTAGAAAGCATTGAATTGCTTGGCGGAACCAAAACTCCACCAACAGCACCGATCAGTCCGAATGTTGGAAAGGAAGACTTCAGTTTGGGACATCATATTGAAAGCACCGTGGCAAGTACCACTGCAACGACTGTCACTTCAACAAGTCAGATGTCTGTCAAGCAACAGAAGGAAGATGCGTCTGGTATTTCAACACCTAAAGAGTCTGTACCGTCTGGAAAGAGCAGCCCAGGTCTAATGTCAGTTCATACAGGTAGTACAGATAGTGCGTCAAAGTCAATCAATCTCGGCCACAGTTCAGGTATTGAAACATCAGAATCATCTCCCAAACCAACGTCCCCATTCCCGAAAGTATTGGATACGTTGAAAACGGATGATGTAAAAACAAGCTCTGGAATGAGTACTCCAGATATGACTCGCACCTCTACACCGGATATGGTTGATTCTCAAATTGAGCGCATTTCCAAAGACTTAAAAGATGAAGTGAAAGAGGAGGTAACTACCACGACCACCACTACGACAAAGCGTTACATAATTAAAGATGGCGAAAAGATTGAAGTCGGAAGTACTGTCAAGACAGAAGTTTCAGGTGATTCCAAAAAGGATGACATTAGCAGTGCGGGTGAATCATTGTCGACTTCTACAACTACCACTACTACTACTACAAAAGCTGTTAAGGAGGTCATCAAAACCCCAGCAAATCTCACTTTGTCCTCAACAGAAGATCGTAGTTTAACTGACGAGTACGACGAAAAGGATGTCCTTTCGCCACGATCGGATATTTCTTCAGGACAAGCTTCACGAATTGTGGCTGGCTGGCATGACGAAGATGTTCCCGGATCGCCTATGAGTGTTACTTCCCAAGCCCCACTATCACCAAGCACGAAATATACCTACGACTATGAATTACAACATTCGAGTTCCGGTGTTAGCAAGAAATCCGATATAGAAATCGATGATAGCCAGGATGAAATACCTCCGCAATATGGAAGTGATGAGGTCAAGTCGGCTATCACCATTGTTTCGGCTTACAAGCCAGATCCCATGAGTACCTCGTTCTATGGACAGCTCCCAGACGTATCGGATTCAACAATTACTACTTCTACAACAACTACAAAATCTGTTCCTATTCCAATCACTGCTGGCAAAGCATTCACCAAGACTTATATGGAATACGCATCCAGCGGTGACAGCAGCGTAGATTCCAGTCATCTCCACAAGGCTAGCGATCGCAAGTACCTAGACGAAGCCGATCTTGACTTCGAAAAGGTGTTCACCAAGTCCGACAATGTGGATTTGATGACCCAGTCAATGCACTTCTCCAGTGAAACGGAATTTATGGCGGGTACAACAACCACATCTTCCGCTATGACGACGGTGGCCGATAGCAGTAAAAAGGAACTGGACTTCACTGCCAGTGGTCTGCCAGCCACAGTGACGGCATTGCAAGCACAAACCACACAGGCTACCACAGCACAGTCTAGCACTACTGTTACGACCAGTGGAAGTAGCACTCAACAGGCTCAGTCAGACAAAGAGAAAGATACTCTGGCTTCGTGGGGAAAGCCACTGGGGCTGCCCTCTCCAGCACCATTGAACGACGAGAACATGAAGACTACCCCCAAGAAGGAACGCAGAATGATCCTCAGCAAGACGAAGCTAAACAACGAAAAGAACCTACGGAAACGGTCGGAATCGCCCATCAAGGCTGCGAAGAAACCTTCCCCGGTGTACGTTGATCTGTCATACGTACCGCATCACGGAAATTCCTACTACGCAAACGTGGAATTCTTCAAACGGGTCCGAGCTAGGTACTACGTCTTCTCCGGAACGGAACCGAGCCGCGAGGTGTACAACGCCCTACTGGAGGCAAAGCAAACCTGGGAAGATAAAGAATTAGGTAAGTGGCCCTAATGGAACAAATTAAATTGCATATAATTCGATAATGGCAGTTCTTTTAATGTCATATTCTAAGGTTATTATATCTTGTTTCAAATAATTTAATTAGTTTGGGTAACTTAACATTTCACATTTTTCAAATTCATCACATTAACTTTCAATACATAATTAGACAATGATATACGATTCTAATCAAAAACATGAATAAGTCACCTAATGACAAAACCACTCTTAGAGGATTTCTGCATATTAAAAACTCAACATGTTTGTACTCCCAAACTGAAGTATTTACGGCCCATAGAAGCATAACTGTCCCATATAGTTTTTTATCAACATTCATTCGCATACTTGTTTACGTCCGAACGCGCTTGCGAACGAAATTTTATGTGCCAAATCAAACGAGGAAACGATTCGTACGAATTGGATTCGTTCGCCCGTCCTTTTCTTTCATACTTTTTTGAAGTGATAAGTCCGTGAATGGGTGATTGTAATGTGCACACAAAATGTATTAATTGTTCAATATAAGCTCAGCGCTCACCAGTTAATGAACGGAAACGGCCTACGACTAATACTAATTGATCCGCCTCCAAGAATATGCCCATTCGCAGCACCTACTTTCAACACAGCCTTCCGTGTCGGGACACCTGGAGATCACCATTGTAGACAGAATCACAAATCGACCACGTTCTGATTGATGGACGGCACTTCTCCGACATTATCGACGTCAGGACATATCCTGGCCCTAACGTCAACTCTGACATTATGGTTAAACTGACGGCCGTCGCGGTACGATCGAGAGCGACTGAAGCAATCTGATATCGCCGCTGCATACGAGCAGCATCTAGAGACATCCTTCTCTCGTTGGGGCCTCTCCAGAGGATTGCCAGAATACAGTTAGTTAAAGCAGTCTGCAGTCATTAACGACGCAGCGGACAAAGTCGGCGGAACGATCGGTTCGAAGAAGAGTGTAGACAGATTCTGGAGGAGAAAGACGCAGCTTTGCCGTTTAGCATTAGCATTGTTAAGCCCAAAACGCAAAATATCACCGTTCCGCTGAATTCCGTAGGGGCCTTTACGGTGTAATTCGTAGATTGGACACGAGTGAATAAAGGGAGGGGTCCCTGATTCCAGTCTACGATAAAATTATCAAAAGCATAAGGATTACTACTCCTGGCCACGCCCATCTTAACCGTAACTAGGGAGAGGAAGGGTATGTAGATGTGGTACCATCAAGTTGACTATCACAATAGAGTTCAAAAACGGCTGCCACAATAACCGTCCTTGCTATCACCTCGCGTTTTTGGCGGCACAAATGTCAATTTATAGGTGATTAGCACAACTGAAAAACATTTTTGTGTGCATGCTATGACTGAGCAAAGATGAAAAACTGCTTTTCGTTGTTGCCTATCCCTTCTTTTGGAGTTATTTGTTCAAAATTTATTCATCTGACCCAAAGTCTTGATGAATGATAGAATACTAAATTTTTATTACTATCTACAATACTAAATTAACATTGAATTGTACAGCTTGTTCGAAAATCTACTAGACGCCTCACCAAACTCAAACAAGTTCTCCACCTGCGTAAACATTCGGAGGCACGCTGTAACCGGCTCGTGATATCCAAATGACGTTCTGTGGAATCTAGGTTGTAGCAGATTCGTGGTACGCGACAGCCTTGGAGGAGTACGGAAGTCAGTTTCTCTAGTTAAAAGCTTTCCTACAAACAACGCTTGCTGGATCTTCCTTCGTCGTTGTAACCTGTCCAGTTCAGAAAAAGACTACACCGAACAGGATACGAAGGAAGATTTGAATAATCTCGCCAAGGCAAGTTTCGTAGGGCTAGTCGAATAAATCGCTTCTGTATGCGTTCAATCGTTGAACACCATGAAACCTGGTTTGAACCTCAAACAATCGAAGCTGTTTCCAATATGAGACGAACCAAGGCACAGTAGAGTGATTTCAGACAATATGGGTCTGTGAAATCTTTAGCAATCTTGGCAATAAAACCCAACTAACGAGTGGTTTTAGAGATAACAGCCGAGCGATGTTTGTCGAATGACAGTTTAGCACCTAGCATAACACCTAAGTTCTTAACTTGATACAGTCCCTTCCCGATTTTGGCAATACGACCGGATTTTAATGTTGCCAAAAACGGGAAAAAAATTTCATACAAAATTTCAATTTTTTTTGTTTGCGTGATTGAAGCTAAATACTTAGAATATGTACTACAAAGTATGTGGAGTGTATTTAAGTGATGCAGGTGTACCACAATTGATATTTTTGCGATATTATTCATAATTCGGAGATTGTAGCTCAAATTGGATTCAACTGCGCTTCACTTTAAAAGAGGCCACCGACTTAGCGACACCCTCATAAGAACCACGGGGTTGGATATTGGGGAGGGTATCCGTTGGATCAGGACCATGGCAAATCTAACTCCGTAACACACCACGTTAAGATGTCTACCCGATGTTACGGGACAAGAGATGGAACAGTTGTGCCTTTCTCAAGAAACACGCAAAATCTATCAGCAGCTCAACGCATCCTGCAAAGGCTGTGTGCCGCAAGCCGAGATGTGCAGGGTTAAGGATGGGAGCATCTTGACGGACGAACGTGTGGTGATTGAAAGGTGGGGGCAGTACTACGAGGAACACTTAAATGGCGCTAAGAGTACAGGCAGTGTAGGTCAAAGCAGCGGAGGAGATGACTACGTTAGTTCAGCGGACGATGGAAAACAAACAGGCCCCACCTTGAAGGAAGCCATTTATTTATTTATTTATTTATCATCAGACTAAGGCCGGAGTGGCCTGTGCTGCACATAAAAGACTTCTCCATTCAGCTCGGTTCATGGCTGCACTTCGCCAACCACGCAGTCTGCGGAGGGTCCGCAAGTCGTCCTCCACCTGATCGATCCACCTTGCCCGCTGTGCACCTCGCCTTCTTGTTCCCGTCGGATCGTTGTCGAGAACCATTTTCACCGGATTACTGTCCGACATTCTGGCTACGTGCCCGGCCCACCGCAGTCTTCCGATTTTCGCGGTGTGAATGATGGATGGTTCTCCCAACAGCTGATGCAACTCGTGGTTCATTCGCCTCCTCCACGTACCATCCGCCATCTGCAACCCACCATAAATGGTACGCAACACTTTCCTTCGTGTCCGTAGAGAACTACCGGTCTTATAAGCGTTTTGTAGATAGTCAGTTTGGTACGGCGGCGAACTCTATTCGATCGAAGCGTCTTGCGGAGTCCAAAGTACGTACGATTTCCAGCCACTATGCGTCTCCGAATTTCTCTGCTGGTATCGTTATCGGCGGTCACCAGTGAGCCCAAGTACACGAATTCTTCAACCACCTCGATTTCGTCACCACCGATAGAAACTCGTGGTGGGTGGCTCACATTGACCTCTCTTGAGCCTCTTCCTATCATGTACTTCGTCTTCGACGTGTTGATGACTAGTCCAATCCGTTTAGCTTCGCTTTTCAGTCTGATGTAGGCTTCCTCCATCCTCTCAAAGTTACGTGCCATGATATCAATGTCGTCGGCGAAACCAAATAACTGGACGGACTTCGTGAAAATCGTACCACTCGTGTCAATCCCTGCCCTTCGTATTACTCCCTCCAAAGCGATGTTGAATAGCAGACACGAAAGACCATCACCTTGCCGTAACCCTCTACGGGGTTCGAAGGGACTCGAGAATGCCCCTGAAACTCGAACTACGCACATCACCCGATCCATCGTCGCCTTGATCAACCGTATCAGTTTATCCGGAAATCCGTTTTCGTGCATTAGCTGCCATAGCTGGTCGATCGATTGTATCATATGCGGCTTTGAAGTCGATAAATAGATGATGTGTGGGCATGTTGTATTCGCGGCATTTCTGCAATACCTGACGTATGGCGAACACCTGGTCCGTGGTGGAGCGTTCGCCCATAAATCCCGCCTGGTACTGCCCCACGAACTCCCTTGCAATTGGTGCTAGTCGACGGCATAAAATTTGGGAGGGTACCTTGTAGGCGGCGTTCAGCAATGTGATTGCGCGGTAGTTGCTAGAATCCAGCTTATCGCCCTTTTTGTAGATGGGACACAAGACACCTTCCATCCACTCCTGCGGCAGAACCTCATCCTCCCAAACCTTGTCAATCACCCAGTGCAGCGCTCTAGCCAGTGCCTCACCACCGGGTTTAAACAGCTCTCCTGGTAGTTGGTCAACTCCAGGGACTTTGTTGTTTTTCAGCCGGCCAATCTCCTCCTGAATTTCCTCGAGATTCGGAGCCGGAAGTCGCATGTCCTGCGCGCGTGCTCCTAGGTTCATTACCATACCGCCACTGTTGTGTGCCATATTGCCATTCAGGTGTTCTTCGTAGTGCTGCCGCCACCTTTGGATCACCTCACGCTCGTTTGTAAGAAGGTTCCCGTTTATGTCCTTACACATATCGGGCTGTGGCACGTGGCCCTTACGTGAACGGTTCAACTTCTCATAGAACTTTCGTACGTTATTAGCGCGGTACAGTTCCTCCGTCTCTTCACGGTCTCGATCTTCCTGCTGGCGTTTTTCCTCCGGAAAATCGAGTTTTGTCTGTTCCGCGCCCGTTTGTATCGTGCTTCGTTCGCCCTCGTGCGGTGTTGCAGCAATCTCGCCCATGCTGCATTCTTCTCCTCAACTAACTGCTCACATTCGCCGTCATACCAGTCGTTTCTCTGATCCGGAGCCACCGTGCCTAGTGCAGCGGTTGCGGTGCTTCCAATGGCGGATCGAATATCTCTTCAGCCATCTTCAAGAGATGCTGCGCCTAGCTGCTCTTCCGTTGGGAGTGCCACTTCCAGCTGCTGCGCGTAGTCTTGGGCTAGTCTACCGTCTTGTAGCCGCCCAATGTTAAGCCGCGGCGGACGACTCCGACGCGTGTTGATCACCGTCGAAAGTTTTGAGCGCAGACATACTGCGACGAGGTAGTGGTCGGATTCAACATTCGCACTGCGGTAAGTGCGTACGTTCGTGATGTCGGAGAAGAATTTACCGTCGATTAGAACGTGGTCGATTTGGTTTTCCGTTACTTGATTAGGTGATTTCCATGTGGCCTTGTGGATATTCTTACGGGGGAAGAAAGTGCTTCGGACTACCATTCCGCGGGAGGCTGCAAAGTTTATGCATCGTTGGCCGTTGTCGTTCGATACGGTATGCAGACTATCCGGTCCGATGACCGGTCTATACATTTCTTCCCTTCCTACCTGAGCATTCATGTCACCGATGACGATTTTGACGTCCCGCAGTGGGCATCCATCGTATGTCTGCTCCAGCTGCGCATAGAACGCTTCTTTCTCGTCGTCGGATCTCCCTTCGTGTGGGCAGTGCACGTTGATGATGCTATAGTTGAAGAAACGGCCTTTTATCCTCAGCTTGCACATCCTTGCGTTGATTGGCTGCCACCCAATCACGCGTTGGCGCATCTTTCCCAGCACTATGAAGCCGGTTCCCAGCTCGTTGGCCTAGCGACTTGCAGTTCCATGTTCCAAGCTTCCAATCGTGATCCTTTATTCGTCGCCTAGGTCGTTGCCGATTGTATCGAGTCGTATTATCTTCTATGTCGTTCGTAATATTTGTTAAACAATTAGAGGATTTGAAATGAGTCCATGGGACGAAAATAGAATCTTCAAGATACTTTATCATAATAAAATAATTTTTCTCCTATCATCAGCCTGAAAAAATATCCAAATCATTAAAACGAAAATAAATCAATTTTCTGACATGTGTTTAGAATAATGCAATGATAAGCACAACCAAAATGGGTAATAAAAGCATTCAAAACGTCTTAATCGACCAAAGTTGAAACTATAAATTAGCAAAAAATGCTATTCACTCATCCGTCACCGACATGGTAAATTGAATATTTTTCCTCAATATCAACTCTAATGCCAATCATAAGTCATAGTTATGGAATTTAAAAGCCATTTTTATGGAACGCATAAGTCTTCAATGGAACCGAAAAAGCACTCATTCATAAGTTGTAACTTATGAAAATCCTAATTGTTTTTGCCTGCGTGTACTTTATTTCATGTATACATAAACCTTTTCATGTTCTTAACGATTTTCATATTTTTTTTTTAATCATTTTGCAGAGGTAACTATCATTCCAACCTACGACACGGACGTGCTCGGTTACTGGGTATCGGAGAACGAAGACCTGCTTGCCAAGTATCACATTGACCTGTCTCCGTCGGCCGCACGCTGTACGATCAACCTACAGGACCACGAAACATCATGTTCTGCCTATCGACTGGAATTCTAGGCGAGCGGGATATTTGTAGCATTTTCCAGCGATATTCACACGGTCCACACACAATCCCAGGGTGGATCCTCGCCTGGGGACTCCTCGATTGCCGCTGCGACAGTGGCCTTCGTCGAAGCCTCCAGTGAGGAAGTGCACCATCGCGCATAGATCTCCCCCGGTTTGAATCCCGTAGTAAATAACCCAGGAGAATGCCACCCATCCCTATTCCTGTATACAACACGTACTTGTAGGGTTATGTTTCTAGACCGTTAGGGATCCATAGGATCTCTAGAATTTAGCAACAGGGTCTCTTTCTGGTAGCTGGGAAGAGGCAAACATTTCGAATTTCTTAAATTTATTCCAATGAAATGATTTCGATTTTTTAAGAAAGACATACACACAGATATTCCCACTTACATACATATATTTATACACACAAAAACACACACACATACACATTTAATGTTCTGTAATAGGTGATAGTTAGTATTTATGAAACAGTAGCCTAACAAAGGAGTAAAACAAAACCAATACATAGGAGAAGACAATTAATATGAGCTTAAATATCACGAACACAAACAGCAACCTAAAAACAAACTTCGCTGTAAATCGAACCTCCTTCTCAGTGATAGATAACAGTGCGATCTAACCTCAACTGCTGACCGATAAAACCCAAAGATTCTAGGAGCAAATGCCAAGCCAAATGATCCCAAACTAGTCGACGTCGAGGATAGACACATAAACCGTATCTAGGAGCAAACTCGTACCTATCAAAAAACAAACATGTTAAAAACACACACGACGAACGAGTCGTAGTGAATCGAAATGATTAATTCCATGACCCTACAACAATGCTAGAACAAGGTAGTTAGAGTTGTGATATTGTTTTAAAAATACAATTCTGGCTGCGGCACTAGAAGTAAATCGATTTATTCTTTAAATATAAAATTTACATCAAAAGACCGTGAGCGAAAAAGTTCTTCTTGATCAATACTGAATATTAAAGGTCGTAACTTTTCCTTAGTGTGACAGTGTTTGACCTCATGTTTCTGTTCATTAAAACCAAAGTTATTAGAAATGAGAAACACTACTTCCTTATTGGTTGTCGACATATTGCAATTTCGCAGTGCAACGCAAAATTACGCACGCAACTTCCGTCTAAAGTATTTTTCAGAACATAAACATACACACATACACAAATACAGAAACATGCAAGCGTATGCACCATATTTTAGAGAGCACTTTTGAAACATTCGAACCGACAGCAAAGAAACCGACGCCATTTTGGAAGTATTTTTACAACGATCAACAAATTAGTAGAGGAGCTATGAATGAAACGATTGTTATGCTTAATATTCATGCAAAACGAAAACAAGGCGTGAATTTTGTTAGTTGCACTGCGAGATGGAGACAGTCTAAAGAAGTGAAAGAAAACTAAACGGGACAGTCTAATCAAATTAGTAGAACTAACATTGCGATGAAAATCCTCACAACTTTCACTAATATATTTACGATTATAAAATTTATTGACACGTTGGCCTGTTGAATGACTCAGTTGTCATTCTGCAAAGGCAAATTATCAAGATCGTATATTTTTATATATACAAGCTCGTACACAGGATTGTTGGCAAAGGAGCTCGCCTCCGGCAAAAATTACGGCAGAATGAAATCTGGGAAGTTATTAAGCGATGGTTATTATAAAAAAAAACGTCTTTAATCTTGACTAAACAAAAATCTGCAAATATATACATAAAACAAAAAGAGAGAAAATTGATAATAAAAACAACGCTATCTGATAGGGTGAAAAACTTGTTCCATATTGAGTTTCTCCTTTTCTGTGCAACAATAGATAAAAACGAATCTTTCAATCCATCACGATTCTAAATCTGACTTTAAAATAAACAAATTGATTCCAATGCCAACGCTTGGCGAACCCTGTTATTATCATAAAGTACCTACGTCAACAACCTCTCGCCCAAAACCCAGGTCCTCTTTCTACATACCAGCTATATTATAGTACTCGTTCATCAAGCTGCAAAATCTTTGAAAAGAGCAAGTTTCTTAGATTAAAAAAGAAAGTTATTCTCGAACAAATATTACAATTAAACAGACATACAGTTAATTGATACTTGCAAACAAAGAACAAATCTTAGAAAGTAAAAAAAATCTTAGTGATGTTTACGCCAGCTAAATACTTATTAAAAGAAACAAATAACAAATGTTACGTATATATAGACATCAACAGCTATCACGTAAATATACAAACAAAACAGTGCAGTAGCTTTAGCAACAGAGCATTGTAGTCTTCTGTGTGTACTGGAACTGGAAGCAGAGGATTGTTGAATGGAAATTGACGATTTTTTATATGCAATTTTAAGCTTTTATAGTAGTGATGATGACCACGGGACACAGCTTAACAACTACGGATATAAACCAAAACCGAATCAAGACCGACCCTTCAAAAGGCTTCAAAATACAGTTAGTTAGCGATTATCGAAAACAAAACAAACAAAAGTCCATTCGCATTGTTTCCAGACTGGAACGCAAGGAGTTTCGCTTGGTTGCCATCTATATTTTCGTTATGTTTGGCTACTATTGTAACAAAAAAACCTAATCATTGTCGAAATCAATGAGATTAATATTTTGTGGTCAAGAAGGCTGATGGACAATACCTTGGTAACTTTTTAGAACAAGCATACGGGAAAGTTAGCCAACATTTGAAAATGTTTTTCAATTGATCTAAGCCTTGGTTTCCAACTATTTATTTTCTACTGCGAAATAATTTGCAGACATGCAGTTTTGTGAATGATTATGATTGTTATCAACCGATAGATACCGGAAATGAATCGCGTTGCGGAAACGCATAAAACGTCAGCATAAAACCAATAAAGAAATCGTAACGTTGTGCTAGGGAAATGCCGGAAATGCCTTTTCTAGGAAAGAATCAATGAATTGAAAATCTGTTGTAAAGCAAACATGGGTTGCACCAAAAAGCACGCAAATATTGTACGTAGAGTAATGAACGAACAGCAAACGATGGCTTATGCAAATCAAAAAATGCATGTCAGAAACTTTTTGAATGTGATTTTACAAGCTATATTCAGTTGTTTTAAGTTTTGCAAAGCATAGCTGTGTGTATGTAGTAACGATAGAGCACGAACAAAAATTTTAATTGGTTTGCGCGAAAAATTAACGCAATAAGTTATATTGTTCCTTGGTTCAAGAAAAGATTGCAAAGAGAAGACTAAGATAACACATAAGAAATGATATTAGATTTAAAAAATAACAAGTTTGCAAACACTTTTTGGAGGAAACAAATAGAAAGAACAACACATGTATTTAAATAGCAAAAAAAAATATCAAACCTGTCAGCTGTATTATGATTATGGCAGAGTAAAGAAAACAATTTTAGCTTCATCTAGTCAGTTGATTCAATGTTTCGTCTGTTAAAAGATTCCTTACGAAAACCAAAATCAAAAAAGCCTGCATTGCACCTACTAATTATCATGCAAACAAATCATTCAACTGTTGGTAATTGCTCGAAATAATTAAAACTAACAACAACGTGGAAAAACATTATGCATTTGTCACAAAAGCACAGAAACCTTTGAATCGATACATTTCCAATTCCCCAACGCACGCAGATTCTCGAACACGATCAATATATGAAAGATGAATAAGCTTCACACAAAATCAATGACACGTACCGTATATTTTTGCAATCTATGTCGTTGTAACACATCACGAAGATGGTCATCCGTGAAAACCAGGAATGTAAAATGGTATAATGCTATAACAGAAGATCAAATGAAAGGCAAACCAAACCATTACATAAAATATGAATAATCTATAGAGAAAAAAAAACAAAAACCAACAAATTCCATATAAAACGAATCAATTTAATTGAAAAATATAATCTATTATTATGATGTATGGTCAAACAAAAATACAATGATACAAACAACTGTATTGAAAAAATCAAATAAAAAATATAAAAGTTAAAATGTAAAATCCATGTGTGTTTTTATTTGCCATTTCATATTGAGAAATCCCTGCAAATCTGGCGAATCTATTCAGCTGTTTTTGACGTGCATGCACAACTACTTTACAGCATGTTACACATTTTTTTCTCAATCTTTACTAAACCATTCAGTAATATAATTCGCTTCAATGGCGCTTATTCAGATTTTTTGGATCTGTTAAATAAGTTTTATACAGCCACTAGGGTAGAGAACCATTTGGGCAGCACCCCCTATTCTCGTCAGCAACGTTCATTACTCGAGCGCATTAAAACCGAAATAGGTACATGTTTTTTAGTACATGGTTAGTTTCTGTCAATATCTAGTGGTGTACAAACAATCAAGTCATTTGATTGGAACGCGGTCGAGTTGTTAACGTTGCGGACGAGAATAGGGGGTGCCCCCTACATTTAATTTGATTGAATATTATTTGAGGGGAGAGTAAATTTCGGAATTTACTCAATGTTTTTTTTTTGGTGAAAACTGAAATACCAATTTTGTTGTTACCTAGATTCGAACTCCTCAATCCTCATCTCCTGATTCAATAACTGCTGCTCTGTCATCGCCGTCACTTTGACATATGTAAATAACAAAGAAAATTATGGATGTGCTTCTTCGCATACCTCATAGGTTGTTTTACTAACGCTATTTTTAATTTCGTGCTGTATAAACGTTAGAAAGAGTCCTACATGCTGCTTTTAGCACATAAGCTTAAATATTATACTTTCAGCATTATTTCAACTATTATTCAAACATCCGTTGCTAGTCGTTGAACAGTTACCGTCAACAGAAATATTGCTTTAAATGGCTTGTGTTCTTACACTATCTGCTAGCATCAATGACAGCGCTTTGTCAGTTGCTATAAGAGCAGGAGAATATCTTTGAAGCTGCATTACAGAAACCATTACAGAAAAGATGAAATATTTTCGGCACAACCAAAAGATATTTTAGTTACCAGATAAAGATTGTCGCTGTTGTCGCTGTCCGGAACATGTTTTGCTGGCGAGGATAGGGGATCTAAATGTCAATGAAGGCAAAATACATACGATTTGACAGTTATGTACCACACATGTTTCGGACAACAGAACAAAGGGAACCGAAGCGACAATCTTTATCTGGTAACTAAAATATCTTTTGCACAAACTGACTAGCTGATATTTGGGTAATAGTCGAGTTGAAGTTAAAGGGATCATTTGCGGAGGCTTTTCTTTTATTCAGCATTGGTTGTTAGTTGGGTCGTTATTTCTCACATTATTGGTGATGCGGAATATCTTCTCACAAGCCTAAACCTAATTAAAAATCTGTCCACATGCAGTAAATCGTTTTGTTCGCTGTACATAGCCGTTGATTTTAAGTAGGATAAGTAGGGTGAGTAGGATATATGTCCCCAAATCTCAGTCCATTTTTTCATCTCATGTTGCATTCGCTTTACTTCAATTGCGGAAAATACTCATTTTTTGCACGATTTGTTTTTCATAATCAAACCGAAATAGACTAATTGATACTAGATTTGCAAAGAAGAATACACGTGTCTTGGAGGGACTGGAACCCTCAAACTCCTACTTAATAGGTGGGCAGGATAACACAACAAAACTACTTAAAGGTTTACGGAAAATCCATCAGCATCCGAGTACCAAGTATTGTACCAAGTATTGTTAGTCATTAATGATTAAAACATCAAAATCTATAGCAGAAAAATATTACTGTAATATCAAATCGACAATTATTTTTCTGATTAAAAACTATAGCGAGTATTCTGTAATGGAACAAAATTTTGACATAGATTATCTTCTCATGTTTGATGGTTTACGGCTATGGTTCAAACGCGGAGCTAGAAATAAAACATCCTGAAGACCCATCTGCAATCCTGCGATTTTTTCGCTTGACCCAGACAGATTCAAAACCAAGAACATCACTCTTACTTTTAGGAAATGATTTATGGATTGTACGTTTTTCACCACTTATCAGCCAACACATCTTCCTCTTCATCACTGAATTGCGGAGCAACAATTAGACTAGAACTTCCAGAGAAAAACTCGGTGTTAGCCCCTGAGACTGATGCGTTAGGTAATGGAGCATTTAAACGAGAGACAACGGTTTTGTCTAAAACTATTTTATCGAAATCTGGTCACATATGAGTTGCAGCAACCTATATGAAGCATGTGTGCTGCTAGGGTTACTGTACCAAGACAGGTCTCGGTATTTGAGTTTTTGCGGTCGTATTCGAACTCATTCACAGATGTGAAAAGGATCTACTCATTTACCCAAGCAGTGTCTAAAATGATATGATCAAGATGTCTTTTGACCCTGCGTTGATTTCCATCCAGAACGACCAAATAGTCCCGCTCTCCTAAAATCTTCACCACCACTGCTTCCATCCAACCTGCACGATTGGGATCAGAATAGTCTCTAACATATACATAACGGTCGGCATAACGGTCGTTAGGCATAATGTACGTTAGGCATAATGGACATTAGGCATAAGCAGCCCATGACATAAAGAAGGCAGAATAATGCCAAACGTCCAATCGTAGCAATGCTGTGCACTACGATAACCAATCAAGAAGGTACTCAAAATTTCATGATGATTTCTTGTGCTGTTTTCTGCTAATGCTTTTTTCAATGATCCTTTGAACGTTCTGAACGAAATTTTCCGCGGCACCATTTGTGTCTGGGTGCCCCGAAGCTGTCAAACCATGCTTAATACCATTGGCCGCCAAAAAAGATTTGAACTTCTGCGCAGTAAATTGACCTCGATTGTCGGTAACAATTGTATCCACTAACCCAAAACGAGCTAAACAATCCCCCCGTAACGCTGGGTAGACACCTTTGCGTGGTGTGTTACGGTGTAAGATCTACCACGGACACATTGTCAGCTACAGGCAAATCCTGACCCAACGAATTCCTTCACCAATATCCAACTCCGTGGTACTTATGAGGGTGTCGCTGAGTCGGGGGCCTCTCATTAAGTAAGTACTACATCAACACTTCCTTCCCCTCCCAAGTTACGGTGAAGATGGGCGTGGCCAGGAGTAGTAATCCTCATGCTTTTGTGATTTTTATCCTAGATTGATATCAAGGACTACACCCACCTTGATTTCTGATAGCAATCTGAATAAGGATTTCAAAAGAAAAACATGAGTATCACTAGTGTCCGATCTACGAAGTACACCGTAACTATGCTATGCTTTGGTCAGCGCGTCAATTATCATCAGGTACCATATTCCGTTAACTGGCCCTGCATAGTCCAGGTGGATCCTGGATCACGGCCTTTC
Organism: Armigeres subalbatus; assembly: GCF_024139115.2. Lineage (NCBI taxonomy): Eukaryota > Metazoa > Arthropoda > Insecta > Diptera > Culicidae > Armigeres > Armigeres subalbatus. The sequence continues at coordinate 17,755,045 of NC_085141.1, forward strand.
CGGCCCTGACCATGGAATCAGTTTAGCTAACTCCGAGGACGGACGTTCACTCAAACACTATTGATAAGCTCGTACGTGGTTTTCAATAGCTTTATCAATTCCCATACGTATCCCCTGGCTAGACTTTTCATTTTCACCATACCTAAGTGCGATGAATGCAACTCTTCAAGGACTTTAACGCGTAAACTTGCCGGTACGACCATTCTGAATCCTCTCATCAATATTCCTTCCTCTACTAACAACTCATCAAAAATGTTGCGATAATCGATAATCGTCTCCCCTCAGACAGAGTTTTCGAACCCGAAGCACTTCCTTAATAACCACTTGTAGAACCGAATCTTCTTCGGTACTTCTATCCCAGAACTCTTGTTCGAACACTAAGCTTTTTTTCTGATGAAATGAAATTCAGATAGTTTCCGTCCTCTTTCCACATTTCCCATGATTCTACTGGGTATCTAGAGGCATAATCGGCCACATTTTGGTTGGACTTAACATTTTCCATTTTATAACTAAACCCTGAAATAAAATTAGTCAATCGTTGGATTCTTAGCTAAACCTTTAACAAAACGACCGTAATAATTCACCATGCCAGCAAACGCTCTTACTTCCGATGCATTTTCTGGTGGCTTTGCATCTATTATGTCCTTCAATCTGTTTTACGTTTTACTGACTCCTCGCTCAGAGAACTCAAATCCTAAATACTCCACTTTCGTTTAAAAAAAAAAGACACATTTCTCGTAACATAAAGTTAGTCTTATTTTCAATATTGCTAGAACTCGAGCAAGTGTTTTTGGTTAGTACGTCCTGTGATCATCATATCATCCAAAAAAATCACAACGAAGGGCTACAGTTTTTCTAATTCTCTTTGTACTATGCCTGAAGCAGGCCTGATTCAAAAGGCAATCTATTCATCAAATATACACTTTTATGAGTAGACAACGCACACACCTTTATAGACTCATCTGACAATTCGAACTGATTATAGGCCCGACTAGCTTCGAAAACTTTGTTCCGCATTTCAACTGTCCCATCACTTCCTCAATACGAGGGAGATGACGACAAACGTCTTTCACGAACTTGTTCACCCGTACTTTATAGTCACCGCAAAGGCTAATGGATTTTCCGTCATGGTTCAACACCGGGACCACGGGAATCCCCCAATCAGATGAATTGAATTTTGTTATTATTCCGTTGTTCTACTGATTTTTCTAAGCTGAGCCGAACTTCACGTTGCAAACCACCTGCATGTGGCCCTTCTTTCGACAGTTCCGACAGGTAGCGTTCTCCCGCACATTCGACGGTCTTTGTCCCTTCTCTTTCTGGCAGACTTCTGCGAACCAAATTGACGGCCTGCTCGTGACAGTGGTCTTCTTTCTCGTATTTTAACGCTGAAGTCATCGCTTTCTATAAAGTTATCGTCTCATCTTCACACACTCGGTCGAACGATTTTCCCCTCAAGCCACTAAACTTATTTGTAAGGGTATGCTCCAAATTTGCAGCGAACTTGCAATTTGCCGACAATCGTTTGATTCTCGCCATCTAGGTTTTCACAGTCTTCGGTCCATATTCGCCTCGCACCGCATTAAAGAACTGGCGCCTCTCCTTATGTATTAGTAGGGATCCTACATTCAGAGATATGCGAAAGCGGCCATCTTAAGCCAATCGAGCATTGAGAGCTGTCAGAATCTGAGCCAAATGAACATTGTTATTGTGGCGGATTGAAAGGTATTGCGATTGTAATGAAACAGATTTTACGAAAAGTTTTGTCCCTATGTATTAGGTGTTAAATGGACCGACAAAAGCTTGCATAACTCCTCATACGTCTTCGTTAATGGCAAATCCGGCGTGCTCAAATCGCGGAGCAATTTGTAGGTCCTTGCTTCCAAACAGTTTCCCAGCACCGACACTTTGCTTTCCGCTGGAACTTTATCTGATTTTAAGAGTTCTTTCAGTTGTTCCCGATACAGCTGCCATTTTTGCTTCTCCTGTACAAATTTCCGAAATGATAATCCGGCCGCCATTTTTGTTTCAAATTTTCGTCGCCATTTGTGATGTCGGACTACACCTAATAAATGACCGTTCCGTTTCAAAGACTAGACAAGAATGAAGCTTTTATTTGACTCATATATAATACACGGAACCGCGAAACAACTCACTTTATGGTTCCTTTTACTAAAATCCGCCCTTGCGTGGAAGAAGCCAAAAATAAGTAAAATGCAAAAACTCTGGAGAGTACTTTGCCTTTCCCGTGTTGAATTTTCACCCACTATGAAGTTTCACCAGCTCAAATTTATGTTATTTTCACTCACTCGAGACTATGGTAAAAATCAACTCAAATTTGGCTTCTTCCACGGAACAACACAGTTGCATACATCGTTGCATACGCATCTGTGCCTCACTCAAGCCTCGAAAGATATCGTAGAGAAGACGATTGCTGCGGCATTCTCTCCTTGATAAGCGAGAGAGAATGCCCACGCTTGTTCCGTCGACATGAGCATTTAACTTCGATCTCCAGAGCAGAGTATCGTTGACAAGCTAAGACTCTGGCTTGACTTCTGATCGCTTCTCTATCTTCCTCCAGGTGTTCGATGAATCGTTGTTTTCTCTGGGTGCATAGTTTGCCCAGATTATACACGCTAGTGGCCATGAAGGCGTCCTTGATGGCGGTTCATTGGTCTAAGCTTCCGCTCTCTGGAATATCTGCAGCACGAGTCTCCAGTTCTTCAACCAAGCACCTTTTCACCGTGACATCTTCAAGTCGGCGAATGTTGATCCGTCGTCAAACTCTCTCATCCTGCCGACGAATGCGCACAATGCTCAATCGTAAGTATTTCGCCGATGAGGAGCTGATGATCAAGCACGATATCAGCAGTACGTTTATTTCGACCTCATTACCATTTCCAGCTGACGCAGATGTTGTTGATTCGATATTCTGTAAAGCCTTCACGGCTGAGCCAACAATAGGCTTAGGAGATTTCTTGCATTTCTATTTCGAATAACAAAAACTTTAAAATATTTTCAAACACAGTTCTACTGAAGATCGATCATATTTGTTTTAAAAAGTGCATTGCTATAACTTGGAATCTACAGTCATAAAAAATGTTGAAACATTTTTCTTCATCTTTAGCATATTCCAAACAGAAGAGCCGAAATTTTCCGACATGACCCTTCCATACTGCTTTCAAACTTTTCATACTTCTGAATATTACAACTTACCTGGTTTGCGTGATATATCTTGTAATAATAATATGGTCTATGCTGATAGAACTAGACATCTTACGATCTAAGTGCTGTAAATTGATGGAACACGTCCAATATATGAGGATCGATGTCGGACGTGAATAGGAGACTTTCCAGTGTGCTGCTATATTTTTGCACTTGTTCGTGGTGCTGAAAAAGACAAAACATTTCATATCGATCGTCCAATAAGTTCCAACTAGTTCCCATACCATCATGAACACCTGCTGTAGTCGTCCTACTGTCCAACGATACCAATCGGTGTCATAATCTCGTCCATCCGTGTCACACTTGACCAGATGCTCGGACAAGATCATAATGAATCGTTGGAAAATGATCAGGAACAGTCGTTTTTGATCGACATACGCAGCCTCCAACTTTTCCTCCATTCGCTCCACCTGCTCCTCCGTGGGTTTGTCAGAATCGTCACCGATTGGCTTCTTCCGGCGACGCACGGGTGTAGCGGCGTCAGGAGCGACCGCAGCTGCTTCCTCATCCGACTCGCTCGAAGATGACTCAGCATTGCGGTCCAAGCGATCCTTAGCATCACTCAACTCTTTACCTGTGAAAAATCATGATTTAAATAATTTAATTTTTTGAGTTCCATCATGTCATTGTTCCACAAACTTACTCAACTTGGTGACATGTTGGTTCATTTTCTTGATCGTTAGATGCAGAATCTCCCACAGGTACATCTTGGTGAATTCACCGACCATCTCCTTCGAGAAGACCCACGTAGCAACGGCCGAACACTCAACAATCTGGGTCTTGAGCAGTTTATCGATTATTACCACCATCATCTGTTGGTGATTACCCCACAGCTCAAACACGTTGTGCAGAATGCAGATCTGAGCTTCCTCTGTTTCAGCCAATGCCTGTAAAAAATAAAATAAGTACATAATTGATGAGTCAATGGATAAATCAAATGTTGTCCATGCTCAAGTAATAAAACTTAAATGGCAAAGTTATCAACTAAGACTTTGGAACCCTAACGAAAGGCGGAAACATGAAAAACGGAATCACAAAAGTAGAAACTTGAAAGGCAGACCTTCTTGCACATGCAACAAAAGGAGGAATATATCATGAGGAGGAATATATCATCATGCACGAAAACGGATTTCCGGATAAACTGATACGGTTGATCAAGACGACGATGGATCGGGTGATGTGCGTAGTTCGAGTTTCAGGGGCATTCTCGAGTCCCTTCGAAACCCGTAGAGGGTTACGGCAAGGTGATGGTCTTTCGTGTCTGCTATTCAACATCGCTTTGGAGGGAGTAATACGAAGGGCAGGGATTGACACGAGTGGTACGATTTTCAATAAGTCCGTCCAGTTATTTGGTTTCGCCGACGACATTGATATCATGGCACGTAACTTTGAGAGGATGGAGGAAGCCTACATCTGACTGAAAAGCGAAGCTAAACGGATTGGACTAGTCATCAACACGTCGAAGACGAAGTACATGATAGGAAGAGGCTCAAGAGAGGTCAATGTGAGCCACCCACCACGAGTTTGTATCGGTGGTGACGAAATCGAGGTGGTTGAAGAATTCGTGTACTTGGGCTCACTGGTGACCGCCGATAACGATACCAGCAGAGAAATTCGGAGACGCATAGTGCCTGGAAATCGTACGTACTTTGGACTCCGCAAGACGCTCCGATCGAATAGAGTTCGCCGCCGTACCAAACTGACTATCTACAAAACGCTTATAAGACCGGTAGTTCTCTACGGACACGAGACCTGGACGATGCTCGTGGAGGACCAACGCGCACTGGGAGTTTTCGAAAGGAAAGTGTTGCGTACCATCTATGGTGGGTTGCAGATGGCGGACGGTACGTGGAGGAGGCGAATGAACCACGAGTTGCATCAGCTGTTGGGAGAACCATCCATCGTTCACACCGCGAAATTCGGAAGACTGCGGTGGGCCGGGCACGTAGCCAGAATGTCGGACAGTAATCCGGTGAAAATGGTTCTCGACAACGATCCGACGGGAACAAGAAGGCGAGGTGCACAGCGGGCAAGGTGGATCGATCAGGTGGAGGACGACTTGCGGACCCTCCGCAGACTGCGTGGTTGGCGAAGTGCAGCCATGAACCGTGCTGAATGGAGAAGTCTTTTATGTGCAGCACAGGCCACTCCGGCCTTAGTCTGATGATAAATAAATAAATAAATATCATGAGGCTTAATTAAGAAAGGCGGAATTTACAGACAGAATCATATCGATCTTCGTTTTAAGCAGGCGCTTGCACGTAATCGACTTTACAAGTCGAGTCGAGGACGAGACACTGAAGACGACCTTACTGTTGAGGTCGAAATACGTATCTGTCAAGGCACAATCAAGTGGTGGAATTAAATGGGATGGTACAAACTCGTCTTATGACAAGTGAAGACCACTAAAAAGCTCAAATAATTTTATTAAGGACTAGTCGACCCGGCAGACGTTGTCCTGCATAGTAGGCGAAAATGCGCGTTGTGAACTGCCCATGCGAAATTTCCATACGAATCTTTATTTCAGTTTTTCACTATTTACTCAACTTTATTATGATTTTCGCATGAGGAAATATTATATAAACCTGTCGGAAACTATAACGAACGTAACTGCTGAAGGAATGAAGAAAATCCATCCAACCGTTTTTGAGTTATGCGGATACGAACACAGACCATTTCATTTTTATTATATAGAAATGAAAAAAAAGTCCAAAATGCAATTATTTTGTGGAAAATTAAAAAAAAAACTGATGAGAAATGATAGCAAAAAAAATGTTTAAAGAAGGCAAAGAATATGAATATTTGTAACATATTTATCCAGTAGTGAATTTAGCACAAACTTTATATAAATAAAAAATACTAGAACTTATTTCTGAAGAATATTTTGTTTTTTTTTTGCTGTTGAATCAATAACACCAAAATTTTTAAAGTACTGCCAGAATTATAAGTTTTTTAAAGTCAAGTATGCATGAACATTAGACTGGCCCAGCTTAGTATGGGAAGCAAAATGTTGTCGACTTTTACGGGGCATCTCCCAGGATTGTGGCTTATGGGAGATAACCAATCTCTCAAAATTTCAAAAATCGCTTGGTGCACTACCTGAACCGATTGGATCTCCATGTTCTATGTTGATCTTGGTCCGCCGCCCGAGCGGTCCATGATTTCGTCGATTACGATGGGCAAAGCAACAGAGGTATAATACATTTATCATTATCTCTCTCTAGTGATTGTGCAGGACTCTGTTTTTTTTTCTAGACCTCCCTTGCTTTTAGGGACGCCCCACCATTTTTCGTGATTCAGACGATCGAAGGCTTGCCGTGGTCAATCAGTATCAAATAGAGGGCCTCTTGAAATTAATTGACTTGCTCCAGGAAGAGAATGACAGAATGGTTCCCACATAATCGTCCTCGGCGGAATGCTGCCTGCTGCTGTCAGAGAATTTTCAACCTTTCCTTATATCCGAATTAGGATAAGTCTTCAAAACTTGAAAAAGTTGTTCTAAGTGGTCGGTGGTCGGAGACGGTGCCTTCTTGAGTCCATAATAAACGTAGCACTGACAATTGACTATCATCTTCCAATTGGCGAGATCCGATAACGCATTGCTCGAATTCAGCGGTGGGAGGAGACACACGGGCGACGAATCAAACTAGACCGACTAGGAGATCCAGCATTTGTTGAAGAACTTGAATAGTAAACTCGGGTACCGCCAACGGGGGTGTCATTGGGCCAAAATGTGGTATGCTCCAAGTAAATGTTACAAAGCTCTAGTAGTTAACATTGGAATCAAGTTTTGATTAGTTTGGTACAAGCTTGAATAATAAATTTACCGCTGTGTGGGGAAAAAATAATGAATTATGGAAATTCTTCAAAGTTATATGTTGTTCAAAATTGGCCCATTCTCACCCCGCACAGGGGTGACATTGGGCCAAATGAAATAGTTCAGCGGTGACGATGAAACGATTCAATCGTTCATTCAAAATAATTGCCTACATTACGGCTCTTACCAACTATGCAAGGCAAATCAACTGAAGGCTTGGCCCAATCTCACCCCATTTTTTGCGTGCATTGCTCGTTGCTTGAGCTTGAGCTTGAGCTTGATTGACTGCTCGTAGTTGCTACTCCATTATGACCAGATCAGCTGTTCTTGCACAGGGAACCAACAGATGTTTGCTTGGGACTAGCACACATCTTCAATGTACAAGTACTTGTGATCTCATTTGTTAGGTCATACTGGCGCCTGCCACGTCATGATGATGCAATCACTCGCCCACTGCAAGCCGAATATACCTCTGCACTTGCCACGAGTTCATGCGGAATTTGTTGGAATTTCTGGGTTAGGTTGGAGAGGCAGAGGTCCGTCTTGGTTAACGAGCTGCCAATGTGATAGATAGGAGAAGGTACTGATGGAATTTCTAATTGGATGTAGGAAACGAGCTCTATAGTTCATTTCCAATTCTAGCAGATTACTGTTAGAATACTCAAGTTGAAGGTATAGGAATAGTAATGGAAATGGTATGGAAGTCCATTTCCAGTTCTAGCGATTGCTAGAACATGAGAAATAAAGAGAAAGATACAAAGTAGGAGAATGGAAAGGACCTGGGATTGATCCCACGAGCTTCTGCGTACACCCGGTTCTTTTTTACACGGGTGGGTTTTAGTTGATTACGACCTTTGGCGTTGATGAAACTATGAGTTAACCCCGTGAAAAAAATCACAAAAAATCAAAGAAAATTCAGGTGGTATTTAAAAAGCTGTGAAAAATCAGGTTTACCGGGAAATTAAAGAACACCAACCGTGTAAAAAAAATATTGGGTGAGGCAGAAGCAGTAGCCATATGACTACCAAGCCCGCTTCGAAACAAGAGAGATCACGCACTGAACTGATTAATTTTATTACCGGCCGCGCAATGCAGAACACAATAATTCGGCCGACCGCGCGATCGTTCTGCTGTCCGAAACAAGAGAGATCACGCACTGAACTCTTTTTTTGCGTGCATTGCTCGTTGCTACCAAAAACCAGAACCGTTATATAAATATTGATAAAAAAAATTCGATAAAACAACAACAGATTATCGTAACATGATAACCAGGTATCCATCGATCTAAAAACTAGTTATGCAATAGATTTGTGGGGCATTACTGACACTATTTTAATACGGGTTCATTCGCTCAATAGTTTTACATTCAAATTCCGAGCATTATCGTACGAGCACAATTAGTTCTTGGAACTTGTTTTGAGATTTCCTAGACGTGAATTTTAATATAATTTCGAAGCGTTTGAAGCTTTCATCAAAATTTGTAACTGTTTCTGAGATATTAGGAGTTGAAACATGTTTCGTTTTTGACCCAATCTTACCCCCTAGGCCCAATGTCACCCCGAACGACGGTAGTGGATATTCTGAAAGGTGGTAGCGTAGAAGAGAAGTGGGTAGCGAAGAATGCTTTTATTGCAACCGGCGACAACTAGGGTGTGCTGCGCACTCAGCGAAAAGAATGGATTACAGATGTAACGTGACGGAATATTGAGCGTAGAGCGTAGAGAAGCAAAGATTGAGGAACGGGAAGAATCACAGGAGTAAAGTACGAGTCCCGTCAACGGTATGTGTCTCTGTAAGTGGCGCTGCTGTAGACAAAGACCCGAGCAAAATAAATAGAGAAAATCAAATAAAAATCAAATCAAATAAACATCAAATCGAAATCATGATTTATTTTCAAATTCTAATTTTCGTAATTGATTACCTCTTTTTAATTTTATTTTGCTGTAGATTTTTTAAATGTATGATATGATATCAAACTGATTACTTATTTTGTTAACGAAAATCAACATCAAAATTAGCTTTCATTGACAGCAGGAATAGTTTTCGATTTGATGTCACAGTAAGATTTTTCTGTTCTGCTATAGATTATGATCTTTTAACCGTTAAAACGAGCAAAAGGATATCAAGATGAGTTTTCAAAATTAGATGATTTCACAGCAACAAAATGAGTTATCGATTTGCTCTAAAGCTTTGCTCGGGCAGGTGGGCATGGGTGGACTTCCTGACCGAAGAAGAAAAGATGGCTGCAGCAACCGGAGATTATTGCCTCAATTACTCACTGACCTGGACAG